>NC_139471.1:14707500-15404166 GCF_057233095.1 Heloderma suspectum | reverse complement strand
GTCACCAGCCTAAGAGAATCAATCTTGTAGAGCAGGTGTATGCACCATCCATATGTCATTCTCCCATACGTCCCAGCCCACATGACCAATGGTCAGCCATGATGGGAGTTAAATTCCAGAACATCTGGAGGCCACCCAATTGCCTGCCCCTGTTTCTCTTATTTCCTGGTTGTGCAGAGTGCTGATTGGCTGGCCTTTGTGGCAATCACACAGTCACTATTCCCAGAGCTATGGCTTTCTTCACACCGGGCTTTTATCCTGCGATTGAGGTTGCTCCTTCACGGAAGTTTGTGGGCTCTTTACATGACGCCGTGAACCTCCAAGGCATCTCCTGCACTAAATGCCCTTTGTTCCATTTTTAAATAGATCACAGATAATGAGCTATCAAATTACCCCGTTGTGTTCCACGTGAGTTCCCTCCGTGGAAAGAGTTAAAGCGGCATGAGGAGGAGCGAGATCAGTGAAAGATAATGGAAGACTCAGATATGGGGAGAAGGAGGGGGGAAGGGGAGGGGGGAAGGAAGCATGTGAAAAAGGGAGTCATTGTGATCCTGCATTTAAAATGGAAGCAGAAAGCCCTATTTTAAATGCAGGATTTTAGGCAAGTGTAGAGATCCCAATGTTTCAAGTTTGTGTTTGTTTTGGTTTTTTGGGTTATTTTGTGTGTGTTCGTCTTAAGGTGCCAAATAAATGCTTAACAGGCTGAACAGGTTGGGGAGACAGGTAGATTAGAAACACTGATGGAAGCAAGGGATGAAGAGGGGCAAAAATTGACCCTGGCTTCAAAGTCAGGTATCAGTTAAAAAGCAAATGCAAGGGGGAATGCAAGCTCATTGTTCAGCTGTGGGGGTGGAGGGATCTTACAACGTCTCCTGTATTTATTTATTCCGTTCTATTATTTCCATCCCAACTTTTATGGCAAACCCTCACAATGTGTCTTACAATAACCTTTTAAAACAATGCAGTAGTACAGAAGACAATAAAACCAAATAAAACATTAGATATTAAACCATAAAAATAAAAGGAGTTTGCCATAGAGTTAGCAAAATAATGATAATAATAAACCTCCTCCCCGTTGTTCTATAATCGAGCAGTTTGTGTTGAGGTGAGAGCTCTAAATGGTCTTGCTCTGCTCCGATGACAGTAGAATGTTAGAATGCTTGCCAGCGTTTTCCATTCCTGTCTTCTGTTCCCCTGGCCCCTCTCTGCAATAACAGAACCCAGCACAAGCTGCCCACCTTGGTTCTGTTCCAAAGCTATGACCTTTTCTACAAAACTGATGAAGTCCCTTCATGGGATGAACTGCAGGAGATATGGCTCCCAGGGGTCCATCAGCTGGAGGAGAGGAGGGTGTGAATGCTAGGAAGATGAGGTCACCTGCCAGCAACATTAGAGAAACTGCATCATTCTTTGTTGTGAACCTGGAAGCATTTGCTTTACAGATGCAAAAGCTCACAATCCTGGAAAGCATCGTCTATCCCAGGCAGTCAGTTTTGTTTTTCCTCCTCGATGTTTCGAATGTACAACTCCACTTTCCCTCCACCTCAAAACACAAGCTCTCACACAAGGGTAACCAAAAACATTGCATCTGGAAAGCATCGAGTGCCTGGCTAGGTGCTTACAGTATTCCTCTCATCATGAAATCAGAGCTTGATCAAAATTAGCTTGTGGTTTACTACATCAGTATGGTGTAGTGGTTAGAGTGGCTGGCTAGGATTGGGAAGACCTGGGTTAAAATCCCCACTCAGCCATGAAACTCACTGGCTGACCTTTGGTCAGTTGCTCTCTCTTAACCTAACTTACTTCAAAGAGTAAAATGGGAGATCATGTATGCCATCCTTTTTTCTTTCTTGTTTGCGATTGGCTCAACTTTAGCTGTAGCGTATCCAGCTTATTCATGATTTTACATTGTTCCTTATCGGGAAGTTTATAGAAGCCACGTCTCAATTCTTCTGCTGCTGGCTCTGTCCAATCCAGAGGGTTCAGGGCAGAGCTCTTGAAAGCTGTCTTAAGGCTTCTTCACACAGAGCTTTTACCCTGCTATTGAGATTGGTTACTAGCGGAAGTTTGTGGGTCCTTTAGATGACGTCGTGAACCTCCAGGGTGTCTCCCGCACTAAATGACCTTTGTTCCATTCTTGAAAAGATAGGAGATAATGAGCTAATGAATTAATGTGAAGGAGCAATCTCAATTGCAGGGAAAAAAGCTCAGTGTGAAGGAGCCGTTATTCTCTCTCTCTCTCTCTGTCTCTCTCTCATACACACACACACACACACACAAGCATACCACATGCCCCCAGCCACCCATTCAAACACACAAACACCCCATGTACCCATCAGGCATGCATACACATACACACACACACACACATCCCTCCCTTCTCGCTGCAAGCACATGAAAAACCACACTCCATTTCAGGATCCATCCAAAATCCCCCTACCACCGCTTTCTCTTATGCATCCATCACCAGCCTGTAGCCATCTGCCTTCTTCTTTTTCCAAGCTTGTCTCTGACCAGATTCATTCATGGGAAATGAAGGTGGCAGTGAATGGAGGACCTCACTTTGCTTTAAAGCGATCCCACCTGCTGGCTAGAAAAAAGGTAATTTAAAAAATGAATAAAAAGTGGGAGGGATAGGGCAACAACGGGGCAGCAAGAGAGGTGCCTACAGGGCGCTGGTCCCTGTGAGTACTATGTTGCCTACCCCTGGTATATAGAATAAACAACACCCTCTCAGTGTCTGCCACCACATCCCACCTAATTCTTTCTGAAGTTGCCCTGCAACCCTCCCCAGATTTACAGGGTGGCTGCTGAACGGGCTTCACGTTCCCCTCTTGGTGCATTCACACGATCAGTTGAAGTGGTGGTATCTAATGTGTGATAGATTCATCACCTTCCCCACCAGGCCTCCCTTTTATTATGTTTGTCTTAGGCAATCAAGAACGCGATAACATTAACCCATTTTTTGGAGATGAAAAGCTAGCCGTAATTCAGATTATTACACCTTGAGAGGGAGGGACGGATCAGTGTATTTCTGTTCTGTGTCAGTTTCTCATTTGCTCATTCACAAGGCAATTCCATCCCGTTTCCACATTTGCAATTTAAAAAGCATTTAGATTTGCATTATTTTAAATGCATTTTTCACAAAACAGGCCTTTTTGTACACATTTTAATCCGTATTTTACCCTAAAATACATATTGTGCTATGTTTCTTGAGCCAAGTACTGTACTGTAAACTTGTAGAAGTGTGAAAACGAAAGGATAACTGCGTTCTGATCCATATTTTAGTCCAGGAAGTATGAAACAGGTCAATTTGCTTAAAAATGTGGACTGAATATTTTATTTTTTATTTATTATATTTTTAATCCACCTCAGTAACTGACATTCTCTGAGTGGATTCCAAACAGTTAAAAGAATACAATGCAATTCAAGAATGAGTGAATGACATCGTTGAGTGTGTCTATAAGTGTGCGTGGTAGAAATAGTTGTGTGGATCATCTCTCAGGCATGCGCAGCCACAGCAAAGGTGATCTGTGATAGCAAGCAAGATATCCCGTCACAGTTGATACGGTTTTGTCTAAATACGCACACTCTCTTATTGGATTATTTTTTATTGTTATTTTTAATTGTGGCCCACAGGCTCCATTACCCATCACAAATCATGCAGGGCCCCTTCAAAACAGGCTATGAGTAAAGCTGGCTCAAGCTTCGTTCCACTCTTGAACAAAGCACTAGCATTTCTCTTGGCCTGACAACAAAGAGAGCCTGTTGATGCAATTGTGTTTGCATTAGAGAAGCCAGAGAAGCCATTTATTGGCTTACTATCTTGGTTTATAAATATACTTAATGTGTAGCACGATGCGGATATATGACCCTTTTTGTCTCGATCATGTCAAAGCTGATGAACAATGGAATATACCATGTGGTGCCGGGCGGGGTGGTGGTGGTAAGCCATCAATTCACCCTGCGTGGGTACACACGGATGTGTGTTTAGCAGGTCATCTTACACCTTTAAGAACAAATTAGATGTTGTTCTGGGTGATTCATAGTACCATATATCTAATGTTATGACTCCTCATCCAGAAAACAGCCATTCCTAGCCAGTTTCGAGTCTTGCAAATCTCCCTTTGGCACTGTAGGTCATAAATTAAATAGAGGAACTGACTCACAGGAGAACAGAACTCAGATCAGATACACTTCTATTAAAAGAGAAGTTGTGAAAGGCAAAGAGTTGGCACGGGAAGGGATGTCATTTGCTCATGTCCAAGAACTGGGAGTAGGAGTGGGAAGCCAACACAAACAGAAATAATCCCACTGCAAGCTGATTTTTCTTCTTCTTCTTCAACACCTTTCCAGATCTCAGCCCAAGGATCAAACTAGATGTGACATTAATTCCATGAATGCAGCCATTTTGCAGCTGTTCCTGGCATCTCAAGGGAAACTCCCATTCGTACCAGTAGAGGTTTCTCTAGAAATGCAAATGGCAGCTTCAGAGAGGTGATTTTTGTTAGGGCCATAGCAATGAGTGTGTGTGTGTGGGTGTGTGTGTGTGTGTTCAACTTCCTTTCCCCTTCTCACATGGCCCTGAGCCTCCTCAGTTTGCCTTGCAGCTATGGCCATTGCTGGACATGGATAACCTGACCACATTAGTTCACACACAGTTAACTTCCCATCTAGATTATTGCTTTAACCCTGTGCAGTGCAGTCCTCTGGTGGAATGCCTAGAGTTCAACCATTTTTGAACCTGAAGAGCAGTGGCAGAAAGGTTGGTTCAGAGAAGAGAGAGATTTGGAGGGGACTGGAAAAAAGGAAAGAGAGATTTTGAAGAGAGGTTCTGGGGAAACTGTGGAGGGAGAGACAGAGACGGAAAGGAGGAGGGGGTCCCAAGGAGGCTTGAACACATACAAAATACATACATATTTACATAACCAAAAATGTGTGCATTGACAGCATTTGCACAATTGACATCCCATTTTCAGCAATTGGGTGGTATAAACATGTACTAAATAAATAAATCTATTTGGCCCTAGGGGTCTATTGCTATCACAAGCTGTTTTGAGCATTTTCATGTGTGTGTGTGCGTGCTTAATGGAAAGGCTAATCAATCTGATGATGCTCTTATGGCACTCTAAGAGGTGAACCTCTTTTATTTTAGGAGAATGCACAGATTTTGATACATTTTGCTGCAAAAAAAAACCCCAAAACACCACAAGGGAATAATGAGTTCATCAACCAATCAATAAAATGACAATATAAAATGAAACGAGACAAAAAAACCAAGAGCAGACAGAGCTGCAGATAAAATACCAACAGATCAGCCAGATGTGTTTAAATTTCTGTATTTGTTTTGAAGATTTAGATGCTGTCTTTCAGTCAAATTCTCAAGTTGGTGTACATGCAAAGAGACCCACACAGGTCAGCAGTCCTTAGTCCTCTGGCTCATGAATGACACCAGAGCATGCTTCCCTTCAGTCTGACAATCTTTGGGTCCCACCTCAAAGATGTGTTTGGCGTTTGTGGCTGCCAGTCAGAATGAGGCTAACTTGCACAGCCCTGAGCCCCCTTACATGTTCTTTGAAAATCCAGAGGATAATCACAACACTTCCACACACAGTACAAGGGACCATCACATGTTTGCAATCTCTTTGCTGAGCATACTCCATTCGTTCAACCTTTTGGCATGCAGCTTGTCTTTGGCACCCTTTGTCTCCCTCTGAATCTAGCCGGGTTTGTCAACGTCCTTCCTAAACTGTGACATCTAGACCTCAGTATTGTCCTCTGGGTGTGGTCTGTCTTCTGTTGCATGTAAAGTGACCATAAGGACTTCCAGAGTCTTGAAAACAAGACTTCCATAACTTTCCTTTCATGTCACAATATTGTGTTATTGTCTTGTGAGCCAATGCCCATTTTTCTCAGGTTGCTGCTGTAGATAGCCATGCATGCTGACAGGATGGAGAAATCTGTCTTCTCCTCATATTCCTTGTGGGATGGAGAGATGAATAACATTGCCCTGAAGGCTGCAGCAAAGGCCAGGAGGTCAACTGCAGGGACTCACAGGGAATATGGTGTCGTCGGCAGTTATGGGAATGTCTTCTAAGAATAACATTGGCCCGCTAAGATGGAGGAACCCTGCTTTGAACTTTTTTTAAAAAGAAAACATTCATTTGAAGGCACCTCACCTCTTTCCTCCCCCATTGGGTTCCACTTAGCCTTGCCTCACATTCCCAAACACTTGCATTTGCTTGACATTCTGCTGAAAAACAAACAACCCCCAGCCCCGTTGAACCCTGACCATCAGCCCAGCCAACACTCTTTTCTCCCCCACCCCTCCTCTCCTGCCAGGGTTTGACGTCAGTCAGTTGTTCCTCCATAAACAAATGTCAGCAAATTGAATCGAGGCTGTAGGCGTGGGAGGGAAAGCTGGGCCCTCTTGTGTCTCAGCGTAACCCCGTTAAGGCAGGTAGATGAACTCGTCCTAATGAGGGAAATTGAAGGATGCATTCAATGGATAACCTTGTTTGTTTAAAGGTTGAGGCAAGGCAGATCGCAGCTCTGTACCTGCAGGATCTGATTAAAGCAGAGGCACACAACGTTGGACTTACTGTAAGAAACAAAAGAAATTGAGCTTGATTGGATTAGTCTCCAGGGCGGGAGCACGGCCAGAAGGATCTCAATATAGTTCGACACATCATCTGGAGCCTTAGCATCCACCACACTTCCCTTTGCATCATTTCTTTTATTAATTATATTGTTACCTTGCCATTTCAGACAAAAAAATAATAATAATGTCTCCCAAAGTGGCCCGCACTGACCAAAACGCAGAGATAGCGCTTGTCACAGGCAGTGCTGCATAGATGAAAATGAGAGAAAAGTTCAACGGAGCCAGAAAAAAGTGTTGATTTGTAAACAGGCCCTCCGCCAGGCCCCAACTGGATATAACACTCCCTTGCTCTTCCTTGGATTGGAGCAGTACAACCAAGCACGGGCTTTTCTTCCTCTTGCTGGTGGCATCTTTCAGGCCACTGAATCCAGCGTGGTTCCAGGTCCAGTGGATATTAGGGGGATGGAGAGGGTGGAGAGATTCCCCACCAGCCTGTCAGGAGCGCTCTGGCAGCTTCTCCCAGTAGATCCCAATAGCCAACTGAAGACACAGAGGAAAGGATTTCTTTTCAAAGCTTTAATCCTTTTACAACTTAATGACTCTTTCAGATGCTAATCACCAGCGACTAAAACAAGGAACAGCAGGGTGGCCTAAGCTTCAAGTAGTCAGTTGATCCCCGTTTGAAAGAGAGTTACTTGAAGACCCAGAACTTATGGGCTAGGGAGAGATCCTCCCTCTTTCCCTTGGGTCCATGGGAGGCGGCCGTTGCTTGCGCGCCAAAAGGGCGCTATGCCTCCTTTCCACGCCCTCCATCGCTCGTCGTTCTTTGTGTCTGCATCGAGCATCTAAGAAGCCCCCCTCCTGCATTCCCTCACTACCCGGGTCACTATCTATCTCTGGAATGCTGGCAGAAGGAATCTCTGCCAGGTGCTGAGCCTGTGAGGGATGAGCTGGCCCCTCTCCCACGGATAGCTGTTCCTCCTCAGAATCCAAACTGCTCTGAGGCTCTCTGGGCTCAGTTTCCACCCTGACACAGCCATTACCAAGAACCTCAAGATTGCCTAACCATAGTGTCAAGGCAGCAGCAGTTCCTGGGCCTCGCCTGAGCAGCAGAGACGAGTCTGCATCTGGCTTTCGCTCTACAGAACCACTCCTCTCCCCAACATAATCGTCTCCCATCTTGCCATCCATCTTTCATGTGACATGAAGGGCATTTCTACACCAGCTTAAAATCCTGCATTTAAAACGGGGCCTTCTGCTTCCGTTTTAAATGCAGGATCGCAACTGACTCCTTTTACACGTGCGTCCTCCCCCCACCTTCTCCCCGTATCTGAGTCTTTCATTCTCTCGCTCCTCTTCTTGCTGCTTTTCCTCTTTTTACGGAGGGAACTGAAGCGGAACACAACGGGGTAATCTGATAGCTCATTATCTGCGATCTATTTAAAAACAGAACCAAGGGCATTTAGTGCAGGAGGGGCACGGCAGGGTGATGGCGTCATGTAAAGAGCCTGCAAACGTCCGTGAAGGAGCCATCTCAATCGCAGGATACAAGCTCCATGTGATGAAGCCCGAAGTCAGCTAATTGCAGGAGTTGAATGTGGAACTGGGGTAGGACCCTGCCTTAGCCTGGGTCTATACATGCAGTGGGATGATGTGGGAGAATCCTGTCGTGAGTGGACTGTACCACTCTAAAGGATGCATTTTTTGAAAGAAAGAAAGAATCATCTCCCACATTATAAAACCCTTTCTGGAACAATTATAATGCTTAAAAAAAAAAAAAACAACCACCAAGTGCACCAAGAATAAAGGTGTTAACGACGCTCTCTTCCTCCTGTGCTAATTTTCTACTTGCAATGAGTTTTCTGGGGCAAAGCATTCGAAAACTATTCCCCACCACACTTTGAAGTCATATACAGTCCATTCTTCTCCTTCAAGACTCTACCACCTCATTCCGCTGCACTTTGTCGGTGGCCATGGATGCGGTTTTTAAACTCCACAAAACGCCAGCAGGTCTTTAGAACAGATCTTTTATTTTGTTCCCCCTCCACCCCGCCCGCCCCACTCCCCGTGCACACACACCATCACACTTTCCCCCCAACACTGGAGGGCCGTTTCCTGTTTGCTCCAGCTGGTCAGGTGTAAGTCTGTCTCCCGACATTTGACTGTTCCCTGACACCTCGTGCAGATGGCCCCTCTCACGCCGTCCAGTTTAATTGAGCTTCTCACTTTGGCCAGAGATCTGACAGGGGTCGGGTGCCTGCAGGAGACCACCAGGGAGCTGTAAGCGAGGAGCCTGCCAAGCGTGTGGGGTGCTCTGCTCATGGGGTGGGATGGGTGGCTGTAGGGGTGCCACTGTAGCTTTGAAAGGGAGGAGATGTTTAAAAGGGTCCATGCCACCGTTTGCTCTTTTCTAACCACCAACCAGAGTCTGTCTCCCGCTCCCACCCTCCTTGTCCACAAAAGTACAACACATTTCCTTATCCTGTCATCTTTGCAAAGTGCTCATTTTGCATCATGCCAAAACTGTCCTGGGGAGTGGGACGGTCGGCAGGGGATATCTTTTGGGGCAATTCAGAAGCATCAGGGGGCTAGTTCTCAGTGAGGAGACCACCTCTGTCTGGGCTGTATCACTTGCGATTGTTGTATGGCGCCTGTATGTTTTTCCCTGCAAGGCAAACAGCTGTGGAAGCAAGACAATTTCAACTGTGCAAATGGGGGTGGAGTGCAGGGTCTGAATTGCCTCTCTCCATGGCATCATTTGCTATTAAGACAAACAAAAGCAGAAGAGATCCAACCATCTTCTCTAGTAGTATCCTTAGACCAAGAAGGCCTGGGTTCAAATCCCCACTCAGCCATACAGTATATTAGGTCACTTCAAGCCAGTTGCTGTTTCTCAGCATAACAGGGTGGTTGTGAGAGGGGAGAGAGAGGGAAATAATAACAGTGGGGTGATGATGATATCTCAGCATATTGGATCCAGATCACCGTATGCCACAAACAAAAAGCTGGTAGGCTTCAGGAAAGTGTGAATACAGGAGAAGCCTGTTCTCCCAGCCATGAGGAGGAACCACACCACCAATAAAAATGGATGCTTATTAATCTGGGTTGGAGGAATATTATTCTACTCACCCCACCTGTGGTAGTGGTCCAGAGCATGAGCAAAACTGCCACTCACCAATTGTTCTGCCACAACTCCATGCCACCCAGCATCCTAATATTGATTCAGGGGTGGGGGGTGGGGTGAACTACCCCTAAGCTGTGATGGTGTGCTGACTTGCATAGGTCAAATCTGTATCCAGCCATGATGTTTGCTGGGTGACCTTGGGCCAACCACTTATTCTCAGCCTAACTAACCTCACAGGGCTGTTCATAGAACCATAGAATCATAGGGTTGGAAGGGGCCTACAAGACCATCGAGTCCAATCCCCTGCTCAGTGCAGGACTCTAAGTCAAAGCATCCCTGACAGATGGCTGTCCAGCTTCATCTTGAATGCCTCCAGTGTGGGGGAGCCCACCACCACCCCAGGTAATTTGTTCCAATGTCGTATTGCTCTAACACAGTCAGGAAGTTTTTCCTGATGTTCAGCCGGAATTTGGCTTCTTGTCACTTGAGCCCATTATTCCGTGTCCTGCACTCTGGGATGAAGAGATCCTGGCCTTCCTCTCTGTGACAGCCTTTCAAGTCCTTGAAGAGCACTATCCTATCTCCCCTCAGTCTTCTCTTCTCCAGGCTAAACTTGCCCAGTTCTTTCAGTCTCTCCTCATAGGGCTTTGTTTCCAGTCCCCTGGTCATCTTCGTTGCCCTCCTCTGAACCCCTTTCCATTTGTTTGCATCCTTCTTAAAGTGTGGCGCCCAGAACTGGACACAGTACTCAAGATGAGGCCTAACCAGTGCTGAGTAGAGGAGAACTAGTACTTCCCAGGATTTGGAAGCTATACTTCTATTAAGGATAAAAGCTGAGGAGAAGCCTGTATGCATCCTGAAGGGCGGGATAAAAATAAAATAAGATCGTATGATGGCAAGGATCTTCCTGTCTGCAATGGGCAATGACTGAGATACTACAAAAGAAAACTAAGATGAGGATATACTGCAACAAAAATTTGCAGTGTTTCCCCACTTTGTAATAAGCATGTTCCTGTTCATAGTTCTATCCTCCCTCTTGTTTCTCAGGGGCTCTGTTTTGGCTGCATAGCTGTCAGCATTCAGTACGTAAGTTAGCTATTAGAGGGAGTGATCCTTAATGAATATGCTTACCTTTTAACAACAACAACAAAGTTTCACCCTGCATTGTTTGTTGTTGTTGTTGTTGTTCAGTCGTTCAGTCGTGTCCGACTCTTCGTGACCCCATGGACCATAGCACGCCAGGCCTTCCTGTCCTGCGCTCTCTCCCGGAGCGTGCTCAAGTTCATATTCATTGCATCCGTGATGCTATCTAGCCATCTCATCCTTTGCCGTCCCCTTCTCCTTTTGCCTTCAGTCTTTCCCAGCATCAGGGTCTTTTCCAGGGAGTTTTCTCTTCGCATTAGGTGGCCAAAATATTGGAGCTTCAGCTTCATTATCTGTCCTTCCAATGAGCACTCAGGGTTGATTTCCTTTAGGATGGACTGATTTGACCTCCTTGCAGTCCAGGAGACTCGTAAGAGTCTTCTCCAGCACCACAGTTCGAAAGCATCAATTTTTCGGCGCTCAGCCTTCCTTATAGTCCAGTTCTCACAGCCATACATTACTACTGGGAAAACCATAGCTTTGATTAGACGGACCTTTGTTGGCAAGGTGATGTCTCTGCTTCTTACTATGCTGTCTAGGTTGGCCATAGCTTTCCTCCCCAGGAGCAAGCGTCTTTTAATTTCATGGCTACAGTCACCGTCTGCGGTGATCTTGGAGCCCAAGAAAATAAAATCTGTCACTGCTTCCATTTCTTCCCCTTCTATATGCCAGGAAGTGATGGGGCCAGATGCCATGATCTTAGTTTTTTTAATGTTGAGTTTCAAACCAGCTTTTGCACTCTCCTCTTTCACCCTCAACAAGAGGCTCTTTAGATCCTCTTCGCTTTCTGCCATTAGGGTGATATCGTCTGCATATCGGAGGTTGTTGATAATTCTCCCAGCAATCTTAATTCCGACCTCTGATTCATCCAACCCGGCATTTCTCATGATGTACTCTGCATATAAGTTAAATAAGCAGGGTGACAATATGCAGCCTTGTCGTACTCCTTTCCCAATTTTGAACCAATCGGTTGTTCCATGTCTGGTTCTTACTGTTGCTTCTTGACCCTCGTACAGGTTTCTCAGGAGACAGGTAAGGTGGTCTGGTACTCCCATCACTTTCAGAATTTGCCACAGTTTGTTGTGATCCACACAATCAAAGGCTTTAGCGTAGTCAATGAAGCAGAAATAGACGTTTTTCTGGAATTCTCTTGCTTTCTCCATGATGCAGCGAATGTTGGCGATTTGATCTCTAGTTCCTCTGCCTCTTCGAAACCCAGCTTGTACTTCCGGTAGTTCTCGGTTCGCATACTGCTGAAGCCTAGCTTGTAGGATTTTGAGCATCACCTTGCTGGCATGTGAAATGAGCGCAATTGTGCGGTAGTTTGAACACTCTTTGGCGTTGCCCTTCTTTGGAATTGGAATGTAAACTGTAAACTTTTCCAGTCTTGTGGCCACTGTTCAGTGTTCCAGATTTGTTGACATATTGAATGCAGCACTTTAACAGCATCATCTTTTAGGATTTTAAATAGCTCGGCTGGAATACTGTCATCTCCGCTAGCTTTGTTGTTACTAATGCTTCCTAAGGCCCACTTGACTTCACTCTCTAGGATGTCTGGCTCAAGTTCAGTGACGGCACTATCATGGCTATCAGGGACATTCAGATCTTTCCTGTATAGTTCTTCTGTGTATTCTTGCCACCTCTTCTTAATCTCATCTGCTTCTGTTAGGTCCCTGCCTTCTTTGTCCTTTATCATGCCCGTCTTTGCACAAAACGTTCCCTTGAGATCTCCAATTTTCTTGAAGAGATCTCTAGTCTTTCCCATTCTGTTGTTTTCCTCGATTTCTTTGCATTGTTCATTTAAGAAGGCCTTCTTGTCTCTCCTTGCTATTCTCTGGAACTCTGCGTTCAGTTGGGTATATCTTCCCCTTTCTCCCTTGCTTTTCGCTTCCCTTCTTTCGTGAGCTACTTGTAAAGCCTCATCAGACAGCCACTTGGCTTTCTTGCATTTCTTTTTCTTTGGGATGGATTTCGTTGCTGCCTCCTGAACAATGTTACGGACCTCCGTCCATAGTTCCTCAGGCACTCTGTCTATCAGGTCTAATCCCTGAAATCTATTCCTCACCTCCACTGTATATTCATCAGGGATATGATTTAGGTCATACCTGAACTGTTTAGTGGTTTTCCCGACGTTCTTCAATTTAAGCCGAAATTTTGCAAGAAGCAGCTCATGATCTGAGCCACAGTCAGCTCCAGGTCTTGTTTTTACTGACTGTATGGAGCTTCTCCATCTTTGGCTGCAAAGGACATAATCAATCTGATTTCGATATTGACCATCTGGTGACGTCCATGTGTAGAGTCGCCTCTTGTGCTGTTGGAAAAGAGTGTTTGCTATGATCAGCATGTTCTCTTGGCAAAACTCTATTAGCTTTTGTCCTGCTTCATTTTGTACACCAAGGCCATGCCTGCCTGTTATCCCGGTGATTTCTTGATCTCCTACTTTAGCATTCCAATCCCCTATGATGAAGAGGACATCTTTTTTGGGTGTTAGTTCTAGAAGGTGTTGTAGGTCTTCATAGAACCGATCAACCTCAGCTTCTTCGGCCTCAGTGGTTGGGGCATAGACTTGAATTACTGTGATGTTGAATGGTTTGCCTTGGATTCGTACTGAGATCATTCTATCATTTTTAAGATTGTACCCCAGTACTGCTTTTCCCACCCTTTTGTTGACTATGAGTGCTACTCCATTTCTTCTAAGCATAGTAATTCCACCCCAATTTCCATGGATTTCCCCCTTCTGTTGCAGCTTCTTGCACTCGTAGATATCAACACCCCGCTTGTGTTCTGCATTATGCTCCCTATTCTGTGCTTTCCAGGAATTCAAGAACGTGACCTTCCTCTCTGCTTCTCCGGGCTAATTGTAGCTGGGTTAGATGCAGAGTAGTATTACATTCCTTACATTCTTTTAACAGAGCACAATTGATTCCCCTGACTATCTTTTCGCTATTGCTTTTTTCACTAGTGTCTGAGATTCTGTTGATCCCAATGAGTTGCTGTTCTAAGGCTGCAATCCTTAAACACACTTACTAAGAAGTAAACTGCACTGGACACAATGGGAATGACCTTTGAGTAAACATGATAGGATTGTACAGAAATCCACGACGATAATGATGATGATTTTATTTCATTTCTACACTGCCCAACAGACGAAGCTCTCTGGGCGGTTCACAGAAATTAAAACGACAGAGTGCAGCATAAAACAATATAAAATATGAAAGCTTAAAACCACAATCTAACAGTACAACCAGAATGAAACCTAGCAGCAATGCAGAGATTTAAAATGCAGATTTAAGATATCAGAGCTAAAAGATTAGGAAGCTAAAATGCTAAAATACTGGTAGAATAAAAAGGTCTTCACCTGGCACTGGAAGGAGAACAACGTATCCACCAGGTGAACCTCTCTAGGGAGCTAGGGTGCCACAGCAGAAATCCTGGCTGGGGGGGAGGCGCTCCGTTCCTCCCCCCGGAATCCTCGAGCGGCCGGCTGTGCTCCGCGGCAGCTCCACCAGGCCAGAGCTGTCCGCAGCCCCATTTCCGGCCGCAGAGGGCTCTGGGTAGGTAAAAAAAACAACAACAAACGCGTACGCAAATGGCGGCGGCTACGGCTGCCGCCATTTGCGTTCCTTCTTTTTGGCCATCTTAATCTACATAAATATTTACGTAGACTATGACGGCAAAAATCAAGGGGAACGCAAATAGCGTAGCGGGCGCTATTTGTGTCCCTTTTTCATTCACCGTTTTAGCCTACGTAAATCTTTTGTTTTGTTTTGTTTTTTACCTACCCAACCATGATAGGCTACGTAAAGATTTACGTAGCCTATCACATCTTTTTTTTCTTTTTTACACAAGCCTGGAAATGGCGGCGGCGGCAGCCGGTCGAAAGACCGGCTGCCGCTGCCACCAGAGCTGCCGCTGCCCGGAAGATCTGCCCCAGGTGAGTCTCGTCCCGGGGGGGATCCACGGGGGGCGGGGGGTGGCAGGCCGTTCCGCCACGGAGTTCGGGGGGCTGAATGCACTGGCATTCGGCCTCACCAAGATCCGTGGCAGAATTTTCTGACATCCCTAATTGAATGTGTGTCTTTTAAACACAATACCAACAAAACCTGTGGCTGGCCAATCAAGGCAGGTTTTTTGAAATAAAGATGTCTTCAGCAGGCACTGAAAATAGTGGTGGTGCCTGCCTGACCTCCAGAGTCAGGAAGTTCCACAGAGGGGGAGCCACCACACTGAAGGCTCTACTCCAGGGGGACTCCAATCAGGCCCTAAGTCCATGCGGAACCACCAGGAACATCCCATCTGATGACCTCAGTGACTGCTGGGCAGGTTGATAAGATGTTCTCTCAAGTATCCTGGTCCCAGGTTGCTTAGGGCTTTATACACTAGTAAGAAAACGTTAATCCTGACCCAGTAGTGAATAGGCAGCCAGTGCAGTTCCCTCAGCAAAAGATTTACATGCTCTTGACAACTGCTGAGCAGCTGCATTCTGCACTAGCTCCAGCATCTGGACCAGCCTCAAGGGCAGCCCCACATTTAGGGCAATGCAGTAATCCAGTCTTGAGGTTACTAGCACATGTAGCACTATGGCCATGTTACTTTCTGAAATTGACCTCACAGGTAAGACCAGAACCACTGGTCGGGTAAGGACTGGTCTAGTAAGAACTGGTAGCCACTGGTCTGGTCTGGTCTGGTCTGGTCTGGTAAGACCAGAAATTGACCCCACAGGTAAGACCAGAACCACTGTAACAGAGTGCCTTCAGTGAGGGAGTCGATCCAGGAGGATACTAGGGTAGATGGCATCAAAAGCCGATGAGAGATAAAGCAGAATTAACAGGGTTGCATGCCCCATGTCCCTCTCCCAATAAAGGTAATCCATCTGATGTTTGGTCCCATAACCAGGTTGAAACCCAGACTAGAATGGGTCTAGATAATAAAGTTATTTAAAATTCTGATTATCCAAATATTTTGGATTTCACCCTGGCCATTCCTGTAAAACAGGAGATGCCCTTTTGATATCAAATATGTGCAAAGGAAAGTAGGTGCTCATGTTTTAGCATGTTTGGGGTGGCTGGATGGTAGAATATTACATTTCAGATTCCTTCTTCCAAGGAACTATGCGGGATATAGATAGACCAACCCCATTTCATCTTCGCAATAACCTGTGAGGTGGATCAGGCTGAAGGATAGTAATTGGCCCAAGGTCTCCCTGTGAGCAATATGGCTGTGTAGGTATTTGGACCCAGGTCTGTGTTCAACATTACTCTATTCTAGTACTCTCACATACATATGAGAATATTGCTCAAGATGTGGTCACTGATTTTCCTTGTAATTTCTCTACCCACACAACACTGTAATTTTCCAGCAGTCTGTCTAATACTGGTTATTATTTAATCTCTAAATTGCCTACGAACCCATCCCACTTCTGACCTTTTAGTTAAGATCCAAATCTAACGACTGAAATCAGATTATCTCTCTAGCTTCTGTTCCTTCTCTTCCTCTGCTTCTTTTTGTTCAAATGGGAACATTTCCTAAGTGTCTGGAAGGCAGAAACAGATGTGAGTGACTCAGGATCCCTTGTTAAAGGCAGTTGTGTATTTGGGGAAGCTGACAAAGCCCCAAACACTTGGGAGTGCTGTATCGGCTTCTATTTATATCATTTCCTTTTATAGCTAGCTTAAAGAAAACCTTTTTTACTACTGTCTGCATCAGATCTTCTCTCAGATGTGATTTTTAAAGGTGTACGGACTAATCCTAAACATATTTGTTTGGAAGAAAATGGTGTGGAGTTCAGTTTGGCAACAGTGTCCCATGAAAGTCTGTTTTCTGAAATTCCTCAGGACACAGACCTTGATCTCACTAAGACTTACTATCTAAGATAGTCAACCTTTCTTTAGGGTGGTATCACTTCAAATTTCAGGTAGGGACTCGCACGTTTGAATGTCCCGCCACTAAATAAATAAATAAATACAAATCCTTGTATGTAGAAAACAAGGCTCTTTTTGTGAAAGTGATCCAAGGGCTACTACCTGTTAAAAGGGAGACTAGATGCCTCTTTTTCATAGCTCTGAAACAGAGAAGCATGACAGAGATAAAAAGAAAAAGAAAAAAAAGCAACACAGGGGTTCTTGGGCTTTGCAGGTTCAGCCCTTTGCTTGGTGGGAGAACACCCAACAGCCCACAGAATCATAGAATCATAGAATAGTAGGGTTGGAAGTAGCCTACAAGACCATCAAGTCCAACCCCCTGCTCAGTGCAGGAATCCAAGTCAGAGGATCCATGACAGATGGCTGTCCAGCTTCATAGAATCATAGAAGAGTAGGGTTGGAAGGGGCCTACAAAATCATCGAGTCCAACCCCCTGCTCAATGCAGGAATCCAAGTCAGAGGATCCATGACAGATGGCTGTCCAGCTTCATAGAATCATAGAAGGGTAGGGTTGGAAGGGGCCTACAAGACCATTGAGTCCAACCCCCTGCTCAGTGCAGGAATCCAAGTCAGAGGATCCATGACAGATGGCTGTCCAGCTTCATAGAATCATAGAAGAGTAGAGTTGGAAGGGGCCTACAAAATCATCGAGTCCAACCCCCTGCTCAATGCAGGAATCCAAGTCAGAGGATCCATGACAGATGGCTGTCCAGCTTCATAGAATCATAGAAGAGTAGGGTTGGAAGGGGCCTACGAAATCATCAAGTCCAACCCCCTGCTCAGTGCAGGAATCCAAGTCAGAGGATCCATGACAGATGGATGTCCAGCTTCATAGAATCATAGAAGAGTAGGGTTGGAAGGGGCCTACAAAATCATCGAGTCCAACCCCCTGCTCAGTACAGGAATCCAAGTCAGAGGATCCATGACAGATGGCTGTCCAGCTTCATAGAATCATAGTAGAGTAGGGTTGGAAGGGGCCTACAACATCATCGAGTCCAACCCCCTGCTCAATGCAGGAATCCAAGTCAGAGCATCCCTGACAGATGGCTGTCCAGGCTCATCTTCAATGCCTTCCTCCAATGTCTTCTTTTCGTAGCTTCATTTCTGCTGTACTGTTCTCTCGTTGCCCCCTGGAAACCTCTGACTTACATCTGAGTAGACATAAAATGTAAGATTGTGCTGTAAGTCTGCAACCCTTGGCACACTTTCTTGGGAGCAAGCCGCATTGAACTCAGTGGGACTTACCTCTGAGTAGACATAAGATCGCCCTGTAAGTCTGCAACCCTCAGCACACTTACTTGGGAGTAAGCCCCACTGAACTTAATAGGGTGCTCTGAAACAACAGAGGACATTGCTTCTGAGCTTGGTGGGGTGGAGGATCAGATGTGTCTCCCTTCATTGCAGGGGGGGCATTTTACCCTCTTCTCCCTCCAGTTGAGAAACGCAGAGGCAGGGGATGCAATCAGCAGGCGATTCTTGCCCTCACACCTGTCAAATCTGCTCGGGTCTCCTTCCATGCAACCCCGCCCCCTCCCTCAATGCCTTCGTCATCCTGGCCACGCCCCCAACAACTGAAAACAAATGCCTACAGCAGGCAGACACAGCGGTTTCTTCCGCTATTAGAGAATTTCTTGGGGAGGTCATGGCACTCCTGTTCCGTGGGCTGGAAAAAATACCACATTTTTTAAAGTTTGGGGAAAACACAAGATAGGTTGGGGGAAATGGCGGGAGGCACCCCGGATGTTAACAGCATCATCTAAAGAGCCCTCAGACTTCTGAGAAAGAGCCATCTCAATAGCAGGGTAAAAGTTCCATATGATAAACCTCATAGTTAACCTAAATGTTTTGGAAATGCTTTCTTTTTACTTTGCCATAGAAGAACTTGGAGTTGTTGCCCCCTGCTGAAGAGTTTATCAAAAGGCCTTAGGCAACTCAGTACATTTTCCCCATGGCAACTGCTCAAAACCTAGCACTTTAGGGCAGAGCTAGAACCTCTGTTTTGGTTCTGTGTTTGTTTGTTTTAATGTTGGGAAGCATTAATGAACGTGATCCACCACCTGCAGTCTGGAATGATACAGTCACTTGAGGACTCTACCATCTCGTTCTTCTGCGTGTGTAGGTTGGGCATTGGCTGTTTCTTCTGACACACTTAGAGGTGTACAAAATTATGTACAGTGTGGAGAATGTGGACAGGGAGACATTTTTTCCCCCTCTCTCAAAATACTAGAACCCAAAGGAGTCATCCCATGAAGCTGATTGGTAGGAGATTCAGATCAAAGGAAGGGCTTCTTCACACAGCACAGAGTCAAACTATGGAATTCGCTACCACAAGATGTAGTGATGGCCACCAACTTGGATGGCTTTAAAAGGGGGCTAGACAAATTCCAGGAGGAGAAGGCTACCGATGGCTCCTAGTCCTGATGGCTCTATGCTACTTCCAGTACCAGAGGCAGCAAGCCTATGTACACCAGTTGCTGGGGAACATGGGCAGGAGGGTGCTGTTGTACTCATGCCCTACTTGTGGGTTCCTGCTGGTTGGCCACTGGTTCTTGGTCGACAGCTGGTTGGCCACTGTGTGAACAGAATGCTGGACTAGACGGACCCTTGGTCTGATCCAGCAGGGCTCTTATGTTCTTATGTAGAGTTGTCAGGATCTGGGCATTTATCCATCTCACCATTCTTGCTAACCCATTCATTCATTGCTCCTTTCCAGGCTTTCAAGGGGGCCCTCATGAGTTCATACTGGTGCTTGGGGAAAGGAGATGTGATTGAGGACTGGTGCCGATGTGACCTAAATGCCTTTGATGAGAACGGGCTCCCCAACTGCAGCCCCCTCCTCCAGCCTGTGTAAGTATCTCTTTGCAGACAGACAGATAAGCTCTGTGTGGCATGGCATCCCATAGCAGTTGGTGCGCACACTTTTCCCCGGCTTCTTAAGTGTTCCAGCCAAGGACCATCACCCCACCACCACCTTTTTGGGGGGCCTGGATTTCCAATCTGGGGCAACCACCCTCATGTTCACAAACATGCTGGTGGATGCAAACAATCAGGACAGTGGGAGAAAAATGTGGATGTCGGAAATAGGGGTGCCTGTGTCTGCAGGCAGACGGACTGTAAAGCTAGCTCTGGTTTGTGCTGGTGTGTGCATGCAAATCTCTACAGCATCACAGATGACAGGAGGAGCAGGGAAAGTTTTTACTTAGCAGCATGCAGGAGTGTCTGCATGCGTGCGTGTGTTCTTCTTTGAGGAGCTGTGCATGAGAATATCTGTGCGCAGGTGCATTTGTGTACAAACACATTCCTGTTTCCAGGGGTGTGGAAGGACATGCACTGACTTCCAAGGTGTCTGTCTTTTTCTGTTTGGCCTAGGTTGAGACTTTCCCCCAGTGTGGAACCTTCTAGTACCGTCGTCTCTTTGGAGTGGCTCGACATCCAGCCAGCCATTGGGACCAAAGTCTCAGACTACATCCTCCATCACAAGAAGGTTGATGAGTACACCGACACCGATCTCTACACAGGTGAGTGGGGACCAGAGAGATGGGTGGCAAAGAAGGAATCCTTTGTCTCAAGCGGTTGTCTAGATCTTGTGCCTGTTGTTTGCTTGGGTTCAGTCCCATGGGCAAGAACCTAGTTGAAAAAGTTTTGTACTGCGGCGGAGGAAGGGTTTCAGTTGCTGTGGCATTTTCTGTGTGATGATAGATAGATAGATAGATAGATAGATAGGATATTGTAATTGCGGAATAATTATCTCTGATGGCAAAGTTATCATTGGGAATCACAGTAAACTCTTCCCTTTCACCTGGCTTTGGATATCAGCTCATATGTTAGACCAGGGGTGGGGAACCTACAACTCCTGGGCCAGATGCGGCACATAGGATCTCCCTATCCAGCCCATCAGCCTTCTCCCAGGCCCTCTTCTCTGTGTATCAGACCCCTGCCAGGCCCTACCCCCTTCTCCCTGTCCCTGTCATCTATAAAAGACCATCTTTCTGCCAAAACACTCGGGATGGTTTACAATATATAATAATGATTTTTATTAAGAATTGAAGTGACGTGCTAGGAAAGGGAAAATGACTGGGGAGGAAAAAAGGAAAGTAGCAACTTTGGGTGTTGACTCTTTCATACTGCTACATAATCCATAGTGACCAGGAGAAATGGTGACAGAGGAAGGCAGGGAGGGGAGCTGCTGAGAGGCAGTTGATTGCAGTCAGCTGATGGAGGGGGGCTCACTGTCTAATCCAGAGGTAGGCAAACTCCAGGTATTTTGGACTGCAACTTCCATCATCCCTGACTATTGGCCATCCAGCACAGCTTAGGGGAGTTGTAGGCTTAGGGGAGGCTTGGCGGAGTTGTAGTCCAAAACACTGGGATGCCTACCCTTGGCCTAATTTATCTCTCAGATGCACCTGGGGAGGCAATTCTGGGAGAGAAGGAGCCAAATGATCCCAGCCAGACCGATGGATGGGGCCACACTGTCTCACCTGGAGTACTGTGTCCAGTTCTGGGCACCACACTTTAAGAAGGATGCAGACAAACTGGAGAGGGTTCAGAGGAGGGCAACAAAGATGATCAGGGAACTGGAAACAAAGCCCTATGAGGAGAGACTGAAAGAACTGGGCATGTTTAGCCTTGAGAAGAGAAGACTGAGGGGGGATATGATAGCACTCTTCAAGTACTTGGAAGGTTGTCACAGAGAAGAAGGCCAGGATCTCTTCTTGATCATCCCAGAGTGCAGGACACGGAATAATGGGCTCAAGTGACAGGAAGCCAGATTCTGGCTGAACATCAGGAAAAACTTCCTGACTGTAAGAACAATATGACAATGGAACCAATTACCTGGGGTGGTGGTGGGCTCTCCCAAACTGGAGGACTTCAAGACGAGGCTGGACAGCCATCTGTCAGGGATGCTCTGACTTGGATTCCTGCATTGAGCAGGGGGTTGGACTCGATGGCCTTGTAGGCCCCTTCCAACCCTACTATTCTATGATTCTATACCTCTCCCCAAGATGGAGCCAGATTGAATAGTCAACAATGGAGTTAGTTCTGGGAGGGGAGAAGCAAAATTGCTGTTGTTCCCAGCCAGGCTGGTGGACGGGCCGTTGCTGTCTCACCTCTCCCGCTGAGGCAGCCTGGTGGAATCCATCCTATCTTAGTTGGAATATATGTAACAGTAGTACTGAATTTGTATCCTATTCCTACCCCTTTGTCCAAGAAACTTGGAGAGACATACAAGAGGGTTCCAGGTGGTCTCCCATTCACATCAAAGCATCATACCCTAGAACCTGAGAGCACCATATTCCACACTTGCTGGAAGAAAGGGGCTTCCAAAATAATGGGCTAGATTTCTGGTGGAGATGCAGCACCTATCTTCTGATGAATTAAGCACTGCTATGGTGGTCATGGCGGGTTCTGGGTCTCCTCTAATGAGTTGGAAGCAAAGAAGAGTGCTTCTGGATATGTGCAGAGAATTTGAGGGAACCCCTTTGAAGGTACTGGGCACAGTGAGCATCTCTACACCAGCCTGAAATCCTGGATTTTAAAGGGGGCTTTCTGCTTACATTTTAAATGCAGGATCACAACGGACTCCCTTTACATGGGCTTCCTTTCCCCGCTCCCCTTTCCCCCTCCTTCTGCCCCTTCTCTGAGTCTTCCATATGTTTCATTGATCTCGCTCCTCTTCTTGCAGCTTTTCTTTTTTCACGGAGGGAACTCAAGCGGAACACGAGTGGGGCCATTTGATAGCTCATAATCTCAGAGCTTTTAAACAATGGAATAAAGGTCATTTAGCGCGGGAGTTGCCCTGGAGCTTCACGGCGTCATCTAAAGGGCCCGTAAACTTGAGCAGTCTCAATAGCAGGATAAAGGCTCTGTGTGAAGAAGCCCCAGTATCCAGTAGAGTCCTGGCACCATTGTGTGTTTTTTTCAGCTAAACTTGCCTGTTACCCAAGATGGTAAAGCACACAAAATCCTGGTCGAGCTGCCCATGGATTTTTGGGGGCTGCTGCAAGCTGAGAATGAGTTGTGAGGGATGAGTTATCACTTAAGTGTCCTCCCCTTCCCACCCCGGGTTCTTTCCTTCTAAAACATCAATTCAGAGCGAGAGGGCCAGATGGGCCATCGATCTAACCAAACATGACACTTCTGCTGTTCATATGCATCTCACACTTAGGACTTTGCCAACTGTGGGCCCCAGTAGCCTTTGCAGCTCAGTGCCGCCCGCTGTGGAGATCCGGTACGCTACATGCCACTGTGCCCGTCTCTGGTGTGTTTAGGAGAACAGATCTGGCTCTGAAGCAGATGTTTCAGAGGTGCTAGTGAACAAATGGAGGGGTGTGTTTTTTCCAGGGTGTGTCTGCCTACAGCCTCCATACGCCGTTTAAGCAGCTTCCGCCAAAGGCACCTAGAGGGCAGCACATCCCAAGAGGTCTTCCTCGCTTTCCCCGAGGCTTTCCAGCACTCAGAGCCGTTGGACTGTAGTTTCCAGAATCATGTAACACTCGCGTTGCTCTTGCCACGGCCGAAGATGCTTCATTTTCAGCTGGGTCTCCTGCCCAAATGAGAGGGGGCACTAGGGCAACTTAAGCACATGTGATGTGCTGCAGGGCACTAGCTCCTGAAACTCATGTGCAGAAAAACCTTCCCTCTCCCCTGCTTCATCAGAACCTCCGAGACTGTCGGAGAAGTTAATTGTGAATAATGTGAGATGATGCATGTGTGACCCTGTGAAGCCGGGCTGGGTAACAACGGGCCAGATCCGAACGTCTACAGCGCTCCATCCAAATCGGCTCTGTGAATGTAGCTGCCTGGAGGAAATCACATTTGAAGGAGGCTCTCTCTCTCTCTCTCTCTCTCTCTCTCTCTCTCTCACACACACACACACACACACACACTTAGCAAACTCGTTCTCCGAGTGTGGATCCTTACTTAGCCCAAACAGCACAAGCTAAGCAGGGTCAGCCCTGGTTAGTACTCAGATGGGAGACCGCCTGGGAATCAGGCTTCCTGCATTGAGCAGGGGGTTGGACTTGATGGTCTTGTAGGCCCCTTCCAACCCTATGATTCTATGACGTCAAGCAAAGGGCTGGATGCGCCCGATCTCGTCTGATCTTGGAAGCTAAGCAGGGCCAGCCCTGGTTAGTACTTGGATGGGAGACTGCCTGGGAATCAGGCTTCCTGCACTGAGCAGGGGGTTGGACTCGATGGTCTTGTAGGCCCCTTTCAACCCTATGATTCTATGATTCGAAGAGGGAGGTATCAGTAAAGTTTTCAGAAGTGCAAAACAAAATAAAAAACCATTAAAGAAAACCATCTCAGCCAAAGGTGGAGCATGCTCAGTGGACATGCAAGGCTGACGGTTGAGTGGGGCAGGTGCTGGGGAGGGGGGAGAAGAAAACAGAGGCAGAGGATGGAATGGGGTATCCTGGAAGAGAATGTGGTTGGCCTTGGCCAGCTTGTTTTGCTGCTATGTCTGAAGTGGGCAAGCGACTGATTTGAACAAGAATTGCTTCATAGTTTGCAAACTCATTTCAAGCCCTGGTTTCAGATCGAAGTTTAGAGCAGGTGTGTGTGTGTGTGTGTGTGTGTGTGTGTTTGTGTAGAAATCTGTGCCCCTCCAGAAGTTGATGAACTACTACTCCCATAATCCCTCACCATTTGCCTGACTGGCTGGGACTCATGGCAATTGGAATCCAATATCATCTGGAGGGACACAGGTTCCCCAGGGCGGTTTAGAGGTAATCCGTGTGGGAGAAGAGAAAGAAATTAGGTTTCATGATGTCTGTGTTCAGCCACTATCCAATGAAAGGTGGGGAAAGTCTGGGTAAGGCAGCCCTCTGCAAGTTGATGCATTGGACTGCAATTCCCATCATCCCCACACTTTCACTTCAGCGACCGTGGGGAGGGAAAGAGGCTCTGGCCACATCAGTCTGAAAGAGCCCTGCTTGCCTCCAAACCTGTTGAAAACATTTGCAGAACCGAGCCTGGAACCACGGTGCAGCAGTCCGCTTGGGCAGCTGAGTGGTGCTCCTTGCTTGCGATGGAGAGCCTGCCCCCGTGTGCGTGAATGAATCGCATGTGAGGCCCCCGAAGAAGCCAGCGGATTATGTCATAGTAGAAGCAGGGCCTGCATTTGAAAAACAACAACAACACGGAGTGTGTGTGCTTTTTTACAGGGTGAGGTACAAAGTGAAGTGGCTTTCCCGCATCTGGAACTAATATTAGGCTTGGAAAATGTTTTCTGTCACACTAGTGTGGCTCTGGTGGAAGGGTGAGAACCTCTGGAGGGGGGGGGATAGCAATAATTCCCTCCCCACAGTGCTATGTTGCACAGACAGTAATAGAAACATGGGATGAAAGGGATGGGATTTGTAATGTAATATGATGGAGGGGAGATCCTTCATATGCAGCTACGGCAGCACCTCTCCCAGAGGTGGTCAGCTTGTGTTTGGGCTGTGCCACTTCAGACGAAGCCCCTTCACTTAGAAAACTGGGATGTCAAGGGGAAAGTAGGACTAAGACCCTCCTCCCTGACATCTATGCCTCATTCTTCCTAGGGTATTAACACGGTGTCTGGGCTGGGCTCAACCTGGTGGAGGCTCGCATGACCGAATGACCCCTCCATACAAACAAAATGCATAGTTCTGTATTTGAAACTATGCTCAAGTATAGTTGAGAATCACATGCACCAGTTTAGGATGGGGGCTGCCTGTGGAAGTGTGCTTGGGGTGGCTGTCTGTTACAGACCAAACATGAGTCAGCAGTGTGATGCAGCTGCAAAAAAGGCTAACATGATTTTAGGCTGCAGTAATAGATCGATAGTTTCCAAGTCACAATAAGGAGTAGTCTCACTGCATTCCGCGCTATTCAGACCTTATCTGGAATACAGTTACCTAGTTCCGGGTGCCATGCTTTAAGAAATATGTAGACAAGATAGAGCAGATTCGCAGGAGGACAACCAAGATGGCCATGGGTAATGCAAACAAGTCCTGTGATTAAATGTTGAAGGAACTGGGTATGTTTAGACTGAAGTAAAGAAGACAGAAGCAGGAGGTGGGGGCATGATAGCACCCTTCAAATAGCCAAAGGGCTGTCGTGTAGAAGAGGGCAAGGACTAATTCTCTGCTGCCCCAGAGGGAACGACTAGTTTGAATGGGCTTAAGTCACAGGAAGGTAGATTTCTCTTAAGGATTAGGAGAAACTTCTTGATGGTAAAGGTTGTTTGACGACGGAACCCATTCCCTAGAGGGATGGTGGGCTCTCCCTCGCCAGAGGTCTTCAAGCAAAGGCTGGGCAGCCATCTCTTGGGGATTCACCATCTCTGGATTCCCTGCACTGAGCAGGAGGCTGGACTTGAAGGTCACCAAGAACCCCTCCAACTCTAGGATTCTATGAACCTTGACACAGTACAAATAAATATATACAGGTTCATTCACATGCATATAATATACACTTTCGTGGAACGTGTCTTTCTTCTGGAGCATTTAGCCCCGGCTATTCCTAGACCAGAGGTTGGCAGAGGGAAGATCTCCAGATGTTTTTGACTTCAGCTCCCAGCATTCCTGACCACTGATGATGCTGGCAGGGGTTTCTGGGAGTTGAAGTCCAAAATATCCGGAGATCTTCCTTCTGCCCACCCCTGTCCTAGACCACTTGTCTACCTGACCTAACTTGACCAGTGTCATGCCCCATGGCGAAGCCCTTGAGAGAGTGCCCGCAGAGAGATCCACATCCTATGCCTCCTCTCCATTTTACGTTGTCCTGACCACCCAGGGCTTCCATGCCACAAGCATCCATTCTGTGCATTGCCCATGGATGCTCGAGGATTTCCGGCCATCCTTAGTCTTGCCAGTGATAAACCTGACTCCTCCTGCTTGAGCACCTGTACAGCAGTCATCTTTCCCAGTACTCACCTGAAGGTGGAATGACTTCAGCAGCCCCATGTTGGGTCCCCCTCTCTGTCATCATAGGGAGAGGACTGGAGTGTCAGTGGACATTAGCCATGACGGCTAAATGCACCCCCCAGTGTCAGAGGCAGCGTTACCACGGAACACCAGTCCCTGGGGAGCAAGAGCAGGAGAAGGCTATAGGATTTTTTCCCTCACTTGTGGACTTCTTGGAAGCCTCCAGCTGGCCACTGTGGAAAACAGGATTCCAGACCAGAGGTGGATCTACTTTGGCCTGATGCTCTGCCAAAGCTGCGCTTCCTGACATCGCTATGATGTGCCCACTCCACATCATCTTCCATCTGGAAGCACCTTGGAAACAATGCCGTGATTACTCGAAGCCGACATGGATTTGTCAAAAACAAGTCCTGCCAGACAAATCTGATCTCATTTTTTGATCAAGTAACCTCCCTTGTGGACCATGGGAATGCTGTAGACATCATATACCTCGACTTCAGCAAAGCTTTCGACAAAGTGCCCCATGATATCCTGATGAGCAAACTAGCTCAAAGTGGGCTAGATGAAACAACGATCCAGTGGATCCACAGTTGGATACAGAATCGGACTCAAAGAGTGCTTATCAATGGGACCTTCTCAAACTGGGGAGAGGTAACAAGTGGGGTACCGCAGGGCTCAGTCCTGGGCCCAATGCTCTTCAACATTTGTATTAATGACTTGGAGGAGGAGGTGCAGGGAATGCTGATCAAATTTGCAGATGACACCAAATTGGGCGGGATAGCTAATACTTTGGAAGACAGAAACAAAATTCAAAAGTGATCTGGATAGACTGGAATGCTGGGCAGAAAACAACAGAATGACATTTAATAGGGATAAATGCCAAGTTCTGCACCTAGGAAAAAGAAACCAAATGCACAGTTACAAGATAGGGGATACGTGGCTCAACAACACTACAAGCGAGAAGGATCTTGGAATTGTTGTCGATCACAAGCTGAATATGAGCCAACAATGTGATGTGGCTGCAAAAAAGGCAAATGCTATTTTGAGCTGCATTAATAGAAGCATAGCTTCCAAATCCCGGGAAGTACTAGTTCCCCTCTACTCAGCACTGGTTAGGCCTCATCTGGAGTACTGTGTCCAGTTCTGGGCACCACACTTTAAGAAGGATGCAGACAAACTGGAGAGGGTTCAGAGGAGGGCAACAAAGATGATCAGGGGACTGGAAACAAAGCCCTATGAGGAGAGACTGAAAGAAATGGGCATGCTTAGGCTTGAGAAGAGAAGACTGAGCGGGGATAGGATAGCACTCTTCAAGTACTTGAAAGGTTGTCACAGAGAAGAAGGCCAGGATCTCTTCTCAATCATCCCGGAGTGCAGGACACGGAATCATGGGCTCAAGTGACAGGAAGCCAGATTCCGGCTGAACATCAGGAAAAACCTCCTGACTGTTAGAGCTATACGACAATGGAACCAATTACCTGGGGAGGTGGTGGGCTCTCCCACACTGGAGGCATTCAAGACGAGGCTGGACAGCCACCTGTCAGGGATGCTCTGACTTGGATTCCTGCATTGTGCAGGGGGTTGGACTCGATGGCCTTGTAGGCCCCTTCCAACCCTACTACTATTCTATGATTCTATGATCTTTAGCTGTCTCTGACTGGGGTGGGGAGACATACATTCCAGTGATGTCAAGACATGGGGGTGGAGAAAGTTGTAGTTGATTGTTCCAGAGTGGGAGTGGGCAGAAGTTTGATCAAGATCTATTGGTAGATCTCTGGGTTATTTAATTTGCAGTAGATAAGCAAGGGTTTCTGATTCCCAATCATTTAGCAATAGCACAGCTAAAATGCTTTTTTTCAACCTAATTTTTGTATTATTTCTTTATTTACAACATTTGTACCCTGGTCTTCAGCCAAAAATGGCTCCCAGGGCAGCTTACAAAGAAGATTTTTTTTTTTTTTAAATCATTTATATCCCACCTTTCTTCCACCTTGGAACTTACGGTGGCTACCTGTGGTTCCCGGGTGGTCTCCCCTCCAAGCACTGACCAGACCCAGACTTGCTTAGCTTCAGCAAGGTGGCTGCCTCATGTGTATTCAGACCATGAATAATGAAAGAGTCCTTGCCCTCAGGCTTGTAATCTAAAAGGCATGACACAAAAGGAAAAGGGATTGGGAAGGAAGAGGAAAAAAGCAAAACTAGGGGCACCGAATCTTCATTTCAAAGTTCTTATAACTGTTCTTTCTGGCAGAGAAGAGGAAAACAAGCTCCCTGCAGCTCTTCCATCTCTGGCTGATGGTTCGGGTTAGGTTGGCCTCTCCCTTACCATGATGTTTTTCCTGGGAGACAGGAGGTACAGCCTCCCAGCAGCCCTTGGTTCTGTGGCCAATGGATGAGGCCAGAGTTTGCAATCCCAGGGAACTCGGTCCATGAGGTTACTGGGGGTGGGGGTGGGGAACCACTGGGGGAAACCAGGAACGGTGTGTGTGTGTGCGCGTGCGCGTGCGTGCGCGTGAGTCTTTGAAAGGACTTGTGAACTTGGTTCTGCTGCTGATCACAAACTCCTGGGCTGAGCATGTGTCCAGGGGCACCCTGTCCTTGATCATTAGCATCTGTCCACCCAGACAAGCCACTGTTTTGCACCTGTTTCCAGTTGGTGAACCTCAAGAGCCCCAGTCAAAAACAAAGCAGATCGTAAAAGCCTGACGCGTGCCCACTCTGATCTAACCGTTGTCTTCTGTCACATGTAATTCTGCCTGGAGCAAAGCTCTGTAGGGTGCTGTGCTCTCCTGAGAGGCTGATGGCACAGAGCGGAGCTGTTTTGTAGGGGCTGGACAGAGGGAAGCTTTCCTGAGGACTTAAAATCCAAAGCCACCATTTTACACGGCTCATATAAGCAGGAAACTGCTGTTCACAACATTATCCCCCTCTGGGCATCCCTAACACTAAGAACAGTCACCTCTCCGTGAGCCAAGTTGAAATGGTGTGCTGGATTAGAGCTGACCTGTGACCCTTGGCCATGCCTTGGGACAGCTCATAAACCTGGGTGCTGCTGTTCCATGATCTAATCTGCAAATTAAAAAACAAACAGGATCCATTAAGTAAAATCAAAGTTTGTCCTTGGGCTGAATAAACATCCACCGGTGGTGCTTATGCTGGCTTCTTCCCCTCCCTTTCCCCCTCTCCTTTGTAAATTAGCGGTGATCTCATCTTCTGTGGCGGGAGGGAGGATTGCCCGTGCAAGTGTTGGTGCGGTGAATGGCAACAGGGCCGAACTGATTTGCAGGCAGAGAGCCCAAGGCAGACCACGCTCAAGGTGCCCCCCAAAGCTCAAGGGGGCAGCAGCGGGAGGTGTTCTAGAAACACCTGCCGCCTGCCCGAAGGAATGTCCACCACGAAGTGGCTTGCGGCATCCTCAGTGAAGACTCTTCAACGGGAAATCCTCCACATCCTCAGATAAGACTCTGGAACATGGGAGCAGCGTGCAGAGAGCAGCCCTGAATAGCTGACTTGTGCACGCGTGATTATTAACACGTGCCGGCGCACACAGATGCGCCTGTGCGTGCGCACACGTATACATGCAATTCACACCCTCCGCACCAAACCCAGCAGGTGCCGCCCGTCTATATAGGCAGACTAGGCCATCAAACTCATATAGGCAGGGGCGCCAAACTCATGGGGGGGGGGGAATACAAATTGAGAAAAATAAAAATCAAATAATGAAGATGCCATTCCTGTGTGCATGCAGAGGGAATATGACTGAGGCTGTGGCGGTGAGCGAGGGACCGACTGGGGATGGGATGGAGGGGCTAAGTCGGGCAACCTGCCTGCCTACCTTTCAGACCCGGTCCTCCCTCAGGCGATGCAGGATATCCTCCTGTTCTGCTGCTGCTCCCAGTTGGAGGCAGGGAGTGAGGCACCCCCGCTCCCACCCAGCACAGCTGCTTCCTTTGCCCTCAGAGGGCTGAGTCTATGGGCTGGCTGATGCCTTGTTTGCCATGGCATCCCGAGGATGCAACCGGGACCCTTATCTTCCGAGGCTGGGCTCCTCTCCTTTCTTGATTTTATCAGACCCTCTGTGCTGATAGAGTGTTTCGTTAAACAACCACCACCACCACATTTTGGGCGTGTTTTATTATAAATGATAATATTTCCGCTTCCCAAGATGTGGGGGTGGGGGGTTGCCTCTTCATTAAACTGAAAATCGGTCCAAATGTTTCCCAGTTTGCCAAAAACCTCAGCCTAGATCTGCCCTTGAGGTGAGATTTGTTTTTTGCTGGCTTTGTCAACGTATGCTAGCATGTCAGTGTGGTGTAGTGGCGAGAGTGCTGGACTGGGAGCCGGGAGATCTGGGTTCTAGTCCCCACTTGGCCACGGAAGCTCACTGGGTGACTTTGAGCCAGTCACAGACCCTCAGCCCAACCCACCTCACAGGGCTGTTGTTGTGAGGATAAAATGGAGAGGAGGGGGATAATGTAAGCCACCTTGGGTTCCTTGCAAGATGGGGGAAAAGGCAATATAATTGCAATAAAAATAAATACATTAATAAATTAAGTAAGTAAGTAAGTCTAGGGCCGCCGCTTGTACCCAGCATTTTACATTGTGCAAGCGAGGGCAATGGAAGTCATACAAGGGGTTGAATCTGTAGCCAGGACCAGATCTTAGGAATTCTGACTAAGGGCCACACTTGATGTAACACAGGAGATACTGGCTCGGGACCTCCCACAGTACTGTCCTGTTGTTTTACTCATTATCAAGTGCTTTCAAGATCAGGGCAGTGGCAGTCTGAGAGAGGGTGTCCCTGCCTTTGCTAAAAGCACAGCTAAACTGTTGTGACATCCACACCAGTGCCATGGCTGTAACGTAATGAGCAAAGCAACTCAGGTTCTTTTAAGCCAGATTTAACTTTAACTTTCCCTACGCTGAGCATGATTGTTTAAGCCGCTGCCATTTCTTCCCTTGGTCATCTTTTCTCCAACCAAAAAAATAAATAACAAACCCCCAACACTCACAGAAAGGTTTTTTAATCATTGTGCAATATTCTTTTTTGGAGAAGCACGGCGAGCATTGAATCCATTCCCCAGAGCCCATCACTTGTGACCTCCTGCAGGTGTCCATGACCCATGAGGGAGTGGAATACACCATTCGAGAACTGTGTTGGAGGTTCAGGAAAGGGCACAGAAAGAAGGGGCTACACATGAAATCCTCCCCCATCCCAAATGGGTGCTGCTATATCTAGAGTTAGAGTCAATCTGGTAACTGGCAAAAAAACCCAACCAACCAACCTACCTTGGGTCATAAGAACATAAGAAGAGCCATGCTGGATCAAGACCAAAGGCCTGTTTAGTCCAGCATTCTAAAAGGCTCTGTCCTTTTTGGTGTTTTGTTGGTTTGGTTTTGGGGGGTTTTTTAAACCCAGGTCAGAGAAATCCACAACAGAAGCAAATGAGTTCAGGTTTTGATGACTCAGATTCTGTAGCGGACCGGCTTTTCCCCTGTTGGGTGGATTCTGCCGACTTGCGCACCGTTTTTCTGACGTTCCCAATCTTGTGCAAATTTCATTATTGAAAAATAAGCAAAAAATAAAAAGAAACTGGCTAAAAATGTGCATTTCCCCATAGACTAAAGTGCAAAAATGCACATTTGGGGGGATTTTGCATATGTTGGGGGAATTTGCGTGTTTTTGCATGTGCACATTTGCGTGAATGTGCATTTGCACAGATTTGGGAATGGGAAAAAAAAGATTCCATCGATAGATGGACTGCGGAATGAAAGGCGCCTGACAATCTGCGAAACACAGAAAGAATGGATTTTACACAGTCCGTACATCCCATGCATATAGCTCATGGATGCAGCACAAATTCTTATAGCACCTGCAGCATTTTTTCTTGACTTGGTATTCATCTTCACATTTGACCAGTCTGACATTGCAAATGCATGTGCCTGTCTATCTGGTCAGTTCCTGCCATTTTCCTACACACATTTCCCCACACTTTGGGGATGGGGTCATAGCTCAGTGGTACAGTACCTGCTTCGAATGCAGGAGATCTCAGGTTCAGTCCCTGGCATCTCCGATAAAAGGCATCTCCCAGGTTCACATCACCTGTCAGGTAGCAGGTGATGTGAAAAACCCCTGCCCAAGACACTGGAGAGCCAGTCAGATGAAACAATAGTGGGTTATATGTAGGGATGGGTGGACCCACCCCATCCGGTATCAGCAGGCGCCTGCAGAAGCACTGCCCCCGCTCGAGCCCCCCGGGACCTGTGCTCGAGCCCCCATGAGCTCACTGAGCCACCCGTGCTCACCCCGGATCCCATCCATGAGTGTCCACCATGTTGCCGAGCTTATTTTTACAGGGAAAAGGAGGTCATTAAAAATTCACATATTTCAGTATGTGCAAATTTGGGCGTGGAAGGCTTGATATACACAATATTAGAGGCGTAAATGGGCCATTCATGCCTCTAATATTGCTTAGGTAAGCCTTTCCCAGCCCAAATTTGCACATATTAAAACATGCACATTTTTAATTAGCTTTTTCTGTAAAAAAAAATAACCTCAGCAAAATGGCTGGCACTCACGGACGAGTCTGGGTAAGTGCGTGGAACATCTGGGAGGGTGTGGATGAGGTCAGGGGCTCAGCGGGCGCGGTCTTGGGGCATGGGCAGGGGGGAACCCAACAGACTCCCAGATCCAGTCAGGCATCCGTGCCATCCCTAGTTAGATGGGCTATAAGGCCATTAAGGAGAAAGTCACAGTTTTGGAAGATGCATTGAGGAATCAGTTGGGGAATAGTACGAAGCAAGTTAGTTTATTCTAGACATCCCATCCCTTCTTGAGAGGGTTGGGTATTTTTTGTTTTGTTTTCTCCCATTGGAATAAGTGTAGTTGTTTCCACCTACCCAGCCTCATGTATATTTGTATCTTGGGAAGTGAGAGAATGGGAGGAGATTCTTGGCCAAGGTTAAAACTATATGCCTAAATAATCCATTGAATCAGGTTTTCCACAGGGCGGTTCTCATTTTATTTAACTAGTAAGGTCTTTTTTGGTTGCAGCAGGTTCTGAGTATTGCTGTTGATTCCTCCCCAGGAAGTTATTTTAGGTAGGGCCCTGGCAATGGGAGGAGGGTGCTGCGTTGTGCTATATTGGTTCTAGAAACTCTGTGCTGAAGACACAGGGTGCTTCCAGACAAGGCTTCCCTTGTACAGTCACACTGCCTCATTCACAGAATTCTGCTAGGGTTCCAGACGACAGTGTCTTCAGTAGACCTTTCATGTTTCCCAACCACTTCCTCCATCTTTTTTCTTAGCAGAAAAAAGATTGTTAAAGAAGAAGAAAAAATACGATAACTACGCAACGCCTTTTGATTGTTAGAAATAGGAGCCCTCTGTCTGGAATCACCACTCAGGAAAAGGACGTTGAGGACAGGCTTTACACACTGGCTGCATTCACACATAATGCTAAAACATGAATCCTGGCTTAATAACCATAGTATGAATGAGCAGCACGCTAGAAGAGAGCTTCCGCTATTGGGCGGTATAGAAATGAAATCCGTACGTACGTACGTACGTACATACATACATACATAGTGCATGCAGTCTCTTTGCTCCTTCCTTCACATGAGAGGGTAAACAAACCAGGATGTCCGAACCAGGGGTTATAGTTAACTGCACCCAAACCAGCCAGGATCATAAGCCAGCTTTAATCCAGGGTTTGTTACTGGCTTTTGAATCCTGGCTTGTACCGGCACACTTAGCCATAATCCTGGGTTCAGACATAATGGGAAGTTATGTCCACTCACACAAAGGGAGCGGGGAGTGGCTTGTGTACATCAGCATGCTGCTTCTTCACAGTGTGGTTTATTAAGCCAGGATTCCCAGTGTGCAAATGCTGCGGTGTGTTGTGGTGGTGGTGGTGTTGTGCATGTCCTATTCTAGCCCTAGAGAGAAGGATGGTAGAAGGATCAAAGATGGGAATAAGAGAAGAATCCAAAGGAGCTGTCTGCTTTGGGCTGTCTCCCAGTTAAAGATTTTTTTTTGTCCAAATAGTTGTAGTGGATTAATTAATCAGTCAAAGCTGTTCAAATTTGACCTTGCTTGGAAGGATAACTTTGGAGGAAAAAAGGGCAACATTCTTTGTTTTGGGATAGTACAAGTATATGTTTCAGCAGACACCAGCTTAGAAGAGGTGTTCCCTCTTGTGTGTGAGAGAAGGGCAAATGCCTCTTCTAAGATGGCACTTGCCATCTGCAGTTGTTGTTTTAATAAGTTACAAAATAATTAATTTTGTTAAAATAAGTGTTCCCTGATTAATTGAAGATGCATTTTTATTTGATGTTCAGAAGTTTTTAATGGATGACTCTATCCAGTTAAAGATTCTTGCCGTACTGCAGGGGTGGAGAACGTCTGAAACCTCCAGATGTTGTTGGACCACAACTCCCACCAGCCCCAGCCAGGTTAGCCAATGGTGAGGGATGATAGGAGTAGCAGTCCAACAACATCCAAAGGGCCAGATGTTCCCTATCTCTGCTGTTCTGAGTGAGAGCAAAGTGGACCATTAGCCAAGGCAGAGATGTGAAGAGATTTGTATGATGACTACTCTGTCGTGTTGTACAGCATACAGGTATAATGCATTTCATTTAGTAAACTGCCCTGGAATATAATAACAAGTATTAAATTAATAAATATGAGTATATTCAATGCCCCCCACCCAACTGTAAAAATCTGATTGATACCTTTCTTCGTCAAAGGACATATCTATACCAGCTTAAAATGATGCATTTAAAACAGGGCCTTCTGCTTCCGTCTTAAATGCAGGATCACCACGACTCCCTTTTTCACCCGCTTCTTTTCCCCCTCTTTCTCTCTATATCTGAGTCTTCCATTATCTTTCATTGATATCGCTCCTCTTCTTGCCACTTTTCCTCTTTCCACAGAGGGAACTCAGGCGGAACACAACGGGGTAATTTGATAGCTCATTATGTGCGATCTATTTAAAAATGGAACAAAGGATATTTAGTGCAGGAGACGCCTTGGAGGTTCACGGCGTCATGTAAAGAGCCCACAAACTTCTGTGAAGGAGCAACCTCAATCGCAGGATAAAAGCTCCGTGTGAAGAAAGCCAGAGAGGCCGCATCTTGGTACCAGGGCATGGAGAAAAGAAGGAATACACCATCTTATATTCTATTTGTACACCGCTGTATCCCCAAAACATAGGAAGCTCCCTTATACCATGTCAGATCCAGCCCATCTAACCCAGGGGCCCAAGGGTACATTGGCACCTGCCAAGACCTCCAAGCATGTCTGCCAGATCTCCTTATGCTCTCTTCCATTCACCAGCACATGCCTTCCGCACCACTGCCCACCTTCCCTAGCCCCCAAGCACCTTCTCCTCCCTATCCCTGCTTGGGATTCCCCCCACCCCCTTCTTCTGCTACCTATCTCTTTGCTCATGTCAGCACTGCCAAAGCCCTAATGAGGAACCAGGAAGTTCTCTGCCCCTTCATCTCCCACTCTGCCTGCTCCCTGCTGGGGAAATGCCAAGAGAGAACCCAGAGGACAGAGAGACAATCCAGAGCAGGGCAGGGTGGTGCAAGAAAAGTCACAACGCGGGGCGGGGGGCACTCTCAACATTTTGTGATTGGTCATCCCTCCTGCAGCAATTTGCGAGGGTACCTGGGACACTTTTTCAGAATGTCAGATAGTGATGGCCACCAATTTGGATGGCTTTAAAAGGGGGTTAGACAAATTCATGGCGGAAAAGGCTATCAATGGCTACTAGTCCTGATGTTCCTATGCTACCACCAGTATCAGAGGCAGTATGCCTCTGTACACCCATTGCTGGGGAACATGGGTGGGGCAGTGCTGTTTCACTCATGTCTTGCTTGTGGGTTCCTGGTTGACAGCTGGTTGGCCACTGTGTGAACAGAATGCTGGACTAGATAGACCCTTGATCGGAGCCAGCATGGCTCTTATGTTCTGGATGATTTGTGTGGGGTTCTTTTGCAGAATAGAGTGAAATCATGTGGGATGATTTGTGTGGGATGTTGTGGGATGGGGGGGGCTTATTTCTCCCCCCCTTTTTTTAAAAAAAGCATGATCTATAGTCCTACTGATAGTAGACCCACTGATCCTTTAACAACAACAACAAAGGAGATGCCAGACATTGAACCTAGAGCCTTCCGCATGTAAAGCATGCACTCTACCACTGAGCAGCAGTGCTTCTCCACAAACTGTGAATTGCCTCCAACGGGGAGCTTGCTTGGCCACAGACAAAAAGGGGGATCAGAATATGTGGCAAATTACTGCAGAAGTACAGACGTACATAAAAGAGAGCTTGCAAGACTTTTTGTTCCCAACGTGTTTTCAAAGTATGTCTGTGTCAACAGAGAATTCTTCATATTGCCTCTTCACGAAAAAATGTCCGACATAAAGCTGCATGTAGCAGGAGTCCCAAAGCAGACCAGCTCGCTTGTCTCCCCCCCGCCCCGCTAGTGTTCCGACAACAGGTTTAAAACACTGCAATTTCAGAGGGCAGGACTGATTGCCCTTGACCCGTTTGACATTATCTTGCTGCTTCTGCTTTAGATTGAGGTTTGCACATAGAATTGTAGAATCCGAAAGGCCCTTGTAGGCCATCTAGTCCAACCCCGTGCTCCTGACAAGAAATCCAGAGCCAGAGCACCTGTGACAGATGGCTGCCAGCCTCTGCTTGAAGACCTACAGCAAGGGAGAGCCCACCATCCCACCATGTAATTGGTTCCATTGTCAAACTGCTCTGAGTATTTAAAAGTTTATCCTTTATCCTAAGGTTCCACTGAAATCTACCTTATTAGTTGTACTCCTGCCCTCGGGGGCGGGGAGGGGGACAGATAATAAGATACTGCCCTCTCCTGTGTGACATCTGTGGAGGAAGAGGAACAGCAGAAGACGAAGGAGAAAGAGAAGAAAAAGGAGGAGGAGGAGGAGAAGGAGAAGGTCTACCCTAACAGTGCCTGGAACTTCTCCCTAGGCCTTGTCCACAAGTACAATCCTAGAAGGCTTCCTCTCCAGGCATGTAACAACCTCCCAGGCACGCTTCCCACCCACACTGGTAAACTAAGCTTCCAGACCAAGAAGGTCTGTTGCCGAACAAGCCCAGACATGCCTTTCTGCTGGCGTCCAGTCATTTTTGCCAGACGCATTCAGAGTACGTCTGAGAGGGCCGCAAAAGCATACTGCCATAGTCTGAATGAAAGAAGGGGTGATAACGGGATCCCTCTCGGAGAGCAGATGAGCTGGAAAGGTGATTTGGAGCGTGTTTCATCCCTTCGTTATCATCAACAGAGCAAGCTTAATTACATCCCATTCTAATTTTGGCCGCACTAGAAGCCCATCAATCATTCTGATATGCGAAGTATATTTGTGCTCCTTAACAGAGGTGGCACGATTCCTCGCCCCCGCCCTTCTGCCGCCTGTTTTACAAATTATTAACTTGATCAAGGCACCTTTGAAGCTCTGACTTCATCAGTGGCCCATAATTTGCCTCTGCTGTTACTTATACATGCATGATAGGTCTCTTCCATTTATTAGGATTAATTTATTCCACACTTGCTGCTGCTGCTGTTGTTTTTCTCAGGCTGTTAGGACAGGGGCAGTGACTGATGTTTTTCTGGTTTGCACTACACAAGCACAATTTCCTGCTTTCTTTTGAGGCTCGGGGATACTTTTTGATTCATGCTGAAACATCTCCAAAGGAAAATGAATAACGTTATGTCTTGGACAACAGGGCTCTGGAGAAAACGGACTTGTTCCAGACAGAATGCTAATGAACTTTGTATTTGTTACCTCTTTCATCTTAATTTTCATTAGTGTTCATCGTGTCCATATTAGAGACAGGCAATTGATGGTTACCACATTTGCCCTACAGCATGAAAGAGACCAAGGGTGTAACCCAGTTAAATCCATTTTGATCAATGGGGCTTGAGCGTGTATAAGCGTTGCTGGAATTGCACCCTGGCCAATTTATTTTCAATGAAAAACGGGACAAGCTTCTGAGCTCCACCAAGTGCCTCTTCAGCCAGAATTAAGTATCTCAGCTCTTGGAGATTTGGGGCTACTGAGTTTCAGCCCTCCATGTCAGTTTCTTCTGACAGACCTGTCCATCTCTGGCCTGCAGAGGACCGTTGCTCAGTGGTAGAGCAAATCGTTAGCATGTAAAACTCCCCAGGTTCAATTGCTGGCATCTCCAGTTCAAAGGATCCAGTAGCACTTTATGGGAAGTACCTTTACCTGAGACCCCAAAGAGCTGCTGCCTGTCAAGGCAAGACAACTCTGGGCTAGATGGACGACTAGTCTGGCCTGGTACTAGGCACTTTCCTACATTCTTGTCTCTGCTGTGCATTCAAGTTCAAAGAGTGTTAACGTTATTCCGAGACTTCTTGGATTATTGAAGCAATTGCTTGCATGTCTACTCAGATGGCATTTAGCTAGCTAGTTAGCTTTCCATCCAGACTTTCCATTAGCACCATAGAAATCAGCACTGTACAAAATTAACACCATACAAATCAGTTGCAGGTTCAGCTATGTTCTGGGAGGGCTTCATCAAGGCCATCCAAGCACTCAGTCAGCTGACACCTATGGGCCAATCCACCCTATGGACACCTATGGACCCATCCATCATGCCTTATAAAGGCAAGCTCTAAGGCTGGGTCCTTCAGTCTTGCTGTGAGAGGACCCTGCCTGACAAAGTTCCTGCTCCCTTCTCTGTACACTGTCGTTTTCAGAACATGGTCTCCCATCTGGCTTTGATTATGCTACCTGCTACTGCCCCTTCTGTCTTTGGTTGCTGTTTTTGGAACTTGACCCTTCCCTGCTAAGAATTGTGCTACTCGCCTCTGGCCCCATCAGGCCGAAGCCAGAACCTTCTGAACCCTGAACCCTGATCATTTAGGGCTTGACTCCATGATGGATCTTGACAAGGCGGCGTGAAAATTCACGCTTTGAAGAATGACTGGGACTTTCTGGTGAGAGAGCTCTTGACAAAGTTCTGAAGAAGAAATCTGTCAATTTTAAAATGTTGACATGCCAGCAAAGACTGGGCCCTACTAGCTCTTAGTTGTGGTAGGCAGAGGGATCCAGTCACTGCATTTTGATTGGATGCTGTGGTCTGTCCCAGTTCAGCTAGGGGGTAAATCTTCTAAAATGCCAAACCAAAATTCAAAGTCTTGATTCTTAAACTTAGCAACTTTCCTCCCCCAAAAGGGTTCCCTCATTGAACTTGACCGTTGCCTGCATTCTCCCTTTTTCTGGGGCTTGCCTCTTCCCATCTGTCTGTTTCTGAGCTTCAAGGAATGTGTCACTGCCTGATCCTAGACTTGCCAAGGTCTCTGGTGCCCTGGCTTCCAGGCAGATGCTTGGAAAAACAGCCCAGGAGGGGACCACTGAGACAAGACCGCTGGAAGAGCTTAGATGGGACTGGGAAACAGTGCATCAGGCAAGGAGAAAGATAAGGAGAGGTGCAGGCCGAAACAAGCACAGCAGAGGTGCAGTCCAAAAAAGCAGCAGGCAGAAGTGCTTAATGCAGAGATGGGGTGGAAAGAAGGAATTTTAAGCTTGAGGGGTTCGTCGGTGAGGTTTTCAAAGTTGGGACCAGGGAGAAAATAGCATCCATCTTCGACAGGAGCTTCTCTGCTGCATCTACAAGTATGGTTTGGATGAGGGGCCTGTATATGTTTTGCAGTGGCCTTCCTTCAGGTACCCAGTTCTCTCAAAACTTCTGTAGCATAGAGAGACCTGGCTGGAGAGGGGACTCGCAATCGGGGTCTGGTCAGCTGTGCCACTTGGTCAACAGAGGGGGCTCCTGCACCATCCAGAGCAGGAAGGAATGAAAGAGAAATGAAAAGGGCAGTGAACGCTGCCAGCTGACCTTTCTCAACAGTTCATGGGTTTCCAGAACAGCCGAGGTGTCAGCCGTGTAGAGCAGTCACAGCTTCCCAGTCACTGCCGAAGCAAGGCAAGGGGGCACGTTAAAGGGGAGGCAGACGGCGTGCGGCCCAGGACGGATGGAAACCTTGTAGTGTATTAACCATTTCCTCGGCAGATGCAAGAGAGAAAAGTGTGCATGGGGGGCGGGAGGCACAGTACCTGCCCTACTGAGCAATCGAAACATCCTTTCTGCCTGGCAGTGCATTCATTGTCCATTCTGGAGCTTCCCTTGAAGGAACACGACTTGCTGTGCAAAACATCCCACTTGGTAGAAGTTGTTCATCCATGCTCACGTCCCCATGGACAAATGTGCCTTGCGAGATGCCAGTTACCTCTGTGGCCATCTGAATCTTCTTCCCTTGCGCGGTCTCTTAAAGCAATGCCGGTGTCTGCTCATATGTGTGTTTGGTGGTTGTTTGTTTAGCTGGGACGTATTTAATTGCAGTGGAATTTTGGCATGTGTCACTGTCAGTGTTTAGCAGGGTGTGCAACAGAATGGTAAAAAGACAGGAATCCCCACTCCCGGGCTATTGAAGCATGTGCTAAGAGACTGATGTCCTCAATCTGCTTTTTGGCTCCATTCATAATTCCTTTGTTGACATCACCAAAGGAGGTGTCTGTAAATACAGTAGACCCTGTTTTTACAAAGCCAATCTACATGTGCTCTGTTTCAAAATCGAACCAGGTTGAGGGATTCTCCTGGATGAAACATAGGAAGTTGTCTTATGCCAGGTCAGAATGCTTACCCATCGAGCCCAAGACTACCCGCTATGACAGGCAGCAGCTCTCCAGTGTTTCAGTCAGAGGTCTTCCCGGCTACTTTCTCCTGGATGCCTTTTAAGTGGAGATCATGCTGGGCACTGAACCTGGCCTTTGGCTTGCAAAACAGGTGCTCTGCAACTCATTTGCAGTCCCTCCCTAAGAGGAGCCTTTTACCAGTTTAGATTAGGGATGTTAGAGAATTCTTCCACGGTCTCCAGTGAGGCCGGATTCTTTAGAATCCAGCCCCCCATAGTCAGTGGCAGAACGGAGCAATCCCCCCCTGCCACCCTGCGAAACCTCCCCAGGATGGACCCTACCTTTTGTCAGCCGTCCGCTGCCCTCGTCTGCGGGTGCAAATGGCGGCCCCAGTCTGTGGCCGCCATTTCTCTTGCTATGTTAGCTGTGATAGGCTATGTCAGTATTTATGTAGCCTATCATGGCAAAGAGCAGGGATGCAAATGGCGGCCGCTACGCCATTTGCGTCCCTGCATTTCCGTGATAGGTTACATATATATTTATGTGGCCTATCATGGCAATTTTCCCAGTAGTAATGTATGGCTGTGAGAGCTGGACTATAAGGAAGGCTGAGCGCCGAAGAATTGATGCTTTCGAACTGTGGTGCTGGAGAAGATTCTTACGAGTCCCCTGGACTGCAAGGAGGTCAAATCAGTCCATCCTAAAGGAAATCAACCCTGACTGCTCATTGGAAGGACAGATACTGAAGCTGAAATATTTTGGCCACCTAATGCGAAGAGAAAACTCTCTGGAAAAGACCCTGATGCTGGGAAAGACTGAAGGCAAAAGGAGAAGGGGACGGCAATGAATATGATGCAATTAATATGAACTTGAGCACACTCCGGGAGAGAGCGGAGGACAGGAAGGCCTGGCGTGCTATGGTCCATGGGGTCACGAAGAGTCGGACACGACTGAACGACTGAACAACAACAGCAACAACCATGGCAATGCAGGGACGCAAATGGTGTAGTGGCCACCATTGGCATCCCTGCTCTTTGCCGTGATAGGCTACGTAAATATATACATAACCTATCACGGCAATGCAGGGACGCAAATGGCGGCTGCTATGGCAGCCGCCATTTGCGGCCACAGCCCAGCAGCGGACAGAGGTCCAACTGAGGGCGGCCCTGGCCAGCGGCTCTGCGGACTCGCCGTGTAACGGAGCCAGCCAGGGAGGATTCTGGGGGGAGGGAGGGATCGCCTCCCCCCCACCGCGGATCCCCAGAATGGAGCCAGGTAAGGGATTCGTACATCCCTAGTTCAGATTATTTGTTATTTGTCTGTCTAGCCTAGTAAAGTCTGTCCTGACTCACAATAGCTCTCTTAGATTTCGGGCAGAGGTCTTTTCCGTCACCCTCTACCTGCTGATCCTCAACTAGATATGCCTGAGATCGAACCTCGGATATTCTGTGCACAAAGCATATACTCTAGCACTGAGCTATGCTCCCTCCACGTGCTGGACAGCACGTCACAAGAGATTATTTTGCTGTAGCCTTTACTAGGGATGTGCAAATCAGGAAAACTTGAGCTTGCTGAAGTTCTCCGAATTCCATCTCGAAGCTCATTCCAACTCAAGTCCATATCAGATTGAGAGTGTTGCTCTTTTTTTGCATGAAAATCTGCGTATTTTCATGCATGTTTTTCCAAATCTGTGCATCAGTTGTTTGCATCTTTGAAATATTTGCATTCTTCCTGTCCCGTTGGTTAAAGTGTATCTGTGCATATTTTTCAAAAGCACACATTTTTATGTGCATTTTCCAAATGTATGCATGCTGTCGAGTGCATTTATTTTGGCCTGCGGATCACATTTCAGGCTCAGAAATGGACTTCAACCACAGATTGAATCAGAGTCTGTGTTGGGTCTGGAAGATGCGAACTGGGAAAATCCTGATCAAAACCTAACTGCAGTGCATTTCTTATACATCCCTAGCCCTTATGAGGGGGAAGGTGACTGTTATCTCCATATTACAGATCAAGAGGGCAAGTGTTGAGGCTTAGAGATTGTGGCTTGCTTAAGACGACCTATTCATACATGGCAGAGAAGAGATTTGACCTGGAGATTCCCTGGTTCGTAACTGAGTCTCTTCAACACTACACATGACCAATTCTCATATTTAACCTTCCCAGGAATCCAGCACATGCTTGCCTGTTAGGATCCAGAATGGCTCAATCCTTCCCTTGCACACTCCATGCTTCAGTGTGGTTTCCTGAATTGGCTCCAGTTTTTCCTCCCCACTTGGTGTGGGTCCTAGCCAGGGGTTGAGGTTGTCAGAGATTTGCTGAGACCCACGCACCAGCAGGGGACCCACTGCCAACTCCCAAAGCCCTCTAACCCTGCTGCTCTTCCTTACTGCCACGTGCCCTCTCCAAGTGTATGGGCAATGACAAGCAAGGAGAAAGAGCAGCAATCTCTGCTCACCGTGCCATCACCCTCCGGCTGGTGGTGTGGTTTCACCCCAGAAGGACACGGCAAGCAAATGGGCAGCAACAATGAGGAGGGGGGGGCTATGCCTGGAAAGCCCCTCCTCTAAGGGCATCTTGCCCAGTGCCCCCCTAAACCTGGAGTTTACACTGGTGCTCATTCATTCTTCATTCATCTTACATTTGCTATCTGTCTACCACCCATTTTAGCTTCTGATATTGTATACTCGGTTCTGATATTCCCCTTCTAAATCCTGCTTCTTAAGTCCTGCTGATAACCCTGTTGCGTTTGTAGGAAGAGGATTCATTTGGATTTCTGCTTGCCAGTCTCTGCTAACCAGCCTGTATACATTTCAGAATTGTGAGGGCAGGGGCTTCTTTGGGTATGCAGAAGGAGTGGGGAATGGAGCATCACAGCATGTTTCTGGAGCAGTGTCCAAAGTGATTAATTTTGGATACTGCACCCTTAGGTTTGCGAACTCTTTCAGATAATCTGGAGCTTGCAGCTCTGCGCTCATCATCAGGATGCCCCAATTTGGGTGTTGCAACAAAAGTGGGTAATCAGAACCCTGCATCAGTTGCTCATTCTTCTCGGTGTTCCCTGCTTCCTAGGGACATACCGAAGGAATGCTTCCACCGCAGTGTGAAACGTGTTGCCAAACCTTCCCTTTTGGCTGCTCCTGCTATTCAGTGCAAGGCTGCAAAAGCAGCAGATTTTCTCTGCTGTGGTATCTGTTAACACTGTCCATATTTCTAGACATAAGCCTGTTTCCACTTGAAGTGGGTTGAGATAATGTGCTGTTGACAGGTCCTAAATCCAGTACTTGGTGGCAGGGACGATCTCCAGTCATGGTCTCTCTGCCGGACATCCACCCCCAGCTCTCTAAGATGGCCAAACTGTAAATATCTGAAGCCAGATGGCCTCAACTGGCAAGGCATGTGCTTGAGAACATAAGAAGAGCCATGCATGATCAAACCAGAAGCCTATAGTCCCGCATTTTGTTCGCACAGTGGCCAAGCAGATGCCCCAATGGGAAGCCCACAAGCAGAACATGTCCAATAGCACCCTCCCGCTCAAGTTCTGCAGCTACCTACATACAGAGGGATACTGCCTCTGATACTGGAGGTTATTGATAGCCTTACCCTCTGTAAATCTGACTAATCTCCTTCCAAAGTTGTCCAAGTTGGTGGCCATTACTACATCTTGTGGTAGCAAATCCCATAGTTTAACAATGCACCGAGTGAAGAAATATCTATCCTGAATCTCCCACCACTCAGCTTTATTGGTTGACCCCAGATTCTAGTATTTCATCCCATCCCACACCTCCCCACACCAGTGGGCATTGTATGCGCATGTTGATAAAGCATTGACTTAGCCATGGCTATGCCACTGTCTCATTGTTGTGTGCACATGTGTGTTTTCTCGCATGCTGCATGTCTCCAAATGCCCAGGGACAAATAAGAAGCACTTGCTAGAGAGCTGTTTCCCCCAGTGTATTCATAGCTACACCTGTTGCCACATAAAGTGGGTGCATCAGGCCACAGACACCTTGTCCTGTGATATCTGGATAGCTTTGGTTTCACTAAACATCTGATATACAACATGTATTATTACCGTGTCAGGAGTTCACTTGTGTGAATACTGTCTGGTCTTGTTTCTGACCCAGATATTCTGTGTATTGATGTAGACAATTATACTCTGTCTGTAACCCTTCCTCTGTCTATAGTTCTGTCTGGATTTACTCTTTTGTTGTAGAGGGAACACTGAACGCCAGTGTGTGTAGTGGTTAGAGTGTTTGACTGGGGCTTGGGAGACCTGGGTTCTAGTCCCTGCTCAGACATGAAGCTCACTGGGTTACTTTGGGCCAGTCACTGACTCTCAGCCTAACCTACTCACAGGGTTGTTGTGAGGATAAAATGGAGAGGAAGAGAAAGATCAGGTACACCACCTTGGGCTCCTTCATGGAAGAGCACAAAATAAGTATAACAAATACTAAAAAAAAGAAGAAATAAAATAAACATTGGCAGCTGTATGCTAAAAGTTGCACAGGCTAGTTGGGGCAGGGAAATGGTGGCCGGATATGGTAATTTAAGTCCTACTGCATGGTCTGAAGGCACATGAAGCAGCCATCTTGCTGAAGCTATGCAGATCTAGGTCTTGTCACTGGCTGGATTGGAAACAACGATATTTTATGCTGTATTTTGTGGGTTTAATTGTTGTGAACTGCCCAGAGAGCTTTGGCTATTGGGTGGTCTAGAACTGTAATAAATAAATAAATAAATAAATAAATAAATAAATAAAGTATGCTGCCTTGAGTTCCATAATGGAAGAAAGGCTGGCTATCCATAGGTAGCCAGTTGCAAAAGAGGACTGGTCTCCTGTACTTTTGAAATTGTGTAGAACGGGGAATTTCAACAGGTATACTATTTAGATGCTTTATGCCTGTAATGTTGCATAAATGGGCCTCTTAACGCCTGCCACTTTCACAAAATCAGTCTTTACAGAAAAGGCCAAGCTGCCATTTTGTGCAGAATGGCGGATCGGCAGAGGAGCAGGGCACCATGCATCGAGCAAGGGCAGGTGGCCAGCAGAGGTCTGGCAAGCGGTGCAGCAGGGGTGAGTTCAGTCATCCCTCGTCATGAGTAGAAGACAATGATGTCTGGGCTCCCCATAAACTTCCATCAATGAGGCAGGTATGGGATAAGCTGGGATGGGCAGGTAGATATCCAGATGTTTTGGCCTTCAACTTACATCAGCCCTAGCCAGCATAGCCTAGGGGTAGGCAGAAGGTAGATCTCCAGATGATTTGGACTTCAACTCCCCAAACCCTTGCCAGCATGGCCAATGATTAGAAATGCTGGGAGTTGAAACATTTGGACATCTACTTTCTTGCCACCCCTGCCATAAAAGTCTCGTCTGGAAGCAAGAGAGTTAGCTAGATAGCTGTCACAGCTGCAGTCCTTAAAACAAGGATATTTTGAGATGCTCTGAAGAGTTTTCATGCATATCCGAAGACCGTTGGGTGGATAATTCCACGCCTGACACCTATCAATAGGACAGTATAAAATCATGTTCTCCATCTGCCTGCCAAAAAAACATCAGAGATCTGGTTAATAAATGTGTCTTGTGGTATAGTTACAACAATTGTCACTGATCCCAGAGACTTTTCTATTCTTAATCTTGTATTCTTGCAGGGGTGTGCGTGTGTGTGTGTTGGTGTTTTTTTTTTTACACATCTTAATATTTAGTTAGGAGATGGGTGGAGAGAGAGAGAGAGAGAGTAGTTTTTGTTGCCTTCAACAAAGGAACTTTTCATTAGTTGTACAAAATCATTTTCATCCAGCATTTCTTTACATGATAGTCATGATCAAGTCCATCACTAGCAAGACTTGATTGTTCAAGACCAATTAGAAGTTCCAGGAGTTGAATATATTTGGGTGGCAACTGGGTTTGTCAGACATCACTAAGTGCCACATTTACGATGGAATAAGTCATGAAAGGAAACTCTGTTGGAGATCCTATAGTTTCTTCCACCTTAAGGACCACCCAATGCCAGATCGCAGTACCTGACTTGCTACAAATGGAATTGACCCATTCATTTTAACAGTGCTCAGTGTTTTCCCATAGAGTTAATCTTCAAAGTACTTCGCAAACATTTGGTAATTCTCTCAGCACCCATCGGACATTTACAAAGATGTATTGCTAATCCTGGGCAAATAACTTGGAGAGAGAATTGAGACAGAGAATAAAGGTACCACATTCTTGCTAGTGTACACTCTGTGTGTGTGTGTGTGTGTGTGTGTGTATAACATTATATATATAATGTTTCTTTTCATTGTTTAATAGAAAATGCAAAACAATAATACTGCAGCACTACTCAGATGACAAAAATGGAAACACAGAAATACCATAAACTAATCAAAGACAATACCCAATAACCACTAAGGCTGCAATTCTATGCACACTCACCTGTGGGGCTTACTTCTGAGTAGACACACACAGGAATGTGCTGTAATAGTGCTTCACTATTATTTAGGCTGCAATCTTATATCCATTTCTCTGAACACAATCCCCACTGAGTTCAGTTGGGCTTACTTATGAGTAGACATGTTTAAGATTGCACTGTTAATAAACATGAACACATCTTGGGCCCTTTGTTTTTCGGCTGTTTTTAGGGACTGCACATGCTCACTCATGCTCACACCCCAGCTATCCCAATATAAATTGCTCTTTCCTCAATAGCACTACCAGCAGGGAAAGAGTAATCTGTATCAGAATCTTTGGGGGAGGGAATTTGGCTGCGGTGGAGGGGGGAGCATTCCTGTGGGCCACAATTGTGCACACCTGACATGCACGCACACACGCGCGCACACACACACATTAAAACTTTAACACAAATGGCACCATTCAAGGAAACATCCAAAGAATTCAACAGAATTTAATTTGAGCTATATCAATATCCTGTTTTAGGAAGCACTATGTTAAATATATGCTTTTAAAAAGCATTTATTCACCATTTTGAAAGCTAGGGCTGCAGTCTTAAATATACACACTTACTGGGGAGTATGCCCTATTGAAGACATGGGGGCTGACATCCTAGTAGACATGTGCAGGATGGTGGTTCATGGTGTAATGCAAAAGAAACAATAACAGTACCTAGCATTTCCAGAGGGCTTTTAAGTGTTCAGATGGTTTTGTGTACAGTATATTGTTGTAATTTGTACAACAACTCTGTAAGGCAGGCCACTTATTATCCCATATTGCAGATTGGAGGCAGAGGGAGAGAGGCTTGCTTAAGATCCCTTTGTGAAGCACCACCAAGTGATGTGAATCAGCCTGATTTGCAAATGGCCCACCTTTATAAAAGGTAAACCTTTTCTGACACCTTCTGCAGAAATAAAGGCATTCGCTGCTCCTGTGATATACTGATTTCACCCCTACCCTTGTATTCTTAAAACAGGGGAGTGTGCACATGGTGGGTGGGCAGGGGATGTCAGGAGGGCTCACCTAGGAGTGAGGAGCTACTCACCTGGGAGTAAGCCCCATTGAAGTCAATGGTGCTTACCTCTAAGTACTTAGGCATAGGGTTGTGCTGTTAATTTCCATGCTGGCTGGCTTGGATGCTTGCATATTCCTGCTCACTGTTCTCCCCCCAAAGTGTCCCACTCCCCAATTTGCTTTGCTTTCTTATCCATCTCCTATGCAAAATGATGCTGACCCTGAATAATGGAGCTGTGCCATATCTCCTTGGCTGAGATGTAAAGGAGGCCCAGTTTGGGTCTCTCGGTGTAGTTTCTCCTGTTCAGTGTCTTTGTGTACATTTTTTTTTCTTTTTTGGCCTTCAACCCCACCCATGCTGACCTTGTACTCAGGACCTCTGACTGGCTCACCCACTCCCTCTTGAATGTGTGGGGGTAGGATAGGGTGGAATTCTGGCTTCACACCTGCTGGCCAAGAACAGCTGAGATGGCACTGCAGTGGGGGATGTAATTTGCTGGTGTCTGGAAGCAGAAGCGGGATAACTACCTGCCAGAAGCTGAGGAGGCAGCATGACTCATGGTGGGGAGGGATGGCAGTGGGGGGTGAGGGGGGGACTGTCTCTGAGTCAGAGCCTCTTGGGTCTGTTCCTGAAACAAAGCATCTCACGCACTGACCACCATTCCAGATTGGACTGGGTTGAGTGTCTCCATTTGGCAACATCTTTGTGTCTCCTAATACAAATTCATTTGAAATGCATACAGCCATTCCTCCCTCCGCCCACCCGCCCCCCACGCACGCACTAGCTTTTTCATTCACACAGACCTCATCTGCAAACACAGCCAGTGTTTAGGTGGTTGGGAGTTGCCAGGATCTTTAGCATTACACCCAAATGCCAACATGTTGCTTCTAGAGAAGGTTGCACTCTTTCTTTCCACGTTTATGGAGGACTGCAGGCTACCAGCTCTGTGTGGCCACATCCAGATTAGATTTGATCCATTTGTGGCATCTCTAAATTTTTGGAATTCCAGAGAGTATGGGGCAGTCAGTCAGTCTCTCTCTCTCCCTCTCTTTCTCTCTCTTCTCTCTCTTCCCCTGCCTCCCATCTTTTCCTTCCTTCCTTCCTTCCTTCCTTCCTTCCTTCCTTCCTTTCCCAAACAGAAACTGTAAAGCTCTAATGAATGCTTAATATCAGGTATGGTGCTACTTTCAGAGGAACAACAGTCCAGGAAGTGTTTACATGCTTTAAGTGGGAGGCAGTTCATTGCAGTTTAATTGTACTATACCTGCCAATGCTGCTAGTCACTTGAAATGTTGCAATTTAAGAGATGCATTAATTTCCTTTTTCTTTTCTTTTTTACATTATGGGGAAGAGTGCTACTTTTGGAGAATCTGGCTTAGTTCAGACATCACACCAAACTATGGTTGAAGAAGCTCAGTCTGATTTAGCACAATGTCTGAACTGACAAACCATGGTTTGCAGTCAGACAGTAGACTGGAATCGGAAACTGGGGTCAACCAAGTTGAAACCAAGATTTGGGTTCTAAACGATGGTTAACACAACCCATGGCTTGGCATGATATCTGAACAGAGATCATGCCAAGCGGAGCATGCCCGCCACCCCAATTCTCAGGACCAATGCTGATGCATAGCTGTGAGTTGCTTTTCAGCTGAATTCAGTTGTGACCCTACTATGATGAATGATAATTTGAAAGAAAACTGTAAATAAGTACCTACCTGCCTGACAGGCAGTGCCTCCTGAGATGTGGTCCGCTCCAATGCTGGAGTTTTGCAATAGTAGCTCAGTGGTAAAGCACATACTCATAGATGGCTCAAGTTCAATCTTTGGTATCTCCAATGAAAAGACCTCTGCCCAAAACTTGGAGAGCCGCTGCCAGTCAGAGGAGACAATACTGAGCCAGATGGAGCAGTGGTCTGGATTTACCTATGGTAGCTTCATATGTTCAGTAACCAGTTTTTGTTGTTGTCGTCGTCGTCATATGAACATTGGGATCTGGATGTTTGAGGCTCCAGCACTCCCTCTACTTAATCCCACGAATGCCATCACCAGTAAGGCAGTTGTTCATTGAGGATGCTGTCACTGGGATATCCCTGTCAGTGCTTATCTGGGTCCTGACAACTGCCGTCAGTCAAACCATATCATGCTTATCAAGAGTTGCCAGGGTTAGAACTTCAAACATATGGCTCTATGGACTGCCAGCCTGCATGGCAAGCCATAAGAGCTAAAGACTGGAGAGTTCCTAGCTCCAAAGTATCTGCTCACCCAAGCTGGCTGTGAGCTCCTCTTGACCCAGAAAGACTTAGAAAGGCTCACCCAATCTCAACCCTAGGCTGTTTCACCTGGGAAACTATATTTACAGATTCCTGGTTTCTGATTCCTGGCTGGTGATTTCCGACTCCTGGTTCCCAATTCTTTCTTCTTGCTTGGCAGTAGCCTATAGCCCACCTCTGACCATGTTTTCTTTATATGGGGGTGGGGGGCAACTATCTCCTGCCTAAGACCTCTGCTACTCTCAACAACATCAAGGAAAATGATGAATGTTTCATGCAATATTAATTTGGAGTAAGCAAACGAGACCCAAGACATCTTTGAGACCATCAGACTTTACTTAACATCGATGGGTCTTTCCTCCTTGTGATGTTGTCCCCATCCTCAGGACAAGACAAGGAGATGACAGCCATGGCTCCTCCTCATTTTACTACCAACTTGTTTGTTATTTTGCAAGTTTGTAGGAAAACCAAAGTTACTTGAGCCCTCCCTTATGTCTGTACGTTAATGGGCTCAGGGCTTATTAGCTGGAGAGTGTACAGACATTTTGACAGTGGGGAAATGAAAATTTGCATACATTCCTGAGTTAACAAGCGAAACAATCTGGCGTCTGCATCTTTTCAGTGTACTGCCCCCCCCCGCCCCCCTGGAAACATCATCCTCAAGAGGCAACCCTTTGGATAGGGACAGTTGCCAGTGCACACCGAGCCAAGGGCCGGGAGCGGAACAGCATTGTGTGTGCCTAGACGTGCAATATATGGGCAGAAGTTCAGAGAACTTGATCACCAAAGTGTCTTGCTCCAGCCAAATTCAGAGCATACCAGATTGCATTCTGTGTGTGTTTGGGATTGGGTGAGCCCCCCACCGCCACAGCTCTGGAATCCAAACTCTGGATAAACCTGAAAGAAAGCCCAAAATCCTATCACCACCCATTTCCAAAAAAATTGGCAAAGCCAGGATCAGATCTCAATCCAGACCTCCAGTGTTACAAATTCTATGTTCTTATGTAACTTTGCTCTGGGAATGCCGACTAGCTGAGGACTGTAATGGGCAGTGATTGACCCTGCAGTTCCTGACTCATAAGCCTATGATCTGGAGCTGTTTCTTTCCTTCCTTTTGTATAGTATTTTTCTGTGCAATTCTCCAGAGGCTCCCAGAAGGCATGCCTTCACTTTGGGCTGGTGCCGTGCCTCCCTCTGGAATTCATAGGCAGGGCCAAAAAAGTTCCTCTTCAGGGGAAGGGGCTGCCCATACTTCCCAGACTGGCTCTGCGCTCTGCCAAAGGAGTCGGTAGGTTGGATGGAATTGCTGCTCCCAAGAACTCAACTCAGTTTTCTCCTTTTAAGTTCTTTTTAGTTGTTTTGTTTGCTTCCTCATCTTCCCTTTTCCCAAAAAGTCCTAGATAGAGATGGTGGGAATGCCTCCTTCACTTAGTGGGGATGCGAGATCTGAATGCCACGGGAGCTCCTGGCCTAGTGCAGCCTGGGTGGATCTGCAGTGTAGTAAGCATTTGTACAAAACAAATTTTAGCCACTGCAAAGCATGGTGTGAACTCAGTTCGATCAGCTCTGTCGTACCAGCTGGAAGCTGCAGGAAGATTGGAGCCAGAAGCGAGTGTGACAGCCCAGCTGTTCATCCCTGCCACTTCCTAATCCCATTTCTATTGGGGGTTGTAGACCCCTTGTCATTTCAATGGCCTTGTAGACCCCTTCCAACCCTACTATTCTATGATTCTGTTCTATGATTCTTTCACCACAGCAAGAAAAGCAAATGGAAGAAGGGGGTCATGGGCTTATGGGCCAGTCCAAACATAAATGTAGAAAGGACCAGAGAACCCACTCCAGGTCAAACTCCTCCAGCTCCCAGGCCTCCAAGGAGTTAGACTCCTCTCTCTCTCTCTCTCTCTCTCTCTCTCCTTATTCCATCCCCTCAGACATCTTACATGTGCCCAATCTCCTGAGTTCACCCATCAGGATCTCAAAGCCAGGGAAAGGGGAAAATCATCCCCATAGATCTACTTCAGGAGGAAGCTCTATTCCTAAGGCTAAAAAACTGTAGGCAGCCATGCTCTCAGATTCCGATAATGGAGGGTAAGCTTTCTGTGGAAGATATAGAGGCATCTTCTAGTCAGGGGAAGTTATTATCCCTTGAGTTCTTTCTGGCACTGTTAGCAAGACATGTTGGAAGCTGAAACTTCCTGAAAAGCACAGGTCAGAGGATCAAGATTCTGCCCTAAAAGGAGACAAATTGGCTTTCCCTCAGAGGCCATGGAGACAAGTCAGTCCCCATCCCAGAGTTGTTGTTTTTTACAAGGTCTGGAAGTCAAAATAGACCAACCTTTCTAAGACAAGTCAGTACATAAGCTAGTTAACAAGTTGTATGTCTCCCCCACACCCGCACCCTCATGGCTATGGATCTGCTTAAGGTTCCTCCTCAAGGTGATAGCATCACCGATGCAATGAATATAAACTTGAGCACACTCCAGGAGAGAGCGCAGGACAGGAAGGCCTGGCGTGTTATGGTCCATGGGGTCACGAAGAGTCGGACACGACTGAACGACTGAACAACAACAACCTCCTCAAGGTGGTGGATGCCCCAGTGGCAGTACTCATATCCACAGCAGTTTTTCTTTCTGAAGGAGAGGGGGCTCAAAGACAGAAGAACATCAGAAGAGCCCTGCTGGATCAGGCCAAGGGTCCCAGCATTCTTTTCACACAGTGGCCAACCAGCTGCCTCCAGGAAACCCACAGGCAGGACATGAGTGAAACAGGACCATCCCGCCCATGTTCCCCAGTGTACATAGGCATACTGCCTCTGGTATTGGAGATAGTACATAGCCATCAGGACTAATAGCCATTGATAACCTTCTCCTCCAGGAATTTGCCTAACACCCTTTTAAAGCCATCCACACAGCAATCTTGCAAGGGAGGTTAGGGTGAGAGTCAGAGAATGGCCCAAAATCACCCAGTGAGCATCATGGTGAAGCGAGGACTTCAACCCCCGTCTCCTCGGTCCCTGTCCAGCACTCTAAAAAACTACACCACACTGGCTCTCAAGTTTGGCACCTAGGCTCTGGTGGGCTGCTGGCTGCTAGTCAGAACAGACGAGGGCCAGGCAGACAGTAGGACAGACATACTAGTAGGTTTTCGCATCCACAGCTGTGGCCTTCAGACTTCCACAACTAGTTCTTTTTGTTTTTCCCCAGAGCAATTTACCTTTGGGTGGGTGAACTGGCCGTGATGAAATTTACACCCAAAGTGATTAAGAATGGGCTGAGGAAGGCAGTACTCACAGCAGCCCTCCTGACAGACTCCGCTTTAGATGCGATTCAGCTGGATGCCAGGACCTTGTCCTTAAACACTGTGGCTCATCAACACATCTGCCTGTGTAACTGGGATGTTGACCCAGGTTTTCAGGCACACCTCGACGACTCCCCCTTTGAGGGAGTCAAGCTTTTCAGGAAGCCTCTGGAACAACTCATGGTTGAAACCAAAGACAAGGCCGAGGCTCTTCCCACAGCTCAGAGAGAGAGAGATATGCAAACAGAAGGTGCAATATTCCTTTCTTTCCAGTCTCCTCCAAAGCTTGGCCACCAATCAGATTTAAGGCACAGTGGAACCAAAGGATAAAACACTCCACCAAGTCTAGTTCCTCTTTGTCCTACAACTTCTCCTCAGGACCTAAGGAGGAAAAGACTTACTAGTCCACCTGACACCATCTGTGCCCCAGGACATCACCAGACAGAGGGGCAACTTCTTTTTTTAAAATTTCATGTACATTTGGAAACAGGCCACCTCAGACCTGTGGGTGCAAGAAATGACATCCCGAGGCTGACATTTGCTGCCAGGCTCAGGGAACAAACTAATTACCTCTCCATGATCAAAGAACCTGGAGAAACATCAGAAGTTTCTACAAGCAAAAGAGCATGTCGTAACACCCAGATACTTAGAGCCAGTTCCTCTGTTGGACCTTTGATCAGGGGGTTATCTGATTTTTTTTTCTTAGTGCCCAAAAAGAATGGCAACACCCATGCTAATTTGGAACTGAAATAGCTGAATAAGCAAATGGCCAAGAATTTCAAGAATTTCAAGATGGGAACTCTAAAATCTATAGTAGGCTCAGGGAGCCCAGATATTAATTCGAACAGACAACACTCCTGCAAAGGCTTGCGTGAATTGTCGGGAAAATTAGGTCCATCTCGCTTCTCAAGCCAGTCAGTATGCTTCTGATATGGGCAGAGGTTCATATTTGATAGACCAATGCAGAATACCTGTCCAGAATCTCTGGTGTAACAACGGATTGTCAGAGCTGTTAATCCCTATGGGAGTCTGAGTGGCCCCTCAATTCTTCTTAGTGTTCTCTGTGTATCACACATATGAGCTCTACACCTGCTTACCGGTTACTGTGGTTCTTTGAGTGGTCATCTATGCGTTCACACAACCCACTCACCGCTCCCACTTCAGTGTTGCATTTGAGGTAGAAGTTATACCAAAGTTTTCCTTCAGTTCCGAGGGTACAATATCGGTCTCTGGGAACTGAGGGCATGGGCGGGAACCCTCTGGAAACATGTGCAGCGGTACAGTGGAGGAAGGGTTCCTGCCAAAATTCCTCAGCTATGGAACATTACCAAATTGAAGCTCTGCTCAGGTGCAGAGCCCATATGTGTGAATGCACAGATGTCCACTCGAAGAACCACAGTTACAAGTAAGCAACCTGTTCTTCTTATGTATTCAATGACATTGGAAAAAGATTAGGGCCAGATTAGAACATAAGAACATAAGAAGAGCCCTGTTGGATCAGACTAAAGATCCATCTAGTCCATCATTCTGTTCCCACAGTGGCTGACCAGCTGTCAACCAGGAACCCACAAGCAGGAATGAGTGCAACAGCACCCTCCCACCCATACTGCCCAGCAACTGGTGTACATAGGCTCATTGCCTCTGGTACGGGAGGTAGCACATAGCCATCAAGACTAGTAGCCATTGATAGCCTTCTCCTCCAGGAAATTGTCTACCCCCCTTTTAAAGCCATCCAAGTTGGTTGCCATCACTACATCCTGTGGTAGCAAATACCATAGTTTAACTATGTGCTGTGTGAAGAAGTCCTTTTTATCTGTCCTGAATCTCCCACCAATCAGCTTCATAGGATGACCCCAGGTTCTAGTTTTTGGAGAGAGGGAGAAAAATCCCGCCCCCCTCCACAGCCAGGAAACAGCTTCACTGCGTCTGCCCCCTATGCCTTCTGCCATTGGAGAGAGCAGGTGAAGGTGCTACAGCTGAGATGGCAGCTGGAGAAACACTCAAGATGCTGAAAGAATCCAGGAAGGCTCAAAGACCAGATGGGCAACCTCCATGGGCCAGATGAGGCCCGAAGACCCAAGTTTACCCTCCACTACCACAGGGGAGCAGCCTGCTTGGGGGGGGCGGGGGTCATGGCCCATTCTCTCAGTGGGACGGCCACATTTGCAGCCTCCAGATGGGATTCTCCCATCTTGGATTTTTGCAAAGCCACAGTGTGGGCTTTGATGCCCACCTTTGCTAGGCACTGGAAATGCTGCATTTGGTTGCAAGGTTGTTCAGAATGTTGTGGGTCTGCAGGTCACTGCTTCTGTGGTTGTCCCACCTTATCTTACTGCTTTGTAGCATCTAGAGGTGAAGAAATGTCCCCCAAGGAGCCTCTGGAAAAAATGTAAATTTGCTTACTGTGAATTTCTGCTCTTGGAGAGGCCTGGGAGGCATTCTGACCACGCTTACCCAGGAACAGTGGCATGGACAGATGAAGGTCACATTATGGCTTCTGACTCCATTGTACATGTAGGGGAGGCAGGTAGGGATTCCTGGATCCATTCCCCTCCCTGTCCCTTTCATGAGCTATGTTTGTGCCTCATGGTACATATTTTGCTGCAGATGTGTTTTAGTTTTCCCCGTTCGTTTAGTTAACCAGTTAGTTTTAGTTTTAGTTTAGTTATTTGCACCAGTTGGTGTTGAGTTTTCTCTTTTTTTCTAGCATGGGGTTGAGGGGTGCTTGTCTTTTCCCATCTGGTCTGGGAGGTATGGGTGACCCCTGCCCCTAAAGAGCAGCCTTTGGGCCCGGCCTATGAATTTCAGAGGGAGGTGCCATCCCCAGGTGAAGGAATACCGTCCGAGAGTCTCTGGGAGCAGAAATTCATGGTAAGCAAATTTCTGTTTTCTCTCCTGCCCCCGTGCCATATAGATCCGTGCAAGATGCAGATGCAATTTAAACAAGCAAAAATAAATACATCCAAGTTTGATTTGTAGTGTCATAGATATAAATTATACAAAAATAGGTAGGGTTGGAATATTTAAATGGTTCAGTGGTTTAGTTACTTGATTAAGGCTGCAATCCTATACCCACTTTCATGAGAGAAAGCCCAACTGAATGGGAGTTTATTCTGTGTAGACATGTTTAGGATTGCACTATAAAAGTGTTTTTGATTGGGTGAAATCATCTCTGATTGGTCAGGACTGAATCATCTAATTTTTCCTGCAGATAGCAAGCATCACTTTAAAATAAGCATTCTCTCTCTCTCTCTCTCTCTCTCTCATCCAGTATCAATTTGATCAATTAAAATGTTATTTATGCCAATGGTATAATCTGGTAGTGTTGGGGCTGATTAGGTTTCTGAAATTGTCTTCCTGCTGCAGTGGGTGATGGAGAAATGATGAACCACAGATCAGTCAGAGTTGCAGGCACAAAACTCGGCTTCCTTCTTCTCTGGGGTTTTGCTAGTGGTACCTGTTCTACGTAACTTGGCCAGTTGAGGCATCATGGAGTTGGATATCAGTTTCCAGAAGAAGCTTCCTCTCTTGTTCATGTGGGGTCAACTGTTGTGGCCATGCCTTCTTTGGCTTTGACTCTGGTGTCCTATTTTGGCAGGTCCCCGACTTAAGCACCATCTCAGGTAACTTCCACTAAACATGCAGAGCCATCTTGGCTGACACCAGAGTTGTCACCATAGCCAAGGACCACATGCCAAGAGTGTGGAGCTGTGGCTGTATCTAGGGGTGAAAAATAGATCAAAAGTCATGGAGAGTTAAGACAAAAACTAGGACACCAGCATCTGATCAGTTTCTCGACTGAAATACTTCTATTTGACTAAAATGTTCTTCACGGTCTCTGTGCATCACACATATGGGCTCTGTGCTTGTGCAGAGCCCCATTCAGGAAACTTCTAGAGCTGAGAAAGCTTTGGCAGGAACCCTCCCATGCATCTCCCTAGCAGGTTTCCCCCGATTCCCTCAGTTCTCTTTTGACCGCCATTGTAGTAGCCTCGTGAGGGACTTCTCTCCTTGTTTGCTGTTTGTATATCAACTACTAAGGGGTTTTTGTCTTCTACTTTGTCTTTCTGTCCTCTTGACTTTCTTCCTGTTACTGTTTGGGATTTTATTTGTATCTTTTGTGTTTGTGATCTCTGTGATCGCCTATGGGCATATGGCCGTGAGGGCCCCATATTAAAAGTGTGTCTGCTGTGGCAGCAAATTGCCTCCTACTTGCGGGCACCCCTTGTGTAGGGGTGTATGAACCGCACTTACCGGGCCTCATTGGAGTCCGTGGCGGATTTCTCCGCCATCCCTACCCTTGCCTCAATGCGGTGGAGGCCTGCATGCATTGTCAAGCCTTTACAGACCAAGTGAGACATAATCATTCCTACAGGCTGCAGGCTGTTTTGTGGAGGAAAGCCCTCGGAAAATCGTGGTGGAGCTATCGGCGGACAAGCCTGTCACATTCCCTTGGCCTCCTCCTTCCTTATGCACACACACAAGAAGAGAGGCTTCAGTCTCACACCTTTAATTCACTCTTAAGCAGGTTCATGACATATGCAAATCCTCGAAGGCTCTCACGCTACCAAGGAGTACAGCTGCTTCATACGTTTACAAATGGCAACAAGGGATGCAAATGGGAGCTATGACATTGCCAGAAGTTTGAAACAAGAACTTGCTGGCTAGAATAACTAGCCAGTAATGCTCCCCTATGTAGACCCTCATGCATCGCCAACCGAGTCGAACGTCTGAGCTCCGCCTCAAACTATCCCCTCTTCGCCGCAGTCTAGCATCCCTCAGGTCACACCCCACACTCTCCTCCTCCTCCTCCTCCTCCTCCTGGGTTCTTACGGGGGGGGGGGGCTTCAGGCCCAGCCATCTGTGTGGTAGCATCCTGAGAAGCACACCTATCCATATCTGAACTCGCTTGGGAAGATGCCTCCCCCGGTTCTGGCTGTTCCCCTTCTGAGTCTGAACTGCTAACTATCTCCATACGCTCAGAATCAATCCTGACAAATCCCACTATGGCACAGGTGTCATAGACCTTTGAAACATCAAAGACCCTTTTCCCACCCACCTCAGCCTTTGAGAGTTCAAGACTGCTTCTTCCTCCAGTCAAGCCCTGAATGTGGGCTGTGCTTACCCACCCACACCTGGGCCGTCATTAAAGCTTATGGTAGCAAATACGAAAAATGTCAGAGCACAACAATCCTCTTTGGAGCTGAAGAAAATGAAATAGAAAAAGGCAGCGGTCAGGCCAGCTACAGACCTGACACTGCAATTGCCCATCTCAGTACTGATCGCACCGTCAACCATACCAGATCCTCTACTGATGCTCGATTTGCCAATACCTCATTGAGCCCAACTTATAGAACTTGCTCCCATGGCCGACCTGTGCAGGATCCTGTACCGATCACATCTACATCAGAGATTAGATAGGTATCACTGGTCCCGGCATTGGCTCGGAGGCCAGCTGACCATCTGGGCAGATCTCCCTATCACCAGGGTCGCCGATCTCCCAATTGGAGGGGATCTCCAGATGCCATGTTTTTGGGGTACTGGTGCTCGAGAGATCATACCTCTAGGTTGTCCCAAATACAGATCCCAGTCACCACTTTCAGATTGGGATAGGCAACCTTCTGCCTCTACACAACTACTATTGGGACAAGGTGCACTCTGGTAAGGAGGGCAGACACTGGATGAATATTGCTATTGTCCTCCTATGATATGCAAGACCGGTCTCCCCAGACTGATACTGACATGGACCATCGGCTACAGTTTCACGGCCCCTGCCAGACCAGGGATCCTTTCTGGCTCCTCCGCTGTTCCCATTGCTGAGGCCAGTACACACCATAACACCCCCAACACAGTCAATACCGATAGTGCTTCCATGGGTGATAACGTCTGTCCCACCAGATTCTATTCGCGTCCCTTCACTGTTTCAGAGAAGGGTGGAGGGCTTCAAATGATTCTGGATATTACAGATGGGAATGCTTTTATCACCCCAAGTGGTTCCAGATGGTCATGCTGGCATCCATTCTCCCACTCCTATGGAAAGGGGACTGGTTTGCATCCATGGGTCTGAAAGGTGTGCATTTCCATGTTGCCATGAATCGGAAATACTAATGCTTCCTTTGGTTCATCATCAGGCCCGACACCTGCCAGTTTCATGTGTTGCCCTTAGGGCTAGCAACTGCACCAAGGGACTTCACTAAGTGCATGGCTGTGGTGGGAGCTCACCTTTGGATCCAAGGGCTGGGGGTGCACCCCTCCATTGACGACTGGCTGCTGGTGGTGTCCACAAAGAAGGGGATCGTGTAGGCTATTGTATCTCCCTGATGTGTCACCTGCTGAGGCAGTTTTGGATTCTACGGTGGGCGAAGCATTCTTTCTTCCAGACCATGGATCAACATGGACATGGTGTGCAGGAGAGTCATCCTCTTAGAATGTTGTCCACATGGGGCATGTCTAACAGTTATTGGGACTGATGGCGACTATTACTGTGGCTGTACCTTTCACATGACAGATTATGAAGGTGCTCCAGAATTGGTTCATCTGGGTGTTCAACCCTCAGTGGGATGTCCATCACACCTGTCTTTGTGTACCCCAGGAAGTGGCAAACACATTGGTGTGCTGGACGGACACTTCCAACCTGGGTGTAACCATCCCATTTCTCCAGCCTTCCTCATCCCAGATCCTAACCACAGATGTGTCTGTCGGAAGTGGGGGGGGGGGCCTTCACACATCACATCAATTTTTTTTTGGAGTCTCTGGCAGTCAAGAAGGCTCTGAGAGCTTTTGATACCCATGTGAGAGGCTGCTTGGTTCAAGTAGTTTCGGTCAATACTGCCACTGGCGTTTACTACCTGATCAAGGGGGTATGAAATCTCTCCCTTTGGTTGATCTGACCCTCCATATCTTCAGTTGGTGCATCTCCTGTCAGATTGGTCTGGTTGCAGTACACATTGCCAGGATGAACAACATCATAGCCAGCTAGTTGAGTCAGATATTTCCCACAAGTGGGAACTGGCCAGAGCAATCCTCGCAGGCCTCTTTTGCCATTAGAGCACTTCAGAGATAAATTTGTTCTGTCGTGGGGGCAACGCCATTTCAGCAACTTTCTGCAGGAGAGTGGGAATACATATGTCCATGGGGGACATCTTTGTAAGGGCCATGATGGGCTTTTTATAAGACAGGTTAGATCAGGCTCAGAGTGGTTAGACACCTGCCAGTGGCTCTGAAGCTCAGAAGGGCATCACACATTGTATTTTGGGGATGCCAAGATGGTGACCACCCGCCATGGAATTGAGATGAGAAGCTCCTTGGCTCACTCCCAAACAAAAGTGATGCTGCCTGCTAGATAAACATGTCCAGGGGAGTGACCAGCAGTACCTAGTGGGGCCCCTGATGGCATCAGAAGCAGCTCTATTGCAGGGGTTCTGAGGGTGAGAGGGGTGGTAGCAATACCAGGGTGAGGGCCCACTCAAGACTATGCCGGCCCCGGGTTAGATAGGTACATGAAGGTCTGTTTTTCCCCCCGTCACTGCCCATGGCAGACAGAAGCACAGCATCTTAGTCACTGAGTGTTTACCTCTGAATTCCAAATGCTGGAGCTGATACTTCCACCACTTCATTGCTTATGAATGTTTCAATGGCCTGATGGTCCACCACTGAAGACAGAATGCAGAGCAAGAGACAAACTATACTTCTGACCCAACATGACAGTTCTCAGAATCTTTTAGCTGTTGCTAAAAACACTCTTCTTAAAAAATTGCAAACATCTGCCGACATGAGTTTCAAACAAGCCACCTGCCAGAAGTGTCTCCAATGCTCAGATTATACAACCTGCCTGGGCCTTTCTGGGGTTTAACCAGGGATCATGGAGTTACCGTTTTGATTACTGGTGATTCTTATGAAGGACATCATTCAAGATATTCATAAATTATTCTTATGACATATCAAACCACTCTCTTATTCCTATCTGTAGTTTATTAAGATTTTTCCTTATATGACAATAATTAATAGAAATGGAGGAATGTTTTAATGAAAATTAGAGCAATACCTGTAAAGAGAATATATCATCTCCTTCAGTGGTATGAAACTACTGGAGAGAAAAGAGGCTTCTAATAATTAAAGTATGTCTGTGTCTTTTTTTTTTTTACAATCTCGGGTCTCTGCAGAGTTGCTGAAAATCCAGTCTTGTGTTTTCATTTAGAAGAGCAGGAAAATCAAGAACAAAATAGAAGATACAAGAGGAGAGGGGAAAGGGATGAGGCTTTTGGCACAAAAATTTGGGGTGTGGGGAATCAATCAACATCCAGAAGTGACAGATGGCAGGGAGACCTGACCACACTTTAAGAAGGATGCAGACAAACTGGAAGGGGTTCAGAGGAGGGCAACAAGGATGATCAGGGGACTGGAAACTAAGCCCTATGAGGAGAGACTGAAAGAACTGGGCATGTTTAGCCTTGAGAAGAGAAGACTGAGGGGAGATAGGATAGCGCTCTTCAAGGACTTGAAAGGTTGTCACAGAGAGGATGGCCAGGAACTCTTCTCCATCATCCCAGAGTGCAGAACATGGAATAATGGAAGCCAGATTCCGGCTGAACATCAGGAAAAACTTCCTGACTGTTGGAGCAATACGGCAATGGAACCAATGACCTAGGGAGGTGGTGGGCTTTTCCACACTGGAGGCATTCAAGATGAAGCTGGATAGCCACCTGTCAGGGATGCTCTGACTTGGATTCCTGCATTGAGCAGGGGGTTGGACTCGATGGCCTTGTAGGCCCCTTCCAGCCCTACTAGTCTATGATTCTATGAAACACCCCTACCCTGCAAACATAACTCTTTTGTTCCCTGCATTTTGGGGGAGGGAAAAGTGTTTCAGGGTAAAATTGGCTGCCAAACAAACAGTTAAGCACACCCGCTTTAAAACTCTCCCTCTCATCTGCTGGTGCTTCATTACTCATTTTCTCTGGTGTAACATGTAGTTCATCCCTGGAGAGAGAGAAAGCTGAATACAGACTGCATGCAGAGGAGCAGCAATGCCCTGTGAATTGCAACAAACTCCCTTCCCCTCCCAATCCCACTTTCCTACCTACCTTTCCGTGTCTCCTTCTGAATTAGTTTTCAGCCCAACACCCCTGCATCCCCATCCAAGCCAGGGAAGAGAGCAACACCAGCCCCTGTGCCAAAGGCAAGCTTAGAGGCATGCACAGACACAGGTTCTTTCAGCCAAGCCGAGTCTTACGGGAATAATTCCTGGCCGTGTCTTGAGAAAACAAATATAGCACGTCGGTTTTCTTTGGCTGTTTTGAGGGGTAGGGGCTTGGGGAGGAGGGAGGATCACTCAAGGACACACATTAGCTGTTCTGATCTGGAAGAATAGCAAGCGATAGACCGGAGTACAGTAGCGGCGGTGTTGACGCGTCAAAGATGAACCCACCAACTTGCTACAGGAGCAGACATGAGTGCTGGTTGCAATGAAGTGTCATGCCCAGTAAATAATTCAAGTACTTTGGGTGAGGTTTATATCCCCCACCCTTCTCTCTTTCACTTTCTCCCTGAAGTGGAGAGAGGGACCATAGCTCAGTGGTTGAGCATATGTTTTGCATGCAAAAGGTCCCAGGTTCAGTCCTTGGCAACTCCAGCTTAAATAGTGCTTGGGTCTCATGGCTGGGGAAGACCACTGCCTGAGACCTTTGCTACTCTGAGCAGACAACACTTGATGGACTTGATGGATCACAGCTCAGTGATAAGAGCCAGCGTGGTGTAGTGGTGAGAGCGTTGGGCTGGGGGCTGGGAGATCTGGGTTTTAGTCCCCACTCGGCCACGGAAGCTCACTGGGTGACTGTGGGCCAGTCGCAGACTCTCAGCCCAACCCACCTCACAGGGTTGTTGTTGTGAGGGTAAAATGGAGAGGAGGAGGAGGAGAATGTATGCCACCTTGGGTTCCTCACGAGAGGAAAAAAGGCGGGATATAAATGCAATAAATAAATAAGAGTAGAAGCTTTGTGCACAGGCTCAGTTTGTGGACTCCCCTGTAGGTGATGGGAAAGACTTTTCTCTGCCTAACGGCAATGTCAGAGTGGCTTTATGTTGACTGATTGATATCCTCCTGCTATTCACTGAATAGCACTGAAAATATAGCACTGAAAGCACTTTGCAAAACAGCAAATAATATAAACATATGATACAAACAAGTCATAACTGTCTGAAATCCCAAAATGTTCCAGGAGGGGTCCAGAAAATATAAAGGTTTTGAAGATCTTATAAATGAAGAAAATGTAAAAGTCTCCTACATGTGGCAGAACCATAAAGGTCTTAATTTGGCATCTAAAATGAACTCAGCGGGCTTCTCTGGGGAGAGAGTTGCTGGACACTGGTGCTACAGCAGAGAAGTGTTCAATCTAGAGCAGGAAGATCTCAAGAAGCGGGTAGCTTCATATGGAAGCAGACGCCTAGAGCCAGAATTAGGGATGTTGTGGGCATCCGGCTGGGGCTTGAGGCCTGGCAAGAATTCACCAACTCGGCTGCCCAGATGCCTGTCCACAGATCGCCAAACTTGCCTGGCTCAGCACAGGCCGAGCCAGGCAAGCACGGCGATCCCCGATCCCTCGCCGAGACACAAAATGGCAGCTTGGCCTTTTCATAAATCGTCATTTATGCAAATAGCGTCTGTAAAGCAGCCATTTATGCAAGACACACAAATGGCTGCTTTATAGCCTCCTTTTGCGTAAATGAAGATTTACGAAAAAGTCCAAACCACCATTTTTACATAAAATAGCTGCTTGAGGCTCGCCAAGTACCCATAGACTGCCCTGAAGCTCACTGCACATGGAGAGGGGGGGTGGGGGTCCGGCACGCAGTGCGAAACCTGGTATGTTCATCTATCCCTAGCCACAACCAGTACATTAAATTGTGCTCTGAAGCAAATGGTCTGCTAGCACAGCTCGGGAAAAGCTGGGGTGACAAGCATCTAAGAAGGTGATCTGCACCTCCTGGACAGTCTTCAAGGGTAGCCCCCAGTAGTGTGTGTTGCAGTAATCCATCCGCAAGATTACCAAGAAATGATTAGCCTATATTTTTGAAAGCAGAGTATATGGGATGATGGCATGACTGCTTTGCTTCCAGAAACTCCCAGGTCCGGGAACTTCAGGCAGGGCTGGGAAGGACCCCTACAAAGGACACTGAAAAGCCATAGTGTAGACACTACTGAGGAAGATGAAGCAATGGTCTGACCCTGTTTTACTTACTTACTTACTTACTTACTGCATTTATATCCCACCTTTTTTCCTCCTAAGGAACCCAAGGCAGCATACATAGTCCTCCACCTCTCCACTTTATCCTCACAACAACAACCCTGCGAGGTAGGTTGGGCTGAGCGTCTGTGACTGGCCAACAGTCACCCAGTGAGCTTCCATGGCCGAGTGGGGACTAGAACCCAGATCTCCCAGCTCTCAGCCCAATACTCTAGCCACTACACCACACCGGCTCTCCCTACGGCAGCTCCCTATGTGCATATGTAGAACTGAGCTGAACTTCCTTCACAGAACTTTTTCACTCCAAAGTGGGGGATTCAGGGGGGAGCGTTCGTCCCCCACCCCCTGCTCAACATTATTGCTGTTGCCAAAAGCTGGGTGGTGACATCTCACTTGCATTTGTTGCTATTACAATTAGACTACTGTAATTAGGGGTGCATGAAACCCCGCTTACCTGGCTCCGCTGGGTTCCACAGGTGGGGGGAGGCAATCCGTTCCTCCCCCCGGAATCCTCGATGGGGGGGGAGGCGATCCGTTCCTCCCCCCTGGAATCCTGCCTGGCTGGCTCCGCTCCGCGGCCAGGCCGCGGCGCCGCCAGCCAGGCCAACCCGCAGTGGGGCCTCCAGCCGCTGCCAGGCTGGTGCGGACGCAAATGGCATCCTGTGTAGGGGACGCCATTTGCATCCCTACGCCGGCCTGTGATAGGCTACGTAAATATTTACGTAGCCTATCACGGCGGGAAAAAAAGGGAACGCAAAAGGCAGCCGCCATAGCCGCCGCCAATTGCGTTCCCTTAGTTTTGCCATGATAGGCTACATAAATACTTACGTAGCCTATCACGGCTTCCACAGGGATGCAAGTGGCGTCCCTGTGTTAGCCATGATAGGCTACGTAAGTACTTCCATATAGCCGTGATAGGCTACGTAAAAAGTGAATGGCGGCAGCAGGCGCAGCCGCCATTCGCAATGCAGCACGGACAGCAGTAGGAAGATGCTCCATTCCGGGTCCATTGCGGGGGGGCGGGGGGGGCTTCATTCCACCACAGATTTCAGGGGGCCGAATGCACTGGCCCCCTGTGCAGTCTGCGCAGGGCTGCCCTTGTGCCTGGTTCAAAAGCCTTTAAGACTGTCAGAGGTGATCTTGCTGGTCATTCCAACATTAACGGAATGTCGCCACATAATACCTTGAAGGTGGGCTGTCTCAGTAGCAGTGCCCACCCTCCGGAAGACCCTCCCCTATGCAGTTTGGGAGGCGGGAAGTGTGGCATCTTTCAAATGCCTCCTGCAAATGCACGTTCCCCCAGGTTTTCCCCAGCTTGTAATTTGATTGTCCATGCTGTTCCTTATAGTGCTGTTATTGTAATTGTAATTGTTCTTAATACTGTATTTTAAGTGATTTGAATATTTACATGTAAACTGCTTAGAGATTTTATTATATTTAGCAGTATATAAATATCCCAAACAAACAAACAAACAAATACAATTATACACATACACACAGCTCCGCAGTGAAGTCTGGAAGCCTGGCCCATGCTCTGATTTGCATTCACAATGACACCGCATCATCACGTAACGCCTTCATCAAGCCAAATCAGAGTGAGGGCAATGCCCCCTGCCTTTACGCTGGCACCTTCTAGCAACTGGGGAGTGAGATTGCCACTGCTGGTAAGTTTATCACAAATAAATATCACAAATACATAAATACAATTGTACACGCACACAGCTCCGCAGTGAAGCCAGGAAGCCTGGCCCATGCTCTAATTTGCATTCACAGTGACACTACATCATCACATAATGCCTTCATCAAGCCAAATCAGAGTGAGGGCGATGGCTCCTGCCATTCTGGCACCTACAAGCAACTGGGAGTGGGATTGCCACTGCTGGTAAGTTTATCACAAATAAATATCACAAATACATAAATACAATTGTACACGCACACAGCTCCGCAGTGAAGCCTGGAAGCCTGGCCCATGCTCTAATTTGCATTCACAGTGACACTACATCATCATGTAACACCTTCATCAAGCCAAATCAGAGTGAGGGTGATGGCTCCTGCCATTCTGGCACCTACAAGCAACTGGGAGTGGGATTGCCACTGCTGCTAAGTTTGCTGCATGCTTTGGCCGATACATGCTCCCAAATGCAAATCGCCCAAATGCCCCCTAACTTCTCATTTTACAAACAGGATGGTGAAGTTGGTGTGTGTGTGTGTGTGGGGGGGTGTTTCAGCTCAGCATGGTGCCAAATAGGTTTTCTGGCTTAGGGGTGGGCTGAATACAGTTGACATTCAGAAAGGAGAACACCTGGGACTTGAGGAATGAAAGACAAGTGGGCTGGAGGGAATTCACTGTGTCATGAATTAAATCCAAGGCGGCTTAGCTCTTTCTCTGGATAGCATGAAGTGTGCGTCTTTCACTCTCTCTGTGCTGATGTTTCCCATTGCCTTGGCTCTGGAGGAAGATTTTTCCTGTTGCTTCTGTAGTCTCTCAAGGCAAAGGGCTGGAAGTTTGCCCACACAGAGGTGTTGTTTCTCCTCTTTCATCTTTGCAAAAGGGAGTCACTCTAGCAGACACTGCCATGGCCTCAGGGGCTCCCCCACCCCCAGACCTCCTGCAAGGGGTCGCCCCCGGCCTGCTCGGCAGGCCCCATTTGTCTGCAAGCCAGCGAGACCCTCTTGTCAGCGCGGCCCCCGACTCGGAAACAACCCCAGCCGGAGCGCCTTCCTTAAATCATGTATATTGCGCGCAGCCTGAATGTTCATTGGAAGACCATGGCAATGGCAGGAAAGGATTTACCACATCCAAATTCACTTGACAGAAAAACAAAATTCCAACATAATTTTAACCAGCTGTGGTAGGAAAAGGAGAGAGAAAACAGCGTGAGGAGCGAGAGGGGGGTACAGGAGAGGTCGTCACTGTGCTGTCGGAGGAAAGGGCCGTGATGCTGCCCAGCAGGTATCACCATGCAGAAATCTACCCATGTAGATGTACCCAGTTGCTGCTGATACAGGTGACTGTCATTATCACCAATACCAGAGATGGCTACACTTTTGCAAGCAAAACCTCAAGACCACATCCACGAGCCTTTCCTCTCTTATGAAACCCCTTCACATGCTCCACTCCCCTTCTTTTTCTTTTAATCACTGGAGGCGGGGTGGGGGGTGGAGGGACAGAAACATTTCAAACGTGTAGCACTATTTATTTCCCAGGATCAGCTCTAGAGGATTCCGTGGTCTTAGAAGTGATGCACAGGACAGGGCTGTCCTTCTGACATTCCTCAGATACCAAAAGCACTCACATCTGTAAAGAAATAGTTTGAGAATTAAGACGTTTGGATCCTGTTTGCACGAGGTGCCACATTTTATGGCTGGAAGACTTTCTTTACCCGAGACGCTGGGAAACGTTACTTTTCCCACGGCGCGTGTATGTGTCCCATATACGGGACAGGGACAGCTCCAGATTTGTGGGGCATTGGTCCTGCTTCAGAGCACATCAAGAAGACAGAGAGGCTAGAAACCAGTAAACAATGTTGTAGCTGAGCCAGGCCGCCCCTCGCAGAGTCAAACACCAGGACTTTTTGATTAGCAAGGACAGTAAGTCATCCCCCCACCCGCCCAGCTCCTGTGTTTTGCCTAAACTTAGTTGCCGTCTTCTCTATAGCTGTCTTGGAAATGTCTTTCCTCCCAGCAATGATATATTGTTGCAATATATCCCTGTTTCAATGCACAGCATTTTGGGGCAGCCTACTGTTGCATGGGGAATTAAGACTCATGAGCGTCACAAAGACCCTCATCCCGGTGGAGATGAAAACTGAGAGAACTGGTTTGTTGATAGGGGTCAACTCCACTGCCTACATTTGTGGACTTTGCAGGGGTGGGGGGCGGCGGTGGCTAAGGGAACTGTCTTGCTGAGTACTGTGTCCAGTTCTGGGCACCACACTTTAAGAAGGATGCAGTCAAGCTGGGCAGGGTTCAGAGGAGGGCAACAAAGATGATCAGGGGACTGGAAACAAAGCCCTATGAGGAGAGACTGAAAGAATTGGGCATGTTGAGCCTTGAGAAGAGAAGACTGAGGGGAGATATGATAGTGCTCTTCAAGTACTTGAAAGGTTGTCAGAGAGAGAAAGGCCAGGATCTCTTCTCGATCATCCCAGAGTGCAGGACACGGAATTAATGGGCTCAAGTGACAGGAAGCCAGATTCCGGCTGAACATCAGGAAAAGCTTCCTGACTGTTAGAGCAATACAACAATGGAACCAATTCCCTAGGGAGGTGGTGGGCTCTCCCACACTGACTGGAGGTGTTCAAGACGAGGCTGGCTGGACAGCCATCAGTCAGGGATGCTCTGACTTGGATTCCTGCATCGAGCAGGGGGTTAGACTCGATGGCCTTATAGGCCCCTTCCAGCCCTACTGTTCTATGATTCTATGAGTACCTGCACTTTGAAATTTACCCTTACCAGCAAAGGTCAGTACTGAGAGCAAGATCAAAAACTGTCCCAAACTGCGAGCACACCAGATCCCACAGAGAGACCAGCAGCTAAGGAATACCAGTTTAGTAGCTGGGGTAGAGACGTTGCTCCAGCCACTCTCTGCCTAGAACTGACGGCTTTTAAGGTGGAGCATTCACAGCCCCACCCAGGCACAGCTTCCAGCCCTCAGAGTCAACTGAGGGCAGGTCTTAATCACAAGCAGTGTGTTACTTTACATGCAAGGAGTCTTATCCCTGAGGAAAGCACTTCTTTCCCTGGCTCCTGCCCCCAAACTGCAACTTAGGTGTCAGCTTCCACCTCCAAATCAGAAAGGGGGCTCTCATAAGAACATACGAAGAGCCCTGCTGGATCAGAACAGGGCTCCATCCAGTCCAGCATTCTGTTCACACAGTGGCCAACCAGTTGCCCACAGGAAACCCACAACCAGGACCTTCCTGCCCCTGTTCCCAGGAACTGGTGTACACAGGCTCGCTGCCTCTGGTACTGGAGGTAGCACATAGCCATCAAGAGTAGTAGCCATTGATAGACTTCTCCTCCAGGGATTTGTCTAACCCCCTTTTTGTTGTTCAGTCGTTCAGTCGTGTCCGACTCTTCGTGACCCCATGGACCATAGCACGCCAGGCCTTCCTGTCCTCCGCTCTCTCCCGGAGCGTGCTCAAGTTCATATTCATTGCATCCGTGATGCTATCTAGCCATCTCATCCTCTGCCGTCCCCTTCTCCTTTTGCCTTCAGTCTTTCCCAGCATCAGGGTCTTTTCCAACCTAATGGGTGGCCATCACTACACCCCGTGGTAGCAAATTCCATCGTTCAACTCTGCGCGGTGTGAAGAAGCCCTTCCTTTTATCTGCCCTGAATCTCCCACCAATCAGCTTCATAGGATGACCCCGCGTTCTAGTATTTTGAGAGAGGGAGAAAAATGTCTCCCTATCCACATTCTCCGCACCATGCACCATTTTGTAGACCTCTCTCACGTTTCCCCCTACCCTCCTGTTTTCCAAGCTAAACCATCCCAGCTGTTGTAACTTTCTCTCATAGGGGAGATGCTCCAGCCCCTGCTGGATCATTTTAGTGTCTCTAGGAGTCAGTCTGGATATTGTCTCTCCTGAGGGCCCAGGATCCCCCTGATCTGCCTCACAGTCCCTGAAAGCAGGCTGCTCCTCTCAAATCTTTGGCTGAGGGAGCTCTAGGTCTTCCTTCAAAGAGGATTCCTCCAGTGGGGGCATGGCACCCTGGGCCAAGTGTCCTCTGGTGGGCTCTCTTCTCCATCACTAGGCCCTGGTGGGCTTGCCTAGTTGCAGCGGCAGCTCTCCAAGAAGCACCAGGTGGCTGGCTCTAGCCACCCATTTCATTTCCCACAATGCCCCAAAGTGATGTTAGGTGGGACACCTTGTGGAAATGTAAAGGTTGGCTATTTCCAGCGGCCCGGAACTGCTCAGAATGCCAAGCCAGGGGAGAAAAGGAGGAAGGCAGGGCAGGCATTCCTGCTAGGTTGCAGAGACCATAGCAGCTACCTAAGGGTGCCAAGTTCTACCATCCAAAGTCAGGCAAGTGGTGACTGGAGAACAGGGCCTTCTAGGCCATGGCACCCTCTCTGTGGAATGCCTCCTTATTGTAGGATACCTTCATCTGACATCATATTGGCTCCAGGCAAACCCCCCTTTTTAATTCACCAGGGCCTCCCCCCCCCTTAACATCCAGTAGCTTCTGGATTTCCTCCCCCCACCCTAATTCTGTTTATGTTATGGTGGTTGTTTTTAGCCGCTGCTCTCTGCTCTTTTATCTCTTTTATTATTGTTGGCTTATTGCCTTTATTGTCATTTCTTGCTCCTCGCAGTGTGCTTGCTTTTAGTATCTTGTTTGTAATCTGCCCTGGGAGTATTCCTAAAGGGAGGCATACACATCTTTGAAATTAAACTGTGACATGGTGGCTAAAGAGACTGAGCTGCAAATCAGCAAGTCCCTAGGTCAAAGCTCACCTCTGCAATAAACACACTAGGCGGTCTTAGGGAAGCCACGCTCTCTCAGCCTCACCCCCCACCCCATCTGCAATATGGGGAGGGGGTTATAATACTGATGTATCATATAGGGTTGTACGCCTGCAGCTAGATGATGCTTGATGCACTTGGATGCCCTATACAAATGTCAGTTCTTTTATTCTTGTTATCATCATCACCATAATGTGGAGCATTAACTGAAATTTCCCCAGCGTGGTTTTCGTATAAGGCAGCAACCTAATGTATATAAAACATGCATAATATTTAATCATTATTTAATTATCATTATTCAATAATAAAATATGCATAATGCATATATTTGTGAACCGCCCAGAGATCTTCGGCCATTGGGTGGCATAGAAATGAAATACATATAAATGAAACAATTCAGACACAAGGGCAGTGGCACAAACACATTTGAGTTAAATTCCAGATTGGTCCCAATGGAAGTTTTTTCTTTCTTTCTTTAGCCCCTGCGCAGGGTAAATTTACTGCATGCAAATTTAGTGGGGGCGTGATGGGGCAGGAAGCTTAACGAACACAGGAAGCTTTAACGAACACACACCCATCCACGTGCAGTTATTCTGATCCAGACTGGGACGCCGTGCACTTACATTTAAGTGGGGGAAAAACATTAGAATCGGCTACATGTTTAACGTGGCATGTAGTTCAGCTGTCAGTTCCATTTGATAATTCTGAGTTGTAATATTATGAGAGGGACAAAGCTTCAGTGTTTCCTCATACGGGAGCTGAGTAATATTTGGTCCACCCTTTCCCACATCTTCTCCAGCTCTGCACTATCCTTTTTGAGGTGGGGGTGTCCCCAACTGTCCAGGCTTTGCTTGGGTTCTTGCTAATCGCCATGTTTGGTGGTAAGGAACCTCCCCTCTCCCTCAAGGTTTGGCTTGGCTAGTGAGTGACCCTGGTAGATTTGTCTTCCTCTGAAACACATAGTTTAGCTTGCTCAGGCACAACTCTTTGGGGCATGTGTGACTGTTTGCCACTGAGATCCATCCAGCATAGTCTGACCTGAGAGAGCATAGCTATACTTTTCATTAGATTCTATTTAGTCCCTTCCCGCTGTTTGTTACATAGGAACATCGGAAGCTGCTTTATACCAAGTCAGACCGCTGGACCATCTATAGGTTGGTATCATCTACACTGATGGGAAGGACCTCTCCAAGGCTTCAAACATGAGTCTTTCCAAGACCTTCCTGAAGATACCGGGGATTGGACCTGGTACCATATACGTACAAAGTCTCTGCTGTACCACTGAGTTATTACCCTTTCCTGAGGACTGCCCCCACAAAATGCACTTAGATATTGAAAGAAAGTAATTATTTGTTTTACTCCTCAGACTTCTGTTTAGGACCTGACAGGCCACCCTGTACTGGGAGAGATTCCAATTCACCGATGTCACCCAGAAACTCCTGAGATGCAGCTGCTTCTCTGTTAGATGTTCTCCTGTATCTTCCAGACATTACCTTCTCTTTGAAAGGCATGGTGCCATTTTCCGCAGATCAAAACACGCTTTGGCCCAGTCTGCTGGCATTTCCTTGTCCTCCTGTCTGCTCCTATTAGGGGGCGGAAGAATGCACAGTGCATTTGGGAGGCCCGAGATGGACAGCTGTTCTGTATTTCCAGCTCCACTTCACCTAGGGCAACATCTGTTTTGTTTAAATGCACCCAGCATCCTGCTGTTTTAGTGGAAGGCAAGAGTGTGGTGGCAAAGAGCAGGAGGAAATTAAGAGTGCCGCACTGGCTTGTGGATTGTCTGTCAACCCGTTTTTGGCCTGTTGAGTATGTGTGCACGTGCGTGTGTAGGATGTGTGATGGCGTCCTGCTCTAGATCGAGTCTTGGCTGTTTGCAAGCAGGCACAGGGAGCGATGCAATAGAGTAGTCAAGTTGGCAAGCAAAGGGTCAAGCACACAGGTTTCAGTCCAAAATGGTTTAGGGTAAGGCAGGAGTGGTCAAAATCCAGGCAGAGGTCAGAACACCGTCAGTCAGTGAAGATGAGGCAGCAACAGGAGTACTCAAGGCAACAAGCAAGAGGTCGAACACAGTAAATCAATCAGGTACATTACACTGTCCAAAAGCAGGGTCATTAGGCAGTCCAGAAGGTCAGTAAACAGAGCATCAATCACAGGGCACACTTCAGCGGCAAGGTACACGGCAGAGGCTGGATGGACCAAGTTGTTCCAACCCTGGCTGGCTTTCCAGTGAAGGCTTGTAAGCCCCAAGCCAGCCAGACCCACCCAGAGCTCAGCTGCAGCAATCAGAGCTCCCTTTCCAGAGTCCAGTCCTGAGGAGTCCCTTTCTCCTGTGAAGACCTTTCCTGGAGGCGAGCACTCCTTTGCACAGGAGCCCAGCTAGCCTGTCGCTTGAGGCGGTGATGCTCCCAGGGATCAGGGGTGGCTCAGCCTCTGTCTCAGAGGCGGAGTCCCTTTCTCCTGACAGGGATGGCCCTGCAGCCACTTCCCCTGAGGGCTCAGGCTCCTGTGGGTCTGGGGGCAGTCCCTGGTCTGTGGTACCCTGGGTTTCTGGGGCCTCCAACTCCTCCTCCTCTGAGGAGGACTCCAGTCGGGGCATGATAGATGGCTGTTTTACTATTTTTATTTCTTCTTTTTAACTACTGATTGCAACGTGGTTTCATGAGAGAATTCTATGGACAGACAACATGCAACATGAGTGACATGTCCCCATTTCCCCTCATCTTCAGAGTACAGCTGCATCCATTACAGACCAGGCCCAGGCCGTGCCGTTGAGCTCTGAAGATTCTCCTAGAAGTATCAGTTTCAAACTGCAGGGCACAATCTAGACTCAAACCCTAGAGGTGCTTTGAGGAGGTGCTTTTCACATAGCTGTTACCTGGCCGGGGAAGAATTACTTGGACAAAGATGGACGCATTGCTCCAAAGATGTTTTAACTCAGCTTCCAGAACTTCAGCACTTGAGGGCAAGGGCAGCTGATGCTTAAAGGGAACTTCCAGTTTATTCTACTTTCTCTCCAGAATGAGGTTCTGTTGGGCTGGAGAGTGTAACACAGGGAACCAGTTGCCCAGTGGAAGCTAGGGGTATATGAAACCCCGCTTACCTGGCTCCACTGGGTTCTGCAGGTGGGGGGAGGCGCTCCATCCCTCCCCCCGGAATCCTCGCCGGGGGGGGAGGTGCTCTGTGCCTCCCCCCGGAATCCTGGCTGGCCAGCTCCGCTCCGCGGCCAAGCCACAGAGCCACCGACTGGCTCTGGCCGCCCGAAGCCGGACATCCGGCCGCTGGGCAGCCCTGCAGGGATGCAAATGGCAGCTGTCATAGCCGCCATCATTTGCATCCCTGTACTGAGCCGTGATAGGCTACGTAAATATTTACGTAGCCTATCATGGCAGGGGGAAAAACCCAGCGAACGCAAATGGCGGTAGCCACCGCCATTTGTGTAGGCTGGGTTTTTTTCCCCCTTGCCATGATAGGCTACGTAAATATTTACGTAGCCTATCACGGCAGGGGGGAAAAAAAAAACAGTGGGTACCGCCATTTGTGTACGCTGGGTCCCCCCCCCTGCCGTGATAGGCTACGTAAATACTTATGTAGCCTATCACGGCATCTGGAGGGACGCAAATGGCATCCTTGCGTTAGCCGTGATAGGCTACGTAAGTATTTACATAGCCTATCACGGCTGAAGAAGAAAGAAGCGAATGGCGGCTGCAGGACGGCTGCCATTCGCACAGCAGCGCGAACGGGAGCAGGTAAGTGCTCCGTTTTGCATGCCTTTCATGGGGTGGGGGCGGCGGGCACTTCGTCCCACGTGCCTTTCATGGGGTGGGGGGGCGGGGGCTTTGTTCCGTGAGAGTTTTCGGGGGGCCGAATGCACTGGCATTCGGCCTCACCGAGTTCCATCGCGGAATTCTCTGACATCCCTAGTGGAAGCCACAGCTGGGGTGGGAGTCAAGTTGGGCTTGAACTGAGTGGCATTGAGTGCTGTTTTTATTGTATTGAGTGCTCGGCTTCTTATTCCAACCATTCATGGTTATGGCACAGACAGCATCCTTTGGTAATCAAGGCCCTTCCATGCCTCCATCCACTAGCACATTTGCTAATTGAGGAACACTCTGTGGCTTCTGGTTGACTGGCTAGATCATAGTCCAACCTCCTTATACTATTGAGGAAGCATTCTTGGTGGAAACAGAGGGCCAGCACCAGAGCTTGGCATTGTTGGGCTCCTGCCGAGGCCCACACCCCATTTGGGGGCCCACTGCCAATCCTGAAGCCTTCTGGCCATATTGCTCCACCTTGCCGTTGCCTCCTGTTCACCTGCCCTCTCAGAGCTAGCCAGCAGTGAGAGGAGCAAGGAGAACGAGCAGTAAGTTCTGTGTGTCTTGTCCTCTCTTAGGGGTTCATCACACAGAGCTTTTATCCTGCCATTGAGATGGCTCTCTCTCAGAGGTTTGCAGCCTCTTTACATGATGTCGTGAACCTCCAAGGCACCTCCTGCCATTTTCCCCAGCCTATCCCACGTTTTCCCCACACGCCACGAATGTGGCATTTTCCCCAGCCCACAGAACAGGAGCACCATGTGAAATTCTCCAATAGCAGAAGAAACCGCTGTGTCTGCCTGCTGTGGGCATTTGTTTTCAGTCACTGGTAGCGTTGTCAGGATGACAAAGGCATTGAGGGTGGGAGCGGGGTTGCACGGAAGGAGACTTGAGCAGATTTGACAGTACTTGAAAGGCTGTCACAGAGAGGAAGGCCAGGATCTCTTCTCGATCATCCCAGAGTGCAGGACACGGAATCATGGGCTCAAGTGACAGGAAGCCAGATTCCGGCTGAACATCAGGAAAAACGTCCTGACTGTTAGAGCAATGTGACAATGGAACCCATTCCCTAGGGAGGTGGTGGGCTCTCCCACACTGGAGGCCTTCAAGACGAGGCTGGACAGCCATCTGTCAGGGATGTTCTGACTTGGATTCCTGCACTGAGCAGGGGGTTGGACTCGATGGTCTTGTAGGCCCCTTCCAACCCTACTATTCTACTATTCTATGATTCTATGACAGGCGCAAGGGCAAGAATCGCCTGCTGATTGCATCTCCTGCTTCCGCATTTCTCAGTTGGAGGGAGAAGAGGGTAAAATGCTTCCCTACAATGAAGGGAGACACATCTGATCCCCCACCCCACCAAGCCCAGAAGCAACATCCTCTGTTGTTTCAGAGCACCCTATTAAGTTCAGTGGGGCTTACTCCCAAGTAAGTGTGCCGAGGGTTACAGATTTACAGGGTGATCTTATGTCTACTCAGAAGTAAGTCCCATTGAGTTCAATGGGGCTGACTCCTGCATAAGTGGGCCAAGGGCTGCAGACTTACAGCACAATCTTACATTTTATGTCTACTCAGAAGTAAGTCAAAGGTTTCCTGGGGGCTGCGAGAAAACAGTACAGCAGAAGTTAAGCTACAAAAACAAGACTCCTCCCCCCACCCTTTGCACACATGCCAGGGAGGGAGGAAGGCACTCCCTCAGCCCAAACCACATGGCTGCCATGTAAAGGAGCCCTTCCTAATCCTGCAGAGAAACCGAAAGGAGGATGTTCTGGAAAGGATGTGGGTTTTTGCGGGTTTTTTGCTTAATGTAGAGACACCCTCAATCTAACTGTCTGTTCCAGGGATGGTGTTGATTGTGCCCCAAGGGAGTTGCAAGCTTATGGCCAGTGGCAAGATAGAGGAGGGGGAACACTGAGCATTTTCCCCAAGGGGGTCCCCCAAAGACTGGCACTGGTACCAAATGTGGACCATCGATTGGTGTGTGTTTCTGCCTCGCTGCTGGTCTCAGGTCTGCCTCTCCACATGCTTTTTTCTCAGCTCTGTTCTGTCTTGAAGTCCTGCTTCAAGCCTTTGAACTTTGCATGTTGCCCTTTCATCCTGCCCGGACTCTTTGGTTCTGAGCCTGCCTGCCTACTTGGTTGTCCTGTGTTGTCCTGACAAGAACAGAGTCCCAAACCAAATTTCAACGTGCCCATTGTACTTTTCCCCATCTTGATTTCTGGCAGAAAGGGGGGGGGGGCACCTTAGAGAGAATGCTGTGTTTTCCCTCTGCTGATTAGGCTGGGTGCTGTTTCTCTCAGCTAGTTTGAAGATGCAACCCCACTGAAGCCAAATGGGCTATTTTCAAATCAAAGCAGACTGAGTCCATCACATCACTTTTTTTCTCTATTAATCTGTGAGCGCATAGCACGCATACCAAAAAAAGTCTTGAGGCGTGATTCCACCAGCGATTTACTCCGAGCCGGCTGAGTGTCAAGGTTGTTAGGGAGAGATGATGTCGTGACCATCCAGAAGCCACCCCAGAGCTTATCGGGGAAAAACTGGTTTTCCTGAGACTGCTTGAAGTCTGATTCTTTTCCTTAAATTGGGTTCTTCCCGATATAGTTTGCCCCAACCCCTGCACTTAGCTCGGGTATGCTAGCCCTGCCTACGGGTATGCCTTTCATCGTGACCCCAGTCAAGGGGTGTTTCCTCCCATTGTGCTGAATGAGGCTTGCCCTCTGAATGCCCACAGAAATTACAGAGAACCCCCTCAACTGGCATGACACAGTGTGATCTCGAGGCTCCGATGATTCTCCTTTGTTTGGTTTATTGACTTAGGAAGAAACTACTTCGACTCTTTGTTACAGAGATCCTGCAGGTTAAAATGGGGGCTGGTTTCCGTCTTTGTGTTTAGTGCTCTCTTTCCCACAACAAACCCATTAGTGTCTCCTCAGAAGTAACTCCCATTGTGGTCAATGAGATCCTGTGGGTTAAAATGGGGGCTGGATTCCGTCTTTGTGTTCTCACCCCTTCTTTTCCTAGCACAAGCATATGTGTGTCTACTCAGAAGTAACTCCCATTGTGCTCAGTGATGCTTGCTCCTGAAATGCAGGTGCATCTGGATTTTCAGGGGGGAGGAGAAAGGCAGGGGGAGATGGGGAAGCTCTCTTATTGGTTGAGGAGCCTGTGCCAGTCAGATGACGTTCACTCCAACCCCCACCCCCACCAGGAAGTATGTTCTGTGAAGCAATTTTTACCAGTGCGAAGAATCTGCTCATGCAGCCCTGCATGGACCAAAGTGCAGCAAAGTTGATTCCTTTTTTAAAAAATCCGGTACTCCTCCATTCACTTCCTTCTGTTGTTGTGGAAACATTGTCTTGAATGGGCGGTTTCTTTTTGGACTAAGTGGCTTTAGCAAGCCAACCCTCTTGTGTGTATGTGTGTGTGTGTTTTCAAGATGCATGATGATTGATGATTCTCTCCTGCCTGTTATTGCTCAGATCCCTCTCCAAAGGTTTAGAGAATAGTTAGCTTTCAAATGCTATTACATTGCAGACAAAGGAATAGCATGGACATGAGTTCATGGCTTCATACTGCTACTTTGCTTTTTAAAAGAATGCACTTACAGACTAGCATGTGATTTAAGGTGTGATCATTCTGCAAGTTACAAAGCTATTGACTGTGGGAGAGGGAGGTTGGGGGGTGGGAGACTCATCACTGAGCAGGACACACTTTGAATTTACCAGTCCCTTGAAAGCATGACAATGATCAGGGCATACCACAAAAATTGCACTCTCTTGTTTCTGTGCCGAAATACCATGGTCATGGCCAGCTGAGAAATTCCTAGACTGATCAGGCTGATATGTTGCCTTTGATCTCCCAAATGTATTCCCCTTGACTCCATCTATCCAGTTGAGCCGTGTGTGTGCGTGCGCTCATGTGTGCGCATGTATGTGTGTGTGTGTGTGAGACAGAGAGAGACAGGGAGAGAGACAGAGAGATACCTGCCACTCCCAAGCTATAACGACTTCCATCTGGGGCTGGGCTACGTGGATGGTTTTCCTTTATGGACGGATCCATCACTGCTCCCCCATCCCCTCCTGTCTCCCATAACAACAGAGGGAAAGGCATTGACGGCACACGAAGGAGCTTTCCTATTCCACATGGACAACTGATTGGTTCCATTCTTGCCACCTACTTCCCACCATCTGTGTGATTTTCCTTTCCTTACCACCGGGGTCCATTTGTGTCAAAGCCCCTATGAAACATCCTAGCAGCTGGACAGAGAAGAAAGCAGCTCCCAGAAGGACTGTTCAGTACTAGGGTAATGTTCCACCACGACCCCCAAGATGATAAATATATTCATTTTGTTGTCATCCCACTTTTTTCAGACACACACACAAAAGTATCCTGAAGCACCACACATCCATCAAATATCCAATACAGTGTTGGTGGTACACACTGCTGTAAATAAATAAATATGAGACATAGGCCCTGTCCCTGGGCTCACAAACTAAGCTAAACTAAAAAGGTTGGCCATTCTTCCTCTGGCTGGTGACACAGGCCAGAAGTTCCTGTTAATGCCTTTGCCTGCAGTCCCAGGGCAACAGGGAGTACAGTTCTTTCTGGAAAGGGCAATGCCTGGTGACCTGTTCTGTTCTGGATGGACTCCCTCTTGAAGGACCAGAAATGCAGTCCAGCACACCAGACTCAACCCAAAAGCTTAAATCCAGAACACAGGTAGCCTAATATTTTTGGAAGTTAGGCATATTAATCTTAACAACATTTGGTTTGATTTTTATTGTCTTTATTTCTTAAAAGTGCCTAGTGTTCATCAGTCATTCTAGTACCTTTGCACTCATTGACCACAATGCTGGAGGGCAGGAGCAGAATTACTTTTCCTTAGCAGTTGGGTAGAAAACTATCTCTGTTTTTATTCTTATATTTCAATAAGTAAAAGGTCTAGAGACTTAGCTTTAAAAAAGATGAACTCTGAAGTCCAGGGAAGGCCCTGCAGCCTCTCTGGGGTATAAAGTTCCCACAGTTCTTGTCTCCCCTTCCCCCTGCCCCATTTTCAAGTGTTCTGTCTTTTGTTTGTGGAGCACTTTCTTCCACATTGGCTTATCTGGCAGGAACACTCTGACATCTGGCTCAGAACCCCTGTGAGATCCACAGGATTCTGGAAAGCGTTCCAGGGCATACCCTCACCTAATTCAGGATCCAGGTCAAACCCATTATTTGCTTGTATCTTGCCCTTGGAACTTTCTCCTCTCCCTCTCTCCTCACAACAATTCTTTGAGAAAGGGTAAGCTGGGAGATAGTTGCTAGCTTTAAGGTTGCCCTTGGAGCGTTGCGACCGACCAGAGGTTTGAAGTCTGGTCTCCCTGGAAAAATCCAGCACTCTGTCCACTTTGCCACACTGGCTGTCTTGGTTTTCCCCATCAACCCCATGGGAATTAGGAGTACAACCATGACCGTGCAACTCAGGGAAAGATCACAGTAGTGGGAAAGATTGATAAACCTCTGACGATAAGCCCCATCTGGAGTACTGTGTCCAGTTCTCGGCACCACACTTTAAGAAGGATGCAGACAAACTGGAGAGGGTTCAGAGGAGGGCAACAGAGATGATCAGGGGAGTGGAAACAAAGCCCTATGAGGAGAGACTGAAAAAAATGGGCATGTTTAGCCTGGAGAAGAGAAGACTGAGGGGAGATAGGATAGCAGTCTTCAAGGACTTGAAAGGTTGTCACAGAGAGAAAGGCCAGGCTCTCTTCTCGATCATCCCAGAGTGCAGGACACGGAATCATGGGCTCAAGTGACAGGAAGCCAGCTTCCGGCTGAACATCAGGAAAAACGTCCTGACTGTTAGAGCAATACAACAATGGAACCAATGACCTGGGGAGGTGGTGGGCTCTCCCACACTGGAGGCATTCAAGATGAGGCTGAACAGCCACCTGTCAGGGATACTTTGACTTGGACTCCTGCGCTGAACAGGGGGTTGGACTTGATGTTCTTATAGGCCCCTTCCAACCCTATTATTCTATGATTCTATGAAATCCCAGGGTTTGTAACGGCCAACATTCACTTATTTATTTACCTACTTACTTATATAGACTTTTATATCTGACTCGTTTAGTGCCCATGCACTATTCAGAGCCACTCACAACAATTGAAAACCCCCAATACAATATGAATAATATCAATATTACAGTACAATATGCTGTAAGGTATTTATTTAATCAGTGCATAGACCTCTAGAGCATATCTAAAAAGACACCTCGAAGCAGTTTACAACATAAAACATTGTAGAGTACAAAACATCCACAGGTACTAAATAGGGATGGCACGGGTGCCTGATTCAGTCCGAGCTAGGGATGTCAGAGAATTCCGCGATGGATCTCGGTGAGGCCAAAAGCCAGTGCATTCGGCCCCCCGAAATCTGTCGCGGAATGAAGCCCCCGCCCCACAAAAGGCGCGTGGGACGAAGTCCCCGCTGCCCCCACCCCATGAAAGGCACGCGAAACGGAGCACTTACCGGCTCCCATCCATGCTGCTTTGCGAATGCGGCCGTCCTGCGGCCGCCATTCGCTTCCTCCTCTTCATAGCCGTGATAGGCTACGTAAATACTTACGTAGCCTATCACGGCTAATGCAGGGACGTCATTTGCGTCCCTGCGGAGGCCATGATAGGCTACATTAGTATTTACATAGCCTATCACGGCGGGGGGGGGGGGGGGACCCAGCGTACGCAAATGGCGGCGGCTGCTGCCATTTGCGTGCTCTAGGTTTTTTTCCCCCCTGCTGTGTTAGGCGACATAGGTATTTATGTAGCCTATCACGACAGGGGGGAAAAACCCCAGCATACGCAAATGGCGGCAGCTACTGCCATTTGTGTACGTTGGGTTTTTTTCCCCCCTGCCGTGATAGGCTACGTAAATATTTACGTAGCCTATCACGGCTAAATACAGGGACGCAAATGGCGGCAGCTACAACAGCCACCATTTGCGTCCCTGCAGGGCTGCCCAGCTGCTGGATGTCCGGCTGTGGGTGGCCAGAGCTGGCCAGCAGCTATGCGGCTTGGCCGCAGAGCGGAGCTGGCCAGACAGGATTCCGGGGGGGAGGACTGGATCACCTCCCCCCCCCTCGTCGAAGATTCCAGGGGGAGGGATGGAGCGCCTCCCCCCCACCGCGGATTGCCCAGCGCGGAGCCAGGTAGGTGTTTCATACATCCCTAGTCCGAGCATCCGGTGGACCTGCTCCTGCCCACACCCCCGAGCCCTGCTCACCAAGCCCCTGCCATTGCTCGGCTCCTGCCCGCACTCGTCGAATGGCCTGCGCTCGCCCTGGCAGCCTTGTCGAGCTTCACAATCTCCATTTTTGGAGAAATAAAATGGTGACCACAAAAATGCGCAAATTTGTGCACACAGGAAAATGCTCATTTTTGTGAATGCGCATATTTGTATATGTGAAAATGTGCATTTTGCAATTGCGCATATTTGCATGTGCACGAGAATGCGTATTTTATGAAAAATGCACATTTTCATACAGACACGACTGTGTGCCTTCGCAAAAATGGGCATTTCACACATGAGAATATGTGCATTCGCAAAAAGGCGCATTGTTGCACATACAAAAACATGCACATTTTTGCGATTGCCATTTTATTTTTTTTAGAAATGGCGACCGCGGAGCTTGATGAGGCTGCTGGGGTTGGTGCAGGCTGCTCGCCGACAGTGGGAGGGGCTCGAGTGCAGTCTGGGGACCAGCCAGCAGGTGCAGGGGCTGGGCAGCAGTCCAGAGAACCCAGATGGGGGTGAGTTCACACATCCCTAAAAAAAATGTGCCGGGGGGGGGGGTCAGTTAAACACATTTAAAATGAAAGGATAAACACACTCAATGAAAATGTTAAAATGAGAGTTTCAAACTCAGCAACACAATCAATCAGGGAAAGCCTGGGTGAAAAGGTAGGTCTGTAACTGGCACCTAAAACATGCCCCAGTTGGCGCCTCCAACATACCAAGGGGGATGGTGTGCCACAAAGTGGTGCCACCACAGAGAAAGCCCTCTTTGGGGTTACCACGATATGGCAATCTGTAGGTTGCTGTACTATCAGCAAGGCCTCCTCCGGTGATCTAGTGGTGGGGAATTAGTTTTGGGTGGAGAGCTGGATGACACTCCCCACCCAGCCTTCCATGGGCCAAATGAAATCAGGAGCCACACACTCTGATGTCATTTGGTCTCTGGCCAATGATCCACCCAGCTTTGCTTGCCACATACCTCCCCCCATTGGGTGAGGATGCGGGCAAAGCCAAGCTGGCTGGGCTCCTGCAACATGCCCTGCTCACTGTTCCAACTGGGGTGGCAAGCAGCACAGAAAGGAAAGGGACTTTGCAGGTAGTTGCAGGAGCTCTACAGGCCAGAATGTCCCAGATGGGGAACCTCTATGGGCCAGAACTTCCCAGATGGGGAACCTTTACTGGCCAGAACTTCCTGGATTGGGAACCTCTGCAGGCCAGCATGTCCCAGATGGGGAATCTCTACATGCCAGAACTTCCTGGATGGGGAACCTCTACAGGCCAGAACTCCCTGCTGGTGCCTCAGTCTGGGAGCTAGTTGTTTGTTTGTTTGTTTATCTCTTTGTTTTTGTTTTTCTGCTTGGGCTTTCGGCAGCTGGGAAAAGCCCATGCAGAATGACGCAAACTCCCTGACTGAGACACCAGCTGGAGTGCCAGCCTCCACCCAGGAATCCAACTCCATCAGGGGGCTCAGCCACACCCTGAACATCATCTGACTCACTAGGGATTCCAGGGACCAATCCAGACCCAAAAAGCTTCCCCACCCCTGCTCCATACTCATATCACCCTCCTCCTGTCCAGAAGAACAGCAACAAAGCCCAGAGTATGTCCTGCTATATGAATGAGCCTCAGTATCATTTGGGACCATTGCTGTGGGGCCAGGAAGTCCGGAGCCAACTCCCAAGAAGGCAGCCTCCACATGGGTGCTAAAGTTATCCAGTATCATCAGTCCGGGAGACTCCTGCACCACACCAGAGACAACTCTGGCATGCTTAGGCAGGGAAACTGGTGGGCAGCGGTGTGGGACGGTGTGGGGGATTCTGTCCAGAATCCCCATTCTGTCCTGGCCACCCATTCTCAAGAACCAACACTCCGAACTGTTAGATTTCTGGACAGGGCACCAGGAATCACGATAGACCATAGCCACTCCACCACCTCCTCCATCCCCCCAGTTTTGGCTGGTGGACAGAGAAACCTGGTGGACAGAGCAGGGATAAATCCAACTGCAAATGTTGATAACAGGGAAGCTTATTCTAATACATACTGAAAAGGAGGGAGAGAAGTGTCTTAGGCAAGAACTTTTCATGGGACCTCCTTAGCTCACTTGTATGGTTGTTGTCGCACACAGATATTCTGTTAACAATTCTGCAATTCCGTTGGATGACATAAGCTGTGTGCCTGCTAAGCCTGCTCATGCAGCAGATAACTTTCCTCTGTCCCGCTGTCACGCTGCGAGCCTGCCACCTCACCTTCGGTCATGCATTCCATTGCTGTTGTTCAGCAGTGATGCGAGGTGGGGGGGCGGTGAGAGATGGGTGCATTTTGATTACTCTTATGGACTTGATTTATTGGAATAATTTTAAATCAGAAACCATCTGTGTGCCTCATCCCAGTCCAAAATGGATAAAAGACCAAACCATCAATCTGAATCCCCCTCCCTAACACTCCCCAACATCAACACTAGATCTCACTTCCTCAGCCTGCCCCTTCCCCATCTCTTCTCATCACTGGCTGCATTGCCAAAACACTTGCCCGTATATAACAGTCGTTCCCTGAAAAGTTGGTGCTTTGCATTCCTTTTTATTTTATTACTTTTTTCAATGGAAACTAACAAGGCAAAGATGGGGAGGGACGGAGAGAGAGAAGGCAAATGTTTGCTGTTCTTTTGCAATGTGATCTCTTATCCTTTTCTTGGAGGATGCCTTTGAAACGGGGGGCGGGATAAAGTTCCAAAATGACATCACCCGTGGGTTATGCTCATTCTCACCCTTTCCACATGATAGGCATACCATAGCCCCTCTTACAAGACCAAATCATGCAGCTTTCCCCAACCTGGTGCCCTCCAGATGTTTTGGACTTCAACTCCCATCACCCCAAGCCAGTGTGGCCAGTCATCACTAATGCTGGGAATTGTAGAAACATCTGGAGGGCACCAGATTGGGGAAGGCTGAACTAGGGGATACTGAACATATGAAGAAGGGGGTGTTCTATGCATAGGTTAGGTATGTACTGTACAACCATAGCTCACTGTGGAGCATGCCCTGCATGGAGAAGGTCCCACATTCAATCATTCAGTCTCCAATCAAAACAAAGCCCCTACCTGATAGAGGGAATGAGGGCAGATATAAACACACATTTGTACACACTTAACACTTTTTCTCAGTTTTTGTTTGTTTGTTTTTTCAAATTAAAGTGCAACTCCCTCTACATGAGTGTTGTCTTGTGTCTTCTTTTTATTGTTTGAATTCTGAGTTTCTGGGAACAGATTCCTTCCCCACAACCCACCCCATGGTTTGGATTAAGAGCCCTCTGAGTAGCCAGATGAGGATTTATCTGCCTTTAAGTAACCTGCTCCTTCCCGGCCTTTCAACTCCACCCTATTCCAGCAGATGATCCAATAACCAAGCTCTTTACCAGGCTTTGACATGAATGATTGAAGTATTAGCTTTTAATATGGTCACTTTCAGATTTCAAAGAGATGGAATCCGAAAACAAGGACACTCTAGGCCAAACTCAATATAAATAAATACCTTTGTTCTTTCTTTTCTTTGAAATAACACTAGTCATATGGCCTCTGTTTGCTCCATGGTCCCAGTTTAGCAGAGAAAGGCCTGTTGCTGTTTTTATCTGCCCCATTAGGAAGGAAAGGTATCCCTTGTTAGTGTGGGTTGCTAGTTTTGGGGTGCAACTCCCTCCCCAGGCTCTCCAGAAGTCACATTTCTGTGCAGCGGTTAGATGCATCTCATCTCTAGTGTAGATGCATGTAAAATGCATGCTCATAAATATGAAGACACCATGCAATCCACAGCCTGCCTAGTAAATATCTGTGCAGAAACACTAAGGCATCACACAGTACACAGCCCAGCATTTCACATACTGCCATTGCGGGGTATATTTTAAATTCTGATTTCCAGGCAAGGTTATTTATCTCATATATCATTCTATCCAAAACAACCAATGCTGTCTTCATTTTTAATAATGCTGAATTGAAGGTTCTTAACACCTTTCGCTCAAATTTGGACACTGGGGAGGGAGGGAATCAGTGGGGTACAGGCTTTTTGCAAAACATACGAATGTAGCGTAAACAGTCATTGTAAAGCCAAATAATGGAGTAATAGAGGAGGTGTCCTGACTAGATGTGAGGCCCAGGGAAAGTGAGTTCCAACATGGCACTTGCTGTCCATTCTGGGTCATATCAGCACCTTGGACAGCACACTGCAGGTGGTACTGGCTAAAGTACTCTCTCAAAAGGAGCTGTTGTCCCAGCAAAGGCCTGCACACATCTGGGCCATAAGAAGGCTGTCAGAGCCTGGTCTTTCCATGGCTCCACCCCTGCCGAATGCTGACTGCAGTTCTTAAAGGGCCATTGTCTGTTTCTTCAGTCTTGTGCTCCTGTATGGCTGAGGGACAAGAGAGTCATCCTTAGAGTCAGATGTTGATGGGAGAACTAAATCCTCAGGCAAGGAAGGCACAGAAGGGGGTTCCAGGAGCTCCCCCTGAAGTGGGACAACCCATCTGAATCCAAGTCCTCCTTGGGGTAATGCAAAACCCCAGAACCAAGGGACATGACAAGATGGAAGGTTTGGGCCATGACTTGAGTATTCAGAGTGGGCGTTTTATAAGTGTGTCCCTTCTTTCAGCTATGACGTTTTTGGTGGAACTAGCAACCCTGCCCAAACAGCTAGCTGCTGCTTCTTTCCCCACTTCCCCACCACCACTTTGCCTAGAAAACAGGCTGTAACTTGAGACTGCCATTTAGTGTTGCTTCATCTTACAAAAGTCTTAGAATCACAGAATCATAGAATAGCTGGGTTGGAAGGGGCCTACAAGACCATCGAGTCCAACCCCATGCTCAGTGCAGGAATCCAAGTCAGAGCATCCCTGACAGATGGCTGCCCAGCCTCATCTTGAATGCCTCCAGTTTAGGGAGCCCACCACCTCCCTAGGGAATTGGTTCCATTGTCGTCTTGCTCTAACAGTCAGGAGGTTTTTCCTAATGTTCAGCCAGAATCTGGCTTCCTGTAACTTGAGCCCATTATTCCATGTCCTGCACTCCGGGGTGATCAAGAAGAGATCCTGGCCTTCCTCTCTGTGACAGGTTTTCAAGTACTTGAAGAGCTCTATCATAGCTCCCCTCAGTCTTCTCTTCTCAAGGCTCTTTAATGAGCTTCTGCCACACATTGAAAACTTGGTTGTTCAGGCAGGCATTTGGGGTGGATTAGGGTATTTTTAGAAATACAATGTTTTAATGTTTAATTTTACTGTTTTAGACTGTTATACTGCTGTACATCGCCCAGAGGAGCTGGGTGACCAGCCAGATGGGCAATTAAGAAATTTAACAAACAAACAAACAAACATGCCCAGTTCTTTCAGTCTCTCCTCATAGGGCTTTGTTTCCAGTCCTCTGATCATCTTCGTTGCCCTCTCCTGAACCCTCTCCAGCTTGTCTGCATCCTTCTTCAAGCGTGGTGCCCAGAACTGGACACAGTAGTCCAGATGAGGCCTAACCAGTGCTGAGCAGAGGGGAACTAGTTCTTCCCAAGATTTGGAAGCTCTGCTTCTATGAATGCAGCCCAAAATAGCATTTGTCTTCTCGGAGGATACGGTCCATTGGCCACAAGTAAAGTCTGTATCCGATGGGCGCAGAACCTAATCTGGCCCATGGAGAACCCAGATCTGGCCCGCACCACGTCTTAGTGCTCCGGAAGGACTTTGACTCCAAGTCCCACCTCTTGGAGGAAACCCTTCGGAGGACATCTTCATGGCTATCTCTGATCTCAAATCAAAGATAGCAGAGGGGATGTCTGGTGGTGAGAGTTAGGACCTGTCCGCATGCAGGGAACAACAGCCACTCTTCCCCCCATGCAGGCAAGTCCCGCAGTTTCTCATCCCTGCTGCTATCTCTAATTCTATTCTCAGAGGTAGCAGCAGGGATGAGAAGTGACAGTGGCTTTCCCCATGCTGGGAGGAAGCACAGTTCCATCCCTCCTTCCAGCCTGAAAAAGAAAAGAAAAAAGGGGATGACATCAGGGACAGAGCCAAGCCCTCAACATCATCTGGCCCACAAGGTGCAGGGTAGGGGGCAATCCATCCCCCCACCCCAAAACAGTTCTGCACCTCTGCTGTATCCCATAACAACAAAGCCGACGACATCTCACTGCTACCTCAGAATCAGAACCCTCTTCTATCTTATTTCATCTGAAGAGCCTTCATAAGTGTTGTCATACTGAGCGTGCAGAAGAGATTTTGTAACCTTACCAGAGAGTTATTTGGGAAATACATGGAGAAACTCAACCTTAAGATCTCATTGTGTCGACGTTTGTTTTATTGTTGGATTTTAATTGGTTTTACTTCTGTTCGTCGCCTTGAAGGGTTTTGTAGAGGAGAAAGGTGAGATAAAAACCTTTTAAAAATAAGTAGTACTATTATTGTTAGACCAAAAAGGAGATTATGAGCCTAGATCTGTGTCGTCGTCCCCCACCCTCAAATGCAGACATTTCAGCTTATTGAAAAAGTGAATGAATAATATCAAAGTTTCTTTGGGCTGCTGGTTGGGGGTGCTGCAGTTCTGGAAATCTGATAGGGATTGTTAGCATGACAAATATCAGGGACAGCTTCAGTTTGTTGGGACCCTTAGCAAAGTTCCCTTAGCAGTCATGGGCCACCATTTTATATTTCTGATAAAGAATGCCTCAGAGTGATGCTACATTGGGAGCATTGTAGGAAATAAAAAATGACTATGTGTTGACCCAGGCACCCAGAGCTGGGGCCTCGGTGCTGATGGCAGCCCTATTGAAGCTTTCAGAAGGGGAGATCTTCTCTCTCTCTCTCTCTCTCTCTCTCACTTCATGGTGTCCTTTAATTAAATAGAAAACAGCTATATGCTGTGTGCCAAATCAGAACCTTTCACTTTTCCATTCTGATTGGGGATCTGGGAATTCTGTGGCTCAGGCTGCAGACAGTACACATTTAGGGTTTCTTCACATGGCACCTTTATCCTGCCATTGAGATTGGTCACTCATGGATGTTTGAAGGTCCCTTAGATGACACCGTCAACCTCCAGGGCATCTCCCGTGCTAAATGACCTTTATTCTGTTTTTAAATAGATGGGAGATAATGAGCTATCAAATTACCCTGCTTGAGTTCCCTCCATAAAAAAGGAAAAGCTGCAAGAAGAGGAGCTAGATCAAGGAAGCATATGAAGATGCAGAGGAGTGGGAATGCGGGGGTGGGGGGAAGCCCATGTAAAAGGAGGATCCCTCGTGATCCTGCATTCAAAACAGAAGCAGAAAGCCCCATTTTAAATGTGGGATTTTAGGCTGATGTAGAGATGCTCTTACTAAAGAGAAAGTCCCACTGAACTCAGTTGAGACTTACTTCTGAGTAAATATGCCTACGATTGTACTGCATATGTGTTTGTTTGCACATATTCTTTGTGCATTCTTTCCTCATTCTTTCAAAGAATATGTTGAGATGAACGCTGTAAAAATGTGTTCCACATCTGGTCCATTATCGACATGGATTTATTTATTTATTTTGTTTGGGGCAGTGTTTCAGCTTGCTGCCAAAACCTCATGGTGTGTGTGTGTGTGTGTGTGGAGGGGGGGGGATTTTATTCAGAAGTTGATTTGGTCAAAGGATGAACCTTCCCAGTTCAGTATGTGTGTGTGTGTGTGTGTGCATATCCAAGAAGCTCTGAAAATTAACATATTTTCCAAAGGGGGGTCATGCAACATCTCTGCTGAAATTCATTGTGATATTGCGTCTGCCACTGGGGCAAGGTATTCATAGTTTTGGTGGAGTCACCAAACTGCCTTTTTGTATCTGAAATGAATGCAATGCTCAAATCAAATAATCAAAGGAGCTACTGTAACTAAAACAGTGGGGTTACTTGACCCTAGGTTTTCAGATTCATTCAGTGGCTTCATCAAGCTACCAGAGATGTTTTGATTTAGCTACTGTAGGACTGGTCTGCTCTATTGAGTGATATGGGATCAGTCTGAGGCTGTTTCTGTGACCCCTTGCTTGGAGGGGTTTATTCAGTAATCCCTACTTCCTCACCAGAAATAATTCAGAGGAGCCAGTCTATGTTCGCAGTCAACCTCTGGACACTCGTTGTTGTTCAGTCGTTCAGTCGTGTCCGACTCTTCGTGACCCCATGGACCACAGCACGCCAGGCCTTCCTGTCCTCCGCTCTCTCCCGGAGCGTGCTCAAGTCCATATTCATTGCATTGGTGATGCTATGTAGCCATCTCATCCTCTGCCGTCCCCTTCTCCTTTTGCCTTCAGTCTTTCCCAGCATCAGGGTCTTTTCCAGTGAGTTTTCTCTTCGCATTAGGTGGCCAAAATACTTGAGCTTCAGCTTCAGTATCTGTCCTTCCAATGAGCACTCAGGGTTGATTTCCTTTAGGATGGACTGATTTGATTTACTTGCAGTCCAGGGGACTCGTAAGAGTCTTCTCCAGCGCCACAGTTTGAAAGCATCAATTCTTTGGCGCTCAGCCTTCTTTATTGTCCAGCTCTCACAGCCATATGTTACTACTGGGAAACTTTGGACACTTGCAGCCATATAATTTGGGCCGTAAATGGGTTTTGGTGTTGATATGGACCACTATTGAGCATGTAAGTATATATTTATTTTTAGTTATATAAGGATACTTGGAGCATACAGAGTTTTAGCAAGTTGGCAGGGGGAATCCCTTGTAAAGGTCCAGGCCATCCGCTGGACATGAGAAAGTCTTGTAATAATGTGTAACTCCATGTACCCCACATTGACTGGATAAATGCATGTTCCAGTCACTACGAAGAGAATAATTTTTCAATACCCTAAATGGCTGTGCCCTAGAACAGCTGATCATGTAAACCAACCAGAGGGGACGCGACCCTGGGTTTAATCCTAAGTGATGCTGCCCAGGACCTTGTGCAAAATGTGAATGTTGTTGAAACAACTGGGCTCAACAACAGTCAAATTTAATTTACATTTAATTTATCACATTTAATTCATATTTAAGTGGGAAATTGTCAAAGAAGTCCAACACAGTCACACTTGAATTCAAAAGAGGAGACTCCTTTAAAACGAGGGTACTCGTAAATAAGGAAATAAAAGTGGGAGGCAAGAGGTTTAAATCTCTTCAGAATGCTTGGAGATTATTCAGAACCACAATAATAGAAGCTCAGCTAGAATATATGTAAGAAATGTAGAAAGGTAACACCAAGTCCAAGAGGTCACCCGCATAGTTAATGAGGAGTGTCTCGAAAGCGATTAGAGAGAAGGCTTGCTTCAGAAAATGGTAATCTAGAAAATTAGGAAAACAAAAGGGAGCACAAACTTGCACAAAGGAAATGCAAGCAGACAATAAGAGATGCAAAAATGCATTTTGCTAACAACATTTAGGCCTACAATATATATCTATATCTATATCTATATCTATATCAAAAGCACTCCATTTCTGGAATGACCTCCACAGAAAGGCTCATCTGGTGTCTACATTGTAGTCTTTTTGCCATTTAAAAATAAAAAATGGCTTTCGGCAGGATGTGCCCATAGACTTATATGCAAAATAGAGCCGTGAATCTTGAATATAAGCCTATGGACACATAGACATAGACAAAAGATTCATGACTCTATTTGCGTCTATGGGCACATCCTGCCGATCGCCTTTTTTTTTTTAAGAAAAGACATGGCAATCGGCAGGGACAGGGAGGAGGCAAACGGCTCTGGCTGGCAAGAAGCAGCCAAGTGCCGTTCCGCCTCCAGTCCTCCTGGAGTGGAGGTAAGTGGTCCCGATCCGCTGCAGATTCCTGAGGCCAGATGCCAGAGAATCTGGCCTCATTTGAATCCACAGCAGATTCCTCTGACATCCCTAGTTTTCAGGAAGGGAGTCTGAGGAACTGAGGAAAATAGTGGTGACAAAAGATGAAGTTCTTGAACTTCTTGACAAATTGAAAGCTGATAAATAACTGAGCCCAGTTGGTATCCATGCCAGAGTTTATAAAGAACTCAAATATAAAAATATTGATTTTCTAAGAAAAAATATATAACATGTCACTAAGATCAGCCTCTGTACCAGAGGACTGGATACCAACCAATATTGTGCCAGTTTTTAAAAGGGGATCCAAGGGAGAATCTGGGAGATTACAGGCTGGTGCTTAACTTCTGTTCTAGGTAAATTGGTTGAACACGTTATTAAAAATAAAGTTGGTAAGCATATAGAAGGAAAAGCCCTGCACAGGGAGTCATAGCTTCATTGCTCTTGATTTTTTGTGGTTGCTTTTTAAAAATATATATTTTACTATGAAAAGCTATAAACTGTATGGGTTAGGTATGAATTAGAACCTTATAAAATGTGTTTACTCATTTCTGTGTAACTCAAAGCAGGGATTAAGCAATAGGAAAAACTGACCTGGAAAAATTTTCCAAGCTAAAAAGCCTTTTACAGCTTTTCATTGTGGATTTGAGACTAGGAGTCTCTTCCCCCCCCTCCCCCTTGAAACATTTCCCCCACCCCTCCCCTGGAAATAATCAAAATAGGGTACTGTGCTGTTGAGGAGGGGGTCAGGGAGGAGAGGAAGGGGAGCTGGAATTTAATAAGTGGAGAAAGGAATTAAATGGAGGGGAGCAAAGCTCTTTTCCAAAACACAAACTGGGTTTTTTTCCCCCCTCCCACTTCCAGACCCCCATGCATGAGAGGGAGAAAGAAGAAAGTTTCCCCAGGCCTGTAGCATTCAGTAAGGCATCCCCAGAGCTCGCAGCATTGGCTAGATGGGGCCCTGCTTTTCTCATCTCTTTGAAGACCAGTTTTATGGGAAAAACAGAAATCTTGTGTAGCTCAGAGGCAACAGGTGAGACAAGGTGGGTAAAGCAGCAGTGGTGAGGGGATGTGCAGCCTTCAGGAGCGACGGGGTGGTGGTGGTAAATGGCTAGCAGCAGGTAAAGTTGGCATTCCCCCCGGTTTATGCAGTGCCATGGTATTGCAAATGGGCACCAGGAGAGATGCGGTATAGATTTTAGAGCAGGGGTAGGCAACCCTGGTGCCCTCCAGATGTTTTGGACAACTGCTTCCATGCTCTTTGCCCATTGGCCATGCTGGCTGGGGCTGATTCTCTCTCTCTCTCTCTCCCTCCCTCCCTCCCTCTCTCTCTCTCTCTCTCTCTCTGTCTGTCTGTCTATTTCTGTACCATCCAATAGCTGAAGCTCTCTGGGCGGTTCACAGAAATTAAAACCACAAAGTGCAGCATAAAACGATATAAAATATATGAGCTTAAAGCCACAAAATAACAGTACAACCAGAATAAAACCTAGCAGCAATGCAGAGATTTAAAATACAGATTTAAAACAGCAAAGCTAAAAGTCCAGAATGCTAAAATGCCTGGGAGAATAAGAAGGTCTTCACCTGGCGCTGGAAGGAATACAATGTAGGTGCCAGGCAACCCTCACTAGGGAGCTCATTCCACAGCCGGGGTGCCACAGCGGAAAAGGCCCTCTTCCTGGTAGCCGCATGCCTCACTTCCTTTGGCAGGGGCTCACGGAAAAGGACCTCTGAGGATAAGCTGTAGCCCAAACATTTGGAGGGTATATGAGGTTGCCCATCCCTGGTTTGCAGGATTGGACTAGGATGGGGGAGACCCGGGTTTGAACCATAAGCATATAGGAAGAGCCCTGCTGAATCAGACCAAAGGCCGCTCTAAGTCCAGGGTCCTGTTTCCACACAGTGGTCAACCAGATGCCTCCTGGGAAACCCACAAGCAGAATAGTCCTCCCTGGTTGCTGCTCTCCCACAACTTTTACTTAGAGGCACTCTGAACCGGGACACTGCATACCCATTCAACCATTGGGTGACCTTGGGCAGTCACTGAACCGTTGGGCATCTGAGATTTATTGGATGTTAGGCTTATTCTTATTCCCACCCCCAGAATCCTCGACGGAGGGGAGGCGATCCGGTCCTCCTCCCTGGAATCCTGCCCGGCCAGCTCCGCTCCACAGCCATGCCACGGAGCCACCAGCCGGGCCGATCCACAGCAGGGCCACCAGCCGCTACCGGGCTGGTGCGGACGGAAATGGCATCCTGCGTAGGGGACGCCATTTGCATCCCTACGGTAGCCCATGATAGGCTACATAAATATTTACGTGGCCTATCACTGCTAAAGCAGGGACGCAAATGGTGGCTGCTATGCCATTTGCGCCCCTGCTCTTTGCCGTGATAGGCTACGTAAGTATTTACGTAGCCTATCTCGGTAAAGGCAGCCATGCAAATGGCAGCCGCTACGCCATTTGCGTGGCCGCCTTTACCGTGATAGGCTATGTAAATACTTAGGTAGCCTATCACAGCAAACAGCAGGGGCGCAAATGGTGTAGCAGCCACCATTTGTGTCCCTGCTCTTTGCCATGAAAGGCTACATAAATACTTACATAGCCTATCATGGCTGCCTGCAAGCACACAAATGGCAGCCGCTATGACGGCTGCCATTTGCGGCCGCAGCAGCCTAGCAGCGGCCAGCCGGGAGACCAGCCGGAGACACTGCTGCTGCCGCATCTGCCCCAGGTAAGCTGTGTCCCAGGGGGATTCCGCGGGGTGGCAGGGGGTGGGAGGCCGTTCTGCCACAGATTCTGGGGGCCGTATTCTAAAGAATTTGGCCTCACTGGAGTCCATGGTGGAATTCTCTGACATCCCTATTCAGAAACAAGAACAAAAACACAGGCCTTCCTCGTTAGGGGGAAAAATGTGTTAATGGTGGCAAAGCACAGAAGAGGCTCTGGAGGACGACAGCATCATGTAAAGGACCCACAGACTACCTTGAGTGAGGAATCATGAGTGCACAGTAAAAGCCTCATGTAGAAAGGCTCTAAAATGACCTAACTGCACCCCTTCGGCAACTGATGCAGAACTCTCTGCCCGGTTAGTAGCAGGTGTGAGTCGCCATCGTCCTACTACTTCTGAAGCAACTGCACTGGCTGGCAACAGTTATGTTTCTGAGCCCAATTCAATGTGCTGACTTTGACTTTTAAAAATGAAATGGCCCAGATGCTGGGTGTTTTGAGAAGCATCTCCTGCTAGGCTAGGGATGGATGAACATGTAATGTTCGAGCTTGCTGTGGTTCTCCAAATTCTTCCTCAAAGCTTGTTTAGCTTCCTTTGTCTTCTCCGAATGTGAGCATCTTTTTTTTTTTCATTCAGGAAAGAGGCCAGATCTACACCTTGGGCTTCTTCACACTGAGCTTTTATCCTGCTATAGAGATTGGTAACTCACAGAAGTTCATGGGTCCTTCAGATGATGTTGTCAACCTCCATGGCGTCTCCCGCACTAAATGACGTTAATTCCATTTTTTAAAAGATCAGAGATAATGAGCTATCAAGTTACAGCGCTCTTCCACTTGAGTTCCCTCTGTGAAAAGAGGAAGACCCCCAATGAGAGGAGCTAGGCCACAGCGCCATCTATAGGGTGTATAATGAAACACATGGAAGACTCAGATAAGGGGGGAAAGGGAAGCGTGTGTAAAGGGAGTCCGTCGTGATCCTGCAGAAAGCAGAAAGCTCTGTTTTAAATGTGGGATTTTAGGCTGGTGTAGAGATGCCCTGAATCTCCTTTTCACCAAATCCAGGTGAGGCAGTGGCTGTTCTGAATCTGATATCCCATCGTGGTACCACTGTATCTCTCTTGCACATTTATACCTCGTAGGACACGCAATGACATTTGTTGCAGTATTTTGGAGAATGTGGAATAAAAAGCAGGAAATAACACTACAATAGCGGTATATCAAATGGGTAATGTGCCCCAACAGTTATCAGTGGACTTCAATATCTCTATAAAGCAGGAGTGTAGATCTAGCCAGAGTCTGGATTACCTGCTCGTGGGTAGTTGTGGTTGTTTTCTTTCTGGATGCATACAGTCATGACTGGCCTCACTCAGCAGCCCCGTCTTTGATGCAGTCTTGTTTCCCAAGAACTGAAATTCTGCAATGTTTATGGTGGGCAAATCTGAGCATTTCCCTTTTCCACCCCTTCTCTGAAACCAACCCCACTCCCAGCATGCCTCCTCTCCAGTCTTAACACCTTGAGGTGGAAAACTGGGAGAAGGCAAAGGTGCAATGAACACACACCACGTGTGGCGTATTTTCACAGGCCTCCGAGGGCCAGGTGTTTCCTGAGCAGAGAAGAAACCAAAAAGGAAACCATTTGTATTTCTAGCTCACCTTTCTTTCCACTGCCTCCCTCCACTGGCATCGTTGGGGTGGGGGGGTGGGGGGTGGGCTGAAGTCCACCCACCCTTCCAGGCTCTGCCTAATGCCAGTTTGGGCCTCTTGACAATTCTGTTCCGTTTTCCTTTCCCCTAAAACAGAGGGAATTCAGAGCCCCTGTACAGGTATGTGCCTGTTCTCCATTATGCCTCCTTTGGGGCTGAAACATGATTGTGCCTGTGCCAGACTTACCAATAGATTTATTTATCCAAACAGGCTTTTCTCCTGGTTTCCTTTAAGTTAGGGAAGAGAAGGGGGTTTTGTTGTTGCTGTTGTTGTTGTTGTTGTGTGTGCGTTATTTCGAGTTGTCCTTTGGTCTGCTCTTAGTTTCATAATGAAGCAAAACTAAATCAAATATAATTTGGAAAATAAGGGGAAATATTATTTTATCATCGTCCTTCATCCCCTGCCCAGCCCATTTCATCTGTAAGACCCAGATCGAGTTAAGATCAGTGTGAGAGATGCCCACAGCAATAAATTAAAAACAGATTAATACACAAAGAGAGAAGGGAAGTAATGATCTGGAGAAAGTGGTTTTATCTTCCTGGAGTAACACACAGGAGCCAATGGCTCAGTTCTCACAATCGGTTCAGTTCACCCAACAACAGCCCATGGGTTCTGGGTGGCTTGTTACCCATGGCAACAAGCTAACCTGGCCAGGTTCTCATGACATGGCAAGCCACGCTGCTGTGTGTAATTGTGGGATCCCCCCTGGACTGTGCCTGGCACACGCCACTGAAGCTTGTTAACTGCCTGCCGATCATGCAAACCCAGCCAGCCACTGTCTTCGTCCTTTCATGTTTTCTTTCTAGGAATCACATTTCATAGAATCATAGAATAGTAGGGCTGGAAGGGGCCTACAAGGCCATCGACTCCAACCCCCTGCTCAATGCAAGAATCCAAGTCAGAGCATCCCTGACAGGTGGCTGTCCAGCCTCGTCTTGAACGCCTCCAGTGTGGGAGAGCCCACTGCCTCCCTAGGGAATCGGTTCCATTGTCGTCTTTTTCTAACAGTCAGGACGTTTTTCCTGATGTTCAGCCAGAACCTGGCTTCCTGTAACTTCAGCCCGTTATTCCGTGTCCTGCACTCTGGGATGATCGAAAAGAGATCCTGGCCTTCCTCTCTGTGACAACCTTTCAAGTCCTTGAAGAGCACTATCCTATCTCCCTTCAGTCTTCTCTTCTCAAGGCTAAACATGCCCAGTTCTTTCAGTCTCTCTTCATAGGGCTTTTTTTCCAGTCCCCTGATCATCTTCATTGCCCTCCTCTGAACCCTCTCCAGTTTGTCTGCATTTTTCTTAAAATGTGGTGCCCAGAACTGGATACAGTACTCCAGATGAGGCCTAACCAGTGCTGAGTAGAGGGGAACTAGTACGTCCCGGGATTTGGAAGCTATGCTTCTATTAATGCAGCCCAAAATACCATTTGCCTTTTTTGCATCCACATCACATGGTTGGCTCATATTCAGCTTGTGATCTACAATAATTCCAAGATCCTTTTCGTTTGTAGTGTTGTTGAGCCACGTATCCCCAATCTTGTAACTGTGCGGTTGGTTTCTTTTTCCTAGGTGCAGAACTTGGCATTTCTCCCTATTCAATTTCATTCTGTTGTTTTCTGCCCAGCGCTCCAGTCTATCAAGATCACTCTGAATTTTGGTTCTGTCTTCCAAAGTATTAGCTATCCTGCCCAATTTGGTGTCAACTGCAAATCTGATCAGCATTCCCTGCACCTCCTCCTCCAAGTCATTAATGAAAATGTTGAAGAGCACTGGGCCCAGGACTGAGCCCTGCGGTACCCCGCTTGTTACCTCTCTCCAGTTTGAGAAGATCCCATTGAGAAGCACTGTTGATAAGCAAATTCCCATTGAATTTGCTGAACTACAGTAGATAATTATTTTTTGAATATCCACGCTTGCTTCCTTTGCCTCTCTTTTACTGTTTCTAGTTTCCTTCCACACAAGCCTATCCTCTCCTGAGACCAGCCAGAGGCCTGGTCTAAATCCTCTCCCGAGTACTGTCTCAAGGACTCAGCTTTGTATCCTGTACCTAGGCCAAAATCAGGATTCAGGTCCATTGTTAGCACCTGAGATGCTTCGGCAACTGCGAGAGCCCACTGGCTCCAGTGCTGCACTATGCCTTCTGTGCCTGGCACAAGCTGGCAGCCATTTTAATATCCCATAGTGCCCTGCAACAATGCCATGTCAAGGCCTTCTGAGAAAATAAAATGGCCCCTCACCACAGCTGCTTCTGTCAGGCAATCCAATAGACAGAGGGCCACCAAAAGGCACTTTGCCAAGGTACCACTCAACCCTGGAGCCAGTTCTGCCAGTATTCAATTTCTAGACAAAGAAAGTTGCCACAATGCTAATTGCATAGGGTAGCCAACTAAACATTGTCAAAAAGAGGAAATGGGTGTCCACCCCAAAAGAGGACACAGATTTGCATAAAACTGCATACCCTGTTTATATGTTCAACACAACTTTAGAAATAATGTTGTTGTTGTTCAGTCGTTAAGTCATGTCCGACTCTTGGTGACCCCATGGACCACAGCACGCCAGGCCTTCCTGTCCTCCGCTCTCTCCTGGAGTGTGCTCAGGTTCATATTCATTGCATCGGTGATGCTATCTAGCCATCTCATCCTTTGCAGTCCCCTTCTCCTTTTGTCTTCAGTCTTCCCCAGCATCAGGGTCTTTTCCAGTGAGTTTTCTCTTCACATTAGGTGGCCAAAATATTTGAGCTTCAGCTTCAGTATCTGTCCTTCCAATGAGCACTCAGGGTTGATTTCCTTTAGGATGGACTGATTTGACCTCCTTGCAGTCCAGGGGACTCGTAAGAGTCTTCTCCAGCACCACAGTTCGAAAGCATCGATTCTTCGGCACTCAGCCTTCCTTATAGTCCAGCTCTCACAGCCATACGTTGCTACTGGGAAAACCATAGCTTTGACTAGATGGAACATTGTTGGCAAGGTGTTGTGTCTGCTTCTTACTATGCTGTCTAGGTTTGCCATAGCTTTCCTCCCAAGGAGCAAGCATCTTTTAATTTCATGGCTACAGTCACTGTCTGCGGTGATCTTGGAGCCCAAGAAAATAAAATCTGTCACTGCTTCCATTTCTTCCCCTTCTATATGCCAGGAAGTGATGGGGCCAGATGCCATGGTCTTCGTTTTTTTAATGTTGAGTTTCAAACCAGCTTTTGCACTCTCCACTTTCACCCTTAACAAGAGGCTCTTTAGATCCTCTTCGCTTTCTGCGATTAGGGTGGTATCATCTGCGTATCTGAGGTTGTTGATAATTCTCCCAGCAATCTTAATTCTGACCTGTGATTCATCCAACCCGGCGTTTCTCATTATGTACTCTGCATATAATTTAAATAAGCAGGGCGACAATATGCAGCCTTGTCGTACTCCTTTCCCGATTTTGAACCAATCGGTTGTTCCATGTCTGGTTCTTACTGTTGCTTCCTGACCCTCGTACAGGTTTCTCAGGAGACAGGTAAGGTGGTCTGGTACTCCCATCTCTTTAAGAATTTGCCACAGTTTGTTGTGATCCACACAATCAAAGGCTTTAGCATAGTCAGTGAAGCAGAAATAGACGTTTTTCTGGAATTCTCTTGCTATCTCCAAGATCCAGCGAATGTTGGCGATTTGATCTCTAGTTCCTCTGCCTCTTCGAAACCCAGCTTGTACTTCCGGTAGTTCTCGGTTCACATACTGCTGAAGCCTAGCTTGTAGGATTTTGAGCATCACCTTGCTGGCATGTGAAATGAGCGCAATTGTACGGTAGTTTGAACACTCTTTGGCATTGCTCTTCTTTGGAATTGGAATGTAAACTGACCTTTTCCAGTCTTGTGGCCATTGTTGAGTGTTCCAAATGTGTTGGCATATTGAGTGCAGCACTTTAATCATCTTTTAGGATCTTAAATAGCTCAGCTGGAATACTGTCATCTCCACTAGCTTTGTTGTTAGTAATGCTTCCTAAGGCCCACTTGACTTCACTCTCTAGGATGTCCATAGGAGTGCACGAAAGCCACTTACCTGGTCTCGCAGCTTGCTTCGCGTTGGGGGGAGGCGCTTCGCTGCTCCCCCCGAAATTCAGGCAGGGGGGGAGGCTTCCCGCCTCGCCCGGCCGAAATTCAGGTCGGGGAGGAGGCGCCTCGCCTCGCCCGGCCGCGAAATAAAAAGTTAAAAAAAAAAACGCCCCCGTGATAGGCTACGTGATGATTAACGTAGCCTATCACGGCTAGATCTGCAAAGTCAGGGGGTGTTGTATTTTTTTTAACTTTTATTGGAATGGCGGCGGTGGCAGCCAGTCGAAAGACCGGCTGCCGCCTCTGCCCCTGTCGAAGACCTGACGAACTGCCGCCGGGACCCGCCGCCGGGAGGGACATTCGGGAAAGGTAAGTCCCGTCCCGGGGGGGGGGGTGCGGGGGGATGCGGAGAATTTCTCCCCAAAACTACTTCAGGGGCCGAACACGTTGGCACTCGGCCCCCCGAAGTTTCAGGGATAAATTCTCCCCCATCCCTAGATGTCTGGCTCTAGTTCAGTGAGAGCACTATCATGGCTATCGAGGACATTAAGATCTTTCCTTTATAGTTCTTCTGTGTATTCTTTCCACCTCTTCTTAATCTCATCTGCTTCTGTTAGGTCCCTGCCTTCTTTGTCCTTTATCATGCCCGTCTTTGCACAAAACGTTCCCTTGAGATCTCCGATTTTCTTGAAGAGATCTCTAGTCTTTCCCATTCTGTTGTTTTCCTCGATTTCTTTGCATTGTTCATTTAAGAAGGCCTTCTTGTCTCTCCTTGCTATTCTCTGGAACTCTGCATTCACTTGGCTATATCTTCCCCTTTCTCCCTTGCTTTTCACTTCCCTTCTTTCCTCAGCTACTTGTAAAGCCTCCTCAGAAAGCCACTTTGCTTTCTTGCATTTCTTTTTATTTGGGATGGATTGAGTTGCTGCCTCCTGAACAATGTTACGGACCTCTGTCCATAGTTCCTCAGGCACTCTGTCTATCAGGTCTAATCCCTGAAATCTATTCCTCACCTCCACTGTATATTCATCAGGGATATGATTGAGGTCATACCTGAATGGTTTAGTGGTTTTCCCTATGTTCTCCAATTTAAGCCGAAATTTTGCAAGAAGCAGCTCATGATCTGAGCCACAGTCATCTCCAGGTCTTGTTTTTACTGACTGTATAGAGCTTCTCCGTCTTTGGCTGACAAGTGCATTCAATCTGATTTCGATATTGACCATCTGGTGATGTCCATGTGTAGAGTCGTCTCTTGTGCTGTTGGAAAACAGTGTTTGCTATGATCAGCGTGTTCTCTTGGCAAAACTCTATTAGCCTTTGTCCTGCTTCTAGGGATGTACGAAAGGCACTTACCTGGTCCCGCAGCTTGCTTCGCGGTGGGGGGGAGGCACTTCGGTTCTCCCCCCGAAGTTCAGGCCGGGGGGGAGGCGCCCCGCCTCGCCCGGCCGAAATTCAGGCCGGGGAGAAGCGCCCCGTCTCCCCGGCCGCGAAATAAAAAAGTGGAAAAAAAACAACATCTGTGATAGGCTACGTAACAATTTACGTAGCCTATCACAGCTAGATTTCCAAAGTTAGCCATGATAGGCTACGTAAATCGTTACATAGCCTATCACGGGTGACTTTTGAAAAAAAAAAAGCACGTATGCAAATGGCGGCGCCCATGGTCACCGCCATTTCTGTTCCTTATTTGGTCCCGGTAGTCTACGTAAAGATTTACTATTTGCGTTGCCCTTATTTTCACCGTAGTCTACGTAAATCTTTACATAAACTACCGGAACCAAATAAGGAATGCAAATGGCGGCGCCCATGGGCGCCACCATTTGTGTACGCGCTTTTTTTTTTTCCAAAGTCACCCGTGATAGGCTACGTAACAATTTACGTAGCCTATCATGGCTGACTTTGGAAATCGTTATGTAGCCTATCACGGGTGTTGTTTTTTTTTTTTTACTTTATTTTGTAATGGCGGTGGCGGCAGCCGGTCGGAAGACCGGCCGCCGCCCCCGACGAACCGTCGCCGAACTCCCACCGGGACCCGCCGCCGAGAGGGACATTCGAGGGAGGTAAGTCCCATCCCGGGGGGGGGGTGGTGGTGGAGAATTTCACCAACAATGTCGGGGGGCCGAATGCATTGGCATTTGGCCTCCCCGAGATTAGTGGAGAAATTCTCCGCCATCCCTACCTGCTTCATTTTGTACACCAAGGCCATGCCTGCCTGTTATCCCGGTGATTTCTGGACTTCCTACTTTAGCATTCCAGTCCCCTATGATGAAGAGGACATCTTTTTTTGGTGTTAGTTCTAGAAGGTGTTGTAGGTCTTCATAGAACCGATCAACTTCAGCTTCTTCGGCCTCAGTGGTTGGGGCATAGACTTGAATTACTGTGATGTTGAATGGTTTGCCTTGGATTCATACTGAGATCATTCTATCGTTTTTGAGATTGTACCCCAGTACTGCTTTTCCCACCCTTTTACTGACTATGAGTGCTACTCCATTTCTTCTAAGGGATTCTTGCCCAAAGTAGTAGATATGATGGTCACATGAATTAAATTCGTCCATGCTTGTCCATTTTAGTTCGCTGATTCCAAAGATGTCGATGGTCAATCTTGCCATCTCATGTTTGACCACCTCCAGCTTGCCTTGATTCATTGATCTTACATTCCAGGTTCCTAAACAATATTGTTCTTTACAGCATCAGATTTTCTTTTCACCACCAGACACATCCACAGCTGAGTGTCCTTTCGGCTTTGGCCAGCCACTTCACTCTTTCTGGCGCTACTTGGAAATACCCTCTGCTCTTCCCCAGTAGTATATTGGACACCTTCCGACCTGAGGGGCTCATCTTCCGGCGTCATCTCTTTTAGCCTTGTGATACGTTCCATGGGGTTTTCTTGGCAAGAATACTGGAGTGGGTTGCCATTTCCTTCTCCAGTGGACCACATATTGTCAGAACTCTCCGCCATGACCTGTCCGTCTTGGGTGGCCCTGCATGGCATAGCTTATGGCTTCACTGAGTTACGCAAGCCCCTTCGCCACAACAAGGCAGTAATCCATGAAGGGGTTAGAAATAATGGCTATAATTTAAATAGAAACACTATACGTTTCACCATAGCGGTGCAGGCTGTGATCCAGTGTGTTGGTTCAGTTTAGGGATATACGAAAGTCACTTACCTTTTCGAAGGGTGACATTCACGGTGGGGGGGAAGCGCTCCATCCCTCCCCTTGAAATTCTCTCCAGCCCGCTCCGCTCTGCGGAGATTCTGCAGAGCCACCGGCTGGGGCCACCCACAGCCGGACATCTGACTGCTGGGCAGCCTGCAGGGACGCAAATGGCAGCTGCCGTAGCTGCTGCCTTTTGCGTCCCTGTATTTTGCTGTGATAGGCTACGTAAATATTTACATAGCCTATCACGGCAAAAAAAAAAAAAAAAAAAAAGCCAACACAAATGGTGGCGGCTACGGCAGCCGCCATTTGCATTCCCTTTTTTTTTTTTTTTGCTGTTTTAGGCTATGTAAATATTTACGTAGGCTATTATGGCAAAAAAAAGGGGGGGGGACGCAAATGGTGTAGTGGCCGCCGTTTGCGTCCCCCCCCCTTTTTTTTTTTTCCGTACTAGCCTACATAAATATTTATGTAGGCTAAAACGTCAAGAAAAAGGGAACGCAAATGGTGGCCACTGTAGGCCCCATTTGCGTTCCCTTGGTTGAGCTGTGATAGGCTACGTAAATACTTACGTAGCCTATCACAGCTTCTATATGGAAGAAGCGAATGGCGGCCGCAAGTCAGCGCGGACAGCAGCAGGTAGGTGCTCCATTCCGGGCCCATTTCGCAGGGTGGGGAGGCGGGGTGGCTTTGTTCCGCCATGGATTTCAGTGGGCCGAATGCACTGGCATTCAGCCTCACCGAGATCCGTGGCAGAATTCTCTGACATCCCTCGTTCAGTCTGCTGTCCTGGTGTTAACTCTTAATGGGCAACTTCAAGGCGCCTGGACTCTCCCTCGTATGGTCCTTTAAATCAGACATAATCAGGGCAGCCCTTCAAATAGAGCACTGTTCTCTGTAAAATAAGACACATGGATGCCCTATAATCACATGGCATCTCTGGAATCCCAGTCCTTTGTCTTATCCATAAGCTGTTAATTCAGGCTGAGCATTTCTGCCTCCTCTTAAATTTTGGTCCAGACCAGCCTTTGGTGACTGTTGGAGCAAGCAGTGGTGTGATGGAAACAGCTCAGGCAGGATTCCATCTGAGGAACTGCAGGAGGCATGAAAATGACTAATTTTGCCTTTGGTTTCTTTGGGGAAAGAATACATTTTCCGTTTCTCTTTTCTTTGCTGGTGGGAGAAATGTGTTACCCATTTGCGCCTTTTACGAAGAGACATTTGTCCATTTTTTTGTTTTTGCTGCTGCTGTCCCTTGGATAATCAGCTCCTGGCTTTATGGATTGTTGGTTTGCTACACCAGTGGGCTAGTCTGCATGTATCACACCCAGAGCATCAGCAATTCTTGCACATCTTTCTCTCAGTGTCTTTGATCAGGGTGAAAAGGAAAAAATGAAAGCAGGCGGGATGGGAAGGGATGGGGGGGAAATGGCAAGAGCCATTGCGTTGTTCAGTGTCAGAGCCAAAGCCTGACTCACAATAGAGTGAGGAATTGGCAGTTTCCGGAGCTGGACAGGTTAGTGGCAGAAGGGGGCTGCAGGTCATGGGAGAGAACGGCCAGAGTTTCAGGCATTCTGGAGTAACACGCAAATCTTATTTTTATATTAAGCCCAAAGTATGGTGGCAGTGATCCAGAAGTACGTGTGCTTGCATGCAGGAGAGTTATTTCTAAACATTTGCAAAGCCATTTGGGGGCTTTATGTGACAGTTGCAGCTTCCATTCCACTGTCAACCATCCTTAAACCCATTCACATACAAACCGACTTTCACACTCTTTCCAGGCTGAGCCAAAACGTACCAATTAACCTTGGAGCCTCCTAAGTTGCACACGCGCACACATACGCTCCATTTCCTCACCGCTTTGGCAGAGAGCACAAAGTTTGCCCACTGCATCTCCTGAACACCCTACCCTATCCTCCAGTTTACCTTCACTTGCTTTCTTCTGTGGCTGTTCACAGACATGATGATCGCAGGCATTTTGTTGCCAGAAGACAAGAAAAAAAGTCTCTGTTTCCTAAATGACCAGGTGACTTTGACTTTCCCTCTCTTCTGGCAACAAAATGCCTGTGAAAGTCATGGCTGCAAACAGCCACAAAAGAAACAAATCTCAAGATAAATTGGAAGGTTACGGGGGGGGGGATTTTGCACTCCACAAACCTCCAATTTCACCCCCTGAAATTTTTGCTGGGTGGTGCTTCAGTGCCACCCTAGTTGAAATCACAGGTTAGATCATTGCTGATGGGAATTACCCAGTGACCCACATCCTCAATTCTCCATCTCCAAAAGACATCTTGAGAACAGAAAGAGAGTTCTGCTGGGTCAGACTCAAAAGGTCCACCTGGCTCAGCATCTTGCCTTCTGTAGTGGCCAACCAGTTGCTTTTGTAAGCTCACACGTGCAGGAAAGGAAAGACAACTTCCCTTCTTTTTTTTGAGTGCATAGTGACGTCCCAACTCCGAGAATGATCTGGATTCATTTCAGTCTGGCTTCAGTCTGCTTTTCAAATGGGTACAGCTGCCCTAATAGATCATCTTTGCCAGGAGCTAGACTGGGGAAATTCATCCTGGTTGGTTCTGCTGGACCTCTCAGTGACCTTGGTAGCCTTCTGGGCCACCTTGATGAGACTGGGATGTGGGGGACTGTTTTGCAGTGATTCCAGCCCTTCCTCGTGGGGACAGTGATGCAACTAGGGCTGGACATTGGGGCCAAAGTCCAGGGGCCTTTGTTGTTGTTCAGTCGTTCAGTCGTGTCCGACTCTTCGTGACCCCATGGACCACAGCACGCCAGGCCTTCCTGTCCTGCGCTCTCTCCCGGAGCGTGCTCAAGTTCATATTCATTGCATCGGTGATGCTATCTAGCCATCTCATCCTCTGCCGTCCCCTTCTCCATTTGCCTTCAGTCTTTCCTAGCATTTCCAGGGAGTTTTCTCTTCGCATTAGGTGGCCAAAATATTTGAGCTTCAGCTTCAGTATCTGTCCTTCCAATGAGCACTCAGGGTTGATTTCCTTTAGGATGGACTGATTTGACCTCCTTGCAGTCCAGGGGACTCGTAAGAGTCTTCTCCAGCACCACAGTTCGAAAGCATCAATTCTTCGGCACTCAGCCTTCCTTATAGTCCAGCTCTCACAGCCATACATTACTACTGGGAAAACCATAGCTTTGATTAGACGGACCTTTGTCGGCAAGTTGATGTCTCTGCTTCTTACTATGCTGTCTAGGTTTGCCATAGCTTTCCTCCCAAGGACCAAGCGTCTTTTAATTTCATGGCTACAGTCACCGTCTGCGGTGATCTTGGGCCCCCAAATGACCACCCTGACAGTAGAAGATGATGGAGGCAGCAGCAAGCAGGCCCACCCCCTGGGGTGGCATGGGCATGCCATGGCTCACCATGCCTGAACTTTCATCATCCTTTCTCCTTAAGATGCTCAATGTATTATTTTTAATTTTTAAAAATATTGTATTCTTTTCTACAACAAAATGGTGCCTGTCTTGTTGCATAAATGGCCCCTTTACGGCTACCATTCACATAACAATACATTTCCAGAAAACCCCGAGCCGCCATTTTTACACAAAATGGCAGCTCACTATGGAGACGGACAGCCACTGAGCACTTGTGGGCCACGCGGCAAACAGATCTGGTAAGTGCACGGCGGCTCAGTGAATGGAGTCTGGGAGGCTGAGCATGGGGGAGTCCGCCGAACTCCAGCCTGAGCTCAGACTCCCGTGACATCTCTACTCGTTCCCAAGTAAAGATGTTTGGCATCAGAGTAGCAGAAGTAAACTCTATTTTATTCTTTAGTGAAGATGATGCTTTGATTTAAGTGCATTTAACACATGAAACTGCACATGTTCTGAGTATCCTATCTTTTATTTTTAAATCAGGGTTGGAAAACAGGTTTTGGCTGTTGTGATTTTTGCTCTAATGTGTCAGAAATGTAGAAACAGTTGTTTAGAAGAATGGCAGAGGTGGGGGAAAGGAAATGTGAAATGTATGCTTCACATCTGAAGTAATACACATGGCCATCTACAGGGGCCTTCATATCGGTTTGTAATCCAGGGTCTACAATTGTAGTCCAAGGTTTACAATTACCTAGATGTACAACTGGCTGGAGCATCGTGCTCGACCCCTTGGCCTTTGACCTATGGGTCCCACAGGGCTCAATTTTGTCCCCTGTGCTTTTCAACCTCGACCTGAAAACACTGGTTGAGATCATCTTGGAATGGGGAGTGGGTTTCCATCAGCATATTAACGATCCTCAGCTCTGCATCTCCTTTCCTTCATATTCTGGAGAGGCGGAGGTTCTGAATCAGTGTTTGGATTCAGCGATGAACTGAGGAGGTTAAAAAGAAAGAAAGAAATTCAATCTGGACCAAACAGACATTTTGTCCAGGGGTAGGATCTCAATGGGGTGACACTCCCCTTAAAAGACCACTTTTATAGCTTGGGAGTTCTCCTGCACCCATCCTTGTTAGATGACAGGGAACTGCTGTGTCCAGGAAGAGTTTTGCTCAGCTTCAGCTGATACTTTAGCTATGTCTGTTCCTGGTACAGTCAGATCTGGCCATAATCCCACAGGCATTAGTTACGTCTCGATTGGACGACTGTAACATGTTGTATGTGGGGATGCTCCTGAAAACTAGGGCTGTGCATGGACCCCGTAATCCGACTCGGAAGCTACTTCAGGGCTTCCAAGGTGGGCCCGATTCAGCTCAGGCTGATTTGGGGGGGCCCTGACTCACCTCAGCCTAGGAAGCTGAAGCAGGATTTGGCCCCCAACAGGCCCCCCAGCCCCCAGCTCCTTACCTGGGCCCTTGTTCTGTCGGGGGGGGGGCGTTGCTGCTGGTGCCGCCAGGGGAGCCACCGGGGAAGGTGCTGCCTGGCGCAGTCCACCAACCAGCTGTTCTGCCTTCTTTGCGCGGAGGGAAGACCAAGTGATTGGCGGGAGGCACCAGCCGCCTGTCAAGCCTTCACGGCCCCCTTCCTTGTACAGAAGGAGACCATGCCAATTGGACAGGCACGAGGGCAGGAGTCGCCCTCCAACTGCGCCCTCTCCCTTCCTTCCAAGGAGGGCAGGGTGCCCAGTTGGAGGATGACTTCTGCCTCTGCTCAAGCCTTCATGGGTTCCTTGATTCCAGGCCAGCGGCGGCAGCACACAATGAGGGCAGCCTGTTGTCCGTGATGCCGAGGGAGGTAGGGGTGTACGGATTCCTCACCATTTGTTCCGGTGGGAAATCCGTGGGGGAGGGAGGCGATCTCTTCCTCCCCACCGGAATCCTCCAGAGTGGTTTTGCTCCGCTCAGATTCTGGTGGGGAGGGACTGGCTTGGGGGCGCTTACCTTCCCTCCTGCCAGCCAGAGTCGTTCACCTCCTCTCTGTCCCCGCCAATTGCCATGTCTTTTTTTAAAAAAAAAAAGCGATTGGGAGGGTGTGCCCATAGACTTATGTGCAAATAGAGTCATGAATCTTGCATGTAATTCGACGTATCAATAGGCTTATATGCAAGATTCACCACTGTATTTTGTGTATAAGTCTATGGGCACGTCCTGCTGATCTCTGACATCCCTAGAGGGAGCCTCTGCCTCTGCCAGCTCCTAGGCCCTCCGGATGCACGCCAGGAGCTGTCTTATTGTTTCAGGGAATGGGAGGAGCCATTTAAAAAACGGCTCCCCCCCCCCTTCAGAACAACAAGAGACCTACTGGCACATGTCCAGGGCACCCAGGTAAGGAGCAGAGGGCAGGGCGGTGGCATGGCAGCTGGGTTTGTGGATTGCACCGAAGCTCACCGAAGTGCTTCAGAGCGACTCGATTCACTTCGTGCTGCTTCGTCATCCCCCTGCCTCGACTCAGAGGCGGCCCGAAGCTGCCCGAAGCACCCCACTTTGACTCGGAATGCGGGCTTCGGGCTGAAGCCGTGCACTGCCCTACTGAAAACCTCTTGGAAATGTCAACTAGTGCAGAACGCCGCTGCTGTAATTTTGTCTGGGACATAGTGCTGGGATCACGTGACCCCTTTACTGTAACCACTCCTCTGGCTGCTGGTTAGTTTCCACATGCCGTGCAAGGCCTGAAATGGTTTTGGACTTAGTTACTTGAAGACCATCTTCCCTCATATGAGCCTGTCCATTAAGATCAGCTGTTGCACCCCTTTTGTGTTATCAGTCTTCAGTCTACTGCCCATGTGTTTCACTGGGTGATCACGATTGGGATCTACTGGTAGGTTTCCAGGTAATTAGTAAGGTTTTTTGGTTGAACAGTAATAATGATGGCCTTATAGGCCCCTTGTAGGCCCCAAGACTCGATGGCCTTGTAGGCCCCTTCCGACCCTACTATTCTATGATTCTATGAATGACAAGAAGCCTCTTCCCTCCTAAATTAGGCTGAGATCAAGAACATTTGTGAGGAAATAGGAGTACATTTGTGTGTGAAAGTATGTATGCCAGCTCCAGTTCTGGTGTGGAAAATAAATTCCTGAGTAGAGCATGTGCTCTGAAGCACCTTGTTCTGTAATTCGATGTCCCTGCTTCCTGAGCTACGGTTTTGCATTTGCTTCCAGTTGCTAGACCTCAAGGTTCTAGTGAAAAAGTGATATCCTGCAAGGCTAAAGTCTGCCCATCCCTGTTCCAGAGTTATGGAAGAAGGCAAAAAATAAAATAAAACCTTCCACTTTCTCCATCCCATACATATTTTCTCCCTAATTTTCTGTCAGATCAATCAATCAATCCATTTGTTGTTTCTCTTCTTTGGCCTGCAGGAGAATCCTTGAGCTTTGCTGACGACTTACTCTCTGGCCTCGGAACTGCCTGTGTGGCTGCCGGTAGGACTCATGGGGATGCTCCTGACACCAACCTCTACTCTGTCATTTTCAAGTGTCTGGAGCCTGACGGATTGTACAAGTAAGGAAGGAGGTGGGGTGGAGGTGGGACACAAGGGGAAATGGGACAAATGTCCTTCAGTATCAAAGAATCAAAGTTTGTTTGACAGTTAGCACCAAAAGGCTGAAGACAAGACATTGTTCCATTGCTGAGTAAGGTTCTGACCAAACCTATGTGCTAGATAGGAATGTGCAAATCCACCCCTATCCAGGCTCTCTGGGTGCCCACCCAGCCCCTGCCCCTACTCGCCGGTCTCCAGACCATGCCCAAATGCCTCCTGTGCTCGGCGAGCTCCACTGTCACCATTTTTTGGAAAATGAAATGGTGGTTGCAAAAATGCGTGCATTTGCGTCTGTGCGAAAATGGGCATTTTTGTAAACGCGCCTATTTGTGTATGTGCAAATTTGGTGCATATGCGGATATGCACATCCGCAAAATGTGCATTTTGCACATATGCAAGTATGCGCATTTTTGCAATTGCCATTTTATTTCTCAAAAATGGCGACTGCGAAGCTCAACGAGGCTGCCGGGGTGAGTGCAGGCCATTTGCCAAGCACGGACAGGGGCGAGTAGGGGCTGGGGCTCAGCAAGCAGGGCTCAGGGGTGTGGGCAGGGGCAGTTCTGCCAGGTTCCTGGATGGAATCAGGCACCCGCATCATCCCTAGTACTAGGTTACTAACTTTTCTTCTTTTATTTCTGCCTGGGCACACTGTTTTGCAGAAGCATCTTACAGATGCTTTGCATCTTCCATGTGTCCTGGGTTGCTAAAACATTCCATCTCACCTGTGCCACTGACTCCTTCCTGGAGTGTCCAGATACAGCTAGAGTGCCGGAGGAGAGCCGAAGCTGATGCGCTAGACCTGAAGTAAAAGGTCTTTTGAACCAATTTGTCTTGACACATTTCTTTTGCGGGGAGGGGAAGGAAGATTTTATGAATCTGCCCCGCATCTTGTTCACAGCTGGGCGTGAGTGCACAGAGACACACAAATCTGCCAACTCAGGATGGCAGTCCATGCATTGGGTGAAGTGGGCTTGGGTTCGTGAAAAAGTGTATGGCTTAACAAATGTGCTAGTCTCTAAGACGCCACAAGACTTTTTGTTGTAGTTATTTATTTATTTATTTATTTCATTTCTATACCGCCCAATAGCCGAAGCTCTCTGGGCGGTTCACAAAAGTTTTAGCCAACTCCTGTCCATGCAGTTCTGGTCATGATGGCAGCATTTACACTTCCAGCTTCTGTCCATCCTTGTTTCTCAGGGCTTCCTATCCAGAAGACACCAGGGTGAGGGCAGGAGAAGGTATATGTGCTTCCTTGCCCTCACTCTGGTGCCTTCTGGGTAGGAAACTTTGGGGAAGTGGCACTGGGCACTGAAGGGGTGTGTAAATGCCACCGGCCATAAGCGAGACAAGCACTTAACTCATGTTTGCCCCAGCCCAAAAAACCACGAAGGTGCTCCCTGTGCCACCACTGATGCAGCTGCGGCTGGAACTTGAGGCCAAAGTCCAGGGGACCCCAAAGTCCAAGGGACGGAGAGAGCTGCAGGTGATGATGAAGTGATCAGGGGAGCAGAAGCGAACCCCATTTTATTCCTATAGTCATGATGGTGCTAGGGTTAAAGTGAGCTCAAAATGCAAATCTGCACCTGCTCAGAGTATCATCATCATCTTCATCTTCATTATTATTATTATTATTATTATTATTATTTTGAAGGCTAGGCAAACATTCTAACATATAAGCAATCCAGAAGCAGTTGTAAAGCATGGAATGGTGCAGGTGGGGGAGGAGAGAGAAATGTTTCTTGTGTGTTTCACAGATGAAGTAATATAGGCTTAAGATCATTGAATCCAGGGTCCAAAATGTACGCAAGGCTGGCCCCCCACCCCAGTCATTTTGCTCCCTGAGGCAAAGGACAAGATGGTGTCCTCCCCCATCCCATGTATAAAGCCTAGGGATATTGCAGGAGTCTGAGATGGGGGTGGGGTTTGGCAGTCTCCCCCCCCCTCCGCTCAGCCTCCCAGACGCTGAGCCACCATGCATACCAGACCCCATTCATCGAGCCGGTGTGCGGTCTACAAGTGCCTGGCAGTCACCCACTCCCTCCGAGAGCCACCATTTTGCAAAAAAAAAGGTGGCTCCAGGTTTTTCGTAATGTTACGAAAATGGCTGCCGTAAAGGGGCCCGTCATGTTGCATAGATGGCCCCTTTACGACTCGCTGAGGGAGCGGGTGGCTGCTGGGCGCTCGCCGAGCACCCGCAGAATGTGCAGCAGCTCGCACAGTGCGGCGAGCAGGGTCAGGCCGCCGCCGAGGGCTTGTCGAGCAGCGTGTGGGGCGGACGAAGGTGAGTCCATCCATCCATCCCTAATAAAGCCCAGCCTCACTGGCAGTTGGAATGTACTTGAACGCTGGCACCAGGACAGCAGCATCCTCTGCTGCACCTGAGGACTGTGGGAAAGTTTTGGGGGCAGAGGGCAAAGGGCATTATACACATGGCTCTGCCCTCTCTAGCATCTGTCACCTGAATCAGCTGCATCAGTTTGCCTAATGGTGGGGCCAGCCCTGCCCTGCCCAACTTCGCATCCTAATAGGATGGTGAAGTCGGGGTTGGGGTGTGGATTTCCGCAGTACTTTAGGTGCTGAACTCAAAAGCGTCTTCCTGTTTTGGAAGGATTGCCCTCTTAGAGTCCTAAAATGAATCCAGGATTTGCCAGGCTTACTAAATCTAGGCACCCGAGGACCAGCTCCATGCAGGGGTGGTGATTCTATGGCCCTCCACATGTTGTTGAACTACAGCTCCCATCATTCCTGACTATTGGCCATTCTGGGCTGGGGTCAACAACGTCTGCGGGAGGCCACAGGTTTCCGATCTCTGCATTCCTCTTCTGCCATAACTATCATTGTTTTGTAACACACACACACACACAAATATTTCCTCCCTAACAGCTGCCTTGGTAAAGCATTGAAGGGTGGGGAGGGATTTCTTGTTTGGATTAAGCCACCAGAAAGTTCAAAATGAAACATTAGACCAGAAATATATTTGGAAAACAGAAAAGAAGGTGAGAATGCCAGAGAAGCCTGTGATAATTAAAACCCATTATTGGAGTGAGTAACTTTTCCACCCCCTGGAACCACGAAGGCAGTTAAAACTTGTTGACTGGCAAATCTACCATCACTGAGGATTGTTTGAGCTTGATCGATACTTTGCTTTTGCCTCTCCCATCTGCTCTGCTTCCTTCAGCGCCCCCAGCCCCCTCTCCCTGCCCCCTCCCCCTGCAATTACATGTGTCAACAGTATCTGAAAAAAGGAAATGGCCCCATTTCGCTTTGCTTTATGAGGCACGCCGGCTCGAAAGTGTGCTTGCCATTTAATAATGTTTAATGTTTCCTTTTTTAAAACACTCACACACACCTCCCCCCCCCCCGCCCCAAACAAATCATATATATTAATATCACTGGCGATCAGGCTATTCTGAAAAGGTGCCCAGCGTGAATGTGGAAAAGACCGCACACTTGCCAGCAATTTGCTTCTAATAAATTGCTCAGACGCTATTGGCGGCTGACTCTTTGGTAACCAAGCATGCCAGAGAAGATCAGATGGTTTCCATTCTTCTTCCAAATATATCGGAAGGAAGCAATGTAGTATAGCATTGGCCTTTATGACGCATCTGGCCTGGGACGTGAATCTAGTTCTCCCTGCCCTGCGGGACTTACAAAGTTACTAAACCTTCTGGTTTTCTCTGCCTGCACAAACGGCCAGTGTTATGTTTATCCTCAACCTTGACTGTTTGCGTAGGACATTTGGGCCTTAGCTGCTTGTTTCACTGTACTGTTCATTGTTAGGAAGGAATCAAACCTGTCCTTTTATTTCCACATGCTATTCTGCTTCCTCCTCCCATTCTCTTGGATGTCCACGGAAAGTCTGTGGAATGTCTTGCATATCCTTTGTTTTCTGAAAAACCTGCTCATGTAGGGTGCCTGGGGTTCTCCCCACGGCATCCCCACCCCCACCCCCAAGGAGGAAAAAGAACTTGCACAAACGGATGAGTATTTCAATGATAGGATGGTTGGCACAGACATGTGGACCCTTTTCAGGCATAAATGCATGTGCAGTATTGCTTGCACCATAGCTTCAATTTCATTATACTGCCATGCCAAAGAAAGGACAGAAGAAAAGAAATAGGCTAGACTAGAATGATATAGCCTGGAAGTACCGTGTATATCCTTAGAACTGCACATCCTTGCTTGTCTATGCTGCAGATGGACTTTACCCACATTTGCTTTGATCCAGCTCTGGACACACACTAATTGTGGATGAAGATGTCAGCTGGAATGTGCATTGGAATAGAGAGTAATACCGTGCCAACAGATATCTGCACTTGGATACAAATTCCAATGAGTGTTATGATGTACGTTCAGGGTCAAAGTAGCTGTAGCACTAAATGTACCTTTAGCAACCACAACAGTTAAAAAAAGAAGGCACCAGCGGGGAGGGCCCAATTTGCAATGGGGCTGCAGTGCATGGTTTCATCCTTTTCTCACCCCATGCCCCAACAAAAATTGCCCCACCATGCCACTTATTAGCGCTGGGAGGAAAGCTCTGATTGACACCAATGGAAGCTTCCCTTCCATCGCAAACAGCAGTGGCTGTGGAGATTTTCGTCAAGATTGTGGCAAGGTGAGAGAGGATTAAACCTCCACTCCCAATGTGCTACGTTGAAAACTGGAAGCCCTGCTGGTGCATGCTAGTAATTAAAAAAAAAAATCCTGAAGTGGTTGCTAACGGCATATTTAGTGTTGCATTCCTTTGGCCTTCAGCCTCTTTCTTTCTCCTTCTCTGCATAGCTATACAGGTGCCCACAATTCTTTTTTTTCCCCCTAACAGAAAGCAAATTGAAAAGACTCAGGCATGAAAAAGGTTTGGGGTATTTCAATGTATTTTAATGTATTCCTTTTGTAAACCACTTGGAGATTCCTTTATTTGTTAAAGATGGTAAATAGTATATATGTGTATTAAATCATAAAATAATAACGGTCTGCACCAGCAATACAATAATATCCACAACATAATTGAGTCTGATGTGTCCCTATTCATCATTAATGGAGCAGCAATTGTATCTTGGATGTTGAATAACAAGGGTTGGGAACCTTTTTTTCTGTCAAGGGCCACATACTGGTGGTTGGTCAGGGCCGAAGCAAGTGGTGATCAGGGCCTGAGCCAAAAGTAGGTGGGGGCACCCCTTTTCTCTTTCTTTCTGCCACCCCCTTATCTCTCTCTCACTCTTTCTGATACCTTCTCTCTCTTCCATCTTGCCCAGTGCACTGCCAGAGCAATAAGGTAGGGGACGTGCAAATCAGCAAAACTCAAGCTCACTGAAGTATTCTAAATTCCATCTCAAAGCCCATTCTGACTTGAAGCTTATCTCAAAGCTCATTCCATATCAGCTCATTCAAAGCTCATTCCGACTCGAAGCTCATCTCTAAGCTCATTCCGCAACAGCTCATTCAAAGCTCATTCTGACTCAAAGCTCATCTCTAAGCTCATTCTGTGTCAGCTCATTCAAAGCTCATTCCAACTAGGGATGTCAGAGAATTCCACCATGGATCTCGATGAGGCCGAATGCCAGTGCATTCGGCCCCCCGAACTCCGTGGCAGAATGGCCTGCCCCCCTGCGGATCCCCCCCCCCCGGGACGAGACTTACCTGGGGTGGATCTTCCGGGAGGTGGCAGCTCCGGCGGCGGCTTCTGCGGCGGCTGCAGCGGCTGGTCTTCCGACCGGCTGCCGCCGCTGCCATTTGCAGTCTTGTAAAAACAACAACAACAACAACGTGATAGGCTATGTAAAGATTTACGTAGCCTATCATGGCTGGGTTTAAAAAAACAAAACAAAACCACGTACGCAAATGGCGTAATATTTACGTAGGCTAAAACGGTGAATCAAAAAGGGATGCAAATAGCGCCCGCTACGCTATTTTCTTTCCCCTTTATTTTCACCATCATAGTCTACGTAAATATTTACGTAGATTAAGATGGCTAAAAATAAGGAACGCAAATGGCGGCGGCTGTAGCCGCCGCCATTTGCGTACGCGGTTTGTTTTTTTCCCCAGAGCCCTCCGTGGCCAGAAATGTGGCTGTGGATGGCTCTGGCCTGCCTGGGCCTGGCCAGCTGCTCCGCGGAGCTGCCACAAAGCACAGCCGGCTGTGGAGGATTCCAGCGGGGAGGAATGGATCGCCTCCTCCCCCATTGAGGATTCCGGGGGGACGGACGGAACGCCTCCCCCCCCATCAACATAATCCGTGGAAAGTTAAGTGACTTTCGTACATCCCTAATTCCAACTTGAAGCTCATCTCAAAGCTCATTCCTTATCAATTCATTCAAAGCTCATTCCGACTTGAAGCTCATCTCACAGCTCAGGTGAAAGCTCATTCTGTATCTGATTGCGAGCTTTGTTTTTTTCTTTTCACATGAAAATCCATGTATTTTCATGCATATTTTTGAGAATGTACGCATCAGTTGTGCACATATTTGGAATGTACACATTTTTCTCCCATGGATTAACGCATATGTGTGTGCATTTTTCAAAAGTAGGTATTTTTTCATACGTGTTTTTCAAATATATGCATGCTGTCAAACACATTTTTAAGGGGGGGGGGTGTCCGTGAATCACATTGCAAGCTTAGAAATGTATAGACTTTGACTGCAGATTGCATCTGAGTCCATGTTCAATCCAGAAGGAGCAAACTGGGCCAATCCTAATAAAAAATGTACTGAACTAAATTTCCCCTAGCCAGAGATCTGAATTGATTGCTGGTAGAGGCCTTTTGGCCACATGATATTGGCTATATATGGCCCTAGGACCTCAGGCTGACCACACCTGTAAAAATGTCCTTGGTCCCTAACCAGAAGCTTACAACAATACAGTGATGTGAGAAGAGATCAGGGACTGACAATATGCAGGTAAATGTGGTGAGCAGGATGGTGCAGAGAAGCATGTAGGATAAGGGTGAGCAACCTCTGGGGATTCGAGGGCCAATTTCCCCTCCTGAACCCAGTGATGTTCTCACTCCTGCCCCCCCCTGCCATATTTGTCACCAAATTTGACACTACAGTGGCACGGCAGCAAAAATGGGCTGATTATTCCTCTTTTTTGCTGCTGTGTTGCTGAATTTTGGCCGAAAGCAGCAAAAATAAATAAGCCCCTTTTGGATGCTGTGCTGCCAAATCAAAGTAGCAGATTTGGTGGTGGGAGCTGCAAAAGCATCCAGGAGGAGATGTGTGTGGTCCATGGGCCATGCATTCCCCACACCCAATGCAGGGTGAGGCTACACTAATTCAAGAAGTACATGCTAAAACAATGATGTAGTGGGGAAGTGGCCTGATAATGTTTGTTTATTTGTGTTATTTATTTATTTGTGGCATGTATGTACCACTGAATATAATAAAAACTCTTAGCAGTTCACAGTATTAAAATACAATATTAGAAACACAACATTAAAACACAGCATTAAAAACACTTCCAACTGTAGTAAAAAAAAATCAAGGAGTGGTAAAATGGAGCAGCGTAATTACAACCCAGGGAAAACCTGGGTGAACAAGTGTGTTTTCAGGAGGCGTTTGAAAGATGTCATGTTTTGTACCTCCGAAACTACACGAGGGAAGATTTTCCAAAGGGTGGGTGCCTAGGGATGGGAGAGAAATCCTCAACGGACCCCAGCAAGGCCGGATTCGAAAGGATCCAGCCCCCCGGAGTCCGTGGAGGATTGTAAGACTTACCTCTGCCTCCAGGAGGAATCCTCGCTGGCTGGATCCTCCCTGCCGGCCGGCTCCGGAATGCCAGCGATATGGCCGCCATTGCTGTATCACTGGCTGGGCGGATCGACTGCGGATGCAAATGGCGTCCACTATGCCATTTGCGGCCGTAAAGGCCTTAGTTTAAGGTAAATGCAGCCGTAAATGGCGTCCATATTTCATGGCGACATTCCGTTTGTTTTGGAATTACCAGCAAGGCCTCCATGTTTATGGAGAACCTCTTGGAGGTATAGATCATTGAAATCAATGGGACTTCAGTTAGTCTTAAGGGAGTGTGGAATAAACATAGAGAAGCCCTCAGAATGCCAGACGTTCCTTACAGCTCCTCCATTAGCTCCAAGGAGGGCACCCAAAAGATGCCCTGAGCCACCACCCTTGGATGCTTGCCTCTATCACACATGCAGATCCCGTTGGGAAAAGCTCTGTGGAAAAGTTTTAATATTTGAAATATCTTTGGCAATAAATGGTCTTCCATCCCTCTTCTAAGCCAGGGGTGGACAACTTCAGAGGGTTCAGGGACCAATTTTGGCCCCACAGACCTCTCCAGGGGCTGTACACACACCCCAACATCACTGCTGCCAAAATCACTGCTGAAGAAGACCTGGAAGGATGCATTTTGCCCTTAAAACAAGGTCGGCTCACCTCACACCTTGTTTTAAAGGGGAAATTCGCGGGAAGGGGTTGCTGCCACACCACAAAAATTCAGTGGTGGTGCTGTGGGAGCACTGGGGGGTGTAAAACAGGCTTGAGGGGGGGCACGTGCAGGCCACGTGTTGCTCATCCCTGTTCTAAGTTCTCCTTCCCTTGCATTCATGTGTGTGGTGCTTCCTCTTCTTTCCTCCTATGGCTGCAGTCCTACCTACATTGCTGTGTAGTTAGATGACCCCAAAAGGCTAAAAGTAGCCAAAAGGAATGTTTTTATGCCAAGTGCTCTGTTATTGTTGGCAGGATAAAATATCACAATCCAAACACTTCAGAATAATGTTAATGTTATCACGAGCCAAATGGCCAAGAAGAAAGAGCACCGAAAGAATGCCTTGATCTCTTTGGATCAGTCTGACTGTGTTGGTTCATCTAGCCCAGTATGATGATCAGCCCCAACTGGGAGTAGTTTCCTGAAGGGTTTCAGGCTGAGAGAGATTTCTCAGCCCTGCTAGCTTTACGTGGAGATATTGTGGATTGAACGTGGGCCTTCTTTTTGCAAAACAGGTGCTCTACCGTTGATCTAGGATCTATCTTGACCACTGTTCCCCTACCCTGGCTGGTAGCAGCTCTCTAAGATATTAGTAGAAGGGTCTTTCCTTGGCAGAGTCCACAGGATCTGAGGTCGCCAGAGGTTGTAGCCATGGTTTTACGAGGTGCTTTACCACTCAGTGATGACCCATCCTCTTATGAAGCCAACCTATGCTGACTCTGACTGGCAGTGGCTCTCCAAAGACTCGGTCATGAGTGTTGTCCATCTTTGCTGACTGATGAGTTGAACTGGAGGTGCCAGGGATTAGATCTGCTGCATGCAAAGGAGGAGTTCTGCCACCGAGCCAGGATCCATCTTTTCAGGGCCTCAGTTCTTTTCCATCCCTTCTCCCTGAGGTCCTTTAACAGGCAATGCCGTAGTGTGAACGCTGGGGCCTCCTGCACGCGAAGCATTTTCTCTGCCACTGAGTTATGTCATTGAGTGAAGCATCACCGAGAAGGAAGCAATAAAGGGATGCACAGATGTGAAAGATCTGAGCATAGGTGAGAAACAGGGATCAAAACACACACAGAAAGCAAACAAACATAATAGGGCACAGTAAGAACTAGGCAGAAGTAGCAGTAATCTTCACCAGTGTTGTTCCTGACCAGGATCCAGGCCCTGACATTTTCACACACACACACTTATGCACACACTCCTTGTACCAGACATGCTCAGAAAGGAAGCATGTGAAGGTCTCTCCAGCTTCTCCACTGCTCGCTTTCCAAAGTGGCATCACCCTGGGCCATGGAAACCTCTACGAGCATCATGACAACTGAGGTTTTTAGGGTTTTTTTGGCTTGGCCCTTGTTCCCTCCACCCAGCCCTCCCCAAATGATTCCCTTATTTGCTTATTTGCTTCTCCCTCCCCACCCCCCACTCCTCCCCTAGAAAGAAAACATACCTTTCTTGGAAGCCATCCTGGTTGTCGCAAGTCCCTTGGGGAAGTTATGTTTTGCAGCCAGCCGCCTGTCAGGCAAACACATATGCTGGGCTACATTTTTCAGTGCATTCCTCCACTGCCAATTTGGATAATATGATCTCAAGGCAGAACGAGACCTCGGAAACCGCCAGACCCTCTTCATGGATTCCATCAATATTGTCTAATGTCCTGTCCATTTGCACTGTCCCCACTTTGACTTACCTCAAGCAATTAGTCCGCACTGTTGACCAACTCTTTCCCACCTCCCCACCCCCCAGCACATTTCCTTCCTTAGATCAAAGTGAAGCTTGTGGTTTCGAAGAGCAAACAAACAAACAGAGGCTGATTGATTTCTCTGCATTTTAGACTTCTGCCATTTTAAAGAAATAAACAAAAACATTCTCTCTCTTCCTCTTCACATTTCAGTTTGGCAAAAAATATGTTCTCTTTCATGCTGTGGCTGTCTGCCTGTCAAGGGAGCAATGTTTGGCATTCGTTCTAACAACAAGCATTCCTTCTTAACGCTCATAACAGAAGTATATTTAATTTAAGGTTATGTGACATACAGCTAACATAAGTATATGCACACACACACACACGCAAGCACATGCAGCTCATTCCATGTGCATAAGTGTTGACAAGCACATACCAGCAGAAGCCGGAATTGGTTCTGTATCTAGCAGACACTTGAGTGAAACTGTCACTCAGCAATGGACTCATCATTCAGATTATGATGATATTTATATCCCACCTTTTCCCCAATACTGGGACTCAAGGCAGTTTTACAACGTTAAAACTTATACAATTATAAAACAGAAGGCTCTCTCCTTATCTTATCCATGTAGGCCCTTGTCTCTAGGGATGTACGAAAGGCACTTACCTTTCACGGATTCTGTTTATGGTTGGGGGGGAGGCGTTCCGTCCCTCCCCCCCGGAATCCTCGCCGGGGGGGAAGCGCTCCGTTCCTCCCCCCCCCCGGAATCCTGGCGGCGGCGGCAGCTGGTCGGAAGACCAGCCGCCGCCGGAACCGCCGGAGCCACCGCCGCCGCCAGGAAGATCCGCCCAAGGTAAGTCTTGTCCCGGGGGGGGGGGGGCGGGGGAGTGGCGGGCCGTTCCGCCACTGATTTCAGGGGGCCGAATGCGCTGGCATTCGGCCTCCCCGAGATCCGTGGCGGAATTTTCGTACATCCCTACTTGTCTCCTTGGATGAAGAATGGATGCACCTACTGTTGTAGAAGCTCGTTACGGACACCCCTTGTTGTACAGAGCGGTAGAGTGCATGTTCTGCGTGTAGAAGAAGATCCCAGGCTCAACCACTGGCATCTCTAAGTAAAACATTCAGGAAGCAGGTCTGAGAACAATGTCCAGAGCAGACAATGCTGGAGCTAGATGGACAACAAAAGCACCTCCCTATGTCCTATGTTCACTGTGATCTTTGGGTAGAATCCAATGAAAGTCCTTCTTAGAGTAGACCCATTGAAGTGAATGGGACTTGTTAGTCATGACTAGCCTAAGTCCCATTCATTTCAATGGATCTACTCTAAGAAGGACTTCCATGGGATTCTACCCTTTTTCTCCTGCGGTGCCATCTCCTTCCCTACCTTCTTTCACAATCCTTGGGAATGCCTGTTACCTAAAGGAGTATCCCCAAGGGAGATGTCTGTTTCCCCAAAGATATGGTAACAGTATATACATTTATTACATAAATAAAAGAAAAATAAATAAATAGACTGTCCACCTTCAAGCATTGTACTCTCCTGGCTTGCCAGCCTATTGAGTTTTTATAGCAAAGTTCCTAGAACTAGAGCCATAAACTGAATACTGAGAGAGAGAGAGATGGAGGGGGCAGGGAACGAGACACCCCAAACCTGTTCTTCCCCTTGTAATGATGCTGAAGCAAGAGCAGAAGCACCAGTTGCTGTAGCTTCTGCTGCAAGACTACATTAGCTGTAGATTACATTAAATCCCAGCATTTATTTTGCTTTATTTACATTCCTCCACGACCTTTCTAGTTTCTGGTGTTCCTGCCAAGCATTGGTGCAAATGTTACTGGAAATAATAGGGAAGTTATCTGGTGTGTGTGTGGGGGGGTGCTTCCAGGCCTCTGCCTTGGAAGAGCTCAGTTCTCCGATCTCCTGCTGTGCATTTCTCCACACTGTGCCAGATTGGCTACTTCAGTGTGGAGCTGACCTGCCCCACTGTGCAAGCGTGTCTTAAGGGACATTGCTGGGGGAAGGTGTGATCATGCAGTTATGCATCATTACCTCCTGGAGACAGGATCTTGGAAGCCTCCTCTGGTTCAGGGTGTGCCGCTTAGCTCTGTGATGGGCAGCCGAGAAAGGGAAGGTTGCATCGTCGGGATGGCAGTGCGTTAGGTTAGGAGACCTCAGAAGGGAAACACGTTCCCAATCGAGGCTGGCTCCGTGTTTGAGGGAGGCACTAATATGTCTCTCTCTGGTAGACACACACACATGCACGCATACTGCGGGCTTATCTGGCAGCAGCCACTTGATGTGGGAAACCATTTTAATTTCCCACAGTGCCCCAGAGCAACTCTGTGTCAGGTGTTCTGGCTCATTGTGGACAATTTTAAAGATCAGGCAGCTTCCCACCAGACCCAACCAACTGGCACCAGATGAAGCCACAAGCAGGAAGGCCAATGCAAGCATAAAGTGCAGGGACCCAAGGCAAGGGCAGTATCCAACAGTGACACTCCTCAACCTCAAATAGCGCTAGTAGAGCTCCGCTGACTCTTTCCGTTGCACTAGCGGTTGCCTGTTATGCTCATGCAACTGGCTGTGTGAGCAGTTGTGCAGCCGCTCGCACAATGGGTGCACATGGTTGCGTAACCGGCTACACAAGCAGAATGTGCAATGGGTTGCGCAACCTGTTGTGCACCCCTTTGCCCAACAAGAATGCACAATGGGAATGCGCAACGGGAGATTTCCTCTCCCCGGCGCGGGCGCTGACTTCTGGCTCCCTCTGAAATAATCCTTCACGGCACGGAAAATAAACCGAGTAAATAAAACCAATGGCAGAGAATGGCTATTGAGATCTATGAGCTCCTTCCGAATGGCAATAGGGATATATTGAATTTTTGGAATGGCCATTAAACCCAGGGAAGTGATTGGTTGCTTGCACAGAGGTTTTTAGGATCCGCCCATCCAAAAATGGCCAAACACAGAAGGGGCCCTTGGAGTTGTATCTGCTGGGTGCAATCCTATGCATGTTTAGACAGGGGGAAAAGGCCTACAATTCCCAGCATGCCCCAGCCCACCTCTGTCTAAACTCTCTTTCTTTCTTTCTTTCTTTCTTTCTTTCTTTCTTAAAACATTTCTATCCCACCCTATATCATTAAGGTGATTAGGATCTTAATGTGCCCTGTGCCCTACTTAGAACTATTGATATGAATGGGACTTATTGATATTATTGAATTATTGATATGAATGATGTAATTTTCACTGGATTCTTGTCTTGTGCATAGTTCAAAACCTAGTTGGCTTAGTGCCACATCGTTTGCACTAATGGCATGATAGTTGGATACTGCCCCTTGGGATCAATATGTGTGTGTGTTTCTGCATGCGCGCATGTCCACGCGTGGGTGAGAGAGAGAAAAAAATACACACATGCATGAGTGACCCAACCTTTTTGGGTCACTGGGCACATTTGGAATTTTGATAGAGTGTCGTGGGCACTCTCACAAAATGGCTGCCACGAGTGGCTTGCCCATCCCTAAAATGGCTGCATTGGTAGTCATGGCCAGTCTCACTCATTTCACAAAAGGCAAATTGGTGAGACTCAAAGAAAAGGAACTTGCCCAAGAACCGGAGCACAAGCCAGAGGTGGAATCTGAGCTGCAAAACGCAAAGCCACCTTTTTTAGTCCAAAGAGAAATGTCACTGAAGGACAGTGTTTTGCTTAGCAGCAAGTCAGCCTCCCAGGTTTTTTTTTAATTAAAAAATATATATATGATAAAAATCAGGAGGGGCAGTGAGACTAGGAGGCACCAAGAGAGATGTCCATGGGGACCACATTGGAGACCCCAGATATACATACAACCCCCATGCTTGCATACATGCATGTATACATACCTAAAAAATGCAATGTGTAAATATGACAAAGAGACTTTGGGGGGCCATGGCAAAAACCAGGGAATACTACCTTTGTGCAACCAGCGTCCCAGCCTGAGCTATTTATAGCCCTTCCGGTTGACGAGAGCCAATGACCAGCCTTGGTGGATGGAGCCACCCTCGTACCTGGTTGTCGCAAGCTTCTATTTTGGTAGGTCAGTTAGTAGTTCACAAACGATGTCCAATCCTGGTGATGGTGGTGGTTGTTTTTAGTGGGGGCGGGGGGTGCTCCTTTCAAGAAGCAAGTCCTATCCTGAAGAATGGTGTGAGAGTAGCAAGGGAGGTTCACCTAGCAATGCCCCCACCATGCACACATTGGATAGGTTGCTGGGTAGCCCCTCCATTTGCTCTTGGTGTGTGCCCCAGTCTGCCCACCTAATGTTTGCGGCAGAAACACGTCTCAATCGACTGCACATTTAGACAGCCCGCGAAGGTCTTTCCAGTTCTAATGTACAGACATAGAATTCCTCCATGTGAAGGAGACATTGATGGGCCAGGAAGGAACCTGCCGCCTTTTCACACAGAGGCCACCACAAAAAGAAAAAAGAAAAGAAAAAGGTAATGGGGAATATTTAGAGAAAATTCTGAAAAGGACCCTTCTTTTTGTGAGCGAGGGGGTGAGGTGCACGTCGGGAAAAAGAAATGTGATCATGCATTTCTCGCATGGGTTAGTTTGGATCCTAGTTATACGGATTCCCTTCCCTCTCGGAAAGTGTTTGGTCCCAAGTGTCTTCCTTCACATTACCATCCCAAACTGGGATCCCTTCACTGGGCAGAGAAATACTGCCATCTATAGGGCTGGTGGCTCATGGCCCAGGGCAGCTGTGCACAGAGCTTCAGGCTTATTATTTGTTTAATTATGGCATTTATATCCCACCTTTCTTCCATTGTGGAACTCAAGGTGGCTACATGTGGTTCCTAAGTGGTCTCCCCTCCAAACATTGACCAGGCCCAGACCTGCTTAGCTTCAGCAAGCTGGCTGCTTCATGTGCCTTGAGACTATGCCCTGGGACCTGGGCTTACTGATTCTAGTCCTGGTAACTTCTAATGCATACACTACAGTTCTCTGTTGAGTACAGAGTGTGACACGTTGGAGCTTGTCTCCACATAATGTGTGAAACAGCCCTTTGTCTGTATCTTCTCCACATATCCTTGAAGCAGTCGCCATATTTTATGATTGAATCTCCTTATCCTGCTGACCTGGATGTGGTTTTGGAGTAGAAATCCTATTTCATAAACCTTCCTCTAGGGATGGCGGAGAATTTCTCCACAAATCTTTGGGAGGCCGAGTGCCGACGCATTCGGCCCCCTGAAAGTGTTGGGGAAATTCTCCGCCGCCTCCCCCCCCGGGATGGGACTTACCTTCGGCGAATGTCCCTCTCGGCGGCGGGTCCTGGCGGCGTTTCGGTGGCGTTTCGGCGGGGGCGGGGACGGCAGCCAGTCTCCCGACCAGCTGCCGCCGCCATTGCAAAATAAAAAAGTAAAGTAAAACACACACACACACACACCCGTGATAGGCTACATAACGATTTACGTACCCTATCACGGGGGTGGGGGGTGTTTCACTTTTTCTTTCGCGGCCGGGGAGACGGGGCGCTTCTCCCCGGCCTGAATTTCGGCCAGGCGAGGCGGGGCGCCTCCCCCCCCTCGCCTGAACTTCGGGGGGAGAAGCGCCTCCCCCCCACCGCGAAGCAAGCTGCGGGACAAGGTAAGTCCCTTTTGTCCATCCCTACCTCTGATGTTCCAGTGGTTTTTAAATGTTACTGCTCTAAGGATAATCTCCAAGTTCCTTTTTACACACGCAGCAGAACAAAGTGATAATGTGATGGTGGAAGTATGGATTGATCCACTTTGGTCTGCAGTTGGCGGGGAGGGGAAAGAGAACCATATTTTTTAATGCTCCCCACACATTAAAAAAGCAAGCACCCCTCCCTGCAAGTAGAAAACCAGTATGTACAGAGCAAGCAGGGCTAAAACATTTCTTTCTGGTGTATTTGTTTTCCCTTTCCTGGAGGTTTAGTTTCTGGAGGGTTTTTTTTTTCTGGAGGGTTTTTTTTTCTGGAGGATTTATTTAAAAAAATGCAGGGGAGCATTCAAAAAATGTCTTTTCCACTTTCATTCTGAAGGGCTGCTGTCTGCTTTCAGACTTTTCCTACCTCATTCAGTAGACCCAGCCCGAGTCCTGGAGATCCAGAACTTTGCAATCTGAATGGTGATGACTGGGTAATTTCCCTCCTGCCTTCTAATTACATTTTAAGAACTGTAAGAAAGGATAGATCTGAAATGGAAAAATGAAGAATGGATAGATCTACAGTTAATCCATGCTCTGGTAACCTCTCATCTGGATTGCTGCAATGTGTTATGCATGGGGCTGCTTTTGAAAACAGTTTGGAAACTTCAGCTGGTCTAAAATAGGGCAGCAAGACTTTTAGGAGTGGTCAATGTGATCATATTATGCCAGTACCAGGGATGGCGGAGAAATCCTCCATGGACCCCAATGAGGCCAGATTCTATTGAATCCAGCGCCCCAAAGTCCATGGCGGATCGGATCTCTTACCTCCGCTTCCCCACAAAGTCCTTGCCGGCCGGATCCTGCCTGCCACTGGCTCCAAAACCCCAATGATACGGCTGCCATTGCCATATCGCTGGCTGTACTGACGGACTGCGGACGCAAATGGCATCCACGACGCCATTTGTGTCCCTGCTCTTTGATGTGATAGGCTACATAAATCTTTACATAGCCTGTTGCATGAAAAAACAGGGACGCAAATGGCATATTTGTGTCCCTGTTCCTTCGTGTGATAGGCTACATAAAGATTTACGTAGCCTATCACATCAAAGAGCAGGGACGCAAATGGTGTAGTGGACACCATTTGCGTCCGCAGTCCGTCAGTCAGCCAGCGATACGGCAATGGTGGCCATATCGCTGGGGCTTCGGAGCTAGGGATGTACGAAAGTCACCTTTTTGACGGGGTGATTCGCGGTGGGGGGGGAGGCGCTCCACACCTCCCCCTGAAATCCTGATCCGGCTGGCTCTGCTCTGCGGAGATTCCGTGGAGCCGCTGGCTGGGGCTGCCCGCAGCCGGACATCCGGCCGCTGGGCAGCCTTTTTTGGGGGAAAAAAACAGCGTACACAAATGGCGGTGGCTACAGTGGCTGCCATTTGCGTTCCCTTTTTTTCTCTGTTTTAGCCTACGTAAATATTTATGTAAGCTATTAGGGCGAAAAAAAGGGGAATGCAAATGGCGGCCGCCATAGCTGCCGCCATTTGCGTATGCTGGGTTTTTTTTGTTTAGCTTGCCGTGATAGGCTATGTAAGTATTTACGTAGCCTATCACAGCAAAGGCAGCTACGCAAATGGCGTGGTGGCCGCCATTTGCGTGGCTGCCTTTGCCATGATAGGCTATGTAAATACTTACATAGCCTTTCACTGCAGCCTGGCTGGACACAAATGGCGGCTGCTATGGCAGCTGCCATTTGAGTCCGCAGCAGCCGGCCAAGAGACCAGCTGCCGCCATCGGATCCGCCGCCAGAGCCACCGCCACCGGAACATCCGCCCCAGGTAAGCTTCGTCCTGGGGGGGATTCCATGGGGGGCCGGGGGGGGGAGGCTGTTCCGCCACGGGTTTCGGGGGTCCGAATGCCAGTGCATTCGGCCTCACTGAAATCCGTGGCAGAATTCTCCGCCATCCCTATTCGGAGCCGGCCAGCAGCTCTGCGGAATCGCCACAGAGCCGGCCGGCGAGGATTCTGTGGGGAGGAATGGATTGCATCCCCCCCTGCGGACCCCCCCCCCCCCCGCCAGAACGGCAGGTAAGTAATTCGTACATCCCTAGCCAGTAATTCTTCATCTGCACTGGCTGCCAGTCTATTTCTGGGCCTGATTCAAAGGGCTGGTATTAACATTCAAAGCCCTAAATAGCTTGGGGCTAGGTCGCCTGAAGGATCATCTTGTCCCATATATACCTGGCTAGACCCTAAGATGGTTTTCAAAGGTGCTTCTCCAAGAGCCCCTGCCAAATGAAATGAGATGGGTGGCTACTAAGAAGAGGGCCTTTTCTGTTGTGGAACCCCAGCTGTGGAATGAACTCCCCAGGCAGGCTTACCTGACAACCTACGGTGTGGTCTTTTGGGTGCCAGGCAAAGACTTTATTTTCCTAGGCATTTTAGGCTTTCAGTTTCTGTTGTTTTTAAATCTGTTACTGTATCGAAAATATTTCCACTGCTGCTAAGTTTGATTTTGGTTTTAATTTTTATTTTGGTTATACACAACAGTTTTAAACTTTGATATGATGTTGAATCATGTCGTATTTCATGGTTTCAATTGCTGTGAATGGCCTAGAGAGCGTTGGTTACTGAGCAGTATAGAAATTCAAATAAATAAATACATAATTGCTGATTGATCCAAGGCTCTCCACTATTGCCAGCTTTCACCGGCATCCTGTACTGGATTGAATGGTGCAGCAGATGCAGACGCTGACCTTAGTTATCCCTTGCTGGCATAAACCAACAGTTTATCCAGCCATGTTGATCTCCTCCCGTATTCCTATCTCCAAGCCCTAGTCTGAAGAAGGAAACAAATACTATCTTTCAAATTCCTTCTCATCCTCCTCCCCCCCATCCCCGACTTTTCCTCAACATGCCAGGAATGAAATAACATTCTTTGCAATTTTGTTCTGAAGCCCCTGGCAAGCCCCTTCAAGCCCCCAGCTGTGTCCAGGTGTGCGTGTGTGTGCACGTGCATATGTGTGTGACATTGAACTGTTTGAGGCAGATGGGGAAAACAAGAGAGACACGGAGGTAGTTTCGAACTCGAGTCGGAAGGACAAATTGGCCAAAAGTTTTAGATGGTACTCAGGCCAAGGATAGGGAGCCTCGTGTGGTAGGCGGCAGTAATGCAACCGAAACTCTCCCCACGACCTGAGTTCGATCCCAGCGGAAGCCGGGTCTCAGGTAGCCGGCTCAGGTCGACTCAGCCCTCCATCCTTCCAAGGTCGGTAAAATGAGTACCCAGCTTGCTGGGGGAAAGGTAGTCACGACTGGGGGAGGCGATGGCAAACCACCCCGCTACAGTCTGCCAAGAAAACGCCAGCGCAAGCGGCGTCCCTCTAGGGGTCAGTAATGACCCAGTGCTTGCACAGGAGGAACCTTTCCTTTCTAGGCCAAGGAAGGAGAAGAGAAAAATGCTGATTCTTTTTCTTCTTTTCCCTGTGGAGAAACCATCACTGGAGATTACCAGTTTTCCTCATGCTCGTCCTCCTTGTGGAATAAGCTAATATAATTGAATTAACCCTTCCTAATCCTATATCTCTCAAAAAGAGGGGGAAGGAAAGAGCTCTGAGCAAAGGCAATGGGCCGATTCACACGACTGAGCAGTCCACCATGGCTGTTCCATGCGCCGGTGGCCATTTTGAATATTCAGCACCCAGCTGCGAGGGTTAAACAACACCCCTTGTTTAACCCACGCATAACCCACAGTCCCCAGGTTCGCACAACATAACAAACCGCAGCTGGGCATCGAATATGCAAATCCCACCTGGCATGCACTGCAGAACAAACAGAGAACATGGATTGCTCTGTGCAACATTGTCCTCACTCACAGTTGTGACCCTTGTAGTGCAAACCCACAAGAAGGCAGTGTCCTAGGAGCTGTGAAAACAAGGAACAGCAGTGCACTTCCTTCATAATACATGGATATAGAGCTGACTTACACTGTCAGGTTCTTGGTCCATTCTAGTCTACATTAGCTAGTCTTCCCCTTCACCTGCTACCTAACGTTCTTTGAGCAGAGATATCAAGGGTTAACCTGGGATCTCCTGTATGTCATCCTCAGGGGTCCTTCTCCGTGAGCCCCCGCCAAAGGAAGTGAGGCGGGTGGCTACCAGGAGGAGGGCCTTTTCTGCTGTGGCCCCCCGGCTGTGGAATGAGCTCCCTAGAGAGGTCCACCTGGCGCCTATTTTGTGCTTTTTCTGGTGCCAGGTGGACCTTTTTATTCTCCAGTACTTTAGCATTTTAGCTTCTTAATCTTTTGGCTCTGGTGTTTTAAATCTGTACTTTAAATCTCTGCATTGCTGCTAGGTTTTATTCTGGTTGTATTGTTATCTTGTGGTTTTAACCTTTAATGTTTTATATTGTTTTATGCCGCACTCTGTGGTTTTACTTTTTGTGAACCTCCCAGAGAGAGCTTCGGCTGTTGGGCGGTATAGAAATGAAATAAATAAAATAAAATAAAATAAATGTGCTCTAGCCCTGAGCTATGGCCTCATCCCCTTTGGCTGATTTTTGATGACCGCCCCCCCTCTACCCTAGAAGATGTGCAAAACAATGGGATGTTTTGTCATTATCAGAATGCAAACTCCATGATTGTTCTGGCAGCCTTCTTTATGTGTGTCCTTTTGCAATGCAGAAAACAAAGCCAGAACCTCCTCTCCCCCAACCCCCCATTTTTGTCTGTATTGATCTTCAGTGAGCTCTTTCCTTGGAATGGTTAACTCTGGCTAAGCAGCTCTTGTTTCCCTGGACACAAGAGTGTCTGTGTGTCGAAGCTGCAAGGTGGGCCAAAAGAGCTCTCCCAGGACTGAGGTCACAGTGTGCGCTCAGTTGGCCCAGGAATCGATAAACCTAATTAAGGAGTGCTTCACTGACACCTGCAACATATATTCTCCTTCTTTTTTTGCAACAACTTAAAAACAAACACATGTAAGCCAAAAGCACAAGAAGTCCCTCTTGGACCTTATCTCCAGAAGGGTGCTGCTGCTTCCTTTCTCTTTTTTTACATTTTCTTCCCTGTTTTTAAAGACCTCTTTTCCCTCTAATCTTTCATTTACGCAAAACATTACGTCTTCACACCCCCTCCTCCCACACCCCCTTCTAGCCCAGCTGCTGCCGTTTATCAGGCTCCGATAGCGACCCATGGACCCATCCCAGCTGTGTGAGGGATTCTCACCACTCAGGGTTTCTGAGCCAAAATGTTTCCAGCACAGTTATCTCAGGGGAGGCACTGTCATGCGAGCAGCCTCAGCAGAGCGCCGAGGGGCAGGGAAGGTTGCTGAACGTGGGGCAAGGCAATGAAAGAGAGGTGCCATCCAAGACAATGAATATGTTTCCTTTTCTCCTGTGTTAGCTCTTCCTTCCCCTTGGCTGGGAAAGCTGTCCTTTCACAAAATACTCCTTTCGCTGCCCTACCATCCCAGAATATCAGTTCCCAAATCCAATGCAAATCCTTCCTTTGAATTCAGTAGGCACCGTATAGGAAATGTCAGCCAAAGCTTGATTCCCTTTTTACGGCCTTGAGTGAGGTGAATGATTAGGAAGAGTGCATTGGCTCTTTTTAGTGTGCAAAATGATTTGTGACTCTTGCCTCAGATCTTTGCAACAACCCTGTGCCGAGGGGGCTTGGCTCAGTCTCCTGAGACCACCCAAAGAGTGCCGTGGCTGAGCACAGAGTTCTGAACATTGGTTTCCCATCTCTAAAGCTATCAGAGGGATGATCAGTGGAGTGGACCAAAGTGTAGATCCAGACCTTTTGAGGACATTCCACACTCTGTCACGTATTTGGGTCAGAAACACAAGTGGAACAGAAGAACAGCTTCATATGGCATCTGGTTGGGAAGCTCCACAGCAAAGAACAAGAAGGCCTGGGTGGGGGCAGGGGTGGTGAGCAAACAAAGGCCAACAGTCCAACAGTGTAGGATCTTCTTTACAAGTGCGTGCCTGTGGGTGAAGATGGTATTCGCAACGGTGTTCATGGCTGTGGGCAGGGTATTAGCTGCAGTATTTACTGAGCACAAGCATTAAATAAGGTGTGGATTTGCAGTTTTCCCAACTCTTGCTACATTTTGGATTGCCATCAAGCAAAGTTGCCTACTGTCTGGGTTTTGAGCTGCAGTGGGTCTTGAACCAGTGACCTGAAGGACAGTGAGCAGGATAGAGATTTTGCCTTTTGTACAACCAAAGGGCGGTACTGCAGCCACACCAGCCCAGAAAGCTTCTTAGCACCAGTAGCCAGAGCGAGTCAAGTGATACTCCCTGACTCTTATCAAAGCTTCTGGGTCAGGCTGACTTTCTGATCTGTGCAACTAGATCTGTTCTTGCTGGATATAGTTTGCCTCTACCTTGCTCAACCTCTGGTTTCGCCTTCCCCTGCCTTCAACTGCACAGGAGCCTTGTCCAACACCAACCCTTCCAATATCCACATCAGCCCTCAAATGAAACAGTTGCCCATTTCAGAGTGTAAATAGTATTTCCATGTGTTCAGCGGAACTGGGAGATCTGTGCTGCTGCCCCTGCAAGAAATGTCCCCTTGAACCTCCGTCAGCATGACGCACGCTTCAAAGGACGCTTCCAGCAGATGGCTGGATGGGACCAATCTCATCTGCTCTCAGAAGCTAAGCAGAGTCAGCCCTGGTTAGTACTCGGATGGGAGACCACCTGGGAATCAGGCTTCCTGCACTGAGCAGGGGGTTGGACTTGATGGTCTTGTAGGCCCCTTCTAACCCTGTGATTCTATGACATCGAGCAAAGGGCTCGATGTGCCCGATCTCATCTGATCTCGGAAGCTAAGCAGGGTCAGCCGTGGTTAGTACTTGGATGGGAGACCGCCTGGGAATCAGGCTTCCTGCACTGAGCAGGTGGTTGGACTCGAGGGTCTTGTAGGCCCCTTCCAACCCTATGATTCTATGATTCCTCCAGTTTTGCAGGAAAGAGACCATTTGCAATTTCCCTGGGAAGCACCAATGGCTGTTCAGCAAGACCATCAAGGTGCTCTTCTTTTTGCCGGAGACATCCCCAAAGCCTTAGTTTTCTCAAGCACTGGAAGTCAATCTCAGTTAAGGCCCAGAGTATTCCATTGTTGGCTAGGCGCCATCATATACCTCCACAGCAACATCTGTTCCCTCCCATCAGAGACAGGATTTGGGCTATGTGGACAGCTGGGCTGACCCCAAAAGGACGTCCTTATGTGTTCAGCCTGGCACTGCCCAGCTGGAGGAATTGGTTCAGTGCAGTGCCAGAGGTGGTTTGGGGTTGCTGGGTGCTCTTCCGGAAGCTTCTGAGATCTTGCATTCCTTTCTCCATCCGACCATGTCGCTTGTTCTTTGGTTTTGCAATCAGTTAAGCTCTCGCATTTTGTGGTACTGCCACAAGGGCATGTTTTCTCGGTCAGAGGCAACACATACTTTTTGCTGGGATCACATCCCCCTGTGGCCTTCTCTTTTCTGTCTGTCTGGTTTCTAAGACGGCAAAATAAAAACCATTTAAACGTTTGTATAAATAGGAACCCTCCCATGTCGGGAGGCTGAAGAAAAGAATTCCTCAAACAAGAGACATTAGCATCCACAGATTGTGTGCTTTTGTTGTGCAACCCATGGAATCTAAAGATTGCAACAACAGAGGCAAACAAGGCATTCCCATTCTGTGCTCACTGCTGCCCAGGGGGAATGTCGGAACTGGTGCAAATAATTGGGGTGGTTCTTTCAAGTCCCGACAGACCTTTGGAGCCCACACCATCCCACAGCTTGTGTGTACTTCCATTCTTCAATATTTAAACCAGACCTTGGCTGAATTTTGACTGTATGAGTTTTCAGCCTGAGGATACTGAGGGTGCAATCCTGGCTGGGGCATTCTGGGAGTTGTAGGACATGTTTCTGTCTAAGTACACACAGGATCCCACCCTAAGCTGCTGAAGCAGGTATTGCAACATGCTGTACAGTGGCTCACCATACAGGACTCCTGTACAGATACCCAACAGCTCCCTGCTGAAGACCCAGCAGCACCCGACAAAGTACATAAGTACCCCTAGTCCCACTTCTTGTGACATCTGAGTAGGGATGTGCAGCCGACACAACCCAATGCTAGAAGTGTTGTCCTTGTGGTTTACCCTCGGCATTGTCACGTTTCCCTTGGGACCCCTCTTTCCTCATGCACTCACACACACAAATAGGGAGGCTTCCGTCTCAGGCCTTTAATTCATTATCAACAGGTTGGTTACAGATGCAAATCCTCGAAGACTCTCAGGCTACAAAGGAATGCCTCCAGGGGATTCAAATGGGAACACCAGCGTTGCCTGCAGTTTGAAGTGAGGCTTGCTGGCTAGACTAACTTAGGGAGGGATGTCCCGCCCTTCCAGTCATGCTTCCCTACGTCATCTCTCACGCATCACTAACCGGATCAACCATCTGAGCTCCGTCCCTGATGTTTCCCTCTTAGCTCTGCGCCGCAGTCTAGCATCTCTTAGGTCACAGCCCCCACTCTCCTCCTCCTCCTCCTCCTCCTGGCTTCTCACAGAGGGGGACAAGGGGGGGGGCTTCAGGCCCAGCCACCTGGGAGTTAGTAACCTGAGAAGCACGCCTACCCATAACTGAACTGGCTTGGGAAAATTCATCCCCCAGTTCTGGCTGTTCCTCTTCTGAATCTGAGCTGCTATCTCCCTGTGCTCAGAATCAATCCTGACACCTATGCCCAGCAGTGGGCTTGAACAAGCTGCTTGCAGAAGGTCAGACCAAGCTAGATAGCTCTGGCTGTCCCATAAGGTTTTCCAGAAGAACTGGCAAGTAGTGCAGAGAAGGGATGCTTCTGAACTTTTCCCTCTCCGAATTTTTCCTGTTCTCGTTTCTAAACTGGACCTGATGCATAAGGAGTCTGTGGGGCCATTCAGACAACACACTAACCCACGCTCAGTGTCTGAGTATGGGTTGTTTGTTGAACCATGGGTTGTTTGTTGAACCATGGGTTAGCGTGTTGTCTGAACTCAGGACATTTTTCACAGAGGGGCTTGTTAACCCCTTGAGCAGGGGGTTGGACTCGATGGTCTTGTAGGCCCCATCCAACCCTACTATCCTATGATTCTATGAACCATGCAGTGTGGCTTGCTGACCGTGCTGAACAACCCAACAACAAACCGTGGGCTCTCAAAGTGGCTTTGAGTGGCTCTCTGTGCTCAGAATCCATCCTGACAGGCATGCCCTTTCCGTGGTTGGCCAGCAGTCATTCAGTTTGGCTCCTCCACATAATGCAAGGGAGCACGGACGGTATGCCCTCTGGGAAAGCACGAGGGTAAAGCAAACAGGGAACGGCAACCATTTGATCCCCACTCCCCAGCAGCCTTATGAGCAGTAGGGGTGTACGAAACACACTTACCAATCCGCTGAAGGGGTCTGCAGGGTGAGGGGGAGGTGATCCGTCCCTCTCCCCAGGATCCTCCCCAGCCAGCTCCACTCTGCGGTGAGTCTGCAGAGCCACCAGCCAGGCCTGTCCACAGCCGGACGCGAATGGCATCCACTGCTGCCTGTCTTCGGACACAAATGGCATCCGGCATAGCGGACGCCATCTGCGTCCCTGCCTTTTGCCATGATAGGCTACGTAAATATTTACGTAGCCTATCACGGCAAAGGGCAGGGATGCAAATGGCATAGCAGACGTTATTTGCATCCCTGCTCTTTGCTGTGATAGGCTACGTAAATCTTTACATAGCCTATCATGGCAAAAGGCAGGGACGCAAATGGCGTCCGCTACGCCGGATGCCATTTGTGTCTGAAGACAGGCAGCAGTGGATGCCATTTGCGTCCCTGCCTTTTGCCGTGATAGGCTATGCAAATCTTTACGTAGCCTATCACGGCAAAGAGCAGGGATGCAAATGGCATAGCGGATGCTATTTGCGTCCCTGCTCTTTGCTGTGATAGGCTACGTAAATCTTTACGTAGCCTATCATGGCAAAGGGCAGGGATGCAAATGGCATAGCAGATGTTATTTGCATCCCTGCTCTTTGCTGTGATAGGCTACGTAAATCTTTACATAGCCTATCATAGCAAAAGGCAGGGACGCAAATGGTGTCCGCTACGCCGGATGCCATTTGCGTCCGAAGACAGGCAGCAGTGGATGCCATTCGCATCCCTGCCTTTTGCCGTGATAGGCTATGCAAATCTTTACGTAGCCTATCACGGCAAAGAGCAGGGATGCAAATGGCATAGCGGATGCTATTTGCGTCCCTGCTCTTTGCTGTGATAGGCTACATAAATCTTTACATAGCCTATCATGGAAAAAGGCAGGGATGCAAATGGCATAGCAGACGTTATTTGCGTCCCTGCTCTTTGCTGTGATAGGCTACGTAAATCTTTACATAGCCTATCATAGCAAAAGACAGGGACGCAAATGGCGTCCGCTACGCCGGATGCCATTTGCGTCCGAAGACAGGCAGCAGCAGATGCCATTTGTGTCCCTGCCTTTTGCCATGATAGGCTATGTAAAGATTTACGTAGCTTATCACAGCAAAGAGTAGGGACGTAAATAACGTCTGCTATGCCATTTGCATCCCTGCCTTTTTCCATGATAGGAAGAGCAGGGATGCAAATGGCATAGTGGACGCTATTTGCATCCCTGCTGTTTGCTGTGATAGGCTACGTAAATCTTTACGTAGTCTATAATGGCAAAAGGCAGAGACGCAAATGGCGTCCGCTACGCCGGATGCCATTTACGTCCGAAGACAGGCAGCAGTGGATGGCAGCGGATGGCAGCGGCCCCCAGCCGGTGGCAGGTAGGATCTGGATGGCTCAGCTTCCCCTGTTCTGCCGCGGACTCTGGGGGGGCAGGTACAGAAGTGAGCATGTGAGGGAGCTACCTCTCTCACCCGGAGCCTTCTGCATGCCTTGCGGGCTGAGCTTCCCTGCCCCCAAGACTCAAGTATGTGGTGGAGGTTATGTGGTTGATTGCTATTACGCTGTTCCTCTTCCTCTCCATTTTGGCCTTTTCCTCACTAGTTGGAGCTCTGTCCTCCTCAGCTACCTGCCATGCTTTCATAAATGTTTGACAGAAATACCTGGAAGTACCTCTTGACTTCTTGTTTGTCCTCTAGGTCCTTATGGGGAAGTTGCTGCATCTCTGTCACTGGGGCAACCAAGCTGCACTCCTCCCTTTGCCCGGCTCCAGCAGCAGCTATCAGGCTGCCCCAGTTTGCGATTTCCAGCCACCCCAATCCTTTGCCTTTGGCTAGCAGTGGGATGTGGGGTGTTCAGCCACCTCCGCTTCCTAGTGAAGCGATATACGAGCAGCGGCAAGGCTGGAGAAGCGTGAAGCAATTATCTTCACCCACCCACCCCCATTGGCAAAATAAACGAAACCAGCCATGGGGGCACCCCACAAGCGAGTTCGAAGAGAAATAACATCTGCAGTTACATTGTCTGTGATTATGCACTTGCTTCCAGGCAGCCATTGACAGGTAAAACACACTAAGGGCTGCAGCAATGTAACAATGCTGAAGTCTATTAGATTATCCCAACCTTGAAGTCTTTAGTATGGAAAGATCTGTGAATGGTTGGTTGCAAAGGTGAGGTGAAAAACGGTGCCTTTTCCTCACCTGCACCTGACCCTTTGTGGAACCAATCTTTCCAGGATTGGAAGCTGCCAAGGGGAAGGAGAGAACTTGGGAAGGTGGAGCTGGAAGTGGTGTGATTTTCTGTTAGCTTCGAGCTTTGGCCAAAAGTTCAGAAAGTCAACATTCTTCTTTGTGGTCTCTGTGCATAGGGATGTACGAAACAACTCACCTGTTTCGTTTCATGGCATCTGCAGTGGGGGGGAGGCGCTGTGTCCCTCCCCCCAAAATCCTCGCTGGCCGGCTCCGCTCTGTGGCGACTCGGTGAAGCTGCTGGCCTGGGCCACCCGCAGCGACATCCAGCCGCTGCTGGGTTGCGCAGGGACGCAAATGGCGGCCGCTGTAGCCGCTGCCATTTGCATCCCTTTTTTTTGCCGTGATAGGCTACGTAAATATTTATGTATTAATAAATATGGCCTCCGCATGGCCTCCGCAGGGACGCAAATGGCATCCCTGCGTTAGCTGTGATAGGCTATGTAAGTATTTACGTAGCCTATCATGGGAAAAATTGTGAAGCGAATGGTGGCCGCAGATGCGGCCGCCATTTGCAAAGCAGCGCGAATGGCACCAGGTAGGTACTCCGTTTTGCATGCCTTTCATGGGGGGTGGGGCAGGGGGCTTCGTTCCACCACAGATTTTGGGGGGCCAAATGCACTGGCATTCGGCCTCACTGAGATCCATGGCGGAATTCTCCGCCATCCCTATCTGTGCATCACACGTATGGGCTCTGCACCTGCATGGAGCCTTGATTGGGAACCTTCTATAGCTGAGGAATATTTTAGTGAGAACCCTCCCGCTATCATCCCAGTGTTTATGTCCCTACCAGGTTCCTGCCGATTCCCTCAGATCTTTTTTCACCACCACAGTGGCAGCCTCGTAGATAATCTTCTCATCTTGCTTGCTATTTCTTTGGAAAATTAGAACACACCGAGATTTAATTTTCCTTTCTTCCTTTCTTCCTTTCTTCCTTTCTTCCTTTCTTCCTTCCTTCCTTCCTTCCTTCCTTCCTTCCTTCCTTCTTTCTTTCTTTCTTTCTTTCTTCTCATTTTGTCTCACGATTTCTGCTTTGTTCATGATCTCTGTGGTTCCCTGAGGGTGCATGGCCCTTTGAGCTCCTTTTTGCAAACGTGCCCACTGTGGCAGTAAACTCCCTCCAACAGATGGGCATTTGCTTTGCCTTCTCTGTTTGGGAGAAGGACACAAGGTTGAGCCTTGTTTGTTTTGACAAGCCTTCGCAAAGCAGGCAGGTCATAAACGGTCCACCATACTTCAAGCCAAACTCTGGGACCAGGCTTGGAGGAGAGTAGAGCCCATAAAGGGCAGGACATCTATGAAAAGGCCCAATGTGTCAAAGCATGCATACACCCATTGGGGCAATGGAGACCCTACCCCACTTAATTGCCACTCTTTCAAGTGCTCCCAAGCCAAAGTCTCTGTCACCACCAGCACCTCCAAGGCTGTGCATTCTGATCCACCAAAACCAGGCCAATTGTTTCACATTGCTACAGCCAAAAAGTTGTCTAAGAGGGTGAAAACCCATAAGTCGCAGTCAGAGCAAAGAAAAATAAGAAACCTCCTTCAATTTCCCACAGCCCCAGCTTCAACCTTGATGGCTTCAGTACCAGTGTCACTATCAACAATACCAGTAACTCTGCCATTAGTTAATTGGCTGATTTTGGTGCATATACAACTGACATTGAGACCAACACTAAGCATCCAGCTGCTAGAGGATCCTCTACTTGTAGCCTCTACATCAGAAAGCAAGATTCGAGAGCTGTCTGCAGTCCTGATACCACGAAGGAGGACTGAAAGTCAGTTGCCTTCATATTATGGAGACCACCTAACATCTCGATAGGGGTCTTCCAATTCTGACTTTTCAGGCTACTTTCACTCCAAACTGAGAGGTTGGGGTTCTGAATGGCACAAGCAGACCCAGTATCAATCATGCTCACTATATTCTGATTGGGAGAGGTGATCTCCATCCTGTCAGGATCCTCCTCAGCACTAACACTGTATCAAAGATCCTGCCTGGAGGTATGATATGGAGCAGGATCTTGGTCTGGAGACCCAGCAACGGGTGGTTAAAAATAAAGATCCAGTGTTTGATGCGGTCCAGTCAGAGACCTCTACACCAGTAGCAATTCCGATGCTTCCAGCGTTATCGCGAACCATCCAACAGCCTTGGAAAGCTGCTTCTTCTGTTCTGCCCACGTCAAAGTGCCTTGAACCATGTACAAGGTTCTGGAGATGGATGCAGGGTTTTTGTTCCACCAAATTCTGTCATTGTGGAGTCCCAAAATGTCAATTCCTCATCAGTGGATAAAGAGGGTAGAAGGTTGGACTTGATGGGGCATCACATTCATTCCTTTGTTGCATTGGGCTTGAGAGAGTGGCTAACTATGGCCTGGTATCAGCTTTACCTATGGGAAAAGATAACATCTCTCTTCAATCATATCCCTGAGGATAAACAGGAATTGGCTTAAGTCCTCCAGTGTCAGGAATGAATCTGAGCATGTGGAGATGATTGGCAGATTCAGGATCAGAATGGGGACAGCAAGAGCAGAGAGAGACACCCTCCCTAGTGAGCACAGATATGGCAAGACGTTCTTCCTATGACCTTGACACGGAGATGGCCCAGCCTGAATGGCTCCCCCATTCCTCCACCATGAGAACTCAAGTTTTGGAGGGAGAGGAGGAGGTGGAGGAGGAGGAGGGGTGTGAGTTGAGGGATGCTAGGGTCTGTCTCCGAGTGAAGATGGAAAAATTAGGGGCAGGGCTCAGGTTGGTCACTCGTGGAAACCAATGTAGGAGGGAGACACCCTAAGGGAGGGGCATCTCTGCAAAGCAAGTCTGGCTGTGAAGCTCATGCCAAGACTGCTGGCAACTTCTCTAACTTCCACTTCCGTATCCTCTACTGATATCCGTAGATGTGTGGCTAGGGGTGGACGAAAGTCACTTACCTGTCCTCGAAGATTTCCCGCGGTGGGGGGGAGGCGCATCGTTGCTCCCCCCGCGAAGTTCAGCCCGGGGGGGGAGGCTTCCCGCCTCGCCCGGCTGAAATTCAGGCCGGGGGGGAGGCGCCTCGCCTCGCCCGGCCACAAACTAAACAGTTAAAAAAAAAAACGCCCCCGTGATAGGCTACGTGACGATTAACGTAGCCTATCACGGCTAGATCTGCAAAGTCAGCTGTGATAGGCTACGTAAATCGCCACGTAGCCTATCACGGGTGACTTAAAAAAAAAAAAGCACGTACGCAAATGGCGGCCCCCATAGGGAGCCGCCATTCGCGTTCCTTATTTGGTCGCCGTAGTCTACGTAAACATTTACGTAGACTACAGCGACCAAATAAGGAACGGGAATGGCGGCTCCCTATGGGGGCCGCCATTATCCGTATGTGCTTTTTTTTTTAAAGTCACCCGTGTTACGCTACGTGGCGATTTACGTAGCCTATCACGGCTGACTTTGCAAATCTAGCCGTGATAGGCTACGTTAATCGTCACGTAGCCTATCACGGGGGCGTTTTTTTTTTTCTTTTATTGCAATGGCGGCGGCGGCAGCCGGTCGAAAGATCGGCTGCCGCCCCCGCCCTTGACAAAGACCCGACGAACTGCCGGCCGGACCCGCCGCCGGGAGGGACATTCGGCAAAGGTAAGTCCCGTCCCGGGGGGGGGCGGGGGGCGGGGGGGCGGAGAATTTCTCCCCAAAACTTGTTCGGGGGGCCGAACACGTTGGCGCTCGGCCCCCCGAAGTTTCGGGGAGAAATTCTCCGCCATCCCTATGTGTGGCTTAGCTGGTTCTATGCAGTCTGAGAGTTTCCTAGCATCTGCACTTGTAAAGAAGCTAGTCATTTACCAATGAAGTAGTGTTGGCCTGAAGCTTTGTTTCCTGGAGTGTGTTGATTGCGAAGGGAGAGGAACGTGACATCCAGAGTGTGGTGATATGTCTCTCTCACCCCAAAATAAATACATCCAGGAACATGGCTGACTGTGATGCAAAGGCGATGGTTTGGCTCAATAGCCTTGCATAGACATGCATGGCTTAGGTCCGTGGGTCTATCACAAAAGAACTTGCACCAGAATGGAGGATTTCCCATTTGATGGTGAAGGCTTACCATAGAATCATGGGATCATAGAATAGTAGGGTTGGAAGGGGCCTATATGACCATTGAGTCCAACCCCCTGCTCAGTGCAGGAGACCAAGTCAAAGCATCCCTGAGAGGTGGCTGTCCAGCTTCATCTTGAATGCCTCCTGTGTGGGAGAGCACACCACCTCCCTCAGTAATTGGTTCCATTGACGTTGCTCTAACAGTCAGGAAGTTTTTCCTGATGTTCCGCCGGAACCTGGCTTCCTGTCAGTTGAGCCCATGATTCTGTGTCCTGCACTCTGGGATGAAAAGAAGAGTTCCAAGATCCTTTTGCTCTTTCTTCCTGCATGGAAGCAGATCCTGCATGGGTCCTCTCTATTATACAGAAGGATTACAGAATTGAGTTTGCCGACCTCCCTCCAGCAAGCACTATCAGGACCACTGCACCCAATCCTGAGTAGTCCACACCATCGAGCTGCCCTATGACTTAGCAGGCCTTCCACTCACGGACCCTGTTCGAGCTCACTCCACTCAAGCGAGGGCTATGTCCATGGCATTTAGTGGGGATGTCTTCAGGCTTTCCCCATGTCTGTTCTCTCATTTAAGCAAAACAATACATCGTTGCACCTCCTTCACCCCACCCCACCCGCTCCAAGCCCATCTTCCTACAAACGCACACACAAATGCACACACAAATGCTTCATTCAGCTGGGGGAAATGTATACGCGTACAAAAGTCTGCACAAAAATGAATGCATTTGGAGAAATGCATACAAAAATACAAAATTTTAAAGGATGCACACAAAAATGTATGCCAATATTTGTGCGGACAAAGAACATTCACTATCCAATTTGGGACGGAACAAATGTCTCCTCGGAAAACTGAGCAACATTGAGCTTGACAGATTTGCCCATACCTAGTAAGGGCCAGGGGGGTTCCATGCTGACCTCCCACCACCACACAGACATGCATGCTTGCACTGTCTCTGATGCAGTTAGACCATTGGTCCATCTAACTCACTACCACTTTCTACTTGAGCTGGCAGTGGGTCCCAAGGATCTCAGGCAGAGGTCTTTCCCATCACCTTATTCCTGCTCCTTTTAGCTGGAGATGTTGGGGACTGAACACAGGATCTTGCCCACAGAGCAAGTGGACTAAGCTCTGACCCACCTCACCCTGTATCTTCTCTTCTCACAGCCAGTGGCTCTTCAAGGAGTCAAACAGGCAAGGGTTTGTTGGCTTGCTTGCTTGCTCGTTCGTTCATTTGTTTTTCCCAGACCTGCTTCCAAAATGCCTTGTGTTTGGAGCTGCCAGAGACTGAACGGAGACCTTCTACAGTCAACACATTTGCTCTTCCACTGAGCTGTGGGCCTCTCTGTAATTGCCCAGTCTTGGAGATAATTGGGCAACCTCTGCTTGTGTTGAGCTGCCTTTGTACATCGGAGCCCTGTATACCTTTGGACAGGAGCCAAACAAATTTACGTTGGTGTATGCCTGGAATCTGTATTCCATAGAGGTCCCTTAGCCTTGCATGGCATCGGCCTCCTGTAACAGCCATCTGTGGCTTGTGTGTGATTCTGAATCATTCATGGCCTCTGATATAGGATCCCTTCCTTTCCTAACCGCTGGAGTCAAGGTTATTTACCGGGTACTCTATCTGATCAGCCAGCAATGTGGTTCGGATTATATGGCAAGTTCTCACTGGGGTCAGGACGATGACAATGATGAGGAAGCATCTCCTCATCTCCCCCCACTTTTTTTTCTCTCTCTCTCCAGAGATTTTAGTGCAATGAAAAGGAGGGGAGGGTTTGAACCCACAGTGGGGAAACGCTGCAGTTTTAATAAGGCATTGGATAATCATATAGCTGGGGCAGGAGGGTGATGTTAGGAAGAATGATACATTATGAATAGATCATGCAGTTTGTCAGACCTGACGACCCTATGTGGACTGCAGGGGCTTGAATGCACTGAGATGTGTTACTGTTGTTTGCCTTAATTAAACTGGTGGGAATTGTCTTCCGTGCAAAGGAAAAAAGAGGCACAAAAATGAGATGCATTTTTAAGTGGTCTCTCATACCTTGCTGTCAAAACTGGTAACAGGTTAAAGGAAAACATCTCATTTGGGGGCAGATACCACCTGGGGGGAGGGGGGGAGTGTGTGTATATGATCTCCTCCTTGGAAGTTTTCAAGAAAAGTTTTTGGTGTTTAGTTTATAGCATATATAAATTAGCCCACCCTTCCCCAACCTAGTGCTGTCCACATGGGATGGATTTCAATCCCCATAATCCCCAGTCATATCTGATGAGTGGGGATTATGGGAGTTGTCATCCAACACATCTGGAGGGCGCCAGGTTGGGGAAGGCTGCATTAGCCCTCTCCGTTTACAGCCATTTGGATTAGATAGCCATCAGCATTGGTATTTATCTACCCCTCTCCTCGGCCAAAAAGGCTCCCACAATGACTTCCAGATAATCAGTAAAAAAACAAGACAGTCCCTGCTCGCAATCTAAATTACAATCTAAAAGGACATGACACAAAAGGAAAAAAAGGCAAGTGAAAGAGGAAAAAAGGCAAGCGGCCTTTCCTCAGGGTTGTTGGAATGGCTTTGTGTCCCATCTCATCTCCTTCTGCTATCATTTGCTGGGATGGGTGCTGGTGGTGACCACTGAGGGAAGAGCCTAATAGAGGTGGTCTTTTTGATACAAGACTGGATAGGATGGGACCACTCCTCAATTGAGCCTATACATGTGGAAGGAAGGGACAGCATGTTCCTGCCCACCTGGCCTCAGACGTTCTCAAAGGGCTGGAACATCCAAATAGAACCAATAGGCCTACCATGAGAAGTGGTCAGATGAGCAGATGATGGCCAGAGCTGCTCCATCTGCAGGCTGTCCTCAAAATGTTATGTCCTTCCATGGCTATCCAGAGATGGTGGAGACTAGGCCAAGGCACATCCCCACGCCCATGCACATGTATGGACCAGATTGAAAGGAGGTCTGGTTTAATCCAGCCACTGGCCTTCAGAGTCTAAAAATGGACACTTTGCATAGCATGGACTTTCTCAGGATTTTTTATAATAACTCTGCAAGGTCTTGTTGGCTATGTATTACAGTATTACAGGTAACTTAGCAGCTTGGCCAGCTAGGTGGGTTCGTGGCAGTAGCAAGTCTTGCATCCAAATCCAATTCGCAGCTTCCACACTCTACTACGTTAACCAGGGCTAGATCCACACTCCTGTAGGGATGTCAGAGAATTTCGCCCCGAATCTTGGGGAGACCGAATGCCAGCGCATTCGGCCTCCCGAAAGCGGTGGCGAAATGGTCTGCCCCCCCGCCCCCCCCCCAGGATGGGACTTACCTTGGGCGAATTTCCCTGGCGGCGGCAGCTCCGGCGGCGGTTCAGCAGCAGCGGCTGGTCTTCCGACCAGCTGCCGCCGCCGCCATTTCCAAGCTAAAAAAAAAAAAAATGTGATAGGCTACGTAAAGATTTACATAGCCTATCACGGCTAGATTTTTAAAAAATACCGTGATAGGCTATGTAAATGTTTACATAGCCTATCACAGCTGAGTTAAAAACAACAACAACAACAACACGTGTACGCAAATGGTGGCGCCCATGGGCGCCGCCATTTGCATTCCTTATTTTGGCATGTCTAGTCTACGTAAACATTTACGTAGACTACAGCAAAAATAAGGGGAACGCAAATAGTGTAGCATCTACGCTATTTGCGTTCCCCTTCTTTTCGCCGTAGTCTACGTAAATGTTTACGTAGACTATACATGCCAAAATAAGGAGCGCATACCGTACGCGCGTTTTTGTTTTTTTAAAAACCCAGCTGTGATAGGCTACGTAAACATTTACGTAGCCTATCACGGATGACTGCAGGGACGCAAACAGCGGCGGCTATGGCCGCCGCCGTTTGCAGACCCGGCCGGCCAGAATTTCGGGGGGGAGGGACGGGACGCCTCCCCCCCAGGCCACAATTTTGGGGGAAGGGACGGAGCGCCTCCCCCCCACCGCGAATCAAATTTCGTAAAAGGTAAGTGGCTTTCGTACATCCCTACCCTGCTTTGTAGTGGTACTGAAGTGCACTGATAACGGATGGGGCACATTACACATTACACATTCCATATACCATTTTTGTAGTGCTATTTCCTGCTTTTTATTGCACAATATACACTATGCTTAGGGATGTACAAATTACTTACCTGCCGTTCCAGCAAGGGGGGTTTGCGGGGGCGGGAAGGCGATCCGTCCCTCCCCACGGAATCCTTGCCGGCCGGCTCCGCTCTGTGGCAATTCCGTGGAGCTGCTAGCCAGCTCCGAAGCCTCAGCGTTATGGCCGTAAAAAAGATTTACGTAGCCTATCAGGGCTGACTTAAAAAACAGACAAAAAAAAACACGTGCGTACGCAAATGGCGGCACCCTAGAGTCGGACACGACTGGTTGGGGACACCTTTACTTTTAGTCTACATAAACATTTACGTAGACTAAGACGGCGAAAATAAGGAGAACGCAAATAGCGTAGACGCTACACTATTTGTGTTCCCCTTATTTTTGCTGTCTTAGTCTACGTAAATGTTTACGTAGACTAAGATGTGCCAAAATAAGGAATGCAAATGGCGGCGGTTCTGGCCGCCGCCATTTGTGTACGCGCTTTTTTTTTTTTTAAAGTCAGCCGTGATAGGCTACGTAAACATTTACGTAGCCTATCACGGCTGACTGCAGGTATGAGAACGGCGGTGGCTACGGCCACCGCCATTTGCGTCCCTGCTATCCAGCAGCCGGATGTCCGGCTGTTGGCGGAGCCGGCCGACGGCTCCACAGAATTGCTGTGGAGCACAGCCGGCCGGCCAGGATTCCGGGGGGGGGGAGGAACAGAGCACCTCCCCCCCCCAGTGAGGATTCTGGGGGGAGGGATGGAAAGCCTCCCCCCCAACCATAAACATAATTTGCGAAAGGTAAGTACCTTTCGTACATCCGTAGTAGTACATGCCCTGGTCTTCTCTTGTTTAGACTACTGCAATGCACTCTATGTGGGGTTACCCTTGAAGACAGTTCGGAAGCTGCAGCTGGTACAGAACGCAGCGGTTCGCCTGATTACAGGCAGACGCCGGCAAGATCACATCACCCCAGTGCTGAAGGAGTTGCACTGGTTACCAGTTGTTTTCCGAGCCAAATTCAAGGTGTTGGTTTTGATCTTTAAAACCCTATATGGTTCTGGCCCAGCCTATCTCAAGGAGTGCCTCTAGCAACACCAGACAGACCACTTAACAAGATCAGCCTCGGATGGCCTTCTCTCTGTCCCATCAGCCAGGACAACTAGGCTGGTGAGGACGAGGGAGAGGGCCTTCTCTGTGGTGGTCCCCACTCTGTGGAACTCCCTCCCTAGGGAACTCCGCCATGCCCCCTCTTTAATGAGCTTCCGCCGTACATTAAAAACGTCGTTCAGGCAGGCATTTGGGGTGGGTTAGGGTATTTTTTATGATGTTTTTAATGTAGAATTTTATTGTTTTAACTGTTTTGTTGTTGTACATCACCCAGAGTGGCTGGGTGACCAGCCCGATGGGCGATTAATAAATTTAATAAATAAAAATAAAATAAAAATACATTTCTCTCCCCACCCCACCAGTCCTTTCTCCTTTCTTAGCTTGTAGCATTTGTGTGGATGCCTTGCCAACTATTAACTGTGCAATGCATTTTTCCTTCTAATGCAAGAGAGCCGGGAAAGGAGAGCTACAGTTAAAGAGAAACATGGTCCTGGCTGGGCCTCAGCTTTAATCAGATATAATGTCCACCTCATCCACTATGGGCATTTCTGCTCAACCATCTTCTTCTCAAGGTCTATTTCTTATTCAAGAGCCCCTCCTTGGCCACCCCTGCCCCCAGACTTGCACACCTCTGCCCACTTTCTCTGCCCATCTCTCCCCCCAGACTTGCACACCTCTGCCCACTTTCTCTGCCCATCTCTCCCCCCAGACTTGCACACCTCTGCCCACTTTCTTTGCCCATCTCTCCCCCCAGACTTGCACTCCTCTGCCCACTTTCTCTGCCCATCTCTCCCCCCAGACTTGCACACCTCTGCCCACTTTCTCTGCCCATCTCTCCCCCCAGACTTGCACACCTCTGCCCACTTTCTCTGCCCATCTCTCCCCCCAGACTTGCACACCTCTGCCCACTTTCTCTGCCCATCTCTCCCTCCAGACTTGCACACCTCTGCCCACTTTCTCTGCCCCACCCCCCTTTATGTTTGTTTATTCCAATATCTGTTGTAACCTATTCTAAAAACTCAGGGCAAGTCATGACATCATTTCTGATTAAACAGGGGAACATAAGGGTAAACGGATTTAGCACAACTGGCTGCCCTCCAGATGTTTTGGCCTACAACCCCATCAGGCCCTCAACATTGGCTATGGCTGATGGGAGTTGTAGGCCAAAATGTCTGGAGGGCCCCAAGTTGCCCACCCCTGGTGTAGCAGAATCATAGAACCAGATGGGATGAAATGGCTTGTCTGATACGGCACTTTTCAAACTGCTCACTTTCAGGGAATGCTATTTCCTTGGTTTTGTTATCTTGCCCTAAGGAGATCAGGGCAGCATAGCTGGTACCCCCTCCCACTATATCCTCACAACAGCCCTGTAAGGTAGGTTGGGTGAAGAGATGATGGCTGGCCCGAGGTCAACAAGTGTGCTTTATGGCTGGGTGGGCCTTTGAACCAGGGTTTCCTTTGTCTACATCCAGCATGCTTTTCCCCACACCACACCACACCACACCACACCACAGAAGAGCAGATCCTGAGCATCTGCCCTGGCATCCTTATGGATACCAAAGCTTCCTGGGGATGTGTTCAGGATGCATACTCATGGGGCCTGCTGGGCATCCATGTTGCCCCGCCTGAAACTAACAGTGCGCACCAGATAATTGTTATGGCAGTAGACAGAACAAACGCGGGATTGCTGCTTCTGGAGTCCACACTTGTGTTTCTGGCAAGGAGGTTTTGCAGGTGCTTCCAAACCTTGCAAAACCCTCTTTGACTGGAGAGACCGCAGAGCAAAAGTGTGTGTGTGTGTGTGTGTGTGTGTGTACACACCAAGGGGAGCGGTGCTTCTCTCAACCCACTTTCAAGTCTCTTTAAAAACTACCAACTGTCGCCTCGTGCAGGGTGTGCTCTCCACTATACCCAAGAATGTTGCGATTGTGTATTGTGAGGGGAAAAAAATGGTACTGGTGAGAAAATTGCCTTTCAAGGAAGCTTGTACATCATTGCTAATCTTCTGATGGAGTAACTCAAACAAGTTTCCAGAGAACTGCAGGTTCTTCTTGGAGGTCCCTGTGTAGGCACATACAAGGGAAACCTGTGTCTGCACAGAGCATCTGCAGAACATTCTAGAGCAAGAATTCAGATATGTGTGGTGGCAGGGCAGGGCTTCTGTGTCCATGGTGCATGCTTAAAGGGGAGGACCTCTTGCCTTCCCACCCAGCTCTTCTTTGACCACTACAGTGGTAGCATGTAGAGGAAGGTTCTCTTACTCTTTACTGAGAAAGCTAGGCCTATTTCGCCTCCCTTTCTTCATCTTTCATCATGCACACGTAAAAAAAGGATATTGTAAGGCTGGAAGAAGTGCAGAAAAGAGCAACTAAAATGATCAAGGGGCTGGGGCAACTCCCCTATGAAGAAAGGTTGCAACATCTGGGATTGTTTAGCATGGAAAGGAGGAAGGCAAGGGGAGACATGATAGAGGTGTACAAAAATATGCATGGTGTGAAGAATGTGGATAGGGAGACTTTTCTCTCCCTCTCACATAATACTAGAGCCCAAAGGGGTCATCCCATGAAGCTGATTGGTGGGAATTCAGGATGGATAAAAACGACTTCTTCACATAGTGCATAGTCAAACTATGGAATTCACCACCTCAAGATGTAGTGATGGCCACCAACTTGGATAGCTTTAAATGGGCATTAGACAAATTCCTGGAGGAGAAGGCTATCAAAGGTTACTAGAGTGCTACCTCCAGTACTAGAGGCAATATGCCTATGTACACCAGTTTCTGGGGAATATTGGTGGGAGGGTGCTCTTGCATTCATGTCCCGCTTGTGTTTTCCTGGTCGACAGCCAGTTGGCCACTGTGTGAACAGAATGCGGGACTAGATGGACCTGGTCTGATTCAGCATGGCTTTTCGTATGTTCTTATGTTTTTATGTTCTTATCCAGTGCTTCTTTGCTCATTGTACCCCACTAAGTTTCCAAGGAACTGCAGGATTCCCCCAGAACACACCTTGACAAATCCATACTCTAATTCAACCTCTTGCCCTAGAACTCTCTTGTCTCAGTCTGTATCTGAGGAATTGTATGCATGCTAACACATTCTGGGCCATCAACCTCTGACTCATTTGCTGGTTCAAAGGGTGCATCAGTGGTTGCAGTCAGTCAAGATAGAGGCACCAAACCCCACATAAAATCAGTGCCTCTTGACTCACCTCCCTTTCATGCCATACAGCCAGACTACGCTCTCAGGAGTGTGGAGCATAAATTCCACATTCTAAAGCAGTGATCTGGGAATGATTGCCCAAAGCAGTTCACTAGTGGTATGTGTAGCTGAAACACCCCCAGATCCCTTGTTTATACAGACAAGAGTTTGCTATCTCAAGTTAGCAATTCTGGAGTCTGAGCACAGCAGATGCTCACCGACCTTTTATGATTAATTTAACATTTCCAAGAAAAAGATTCCACAACCCCATTAAGTAGCTTGTTCTGAGCAGCTTCTCAGAGCTAGATGGGGATTGGTGCTCCCTTTCACCGCCAGTGCTTAACCGAAATCTATTTTCCACTGTTTAAAGCTGCTGTTCTTCTGCGTCGTAGGGCCAAACGAGACGTTAGATGCTCCCAGTCAGTCCAGCATTCTGGGAAGTCTCAATGACTTTCCCCATGAGCTCTCTTTCCTTCACCTAAGATTCCAGCTGCCCTCTTTAGCACTTAGGAACAGCTGTACATTAACTATACAGCAAAGAAATTAGCTGCTTATTTGTTCCTATAAAATGTTGCTTGTTGTCCACAGATATAAGATATACCTTGTATCTTATATCTACCGACAAGCTGTACCTTTCTGGAAGATTAAAAATGTCAAATAAATAAATAAATAAACAAACAAAGACATGGTTGATTTTCTTCTTTCTGTCACGAATCTACAGCCATGATGCCAAGCTTCACATATAAAAGGCTACCCTTGCCTAAACAGTGTTTGGCGCTCGTAGCTGCAGCTCTGGCACCATTTTTTCTTTAATGGGCTTCTCCCCAAGGCAATTCCAGTCGAAGATGGATTGTGGAAGCAGCATGATGATTAAAGTTCTCCCACAGCTGATCAGATTTGTCTATGTGACAGTGTCATGAAGCCAAATCAGAATAAGGGCAAGACACACCGCCCTCACTCTGAATAGGCTTTGGGCAATACCACACAGCCAATTAACTTTACTTCTGTGATCATGCCATCAAGCTACTATACATGGAAGGCCCATCTGGGAGGTAACAGTTGTTCAAAGGGAGCACTTCCATTGCAGCATAGCTGTGGGGCATCAGATCCTGCCTCATCTCCTTGGTTACTTCAAAGGGTGGCGGGGGGTATTGATTTTCTTTGTCCTCTGCTCACTGTGAGCAACCTTCTCCCCTCCCACCACCTCTAGCTGTCAAATTGATGCCCTTCCCTAGAGACCCTCTTGCTGAAGGGGTCTTGCACTTTTAAACAGCTTTCAGCTGTGTCTTCGGGCGCTTCTCGCACTCAAAATGTGAAAAGCAGATAGGCTGTAACCTTTGACTAATGGATTCAATGTTAACATTGAATATTTCTTCGAGGGCACCCTTGCCCCAAGGGCTAAACGTAACTGCTCACCAGACTCTCGCCTAGTGCTTTGTCTCGAAATGTTGCTGATCTGAGAGGAAGTGGCACCGCGGAAAGCATGTTATGGTAGCCTCTGGAGTGGTTCAATTGGGGCAGTACCCCCAGAATGCGGCAAATGGCGGTGTTGAGGATTTAGCAGTAAGCACTGGTATCTCCATGGGATCCTGCCAGTCCCAGATGCAACCTGGCTTGAACTTGTGAAGCATCACCTTATGGATCATTCTCACCCTCTGCAAACCTGGCTATTTGCTCTCCACCCATATGTGCTCCCATGGGCTAGGCCTGCTAAGGGCATCACTCATTCCAGCATCTGCAGTCGCAGACAACTGCCAGTCAGAGGGTAAGAGAATAACAACTTTGGGGGCACTTCCTTCAAATATGCAATCGTAATTTCTGCACAGGTTCTAGTGAGGAAGTAGAAAGGTGCAAGGCCTCGCTGAGGTTTTGCTCACTTTTTTTTTCCAGGGCAGAAGAAGAGCTTCTTACACACCTCTTATTTCTCCCCTGCAACACACACACACACACACACACACGTTCACCGCTTGTTCACTACTCCTCCTTTTCCCAGTCTGCAGCTTCAGTACCTCCCCCCCCCCCGCCATGGGCTCCTTCCGCAGGTGATCCCAGCCAAGGAGGGATCATGAAATTGGTGTGATGATGTCATGTTCTCCCATAGCCAGTTGTATTTGGCTACGGAATTAAGATTGCCGGGAGAATTATCAACAACCTCCGATATGCAGACGATACCACCCTAATGGCAGAAAGCGAAGAGGATCTCAAGAGCCTCTTGTTGAGGGTGAAAGAGGAGAGTGCAAAAGCTGGTTTGAAACTCAACATTAAAAAAACGAAGATCATGGCATCTGGCCCCATCACTTCCTGGCATATAGAAGGGGAAGAAATGGAAGCAGCGACAGATTTTACTTTCTTGGGCTCCAAGATCACCGCAGACAGTGACTGTAGCCATGAAATTAAAAGACGCTTGCTCCTTGGGAGGAAAGCTATGGCCAACCTAGACAGCATAGTCAGAAGCAGAGACATCACCTTGCCGACAAAGGTCCGTCTAATCAAAGCTATGGTTTTCCCAGTAGTAATGTATGGCTGTGAGAGCTGGACTATAAGGAAGGCTGAGCGCCGAAGAATCGATGCTTTCGAACTGTGGTGCTGGAGAAGACTCTTACGAGTCCCCTGGACTGCAAGGAGGTCCAATCAGTCCATCCTAAAGGAAATCAACCCTGAGTGCTCATTGGAAGGACAGATAATGAAGCTGAAGCTCCAATATTTTGGCCACCTAATGCGAAGAGAAAACTCCCTGGAAAAGACCCTGATGCTGGGAAAGACTGAAGGCAAAAGGAGAAGGGGACGGCAGAGGATGAGATGGCTAGATAGCATCACGGATGCAATGAATATGAACTTGAGCACGCTCCGGGAAAGAGCGCAGGACAGGAAGGCCTGGCGTGCTATGGTCCATGGGATCACGAAGAGTCGGACACGACTGAACGACTGAACAACAACAACAGCAACCTGAGGCCAAATCAGAGAGAGGGCAGGAAGTACTGCCTTTTCTCTGAGTAGGCTTCCTGACCATATCATGTAAGCCAATCAGATTTGACTATGTGATAATGTCATAAAGCCAGTTCAGATGCTGTGACGAGTCCTGAGTCCCCCCCCCCACACTCATACTGTTTAATACATCATAGCCAGCCTTTTTCCCCACAGTATATATTCTCCTCCTGTGACAAGATGCTTATAGGCAGTGAGGTTGCTTCAGTCCACAGGGCAAGTTGTTCCATCCCTTTCCACCACTCTTACAAAATTATCCCCCTAGCTGTGTTATTGTTGTGGTGGTACCCAGAGATAATCTCATGCTACCCTCACAAGGCTCAGCCCAGTGATCTGCAGCGACCACAGATCTGCTGATGAGCTTGCTTCAGTTGTGGCACAGTGTCAACCCCACTGGGTGATCTGAATGGAACCTGAAATCATAGAAAATGCTCCGTCCCTCCCCCTCCTCCTCACAATGACAGGGTTGGATGTGTTGATTTACTGTTCCTTATTTATGCCAAATGGCAGAGTTGCCATCAAAAAGAGGAAATACATTCTTGTGGCTTTAGTGGATATATATATATATATATATATATATATATATATATATATATATATATAAATTTATATGCTTTAAATTGCAGTGGCCTCTGAGCAGACATTTTTTACACAAATATCCAAGAAGGTCACTGTTAATTGTCTCATGGCTAGGGCACTGCATAGAAATTCGGGAGGCAGGCTGTGCTGCTAGACTGACAGAGAGTTTGCACAACTCACACACAAACAGATGTGGTTACCCTTATTGCTCCAACCTCTGTAGTAGGGCTGAACCCAAATGGCCCCTGAATTTTGAGGCCTCATCAGCAGGTTGAGAATGTGGAGAGAGGCATTTATCTTAGGGGGCGTGGGTGGGAAGATGCAAAATCTGGCACCAGGTTCTGAGTTAGCTCAGCTGTTAGCAGGTGTCGTTCTTTCCCCCTTTGATTTTATTTTTTCCCTTGCTGTCTCTGCAGATGATCTCCTTCCAGCAGCCCAAATGCCATTTTGTTTCCCCTGTAATGCTCTGGGCGTAGCAGTGTTCTGAAACATGGGAGGCGGGGGGGGGATGGCGGTCATCGTGGTCTATACTAGTTGCAGCAAGAAAGCAATGTTTTCACCACAGCTGCTAATGTTCAGCCCCTTTCTTCCTAAATGGCACCCCACTGGTGGTTAAATTCCACACACACCCATCAAATTTCATAGAAACTGCCCCCTGTTTGGGGAGAGGGGAGGCTGCCACCCCTCCCCAGTAATCAACTTGGGAATGCTGCTATGAGGACTTTTGGTTCAGCCATTCTCAGAAGTATGAAGGAGACAAAGGTTGCTGTTAGACTCATATCTCTAGGTCAGGATGCAAGTTCCTAGGTTGAAGGGGAAAAGACCAGTGGCTGTTTGCTGTGGTCGAGAGTCACCTAAGAACATCCGAGAGGGGAGCCTCCGCACACGTGATAGTGTGTTTATGTGCTGATGTGTTTGCTTATTGAAAATGTATCTCTATTTACCCTCTGAAAAGAACCTGGAGGTGGCTCAGAAATCCCCAAGCATTCCAAAACTGTAATGAGAAGTAGGTAAAAGTGGCACACACATCAGCAGGAGTCCTGAGCTACAAAGAAATCAGGTGGCAACTACTCCCACCCCCTTAAAAAGCTCTCTGGAATAGCCTAAATTTCACTGATCACCCAAGGTAAGGCAGTGATGAGGCCAAGCAGGCCTCCTTTGAGAGGGCATCCCACAATCTAGGGGCTGCAGCTAAAAAGGCCCTGCCTTGCGCATCCCTATCATACCTCAGACGGTGGGAGGACATCATAGAACAAGGCCCGATCTGGTTGCTTTGGTAGGGGTCCATGGGATCAGTGCATTCACAGTTGCATTTCCTCTGATGGCATGCCACGTTGGGCCTTTTGCATAGGACCTCTGTGCATCAACTTTCTGCCATTTTACAATGGCCTCTGCTAAGCCTGGAGCAGCGAATGCACAAGAGAGGTTCGATTTAAATGTAACTAGTAAATAGGGCCACAATGGGCTCTGGAGTAACAAAAATGTCTCCGCTCCTCATCTGTGGGCCCATCCAAAACTACACCAGCATGCCTCTCTCTCTCTCTCTCTCTCTCCCTCTCACACACACACACACACACACACACTTGTTCTCTGGTTGTTCACAGCCACAGCAATCATCCTCTGCTCTTTCATGTCATGTTGTCTAACTTCTGGTGCAGGGCCATCAGGCCACAGCACAGCATGGCAAGAGAATGAGTAATCCCCAGTTGTCTAAGCACCATGGGGGTGGTGGTGACCTCCCCCTCGCCCCTGCTCCCACACAATGGGTTAATATCGAGAAGCTTTGTAGAACATTCCAACGCATCGATAAAAGGATAGGGCGGCGTGGTCCACCTTTATAGTTTGCAAATGAGGCCACGAATCCAGGGGACCACTTTCAACTCAGCTCTAGTATTTTCTCTTGTTTTCACCTTTGTGGTCTAACAGGACAGCTGGATGTTGCAAAACCATTGCCGTCCCCATACCGGCCCCCTCCCCTGCATACATACCCCCCCCCAATGTATGATAGACGGAAGATTTTTCCCCAAATGCATACCATCGCCTGCGTGGGTTTTTGTTGTTGTTCCCGAGTTGTGCCTTTCACTTTGTTCCGAACACAATAAACCCCGGCATGTCCTGATCCTTTCGAAGGTGGCGTCCCATATAGTACTTCTGCTGTTGGGAACACTCCGCTCCTCATCTTTGGGCCCATCCAGCTGCACAGGGCCCCTGCGAGGGAACGAGATGTTGTGGAAGGGGAGACCGACTCATCCACCGCAGGCAGCTTTGAAATGGAGATCAAAACTTTCCATTTCTGTTCCAAAAGTGAAATAAGGTACTAGAAGAGCAAGCAGTTCCAGAGAGGAAGGGAAGGGTTGTGTGGTGGGGAAGAGACATCTGGCCCTCCTGCCAAGGCAGCCTTCTCTGCTTCGCGGCCTCTGCTAAGCAATAAGTTACAGAAGAAGATAGGGATCAAGTTGCTTCCCTTCCTGCTGCACACACACACACATCTCTCCAACTTTCTTTCATACTGGTGGGGGTGTTCGCGTTGGCACCGTAAGGAACTACGCCGCCCTGAGAAAGGGAGATGTAGAGCAAAGGAAGAGATGATGAACAGCAATATGACAGCCATCTTCAACTATTTGCAGGGCTGCCACATAGAGGAGGGAGCACATTTGTTTCCTGTTTGCTCCGAAGGGTGGGACCCAATCCAATGAGTTCAATTTCCCCCCAAAAGGGATTTCGGTGAAACCTTAGGAAGAGTTTCCTGCTGGTCTGAGCTGCCCGACAGTGGAATAGATGGCCTCAGGAAGTGCGGGGCTCTCTTCCCTTGTTTTTAAGCAGAGGCCAGATGGCTGCCTGCCAGGGAAGCTCCAGCAGTGGACTTCCTGCAATGGCAGGCATGCGGACTAGATGACCTTTGAGTACCCTCCCCATTCTACATTCCTATGAGACTTGAAAAGAGGAAAACATATTAGGTGCAATTAGGAGGACAAAGCTGCATGTGATGCGGAGAGATCCATGGTCAGAACTTGCTGAGATCTAGTGGTAGTTCTAACCCCGGGTTTTCCCCCGTGCCATTTCCTCAATTGAAATCACACATGTGGAAAGCAGCTAGCACTAGCCCTGAGCTATTGCCCCCACCCCCAGTTCACTGCCCCATTTGTGGCGACATGAGATTCATTTCAGTGCTTCAAGGAGTGTAATGCAGGTGAAATGTGGGGCATCTTCCCCATGGCGACGGGAGCGCTCTTCTCAAAATGGAAGCGCAGCTTAGGGGGCAAAAAGCGGAGCGCAGCCTTTGCCGTTTCAACACGTCCACGGCCATTTTCCGAGCAGCAGCAAGGAAAGCCTTTCTGGCTGCCAGGGTTTGCTGCTCTTTCCTTCCCCAGAAATCCGATTGGAACGACAATGATGTCATCTTGCGGCACAGTCTCCCAGTGGATTATGGGTTAAACAAAACACAACAAAAACCTGGCACTGCAGTCACTCTTGCCACCACTCTGTAGTTGGCAGCAGTTAAAATGGCGAGGGAAGGGGAGCAATTCCACTCCACCCTTTTGCCCCCATGCTTGGAGCTCAAGGTTCTCTGCTGGTGAGTTTAAGCGCACGCGCACACACACTGTTAACCCTGGGGGGGAGTGGGGAGGAGAGAGAGATGTGTGATTATACAGGCATCCTGAGAAATCCACAGGTCCAAGATTGGGGCGAGGCCCAGACAGACAGACAGACAGACAAGATTGGGGTGAGGCCCAGACAGAGAGCTTCGGCTATTGGGCGGTATAGAAATGAAATAATAAATAAATGCATGCAAGAGAAGGGACTTGCACAGGACTGAGACACCTTCTTGTGCTCTTCACCACTGGTGGTGAAAAGTTAGAGGATTTTTGACCACCTAACCCAGCATTGTCTGCTCTGACTGGCAGCAGCTCTTCTAGGTGTCAAGGAGAGGGAAGACTTCCCCATCACCTGCTACTGCCATGGGTCCTGATCCCACGATCAGTACACCAATAATCAGTACATACATAATCAATAACCTGTCATACAAGAGTCACACCTTCAGTCCGTGTATCCCAGAGATGTTGGATGATCTCTTTCAGCCCAAGAGCCCAATTCAATTTTGGAATAGCTCTTGGGGGCCACAGTCCCGTGGTGGGCAGGCCAAAGAGAAGATGATGTGGGACCAAAATACCAAATTGCCAACATATTTTAGTTTAAAGCTCTTACTGCCAAGGACTTACTGCTTTGGGAGAGGCATTTAAATCTTTGAGAATGAGGAAAAACTGCACAAAAGCTGGGAAACTACCCAAGAATTGGTGGTTGTAGGAAAGAGGGTAGGACCAGGGGAAGAGGGCTTGGCCATCTGGGGAGCTCCAGAAGGCCAGATTGAAACCCCAGGAGGGCCAGATTTGGCCCATGGGCCCAAGGTTCTGCACCCCTGTCCTAGCCCAAGAGGGTCTACTCCACCAACATCGTTAACATCGAAACTGATGCTGCCTGTGTCCAAAGCCGCTGAGTTACAGCCCTTCCCCTTTGGAGCACTGTTTGTGGAAGATGAGGTCAGACATCCCCTTTGGAACACCCTTTGTAGAAAGTGATGCTCAAGTGTCCCCTTTGGAGCACCATTTGTGGAAGGTGAACCTCAAATGTCCCCTTTGGAGCACCATTTGTGGAAGGTGAAGCTCAAACTTCCCATTTCAAGCACTGTTTGTGGAAGGTAAAGCTCAAATGTCCACTTTGGAGCATCATTTGTAGAAGGTGAAGCTCAAATGTCCCCTTTGGAGCACCATTTGTGGAAGGTGAAGCTCAAATGGCACCAGCTTCACCTCCACCTGTCCCTGCTCCTCCATCCCATGGTTTATAAAATGCCTTCTTGATCTTACTCCCCAATGTACATCAGATCCTGTCTCTCCTCGTAACCTCTCTTTACAGTCTTATGAGCATCAATTGCAATCAGACTGCATTATCCCTCCTTGGCATATGCTTTTCTCATCTCTCTATGCAACCCATCCTTTTAAACACACCATCATGCATACATCTCCAAAGAGCATTTCCCTTTGTATTCTGCCCATTTCAGCATCACTTTTGCATCTCGTTGCAAGATGCAGATTGACAGCTTAAAAAGGCAAGGCACAGAGTCTTTGCAACGGTGCATCAATGCTCCTCCCATTGAAATTGCAGAGATGTGCTGTGCTGGGTGAGCTGATTGTAGCCATTAAGAAGCTGCGCTCAGCTTAAAGGGAGGATTTCCGCTTGTCATATTGAAGTCTGCAAGAACACTGGGGCGGGGGGGGGGGACAAAACCAAATTCTGACTAAAGAAACCCCAGTAAGGTTGCACCTGCATGTCCCATGCTGGTTCTCCTCGTGTGATCCTGCTTGCTTTGTGAACTGTGTGGACAAGACAGTGGGGGCCGGTAGTTCTGATATCAGTGGAGCAGTGACTCTGCTCCGGGTTTCATTCAGAACCAGTCAGAACTCTAAAGGAGCTATCCAAAGTGGTGAAGCACCTTGGATAGCTCCTCTAGAGTTCTGACTAATACCCGGAGTGGATTCCCTGCCCCACTGACATCAAAGCCACCAGCCTCCACTGGGGCAAGAGATCCCAAAGTTAACACAAAGTTCAGACAGTTCCCACTGAGAATGAGCTGCACAGGTGATACGTCTCTCTCTGTGTTGAGGTGTCTAAACCGGAGCATAGCTCACCCCACATGTAAAGAGACGTCTGGGATCAGCCTGCAGTTAAGTAGCCCTTCAAATCCCACTTGAGCTTTGACAGCTTTTAAAAAGGGCCGTTTCCCACTCGTCTTCTAGAGCTTTCAGGCCACATTTCAGTGGTGTTGTCTGCCTTCCATCAGTGGATGCCCTGTCGCCAGGCAACTTGGACCTCCTAGGCGGCGGCTGCGTGGATCCAGGCAGGCTTCTGCACTTTGTCAAAGCCCAGGGTCCTGGCTTTGCACCACCTGGCTCAGAAAGGATAGAGGGGGAAAGTGCTTGGAGGGGGGTGTCAGGTGAAAGCTTAGCCAGGGATTTACTTGGACCACTTCTTTCTCTCTCTCCCCCCGCTCCCAGCTGATAAGGGGATCTTGGGCTTTGACACCATAAACTCCTCCAGATGCTATGTGCAGCTTCTTGGCCTTCTTTGATCCACGCCGTGTGACGTGGAGGCATGCTCTGGACCTCAATCACTTTGTAGACGTGTGTGCTTTCCTACGCCACTGAATTGCACTGTGAATTTAGGAATAAAGCGTGAGTTGACCCATTCATTAAGTGTGTGTCTGAGAGAGAGAGAGAGAGAGAGAGAGAGAGAGAGAGAGAGAGAGATTTCTGTCACTCCAGTTTGAAGTGACCAAAGGTGCAATTTATCTGTATATTTTCTCAGCCATTAGCAGGTAGTTTTCTTGTTGGCAGTATCACACTGCCAATGTACCATATAGAGATCCAGCCATTGGATGTCCCTCTCCTCCATGTTAATCCTTTTTTATGCATTTATTTAAATTTTATTGGGTATCTTACGTATAATTGCATTCTTAGAGCATTTTCATTCTAAGCCACATCACTAGACCACAGTAGTCCTTTTTGTGGGTCGCCTTGAGTCTTCTTACTCAACATTGTGCTGCACTGAAGAGAATGGTGGTGCCATATTTCTGGCCATTTCGGTGCATAATGTTCCTCAAGTTATCAAGGTTTGGCTTTATGCTTCTCTTCTCTTCCAGATTCACCCTCTATGCTGTGGACACACGAGGAAGGCAGTCCGAGATTAGCACAGTCACCCTGAGAACAGCCTGCCCATTGGTGGATGACAGCAAGGCAGAGGGTAAAACACTTGGCCTCACATCTCAGTTCTGGGCAAAATGGCTCTTTGTCTTGCCTTAATTTCCGCACTTCCTACACACCCCAGTCCATCAATAGAATATTTGAATCCATCAGGTGAATGTTGGTTTTGTTCACCTATAGGACTGGATCAAGGATGTAAGCACCAGGTCAATGTTTCACAGTAGAAAACAGGGTGGGGAAGGCATAAAGAGTGATAGTGCAGCCCCTGAAAATCTTCCCATATCCTACTTGGATTGCCATTGGAAACATCTAGAGTTTGTGCACAAATGGCTGGCCTATCAAAGCTCTCCACCTTGTTTGCGAGCAGACAAATTGAGGGACTGTGTTTCCCCAAATTTCTCGAGGGGGAGGAGAAATTCTTCAACAGTTTCTTGAGGGTGAGGGTTGTCATTCATAGGGATGTCAGAGAATTCCACCATGGATCCTCCCGAAATCCGTGGCGGAACGAAGCCCCCCCGCCCCCTACCCTGCGAAAAGCATGCGAAACGGGACACCTACCTGTTGCCATTCGCGCTGACTTGTAAATGGTGGCCGTGTCCACGGCCGCCATTCGCTTCATCACTATAGCCGTAATAGGCTACGTAAATACTTACGTAGCCTATCACGGCTAACGCAGGGATGCCATTTGCGTCCCTGCGGAAGCCGTGATAGGCTGCGTAAGTATTTATGTACCCTATCATGGCAAAAAAAAAGAGAACGCAAATGGCGGCAGCTATGGTGGCTGCCATTTGCGTTCCCTTTTCTTTTGGCCATGATAGCCTACGTAAATATTTACATAGGCTATTATGGCAAAAGAGAGGGACACAAATGGCATAGTGGCCACCATTTGCGTTCCCTTTTTTTTTTTTTTTGCCGTGATAGGCTGCATAAATATTTATGTAGCCTATCACAGCAAAATACAGGGATGCAAACGGCGGCAGCTACGGCAGCTGCCATTTGTATCCCTGCAGGCTGCCCAGCGGCCGGATGTCTAGCTGCGGGTGGCCCCGGCCAATGGCTTTGCAGAATCTCCACAGAGCGGAGCCGGCCGGAGAAAATTTCGGCGGGGGGGGGGGGACAGAGCGCCTCCCTTCACTGCAAATGTCACTCTTTGAAAAGGTAAGTGACTTTCGTACATCCCTAGTCATTCACAGTGGCAGTAGCATGGATTCTTTCTAAGTTTTTGTAGGAGGGATTGGCTATTGCCACAAGATTAAGCAGCAGCTACTGCACTGGCAGCCTGGCCACCACGTTCCATCCTCCACAATACCCCAGAACCAGCATCATTCTGGAGCACTGTGTGTGTTGGGGGAGGGGGGGAATGGTGTCTGTCACACAAAAAGGAGAAAATTTGGAGAAAATGTATCCAAGTGGCCTTTTTTTTTTTAGGGGAGTAAGAACAGGGAAAATCTCAGATTGGGGGAGGGGGTGTCTTCTGAGAAAATTTGCCTCAGCTCTATAAAAAACACTTGCGAGAGCATCTTGAAGAAACATTTTAATGTTTTGTTTTTCCTTCATGGGTTTCACCTTATTAATGACTTCACACCAGCTTACAAAAAAGACAGCAAGTAGTCTGGTACAGCCTTCTTGTGGATGCCCTGCTTGAGTGGAAATCATGGCTTTGTGTCAGCCTACCTTTTTCCCAGGACAAAGCTGAGACCTGGGATCCACCTGAAGCAGAATCTGCAGTAGCAGTTTTGGCTAAGGAAACATCCCTCCCTTTGAAGGGACGTCTCTAGTCTCCGCTAGCCGGTAGTTTAGCCACAAGGGATCTGCAGCCCACTAACATAGAGACTTACTAGAGGGCCATCTCAGAACTGCATCCAATGTTACGTGACGTCTCACTACTTCAGTTGTCTGTCTGTCTGTCTGTGTGTCTATCATCTATCCATCCATCCATCTGTCATCTATCCGTCATCTATCTATCTATCTATCTATCTATCTATCTATCATCTATCTGTCCTCTAGCTATCTCTCTATCATCTATGTATCATCTACCTATGTATCATCTATCTATCTATCTATCTATCTATCTATCTATCTATCATCTATCTATCTATCTATCTATCTATCATCTGTCTGTCTATCTATCTATCTATCATCTATCTATCATGTATCTATCTATGTATCTATCAATCATCTGTCTGTCTATCTGTCTGTCTGTCTGTCTATCTATCTATCTATCTATCATCTATCTATCTATCATCTATCTGTCCTCTAACTATCTCTCTATCATCTATGTATCATCTATCTATGTATCATCTATGTATCATGTATCTATCTATCTATCATGTATCTATCTATCTATCTATCTATCTATCATCTATCTATCATGTATCTATCTATCTATCTATCTATCAATCATCTGTCTGTCTGTCTATCTATCTATCTATCTATCTATCTATCATCTATCTATCTATCTATCTATCTATCATGTATCTATCTATCTATCATCTATCTATCATGTATCTATCTATCTATCTATCTATCTATCTATCTATCTATCTATCTATCTATCTATCATGTATCTATCATGTATCTATCTATCTATCTATCTATCAATCATCTGTCTGTCTATCTGTCTGTCTGTCTGTCTATCTATCTATCTATCTATCTATCATCTATCTGTCCTCTAACTATCTCTCTATCATCTATGTATCATCTATCTATGTATCATCTATCTATCATGTATCTATCTATCATGTATCTATCTATCTATCTATCTATCTATCTATCTATCTATCATCTATCTATCATGTATCTATCTATCTATCATCTGTCTGTCTGTCTGTCTATCTATCTATCTATCTATCTATCTATCTATCTATCTATCTAGTGTATGCATGTACGTGCATGCATGTGTAAGGGTATATCCAGTTTGGTTGGGTTGGATGAGAATACAAGGGTGATACCTTGCAGAATCCCCAAGGCTGACTTTACAGTTCTTCCACCTCCTCCTTGCACTGCAAAAAGGAGGAGTACTTTCTGCCTGTTTTCTGGCCACATCCATCACATGCTCATAAATGCAAGCAAAGAGCTGTAATATTAGAAGGCGCCTTCAGATGCCTGCTGTAACATCATCTCACTCCATAAGGTTAATGGGAAGGAGTTTGGGTGAGGCGGTGATGTCTTAATTAGTTCTGAGCCAAAATGCCCCTGAACACCGCTACCCTGTTCACATGGCACAAAGCGGAAGGAGGGCCATCTCAACTGTGTGTGTGTGTGTGTGAACAGAGGTATTTACCCCACTCACCGTTGGTACCACTCATGCTCTTGGTTGCTGCTAGGCACCATTTCTTCATCACTTCCTACTTCCATCCTATCCAGAATACCCCAAAGTGAGGCCAGAAAACTGCTTCCTATGTTCCTAAGAAACAGTGTGCAGTAGTGGGGAGTTCGATTGCCACAGTCCCATTCCTGCCTGCCCTGCTACTGTGAGTGCTACATGGGTCAAATCATGCCTTAGCAGCAGTAGCCCTGTGTGTTAAGGATAAGACCGTTCAGGTTAGCAGAGGAGCTGTCCAGCACACAGCACAGGAAGAGGCTTGTTGTTTCAGCAAGGGCTAGGGTGATGCCACTGTCCCAGCCCTTCCTGGCTCATCATTAGGGTCCTGATCCACAGCATGCATCCTCCTCACAAGTAGGGCTCAGGGATCTTTGATGGACAAGCACTGCACCTCTGACTCTGGACTTCTGTCCTGACATGCTGCCGCCTTTGCTCCTTGGGTACTGGGGGTCAGGTGAGGGTCTGGGATTGTTCCAGGGGTACTTCCAACACAGTTGGTTCTTCCAACACAGTGGCCTCCTTGAATGGGGCATCACCTTGGGTGGTGGTCTCAGGAGGGCTATCGGCATACTCTGACTTTCCTTGGCTCCCACAAAAACTAGGGCCAACAATAGTCTCCTCCTCCTCCTCCTCCTCTGAGGTCCCATTCAGTTCCAGCATGGTCATGCCAAGAAGGTGGTGGGACACCACAGCCACTGCTGCCAGGTTCATATTAACAGGAGGCACCTGAGAAGATGGTGAAGGTGGGACACCATGTCATGAAATCTCAGCCCTCCCACATTACACACACAAGCCTCTAGGTTGAAGCCAGACATTTCTCTAAAGAATCTGTGGCTCAGCACTAGCCTTAATGTGTGTTATCTGCCCTGTGAATGGGAAATCCACTAAGTATGCTTTAAGGACATAAGAAGGAAACTGCCTTATGCCAGATCAGATATTTGGGCCAACTAGACCAGTATGATCTATTCTGGCCGGTGGTGGCTCTGCAGGGTCCTGAGCACAGAGAGGTCTTTCCTCTCATCCCTGTTTTGACTGTAGATGCCAGAGCTTGAACCTGGGACTTCCTGCATGCAAATCATGTGCTCTACCACTGAGCTACGGTCCAATATCCCACCACCGCTTTCACTCCCGTCTCCCCATGTGCTCAACCAGCCTACCATCAGTTTGTTCAATGTGCTGCGTGTTGTTCACCCTTTTCCTCTCTGCTTCCTTTCCAGAGATAGCAGATAAGATCTATAACCTGTACAACGGCTACACCAGTGGGAAGGAGCAGCAGACGGCCTACAACACCCTGATGGAGGTCTCCGCTTCCATGCTCTTCCGGGTCCAGTATCACTACAACTCCCACTATGAGAAGTTTGGGGACTTTGTCTGGCGCAGTGAGGATGAGCTCGGCCCCAGGTAGTTATGCCTGTCAAGTTTTTAACTCCTGCCACCTTTCTGAAACACACTGGCACGTTGTCCAACATTGTCCTGCCAAACGTCTCCCTTCCCAGCACATGGTCAAGTGGGCAGCTCCTTGATTTGGGACTGAGCTTGCGAAAGGCGAAGTGGTCTTGAGAGTCCCAATCCCATCCTTGTCAAAAGCCTCCATTCTTTAAGGCTGGGAGTAAGCTCCACTGAACTCAGCGGGAATTACTTCTGAGAAGACATGCACAGGCTTGCGCTGGAAATGGCTTCCACCATCCAGCCCGGCTGCTTCGTGAGTCAGCCCCTTCCCAATCTGAGCAGCCGAAGCAGTTCCTATATTGCTAATCAAATCTCAGTTTCCCCCACCATAAGGAATTCACGGTCCCTCGAATACACTTTGGGAACAAGGAGACCCAATGTGTCCCCTTTCAGCAGCTTTATGCAGTCTTCACCACTGCAGTGGTCTGCCTCTTTGTCGCTGCTGATGTGCGCCATTTTGCCCATCCTGTGTGCTCACAGCACGCTACCAGCAAAGAGGGAAGCATTGCCACAGTCCTTTCTTTGCACAGTGGGCAAATGTTGCCCATCTTCAGACGGGCCCCCTGAAGCGTGTAAGAGGGGACAGACGCTTCCCAACCGTCAGGCTGCTCTGGCGCCTTCCCTCCCGCACCACCCATGGTTTGCTGGCATTTCAAGCCAGGCGCACGGAGCTCTGTGGATCCTGGGCGCTGAGCCAACTGACACACTCCAGAAGGTCTTATAGGCCCCGTCCAACTCTACTATGCTATGATTCTATGACACCCCTCCCAAGGGCCAGTCCCTGCCCCCCAGGCCCCATAAAGGCCGAGCCTCAGCACCTGCTTCTTGGTCTGAGCAACGTAGGGGCGGAGAACCAGTGGCCCTCCAGATGACATTGGGTTCCTATTAGGGGTGCACGAAAGTCACTTACCTGGTCTCGCAGCTTTTCGTGGTGGGGGGGAGGCGCTTCGCTGCTCTCCCCGCGAAGTTCAGGCCGGGGGGGAGGCTTCCCGCCTCGCCCGGCCGAAATTCAGGCCGGGGAGGAGGCGCCTCGCCTCGCCCGGCCGCAAAATTAAAAGTAAAAAAAAAAACACGCCCCCGTGATAGGCTACGTGACGATCAACGTAGCCTATCATGGCTAGATCTGCAAAGTCAGCTGTGATAGGCTACGGAAATCGTCACGTAGCCTATCACGGGTGACTTAAAAAAAAAAAAAAAAGCACGTATGCAAATGGCGGCCCCCATAGGGAGCCGCCATTCGCGTTCCTTATTTGGTTGCTGTAGTCTATGTAAATCTTTATGTAGACTACAGCGAAAATAAGGGCAAAGCAAATAGCGTTGCCCTTATTTTCGCCGTAGTCTACGTAATCTTTACATAGACTACAGCGACCAAATAAGGAACGTGAATGGCAGCTCCCTATGGGGGCCGCCATTATCCGTACGCGCTTTTTTTTTTCTTCTCAAAGTCACCCGTGATAGGCTATGTGACGATTTACGTAGCCTGTCATGGCTGACTTTGCAAATCTAGCCGTGATAGGCTACGTTAATCGTCACGTAGCCTATCACGGGGGCATTTTTTTTTCTTTTATTGGAATGGCGGCGGCGGCAGCCGGTCGAATGACCGGCTGCCGCTCCCGCCCCTGACGAAGACCCGACGAACCACTGGCCGGACCTGCCACCGGGAGGGACATTCGGGAAAGGTAAGTCCCGTCCCGGGGGGGTGCAGGGTGCGGGGGGGGGTGCGGAGAATTTCTCCCCGAAACTTGTTCGGGGGGCCGAACACGTTGGCGCTCGGCCCCCTGAAGTTTCGGGGAGAAATTCTCCGCCATCCCTAGTTCCTATCAGCTCCAGCAGGCATGGCCAACCATCAGGAGTGATGGGAGCTGTTGTCCAATAACTGGGTGGCCCATGGCTACTCCATCCTTGGAGTAGCTTGACTCTGGTCTGAGCACAATGCTCAAGGTCCTGCTCTCTTTCCCAAAGTGCTGCCATGCATCTGGATCCCTGGGCCCAGCCATCTGGATCTGGGCCCTTGATGAGGCTGAAGAGGAGACAGTCCAGGTTCAAAGCCTGTGAACCAGACCACACCACCGCTTTCCAGGGCATGCCTTGCAGACCCAGGGGGTTTGTTCCGGCTCAGCCCTCCTTATGTGGCACCTTGCCTGAAGCCTGCAAGGCTCAGGTAGCCCTCTTAAGACATGTCTCACAAGGAAAGTGATGGGGGTCATTCCCCACTCCTCTCCAAAAAACCCCGTGTTCTTTCCCTTCAGATTAGCATCATTTCAGACACTTACTGCCCCAGCTTGTTGAATGCAGTTAGAAGCCCACCTCTTTCTTGCCCACATCTGACAACCCCCACCCCACCCCAATCCGGTATTAACAATCCTGTACAACCATTTGCAACTCTCCTAGGCATAAATTCAAGTGAGCTATTACTGAAATGTGCCAGGTTGTAATTCCTTTGATGGCTCATTAACCTCCCCTGGGTCCCTCCCTCCCTCTCCTTCCTATTGGTGCTAAAAGTAAATAATGAATTTTAAGTTTCTGCTCTGTGTCATTTCCCAGGCAGAGCCACAGTTCAAAATGGACTTATCTGGCATCCATTTGGATTAAAGCAGATTTCTCAGGCATCCATTTTTGTCCTATGTGTATTTGAAAGCTACATTGGGCATTCCATAGGACCATGTGGATGGACACTTTCAAAAGTACATCTAGTTCAACCTTTGCTATAAGTCCAAGCAGTCCACCCATCCAACTAGGGATGTACGAAAGTCACTTACCTTTTTGAAGGGTGACATTCGCGGTGGGGGGGAGGTGCTCCGTCCCTCCCCCCCAAATTCTCTCTGGCTTGCTCCGCTCCGTGGAGATTCCGTGGAGCCGCTGGCCAGGGCTGCCCGCAGCCGGACATCTGGTCACTGGGCAGCCTGCAGGGATGCAAATGGCTACTGCCGTAGCCGCCACCATTTGCATCCCTATATTTTGCCATGATAGGCTATGTAAATATTTATGTAGGCTATCACGGCAAAAACAACAACAACAGTGAATGCAAATGGCAGCAGCTACGGTGGCCGCCATTTGCGTTCCCTTTTTTTTGCCGTGATAGGTTACGTAAATATTTACGTAGCCTATTACAAGAAAAAAAAAGGAACACAAATGGCAGCCACTACGCTATTTGCGTTCTTTTTTTTTTTTTGCCATAATAGCCTACATAAATATTTACATAGGCTAAAACAGCAAGAAAAAAAAGAGAACGCAAATGGCGGCCACTGTAGCCGCCGCCATTTGCCTTCCTTTTTTTTTTGCCGTGATAGGCTATGTAAATACTTATGCAGCCTATCACGGCTTCCGCAGGGGCACAAATGGCGTCCCTGCGTTAGCCATGATAGGCTGCGTAAGTATTTATGTAGCCTACCATGGCTATATGGAAGAAGCGAATGTGGCCGCCATTCACAATGCAGCGCGGACAGCAGCAGGTAGGTGCTCCGTTCCGGGCCCATTTTGCGGGGTGGGGGGCTTCGTTCTGCCATGGATTTTGGGGGCGCGAATGCACTGGCATTCGGCCTCACTGAGATCCGTGGCGGAATTCTCTGACATCCCTACATTCAATGAACACTTAGGGATGCTTCTCCCAATCTACAGTTCATATTTGCTACCTAGTCTTGTTTGTGGGGTGACAAGGGCTGATCACCAACCCCTTCACTTCGCCACCCCATTCACAAACAACAATTGGTGGGGAGGAGTGGTTTTGGTGCAGGGTTGTTGTTTTAGTGGGGGGAGGCCCAAAATTATTCTCTGGTCTCTGGGGAAGACTTACTGTTTAACAACTAGGGATGGGGGAGAATTTCTCCCCGAAACTTTGGGGGGCCAAGTGCCAATGCATTCGGTCCTCTGAAGGTTCGGGGAGAAATTCTCCGCCACCCCCCCGCCACCCCCCCCCCGGGATGGGACTTACCTTTTACGAATGTCGCTCCCGGCGGCGGGTCCCGACAGCGGTTCGGCAGGTCTTCGTCAGGGGTGGGGGCGGCAGCCGGTCTTTCGACCGGCTGCCGCCACCGCCATTACAAGAAAAGTAAAAAAAAAAACCAACGCCCCTGTGATAGGCTACGTAACGATTAACGTAGCCTATCACGGCTAGATTTGGAAAGTCAGCCGTGATAGGCTACGTTAATCGTCACGTAGCCTATCACGGGTGACTTTAAAAAAAAAAAAAGCGCGTACGCTAATGGCGGCCCCCATAGGGAGCCACCATTCGTGTTCCTTATTTGGTCCCTGTAGTCTACGTAAAGATTTACATAGACTACGGCGAAAATAAGGGCAACTCAAATAGTGTTGCCCTTATTTTCACCGTAGTCTACGTAAATCTTTACATAGACTACAGGGACCAAATAAGGAACGCGAATGGCGGCTCCCTATGGGGGCCGCCATTTGCGTACGCGCTTTTTTTTTTTTTTAAGTCACCCGTGATAGGCTACGGATTGATTAATGTAGCCTATCACAGCTGACTTTGCAGATCTAGCCGTGATAGGCTATGTAAATCGTTACGTAGCCTATCACGGGGCTTTTTTTTTTTTCTTTTGAAGTTCGCGGCCGGGGAGACGGGGCGCTTCTCCCTGGCCTGAATTTTGGCCGGGCGAGGCGGGAAGCCTCCCCCCCGGCCTGAATTTCGGCCGGGCGAGGCGGGAAGCCTCCCCCCCCCGGCCTGAACTTCGGGGGGAGAAGCGAAGCACCTCCCCCCCACCGCGAAGCAAGCTGCGAGACCAGGTAAGTACATCACTAATAACAACAGTTTGTTGTTTTTCTTTTCTTTTCCTGCTCTGGTGGTAGAGTTCACCCATGTCCCATCTGAACAGTGCTATGTCAGTGGTCCCCCCTCCCCAGATAAAAACAGACCACTGCTTCTGCCACTGTGCAGTATCACAGCCACCCCTTGAAACTTCCCCAAAATGACTTCATTGGGAAAGTTTCAGCTCATCTGTAAGCAGCACCCCTTCTGTGGGAACCCACCATTCTTCTGTTTTTGATTCCTATGTCCTCTAGGGGTGAATTTATGACATCCCATCCATTCTCACCGGCATCCATGTCACATGCTGCTCTTCCCCATGGCACTGTCTGTCAGAGCTGAACTCTAGGCAGCCATTGAGGGAAAGCCAAGAGCTCAAGCCAGGAGGTCAGAACAACCAAAGAACAAGCCAAGTGTCAGAGCCAGGAGGGGAAAAACCCCCCACAATTGTTGCCCAAGCAAAGTTCTGGCCTGAGCAGGAAGCTTTTTTATCCCTTCCAATTGAGGATAGCCATTGGCCATCCTGAGTGGGTGGAGTCATTGCAGTACCCCAGAATCCTTTGCTGCCCAGGGAGATGCTCCAACCTGTAGCCCCAGATGGAGTCTCCCTGGTTTGGCCCCAGCACCTCCTAACTGTCCAAAAAAGCTCCAGACTCCAGCCCATGAAGGATCCTGTTTTCTAGGCTTATTTCTCCAGGGAGCCCTGGAATCTATGAATCCTCCAAAAGAGGAGAAGGAAGACTCGAGAAAACTCCTTGGCAGTGGTAGAGGGTGAGGGTGGGCACTTTTAATGAGGTTTTAATTGGCAGGCCATTGGTGTTCTCAGGGAGTCATTAATTTTCCTGCCTTAAAATGTTTATCAGAGGAACCACCGATCCGCAGCAAACGTTGGGTCATAAACCTTAGTGGCAAGAGGGGTGTCTGTTCCATCTGCGCCATAAATATATCACACAAAAGGCCTCCGGAGGCCAGTTTCAGGGAGAACCACAGGTTCCTGCAAACATCTGTTTACACGAAGACACAGTGCTTGTCAGCTGTCCCGAGCAGAAGGTTTATGTTAAGGAGACGGGGAAAGGCTGAGCTCATAGGTGGCACGTGAGGCCAGCCATTGCATCTCTGCACCTGCTCCAAACTTGTCCCCTTTTTTTGTAGCAAGTCCTCCTCCAATACCACCACAAGCATCTTACTCTTTCCCCAAAATTTGTAGCAAGCACCTGTTCCAGACAGACTGGGAGAGCATCTCTGCAGCACTGACAAAAATATAATCCAAGGGCAGACAAAATATAATATAGGGGCAACCTTCAAGTTAGGTTCCCCAGGAGGGACTTCGCTGTGTGTGAACAAGTGCGGAAAGAGAAGCAGCAGTGGAGAAGAGGCCCGATGATTCCCACTTCTGCAACAGTCACGAGAAGTATAACATCCAGATGTCATAGAATCATAGAATCTTAGAATAGTAGGGTTGGAAGGGGCCTACAAGACCATCAAGTCCAACCCCCTGCTCAATGCAGGATAGATCTGTGTGCTCCACTGTTCATGGTGGTGCTTCAGATGTTACCTTTCAGTGGGTATATGAAGGCCAGGATCCCAGTGATGGAACTTGCTTTCGATAAAGATATTAATTGGGGAAGAGTGGGTTTTTCTGGTTCTCTCTGTCCTGCATGCTACTCCTGCTGAATGTTTAATGAGGACAGTTTCTAAAATTAATTCCAGATTTGGAGCATCTACATGAGCAAGGTGCATGTGTTCATAAGGACTGATGGATCTGTCAGTCTCAGTCTTGCTCACACTGTTGGGTTTTTGAGGCCAACCTTGCTCCATGTCATGTCCTCATGAGTTGGCGATTTATTTATTTTTTTGTTAAAAAAAAAAATCCACACAGAAATTTGCATGCATTTTTTGTAATGTATGGATTTGTGCACATTTGTAAATGTATACATTTTGGATGCATGTACCATTGATTAAAACATGTTTGTATGCATTTTGGAAATGTACACATTTTTCTTTGCACCTTTTTCAAATATGGGCATCATGTCGAACGCAGATTGTTGTGGTGGTTTTGTGGAACACATTGCAAGCAAGGCAATGCACAGACTTCCAACTACAAATTGTGTTTGTGTCTGCGAGGTGCGAATTGGGTAAATCCATTTTAAAAAACGCGATGGAGATAATTTTTCACAGATTGCTAGGTGCACTTTGATGAGCACTGTGAAGAAGCAATGTTGATGTGATCATACGTAGCAATGCATCAACATTCTTTTTAAGCAGTGTTCAACTGATGCATCCATGTGTTCCTGGACATTGGTAAAACACTACACAAACAGAATGTTGACACAACAGCTGTATGTAGGATCATATCAAAATAGATTTTCCCCAGTGTTTTGTTAACGTACATCAAAGAAACGCTGCGTAAAAAGAATCTTGGTGCAATCATGTGTATGATATGTAGGGATGGCGGAGAATTTCTCCACGAATCTTCGGGAGGCCGAGTGCCGACGCATTCAGCCCCCTGAAAGTGTTGGGGAAATTCTCCGCCGGCCCCCCGCCCCCCCCCCCGGGATGGGACTTACCGTGGCCAAATGTCCCTCTCGGCAGCGGGTCCCGGCAGCGTTTCGGCGGCGTTTCATCAGGGGCGGGGGCTGCGGCTGGTCTCCCGACCGGCTGCCGCCGCCGCCATTACAAAATAAAAAAGTAAAAACACACACACACACCCATGATACGCTACGTGCCGATTTATGTAGCCTATCACGGCTAGATTTCCAAAGTCAGCCATGATAGGCTACGTAAATCGTCACGTAGCCTATCACGGGTGACTTTGGAAAAAAAAAAGCGCGTACGCAAATGGCGGCGGCCCATGTTCGCCACCATTTGCATTCCTTATTTTGGCACGTCTAGTCTACGTAAAGATTTACGTAGACTATGGCGAAAATAAGGGCAATGCAAATAGCGTTCCCTTATTTTCGCCGTAGTCTACGTAAATCTTTACATAGACTAGACGTGCCAAAATAAGGAACGCAAATGGCGGCGCCCATGGGCCGCCACCATTTGCGTATGCGCTTTTTTTTTTCCCCAAAGTCACCTGTGATAGGCTACGTGACAATTAACGTAGCCTATCATGGCTGACTTTGGAAATCTAGCCGTGATAGGCTACGTTAATCGTTACGTAGCCTATCACGGGTTTTTTTTTCCCTCACTTTTTCTTTCGCGGCCGGGGAGACGGGGCGCTTCTCCCTGGCCTAAATTTTGGCTGGGTGAGGCGGGGTGCCTCCCCCCCTTGCCTGAACTTCGGGGGGAGAAGCGAAGCACCTCCCCCCCACCGCGAATCACCCCTGCGAAAAGGTAAGTGACTTTCGTACATCCCTAATGATATGGAGGCATGATATGCATCTTTTAGATCATGGGTGGACCATATGTGGCCCCCATCACCACTGCCAAAATTCACAGTGGCAGCAAAAAAAATCTGCATTTTGCTGCCAAATTTCAGCAGGAAACTGCTTCGGGGGGATAAAAAGGACAAATGCAGCTTGAAAACGAATTGCATCCTTTTTTACATCTTCAGAGTAGTTTGCTGTCAAAATTTGGCAGCAACACACATGTTTTTGCCGACGCTGAATTGGGTGGCGTGGCTGCAGGAATGCAACCCTTAGGGCCACCTTCAGTCTTCCAGACCCCCCCTCCTGAAATTGCCCACCCCAGTTTTAGAGAAATAAAATAAAGAATGAAAGCATTTACACTGCAGTTGCCTAAATACTCATGTAGCCCTTGCATATGTTCAGGCACACACAAAAATTGTCGGGGATGAGTTCAAGCACCTTGAGATTTCTGACAGCTCCGAGCCTCTGACTCTGAATCAGAGTTGGAACAGTTAAATCAGATGCCAGGGGAGGAAATCTCCCTAGTGAGCCAGGACGCTAGGAGAGATTACTCTGAAGGCCTTGACAAACAGATGGGCCAGGCTGAGTCACTGACTCCTCCCTTCACCGTGAGAACTCTAGTTTCCAAGGAGGAGGAGAAAGAGGGGAGTGACTTGAGAAACGCTAGGGCACATCGTAAAGCCAAACGGGAAAAGTTAGGGGCAGGGCTCAGATGCTCAGCCAGAATAGCCACTCCTGGAAGCCATCGTAGGACGGAGCCACCCTAAGGGAGGGGCATCACCGTGAAGCTAGCCTGGCCATGGGAGAGTCATGCCCAAACTGTCAGCAAACTCTATTAGGGATCACAGATTAGTGGCTTAGGGGCCTGAGGCAGTCTGAGAATGTTCCTAGAATCTGCATTTGTAAAGAGGCCATTTCCTAGCAAAATAATTTAGTGACAGCCTGAAGCTTTGTCTTTGTGGGTTGTTGCTTGTGAATGGGGAAGGACGATCCACATCTAACACAAACGTTTGAAGCCCACGCTTGCACTCCCCCTCTTTAGGAGAGGAGTGTATGTCTTCAAAGGGTTTAAAGTTGTGCAGAACTCAAGTGTCCCTCCAAATTTCCTGGCCACATGTGCAGGACGTGAAAGGGATTGTGGGAAGAGACACAAGTTGTCAGTGGCTACATGTCCTACTTGTGGGTTCCTCACAGGCAGCTGATTGGCCACTGTGTGAACGGAATGCTGGATCCAGCATGACTCTTCTTATGTTCTTACCCTCAGGACCCTCACAACAATATTTATGGCCAAGAGTCTTTTCTCAAATGTACAAAGCTGCCTTTATACTGAGCCAGACCCCCGGTCCATTTAGCCCAGTGCCGACTACTCTGACACCAATTCTCATTGCTATCACCTGCTCGCCGATCCTTCTAATGGGAGATGCTGGCGATTGAAACTGGAATCTTCTGGGTGCAAAGCAGGCGCTCTACCACTGAGCTATGATCTTTCCATTTCATGGACTGTGCATTTCAAAGCGGCAAATTTGGCAACTCCTTTTGTAATCAATTTCCCCCCGTCATCATTTGCCCTTAATGTCCAGCAGCATTCAGGATGAACATGGCAGGGTGGAGTTGGGATAGGTTAATGGATGGGGGCATAAGGCCTGTTGTGAAACTCCCATCCTTGACCTTTCTTCACTGACCCTGCCCTTGAATTAATTATCATCATTTAAAAATTATTCCTCTTTTCTGGAGGAGGGTGGGAGGTAGGTCAGGACAGCCTTGGGACCTCTCCAGGTTTTCATCTCCCAACTTCCGCAGGGAGAGGCTGGAGAGGACCCAGGGTCTGATTTATGACACAAATCTGGCTGCTCTTCTAATTTATCTCCTCGCCTGCTCCAGAAGGTGCCTCACTCCTCTTCCCTACTTCCTCTTTCTTCTTTCCCTCTTCTTTGTCTCTCCTTCCTCCAGGGAAGATGTCAGCCAAAGATAAGTCTAACCTTTAGACATTACTTCATTAACCTTTTCACACAAGTGAGTCATGCCTGCAACTTAGTCTAGATATTCCCAATAATCTGTCTTTGGCTGAAAGGGAGTTTGTCATAAGGAAGACCTCTGTAGACTCTATTTTCTCCTCCTCTTCCTCCTCCTCCTTTCTAATCCATCCTCCCCTTTAGATTTACTCCCACATGTAGCCGCAGCTTTGTCTCCCAGTCCATTTGGGCCAGTTCAGTCATGGCTGTTTCCCTTAAGCCATACCCTTGAAGGGCACACACACTCCACTCTGTGGCTGGAGAGATGGACCAATCCAAAGATGGGGGGTGAGGGCAGGTCACAGTTCAAATGTTCACAAAGCTATGATGAAAATTGCTCTGACAAGAATACTACAAAGGACATGGGTGTCTACAGGGAGCCCGGGGGCGTCTGTGTCTGAATTTCTGTGCAGTCTCAGCATTACCCTTGTCAGGCTAAGCATCAAGGTAAATAAAGTAACTTTCTGGATGACAGTGCCGTTACGTGACCAGTGAAAGATACGTTTGACCTCAGCTTGGTGGCCTCCTTGTACAACGTGTGAGGAATTTCTTCTTGGAGTCCTGGTCCATGGAGATAGTTCTCTGTGTGCATCAATAAACAGCCTGGCTCCATTCCCCAAACATCTTAACTGACGATCTTGGGCTTCAAAACCTCACAAAACTCCCCTAATCAAATAATCCCCATGTTTAGACTTGGCTGACTGACAGCTCTGCTCCTGACATGTCATTAGTTTGAATTTACATTCCTCCAGGAACTACTGAAAAACTCCAAAGCCAAAACCCAGAGCTTTCCTGTGGCACCAGAAGGAGAGGAGAAGAGTCAATGGGCTTGGAGATTTCAAACCACGGCAGTAAATACTTCCACTTGATTTAGCAGACTGTCCAGTGTGCTTTCTCTGACCCTGGCCTGCCATCTCTCCTGTACTGTTTGTTTGGTTTCGTTGCACTTGATCATTCCTCTTTGCTCACTGCAAAGTCTTAAGAACATAAGCAGAGCCCTGCTGGATCAGACCCAGAGTCCATCTAGTCCAGCATTCTGTTCACACAGTGGCCAGCCAGCTGCCCACAGGAAACCCACAAGCAGGACATGAGTGCAACAGCACCCTCCTGCCCACATTGCCTAGCAACTGGTGTACATAGGCTCACTGCCTCTTGTACTGGAAGTAGCACATAGCCATCAGGACTAGTAGCCATTGATTGCCTTCTCCTCCATGAATTTGTCCAACCCCTTTTTAAAGCCATCCAAGTTGGTGGCCATCACTACATCCTGTGGTAGCAAATTCCATAGTTTTAATTCTGCACTCTGTGAAGAAGTCCTTCCTTTGATCTGTCCTGAATCTCCCACCAGTCAGCTTCATGGGATATTGACCCACCAGGTTCTAGTATTGTGAGAGAGGGAGAAAAATGCCTCCCTATCCACATTCTGTGCACCACACGTAATGTTGTACACCTCTGTCATGTCTCCCCTTGCCCTCTTTTTTTCTGAGCTAAACCATCCCAGCTGTTGTAACCTTCCCTCCTAGGGGACATGCTCCAGCCCCTTGGTCATTTCAGTTGCCTTTTTCTGCACAGTCAGCATTGCCTTTGATAGTGGCTGCACTCAACGAGACAGAGATCTGGCAGAGGGCAAAATGCTAATGCTCACTGTTGCAGGCAGTCCATTGCTAGTGGTCCACCTAAGCCAGAGCCCAGGGTGCCACAACCACAGAAAGCAGAGAAGCATGCAGAGTGCACCACAGAAACTTTCCCACAGAACTGAAAACTTGGGCAGCTCCCCAGCCAATTTGTCCTCCATCCGTTCCTTTAAAAAATGAAGAAGCAAAAATGCAGAGTTAGGGGCCGGATGCACCCGATCTCGTCTGATCTCGGAAGCTAAGCAGGGTCAGCCCTGGTTAGTACTTGGATGGGAGACCGTCTGGGAATCAGGCTTCTTGCACTGAGCAGGGGGTTGGACTCGATGGTCTTGTAGGCCCCTTCCAGCCCTATGATTCTATGATGTCGAGCAAAGGGCTGATCTTGTCTGATCTCGGAAGCTAAGCAGGGTCAGCCCTGGTTAGTACTTGGATGGGAGACCGTCTGGGAATCAGGATCCCTGCGCTGAGCAGGGGGTTGGACTCATGGTCTTGTAGGCCCCTTCCAACCCTATGATTCTATGATGTCGAGCAAAGGGCTGATCTCATCTGATCTCGGAAGCTAAGCAGGGTCAGCCCTGGTTAGTACTTGGATGGGAGACCACCTGGGAAACAGGCTCCCTGCTCTGAGCAGAGGGTTGGACTCGATGGTCTTGTAGGCCCCTTCCAACCCTATGATTCTGTGATCCACAAAGTCTTACAAGAGAGCAATGCTAGGGGCAATTCAACCTCATTCTCCACCTTGTCTCTCCCTGGGACAGCATGCCTGCAGAGGTGAATCTCGGGTAGAAGGGAACAGCGAGAGATGTGAAATGTTATAAAGCTTTGAGCACAACCAAAGCAAGGCTGAGCTGAAAGATTTGTGTGAATTTATTCATCTCAACCATGGTACTGGGGGTTGGGGGTGGGAGCTACACAGCTCCCACAAGTACCATGAGCTCACCTCTTTGCTTCCACCAGTTTGGAAGCAGTCCCCCCTCTACTTTGCCCTACCTTTGCTCTAATTTGGCCTCAAGAAGATTTGTTTACACGATGATGTCCAAAGCCAATTCAGAGAGAGGGCAATGCTTTCTGCCTTGTGGGTAAAAAAATGACGAGAAAACATGGTTTTCAGTAGCACCAGGGAATGGAATCGCTACCGCCTCCAGGACGATAGGTCAGTGGGGCAAGCTGCAAAATCACCCAAATCACCCCCAGCTTTGCAGACACGTGACCAAGTGAGGGGAACTTCAAAATATTCCCCTTCAAATGGAAGGGAACTTCCAGCCCCAAGGGACTCCAAAACCCCTGAAGATTTAAAAGAAGGGGATGCTCTCTGTATTTTGGCCCTGAATTAAGGAAAAATTTGGAGAGACTTCAACAAGGTATTGACGAGTTATGTCCATCACCAGAAATGGTTGCTGTAGCTGCTTCTCTGCATACCCAGCACCCTTCCTCTTCAGAGTCTCAGCTTGTCCATTTTCCCTTCCAGAAAAGCACACCTCATCCTGAGGAGGCTAGAAAAGGTCAGCAGCCACTGTTCCACCTTGCTGCGCAGCACCTACATCCAGAGCCGCACTGACACGATGCCCTACCTTTTCTGTCGCAGCGAAGAGGTCAGGCCGCCCGGCACGGTGTGGTACACCATCCTAAAAGACACGAAAATCACGTGTGAAGAGAAAATGGTCTCGATGCTGCGCAACATGTACGGTGAGTCAAAGGGGCGATGAAAGAAGGGGCTGGCCAGCAGATGCGACGAGACCAGACATGCGCATGGGGACTCTGCAGCGTCAAGGACTCCTGGCATCCTGCCATATGAGGGAAAGGAGCGCAACGGGACCACACAAGGACTTGGGACTGGGACTGGGAACAAACTCGGACAGCAGCAAATTGAGAAATCTGCAAGATTACTCTTTTTGGGGGTTGATTTCTTTCCTTTTGAAATTATTATTATTATTATTATTATTATTATTATTATTATTTAAAAAGGAAGTACATAATTTTGCTCATTTTTTTTAAAAAAGTCTCTCCTTTTATATCTTTTTTCTCATTAAACCCCTAGACTGCGTGCTCGAAAGTCAAGAGGAAGAGGCAGAGAGAAAAATCGGACTGTGGGGGAGGGGACCCAGTAGCAATGGGAATCAGTAGTTCCAGCTGTATTGTATTCATGGTAGAGCTATTGACTCAGACCGAGCCTTTGCCTGGGAGGACTGTCTCAGATACCTTGAGCTTGGTAAGAGAGGAGCCAGAGGACCTACAGCTCAAAAGAGGCACCATCCTGCAAGTAGATATCAAGCGATTAACACCAGGCAAATGCAAAGACTTTGCCAGCAAGCCATTAAAAGAATAATAAACACGAAATGTTCCAAGTTTACAGTACTGCTGCTTGTGCAGTCATCTTTAGCTGGGTCCTGACAGGTTGTTCTTTGCATTAAAACATTCATATTTACTTCCACATTCCCTGCCTGCCTGGCATTTCTTGAATCGGCAGTGCATCTGTTTAGATAGAAGTTTACACTTTTTAGAAAATCCCCAACTCGGTTGACCAGTGAGGTATTTCGAAGAAGTGACCTATGGAAGGGATCGGTTTGGTGATAGCAGGGTCTGGAGGGTGGAAAAAAAAAATAATGGACACCTTCAGAATCGTGGTGGCATGGGCAGGTAAGGAAGAAGTGGGTGTTTGCATAGGAAAATAAAGTGGTCCATAAAAAGATGAAGACATGAATTTCCCAACTGTTTGTCTAAAAACCTTTAAAAAAAACCCACGGCATTTTAAGGCACATAGAAGCAATGATGGTGCCCATGCAGGAAGGACCTTGTAGGAGGGACACTTCTGTTAGTTGGAGTTGGGAACCACTGTTGCTGCAACGATAGCTCTGTCTTCTGTGCCATCCCTCCTCTGTGCCAACTCATCTTGACTAGCAAAAGCAAAAATAATGGCTCTGCTTCCCCCGCCCCATACAGATGCATTGTGGGTGGCTCAGCACAAACACATTTATGTGGAAGAGGTGCCACTTAGCGATCTCAGCCACCAGCCATCATTAGATGTCTCTTCCATGAATTGGTTTCATCCCTTCCCATCTAACTTAATGGCCATCACCAGATCTTGTGGCAGTGAGTTCCATAAATTAAATCATGTGTTGTGTGAAGATGTTTCTTTCTCTTGTCTGTCTGTGCTCCCCTACCAGTCAGTTTCATTGGATGACCTCCCAAGTTTGAGTGGGACAACAGAGGGAGAAAAACCTCTTTCTCTCATTTTTTTTCTGCACCATACAACATTTTAAAAACCTGTATCATGTCCTCACTGTCCCCCCTCCCTTTACTAAAAAGCCTCAGACTACCTGGTAGAGAGGGTATGTTTCTGCATCTTTTCCAGCTCAATGATATCCTACAACAGGGGTGTGGTAGAACCTTCTTTCCTGTCAAGGCCTGCATTACCTCTGTTGAAACTCGTCAGGGGACACGTTCCAGAAGTGGTGGGATTGGAACCAAAAGTGGCCAGAGTTTGCAATGTGGGCTGGGTTTGAATCTAGGCTGAGGTTCAAATGCAGCCTTTGGGCCACAGGTTCCCCACATCTGTCCAACAATATATAGGCATTGTCTGCCCTGTACCCAGTTTGCTGAACTACCAAGAATGTAACTGAGTATGCCCTGTTCCCAGCCCTGCAACCTTTGGGGCAACTTCTATTATTTATTTTATCTGACATTTCTCCACCTACCCCAATCAGCCATTTCCTCCTCCTCCTCCTCCTCCATAGCACCTCCGTTGCATCCCATGCCATCTGTTCATCATAGAAATAGGAGAAAAGTTTAAAGTAATATTTGCTAAGATCTACTATTGTAAAAAAAAAAAAAAATCTTCAAGTGCAGGTGAGTTTTTTTTTATTTGATGGCCTGGCTGGCCCTTTGGAACCAGGCTGTTGGACTCCCCCCCCCCTTTTTTTTTTTCTTCTTCTCATCTGCTGCCATGAGAAATACCAGCCATGGCATTGAAGAAAACTTCTTGGCAGCTGTTAGTCCATGCTGAACAAACCTGCTTCTTCTCCTCCTTACAGCTGCAACGCTCTATGGAAAATGAGAAGCGGGACTAATGTTACTTCTGCAGGATTGTTGTGTTTTGATGTACTCAACCCCCAGGTGTGCTTAAGATATATTACCACCTCCCACCTATTCTCTAAAAAACAAGAAGCACCTACAGAAGGTGAGGTCTTCTTGAAAGATGCGAATGTAATCAGGAGAGGCAGTAAAACACCAAAGACAGAGGCGATTTATCCATTTTGGCAAGTGGCTTGATTTTATGTTACTCCCTATATTTTTATTATTTGTATCCCATCTTTCCTCCAAAGGGCTCAAAGGACATGCCACCCCCCTGCCCAATCCATCTTCTCACAAACAGCTCTGTGTTAATCTGGGTTTGAACTTGCACACCACAGGAGAAAGCATAACCAGTGACAAGGATTATAGACTCAGGATGTTAATGGAAATGAATGCAGCAGTTTTGCTCAGCTGAGCTTTGAGACACAATGCACCTCAAAGAAATAATGTAATATGAACTTAAATGAGTTCATGGAAACCTAAAGGAGAATCCCATCAAAGTACTACTCTTCCTGAAAACAAGGCAATGCCATGATAAACAGAAAGAGCAGCAAGTTCAAGGTGAACAAATTGACAACGCAAATACTGATAATAAAGCAATCTGATTACCAGACTCTACATTGCATCGTCGTAATACGTCTTCCAGCCCATCAAGTTTAAAAGCACCCGAAGCATTCTAGCTGTTCTAACTAGCATAGCGTTTTAGCATGTAGCATTACGTTCAAGAGAAAGTCATAGCTACCAAAACAGTCTGGTAGGTGCAAGGATCCCTCTGTCTCCAACAGAGCAAAGTGAAAGAAGAACAGAAAGAAAGAAGGGGGGACAATAGGCCATCCAGCGAGACTAGGCCTCACTAGTATATTGCCACCCTGTGAGATAGGTTAGTCGGAGTGACTGGTCAGCCAATGAGCATCATGGCTGAGTGTGGGGATTGAAACCTGGGTCTGCCTAGTCCAATACTCGTTTCTTTTTTTCCTTGCTCCAATTTATCATGAAATTTTATTTTGAAACAAGGTTAACAAAATAAAGGCAACAAAAAGAAGAATGTGTGTAATAATAAATCACAATCATTAAAGAAACAAAATAATTCACTAACTATAAATCTAGTAAGTAGGAGCTCAATTTCTAATGAAAGTAAAAATGCAAGTTCTGCAACTTATGAAATGAGCGTGTGCAGATGTATGCCATTTTGTGTGTTTGTGCTGAGTAATCCAAAACAAATAAACAGGTAACTGTATTTTGGTGGAACTTTAGCAAAAGTCTGAAGTTCTCAATACAGGAAATGAATGGAAACCAAAGTGTCATAATATCATTCATAATATCATAAGCTAGGATTCCTTGCTTGCTGCACTTGCTTTGGAGACTTCCAGTTACATGATATGCATAGCTATACATAACTTTGCAGCTGTATACAATTATCTAGGAAGATCTTTATGCAGGAATCTAGGATCATTGGTTCATTCAGATGAAGCAGTCTTGCTTTAGAAGCTTGTTGTTGTTGTTGTTGTTCAGTCGTTCAGTCGTGTCCGACTCTTCGTGACCCCATGGACCATAGCACGCCAGGCCTTCCTGTCCTGCGCTCTCTCCCGGAGCGTGCTCAAGTTCATATTCATTGCATCCGTGATGCTATCTAGCCATCTCATCCTCTGCCGTCCCCTTCTCCTTTTGCCTTCAGTCTTTCCCAGCATCAGGGTCTTTTCCAGGGAGTTTTCTCTTCGCATTAGGTGGCCAAAATATTGGAGCTTCAGCTTCATTATCTGTCCTTCCAATGAGCACTCAGGGTTGATTTCCTTTAGGATGGACTGATTTGACCTCCTTGCAGTCCAGGGGACTCGTAAGAGTCTTCTCCAGCACCACAGTTCGAAAGCAGCAATTCTTCGGCGCTCAGCCTTCCTTATAGTCCAGCTCTCACAGCCATACATTACTACTGGGAAAACCATAGCTTTGATTAGACGGACCTTTGTTGGCAAGGTGATGTCTCTGCTTCTTACTATGCTGTCTAGGTTGGCCATAGCTTTCCTCCCAAGGAGCAAGCGTCTTTTAATTTCATGGCTACAGTCACCGTCTGCGGTGATCTTGGAGCCCAAGAAAGTAAAATCTGTCACTGCTTCCATTTCTTCCCCTTCTATATGCCAGGAAGTGATGGGGCCAGATGCCATGATCTTAGTTTTTTTAATGTTGAGTTTCAAACCAGCTTTTGCACTCTCCTCTTTCACCCTCAACAAGAGGCTCTTGAGATCCTCTTCGCTTTCTGCCATTAGGGTGGTATCGTCTGCATATCGGAGGTTGTTGATAATTCTCCCAGCAATCTTAATTCCGACCTCTGATTCATTCAACCCGGCATTTCTCATGATGTACTCTGCATATAAGTTAAATAAGCAGGGTGACAATATGCAGCCTTGTCGTACTCCTTTCCCAATTTTGAACCAATCGGTTGTTCCATGTCTGGTTCTTACTGTTGCTTCTTGACCCTCGTACAGGTTTCTCAGGAGACAGGTAAGGTGGTCTGGTACTCCCATCACTTTCAGAATTTGCCACAGTTTGTTGTGATCCACACAATCAAAGGCTTTAGCGTAGTCAATGAAGCAGAAATAGACGTTTTTCTGGAATTCTCTTGCTTTCTCCATGATGCAGCGAATGTTGGCGATTTGATCTCTAGTTCCTCTGCCTCTTCGAAACCCAGCTTGTACTTCTGGTAGTTCTCGGTTCGCATACTGCTGAAGCCTAGCTTGTAGGATTTTGAGCATCACCTTGCTGGCATGTGAAATGAGCGCAATTGTGCGGTAGTTTGAACACTCTTTGGCATTGCCCTTCTTTGGAATGGGAATGTAAACTGACCTTTTCCAGTCTTGTGGCCACTGTTGAGTGTTCCAGATTTGTTGGCATATTGAATGTTGTTGTTGTTGTTGTTGTTCAGTCGTTCAGTCGTGTCCGACTCTTCGTGACCCCATGGACCATAGCACGCCAGGCCTTCCTGTCCTGCGCTCTCTCCCGGAGCATGCTCAAGTTCATATTCATTGCATCCGTGATGCTATCTAGCCATCTCATCCTCTGCCGTCCCCTTCTCCTTTTGCCTTCAGTCTTTCCCAGCATCAGGGTCTTTTCCAGGGAGTTTTCTCTTCGCATTAGGTGGCCAAAATATTGGAGCTTCAGCTTCATTATCTGTCCTTCCAATGAGCAGCCAGGGTTGATTTCCTTTAGGATGGCATATTGAATGCAGCACTTTAACAGCATCATCTTTTAGGATTTTAAATAGCTCGGCTGGAATACTGTCATCTCCGCTAGCTTTGTTGTTACTAATGCTTCCTAAGGCCCACTTGACTTCACTCTCTAGGATGTCCGGCTCAAGTTCAGTGACCGCACTATTATGGCTATCAGGGACATTCAGATCTTTCCTGTATAGTTCTTCTGTGTATTCTTGCCACCTCTTCTTAATCTCATCTGCTTCTGTTAGGTCCCTGCCTTCTTTTTCCTTTATCATGCCCGTCTTTGCACAAAACGTTCCCTTGAGATCTCCAATTTTCTTGAAGAGATCTCTAGTCTTTCCCATTCTGTTGTTTTCCTCGATTTCTTTGCATTGTTCATTTAAGAAGGCCTTCTTGTCTCTCCTTGCTATTCTCTGGAACTCTGCATTCAGTTGGGTATATCTTCCCCTTTCTCCCTTGCTTTTCGCTTCCCTTCTTTCGTGAGCTACTTGTAAAGCCTCATCAGACAGCCACTTGGCTTTCTTGCATTTCTTTTTCTTTGGGATGGATTTCGTTGCTGCCTCCTGAACAATGTTACGGACCTCCGTCCATAGTTCCTCAGGCACTCTGTCTATCAGCTCTAATCCCTGAAATCTATTCCTCACCTCCACTGTATATTCATCAGGGATATGATTTAGGTCATACCTGAACGGTTTAGTGGTTTTCCCGACGTTCTTCAATTTCAGCCGAAACTTTGCAAGAAGCAGCTCATGATCTGAGCCAGTCAGCTCTAGGTCTTGTTTTTACTGACTGTATGGAGCTTCTCCATCTTTGGCTGCAAAGGACATAATCAATCTGATTTCGATATTGACCATCTGGTGACGTCCATGTGTAGAGTCGCCTCTTGTGCTGTTGGAAAAGAGTGTTTGCTATGATCAGCATGTTCTCTTGGCAAAACTCTATTAGCTTTTGTCCTGCTTCATTTTGTACACCAAGGCCATGCCTGCCTGTTATCCCGGTGATTTCTTGACTTCCTACTTTAGCATTCCAATCCCCTATGATGAAGAGGACATCTTTTTTTGGTGTTAGTTCTAGAAGGTGTTGTAGGTCTTCATAGAACCGATCAACCTCAGCTTCTTCGGCCTCAGTGGTTGGGGCATAGACTTGAATTACTGTGATGTTGAATGGTTTGCCTTGGATTCGTACTGAGATCATTCTATCATTTTTAAGATTGTACCCCAGTACTGCTTTTCCCACCCTTTTGTTGACTATAAGTGCTACTCCATTTCTTCTAAGGGATTCTTGCCCACAATAGTAGATGTGATGGTCACCTGAATTAAATTCACCCATGCCTGTCCATTTTAGTTCGCTGATTCCCAAGATGTCGATGTTCAATCTTGCCATCTCATGTTTGACCACCTCCAGCTTACCTTGATTCATTGATCTGACATTCCAGGTTCCTAAACAATATTGTTCTTTACAGCATCGGATTTTCTTTTCACCACCAGACACATCCACAGCTGAGTGTCCTTTCGGGTTTGGCCCAGCCGCTTCACTCTTTCTGGCGCTACTTGGAAATACCCTCTGCTCTTCCCCAGTAGCATATTGGACACCTTCCGACCTGAGGGGCTCATCTTCCGGCGTCATATCTTTTAGGCTTGTGATACGTTCCATGGGGTTTTCTTGGCAAGAATACTGGAGTGGGTTGCCATTTCCTTCTCCAGTGGACCACATTTTGTCAGAACTCTCTGCCATGACCTATCCGTCTTGGGTGGCCCTGCACGGCATAGCTTATGGCTTCACTGAGTTATGCAAGCCCCTTCGCCACAACAAGGCAGTGATCCATGAAGGGGGCTTTAGAAGCTATCCGTGGTCTAACAGGAAGAAATTCCTGACAGTAAACAGCAACCATGTTCCAAAATTTCCTGCACTGTAGAACATACCCACCAAAGATGAAAGTATGAGCCAGTTATGACCACACCTCTTCCAACAATATTGACTGCAGTGCAATGTGGTTGTGTTAGGTGAGGCTTTGCAGGAGTAATGTACCACCTATTGAGAAGTTTGTATTGTGTTTCCTTGATATTAGTGTTAGAATCCTAGAATCCTAGAATAGTAGGGTTGGAAAGGGCCTACAAGACCATTGAGTCCAACCCCCTGCTCAATGCAGGAATCCAAGTCAAAACATCCCTGAGAGATGGCTGCCCAGCTCCATCAATGCCTCCAGTGTGTTGATTGATAAAGATGCAAAAGAAGCCAAATCCACTGCCAATCTTCTTCTTCCAAAGACTCACCTAAGTCAGTCTCCCATGACCGCACATAAGATGGCATCTCAGCCAGTAATGGTGCTTGAGGGGTTTTATGAATAGAGGATATCAAACCTATATTTGAAGTAACAGCAGCTTCTATAAAGGAACAGAATTCCAATGCTCTATGTGCTACACCACATTGATCACCTTTCCCCACAGACAGCAGGCAGGATTTATCTGGGAAAAGGTGTTCCATGGGGGATTCGGGTCCCAAGCCATTCAGGGCTTTTGGATTGCAGTGGGAAGCAAATGAGTAGCCAGTCGAGCTTGTTAGAACTGTCAAAATGTGCTCTAAATGTGGGCTATGCCAGACGTTCCACAAGAGACTTTTTCAGTGGGATTGGGAGGTGGGAAGGGGAATGGTGGGAGGGAAAAAAACTTGGGCTGCCAAAAGCTCCAAACATCTGTGGACGGGAGACTTAACATTAATAAAAGTAAAAAGCAAAGGCTTCTCCCCCTGCCCCTGTCCCACACACTTTTTTGTTTCTCCCTTTAGAATGTTTTTGACCACATGACAAAGTGGTGGCCATGCTCCTACAGCTCTCTGGGGCCCACCTTCAGAGCAGAGCATGAGGATGGGGGCTGTGAAGGTGAAGAGGCACCAGGCTGTTCCCATCAACTGTCTGGCGGCTATGTATTTTGCAGTCACTGAAGCTTCCAGACAGTCAAAGATAGCCCATGAACAATACATTGCAGTAGTCCAAACAGGAGGCTACCAGAGCATGGATATCCATTGGCAGTGTCATGTTCCTTCCTTCATCCTCTCCCTTCGCAGTCAACACACTGAGATACCAGGCTTCAGGCTCACTACTTTATTAGTTAACAGCCAGGTTCTTTACAAATGCAAATCCTCGGAGACTCTCAGACTACAAAGGAAACAGCTACTCCACACAATTACGAATACCAATAGAGGAGCCGAAGTGGAAGTTAGAGAAGTTGCCGGCAGTTTGAACAAGAACTTCCTAGGCAGATTAGCTTAGGGGGGGATGCCCCTTCCTTACGGTGGCTCCCTCCTACATAGGCTATCACCCATAGCCAACTGGGTGGAGCGTCTGAGCTCCGCCTCTAATTTTTCCTGCTTTGCTCTGCAAAGCTGGACCCTAGCATCCCTCAAGTCACGCCCCTTGCTCTCCTCCTCCCCCGAGACCTGAGTTCTCATGGAGGAGGAGAGGGGGGCCTTCAGGTCGAGCCATCTGTGTGCCAAGGTCTTGAGAAGAATGCTTGCCACAGCTGAGCTCACTAGGGAGGGAGCCTCCCCCGGTTTTGGCCGTTCCCATTCTGAGTGTGAGCTGCTAACTCTCCACATGCTCAGATTCATTCCTGACAGGCAGGCCATTCCTATGCAGGAGTAGGGATGTGCGGACCCACCTTGTCAAACTCCACGATCGCCATTTTTTGAGAAATAAAATGGCGATCGTAAAAATGTGACCTAGCATAAGGTAGCAATCATGTCACAGGATCACATGGTGGGCAAGCCTGCCTATTGCAAGCATGTGGCCCCTGACATCCCTGCCTGGAATCAATGCCTGGTTCCCCACCCCTGGTCTCAAGGTGGAAAAATGCATAGGGAATGAAAATTCCCAGGTTCTAACCACAGACAAGCCATGCCCAGCAAGATAGGGTGGCTGTACCTTTAGAAACTGGAGATGGGGCATAACTGAGTGGTAGTCTCTGCCTAAAATCCTGGACAATCCTGGATTGGAGGGACAAAAATGTGCAAACTAGCCACAGCTACCATGCTACAGAAAGAACAGGGACATGATACCGATAACCAGGATGTTTTTCTTTTCCTATCCAGCAAAGCTAATTGCAGCTGGGGAGGGTAGATCCTACAAGGAACAGCCCCTCTTGCAGCACTCCTTCCTCAGTCACGTTAGATCTCCCTGCCTGATACTTGCTCTGAGTTTATTATTTTTTAAACATAATCTCTGATCAGTGGCCGTCCAGCCTCTGCTTAAATACTTCCAGCAAAGGAGGTATTTAGACAGAGGCTGGATGGTGATACGTCAGGGGTCCCCATGTCAGCTGTGATTTGGTCCTCATATCCTAAGCAAAAGGATCTAAACTGATCTAGCGTGTTCCTCTAGTGCAAGGATGGAGAACCTCCAGTCGCTGATAAGAGATAGGAAAGTGTCAGGAATGCCCCTGTTGTCTTCTGAATCCTCCAATAGCCAGAATCAACACTCAGACAAAAGGGCTTCTTTCCAAGGCTTTATTTCCATTCAACCTAATGAAGCTTACAGATGCTAATTGCCTGAGACTCAGAGGAAATACAAAGGAACAGCCTACTAGGGGTTTCTAAGAGTTGGGACGTCTGTTGGTCTCCATTTGGCGAAAAGCATGGCAACTCTCTGAACTTAAGGAGTAGGAGGGGAAATTGTCCCCCTTTCCCATGGGGCCTTGGGGCACAGCTGTTGATGTTGAGCCAACTGGGCTGAGCACCTCAGCTCAGCTCCCGCAACCTCTCGCTTGTGCCTGCGCCTCACATCTAAAGGCTCAAGTTGTCCCTCCCTTTCCATGCCAGGGTCACTGTCGCTCCCAGGAATGTGAGCGGGGGGGGGGGGCTCCCCCTCCAGCTGCACCTCTGAAACCTGAAAGAGCTCCTCTCCCACAGATTGTATCTCCTCTTCAGAATCAGAGCTGCTTTGGGACTCTATGGGCTCAGATCCAACCCTGACAGAAAGCTCCCCTGCCCACCCTCCATTAAGACTTTAAAAGCCGCCTTTGGTGCCAATGGGGGATTTTTAAATGCCTAATTGCAGCATGGGAGGCATTTTCAAGGGTGGTGGCTGCTGGGGAGAGAAGGGCAAACCCTCCCCTCTCCAATGCTGTGCCTCCCCCTTGAAAAATCCCCCCTCGGCTGCAAGCAGGCATTTAAAAAAAAAACCCATTGGTACCAATGGAGGCTTTTAAAAAGCCTCCTTGCAGTGGCAGAGGGGGGCAATCGTATTGCAGGACCACATGATAGCATGGTGTGGGCCTGCCCATTGCAGGCATGTGCCCCCCAACATCTTTGCCTGGGATCAATGCCTGGTTCCCCACCCCTGGTCTTGGGGTGGAAAAATGAGTAGGCAGTGGAAGTTCCCAGGTTCTAACCCTGGACAAGCCCTGCACAGAGGGACAGGGTGGCTGTACCTTTGGAAACGGGATAGGGCATAACTGAGTGGTTAGAGAGTCCCCTGCCTAAAATCCTGGAGAGTCACTTCCAGCCAGAGTAGACAATCCTGGATAGGATAGACACATAATCTGACCTAATATAAGGTAGAAGCAAAACCTACCTACCTAACTGCTTTTAGAACAGGGATAACTAGATGCAGAACATTCCCAAGACATTCCAAAAAGGACCATGGGGAAGGAAAGAGTATATATGAGATGCTGGAAGTTGTTTATATCACAAGAATCCACAATCAACACACATAACTTCCAGTACTGGTGAAATGGGAGGGGGAATTGTCTCCTGCCCCCATCTTGATTGACAAATATTCAGTAGGGGTGGGGTGGGGTAAGGAGTTGCGGGATATATGCATCTTCTCCAGCAGCTGTCCATCTCTCCTTGCCTCGCACTGATCCAACACAAATGGGCCAGCCTTCCAGATCAAAGCCCGATGAAAGCCCCAGAATGATGCGAGCTCTTGAAGCCCAGCACCACAGCCAAACCAAATCTGAGATGAACATAAAAGAGGTCTCGGCTGAAAGGAAGGTTCTGTGGTCCCATCTTGGAAACTTTTTAGCCATATTATGCATGCGCTTGGAAGCCAAGCCTGTTTCACTTTCCAGCTTCCCGAGTCTTGGCAGGCTGTTGACCACTCTGCAAATATATACACAGGTGCCCCTACCCTGGCTGCCTTCCTTCCTCTGCGGACAGCGAAACTCCAACCCCACTTGTCTTAGAGGAGGCAAGAACCTCCCATCCCTCTGCCTGCAGCTCTGCTATCCTCGGATTCTGCACCAGCCATCCCCAAGTGGGCACCCTCCACATGTTTTGTGTTTCATGGCCAATGGCCAGGAATGCTGCGAGTTGTAGAGCAAAACATCTGGAGGGCACCAGTTTGGATGGAAAAGACTGTTCTATAGCATTGCCAAAATCTACCAGGTGAAGGGATTGGCAGGGTAAGAACCTGACTTCTTGGAACTCTTGCACTCTTGATGTATTATTATTATTATTATTATTATTATTATTATTATTTTATTTACCACTTAATATAATAAAATCTCTAAACAATTTACACACATAAATATCAAAAATCACAGTTAAAAATACATCTATGACCCAATGTAACACTAAAAAAAATAACTTACAACCAAGTTTAAAAATTTTAAATACATTAAAAAAAAAAGTTTAAAATTCAATGTACAACTTTACCTTTACAACAAAGGTCAAATGAAAAGAGACCATAAAACAGAAAAGCAGTGTGATGATGGATTCTAATCCAGGGAAACCTTGCTTGAACTACTACCTTTTCAGGAGGTGTTTAAAACACACCACATTCTCTGCTTCCTGAACCATACAGTGAGGGTGTTCCAGAGGCTGAGCGAGACTCCTGAGAAGGCCTGCTTTCAAGATGTTGCATGGTGACATTCTTTTAGTCGCAGCATGGGATCTCTCAAGATCTCGGGGCTGATGTGGCCCTCCAGTTCCTGCAGCTGCGGCCTGTGTCATCTAGGCTTGCAGCTGCACTGACGGAGAGATCGGGTTCTCTGAATATTGGCATGCCACCTCTTTTTTTTCAGCTGGACTTGCTCCTGTGTCCTTACTGCCAGCCTGATACCCTGCAATGAAACATTTTGACAGGAAACATGTCATTTTACTTTCATTTACTACATTTATATCCCCCCATTCTTCCATCGTGGAGCTCAAGGTGGCTACACTTGGCTCCTGGGTGGTCTCCCCTCCAAGCATTGACCAGACCCAGACCTGCTTAGCTTCAGCAAGGTGGCTGCCTCATCTGCCTTCAGACCATGTCTTGGGACACTTGCTTCCTTTCTGTGTGCCAGGCTGCTGTTAAAGTGTGGTGCCAGTGGTGGCCTAGTGGTGAGAGTGTCGGACTGGGAGCCGGGAGATTCGGGTTCTAGTCCCCACTCGGCCACAGTAGCTCACTGGGTGTGCTGCAAATGGCGTCCACTATGCCATTTGCATTGCTGCTCTTTGCCATGATAGGCTACGTAAATACTTACGTAGCCTATCATGGCAAAGCAGGGACGCAAATGGCATTCCCTAAGTGGGACTCCATTTGCGGCCGCAGCCCGGCAGCGGACGGAAGTCCGGCTGTTGGCGGCCCCAGCTGGTGGCTCTGCGGACTCACCGCAGAGCGGAGCCAGCCGGGGAGGATTCTGGGGGGGGAGGAACGGATTGCCTCCCCCCCCTGGTGAACCCCCTGCTGACGCAGGTAAGTGGGGTTTCATACATCCCTAGAGACAATGAACTATCAAATTACAGTGTGTTCAGGTTCCTCCTGAAAAGAGGAAGTTGCGCAATAAGAGGAACTAGGCCACAGCACCACCCAGTGGCTGTATGTAACGTATACATATAGAACATGCAGCTAAAGGGTAAAAGGGGGGGGGGAAGCGCAGTAAAGGGAGTCCATTGTGATCCTGCATTTAAAATGGAAGCAGAAAGCCCCAGTAAAGTTGCAAGATTTTAGCCCGGTGCCTCACATCTAGGCTAAAATGCTCTAAGCGTAGACCTCATGGCTACAACATTTGGGCTAATCTTTGGACTTCTTTTGCATGTTTTTTTCCCCCCCTCCTACCCTGTCCCCTCCACTGTGTTCTGGTACCACCTAGACTGATGAAGAGTTCTGAAGAACTCAGCAGCTTGCACAGCCTTGTGGGGTATTGTTTGGTCCTAACAAAGGTATCGCCTGACTGTGGATTGTGGGATTAAAATGAGTGGCAGCAATGCTCTTGCAGAGTCCCTGTTCATTGTCACGTGCAGCGGAACCTCCCCATGAACCGTGCCGCCTCTTAATTAACAGAGATGGGCGCTGCCGCTGCTTGGATTTTCCATTTCAGGGACTGAAATCTCGTTTGCTGGCCCTGTGAGAAATCTGTGCCAGCATTCATATGTAAATCAGCTCTGAAAAGTTACCAAGGGTCAAAAGCATGTGTGTGGGGGCCATCAAATTGGTCTGTCTGTGAAGTATTCTGTTGGGAAGAAAAACTCTGGGCCAACCATTTCAGAGGAGGGCATGCGTTTTATAACTCCTCCTGGGTGTTCTTCAAAGGCGAGACCTCGGCTTGCCAAAGGAAACGATGCAAGGGGGTCACGGTGTCTCATACACTCTTTCTTTCCCCCCAACTCCCTTGCTTTTGTCTCCTTCCATTGAACCAATGGGAACTTTCCCTCCCAGGTTGAAAGGTTGCAAGAACAGGGTCATGGGTGGGTCAGAGGGGGACTTTTGTTAGCCATTGGTAAATGGGGAAAGGCCCCCTGGTATGAAAGGAAGGGCCTTGGGATGAGTGCAGGAGCAACCAGGGAACTGGTATTAAGTCACCAGATTTGAAATGGAGGCTCAAGTTGGTCCATTTTGTTTCACCCCCCCACACACAAACACACACTTGCACACGGCATAGCTGCCCATTTTCTGAACTCTTTTTCTGTCCTCTGCATCTTCTGCTCTGAATTCCATTTGAAGGAAATGGTAGTTTTAAACGCATTGTCCACAAAGAGGCCGTGTAAGGAAAGAAAACAGACTGTTTTAGGGGGGCAAAGATCTCTTGAGAGTCTCTGATGGGGAGGCTGCGAATTCAATTTCCCTCTGAACAGATTCAGTCTTAGGACATCTCTGCAAGAGAATTTAAAATCTGTATTTCAGTCTCCCAGGTGTGTGAACCGGGCAATTAAAAATCAACCAGTTGGGCGATTAAAAACGAAAGAAAGCCAGGGTCTTCTGCTTTTTTGTACTGTCATATTGACATTCAGACGCAAAGCTCTGCAAACTAAAGGTGGATTTTGTGTCACTTGAAGAAGAAACATTACGAGGAACACTGGCAATTAAGAGAGAGATTTCTCCCCAGAGAGTAACGTAGTACCTGAACTCTGTCTGTGGTGAAATTGAAAAGGGTGGTACCTTAAAGACTAACAGGGTGAGCTTGAGGTGCTCGGTGCGCTTACCTGGGGAATCTCTCCATAAGCGATTTACTCCGAGCTGGGTGCATTTGGAGGCTGTTAGGGATACATGACGTCGTGGCCATTCAGCAGCCACCCCAGAGCTTATCAGGGAAAAACCGTATTTCCTGAGACTGCTGAAAGTCCAATTCTTTTCCTTAAGTCAGGTTCTCCTCAGTATAGTTGCTGTGTGCCCCAAGCCCTGCATTGACCTCAGGTATGCTGGCCCTGCCAAAGGGTGTACTGTGACCCTGGTCAAGGGTTGTGTGTTTCCCATCCCTGCACAAACTAATTAGTGTCTACTCAGAAGTAACTCCCATTGGGGTCAATGAGGCTTCTCCCCTGAATGCCCACACTGGAAGTTACAGAGATCCCCTCAAATGAAATGGCACAGTTTAAAGCCCAACTTCCCTAAGTGCTATAAAGCACGATCTTGAGGCTCCGATTTTCCATTCTTTGGGTTTTTTGCCTTAGGAAGTAACTTCACACCTTCGTTACAGAGATCCTGCACAGCATCGGGTTACAATGGGGGCTGGTTTCCTGTCCTTGTGTTTACTGCTCTTTCCCCAAACAAACCCATTAGGGACTCGTCAGAAGTAACTCCCATTGTGCTGGATGAAGCTTGCCCTCTGAATCCCCACATCAGAATTTACAGAGATCCCCCTGAATTGAATACAGACTTTAAAGCACTGTTTCCATGAAGCCTGTACAGCACTTTACTGAACCTGCGATTCTCCGTGGCTTGGATTATTGCCTTAGGAAGTAGCTACTTCACACCTTTGTTATAGTGATCCTGTGGTTCGAAAGGGGGCTGGTTTCCCATCCTTGTGTCCCCCCCCCACACACACATACTCTTTCCCAGCATGTGCCTACTCGGAAGTAACTCCCATCATGCTCAATGAGGCTCGCTCCTGAAATGGAGGTGCATCTGGACCTTCAGGGGAAAGGAGAGAGGGGAAGCCTCTTTTATTGGTTGAGCAGCCCCTGCCAGTCAGATGATGTTCACCCCCAGCCCCGCCAGGAAGGATGTTCTGTTCTGTGAAGCGATTTTTACTGGTGCGGAGCACTCCCTCGTGGACCATGGACCAAAGCACAGCAAAGCTGATGCCTTTAAAAAAAATCCAGTACTCCTCCATTTACTTCTCCTTCCGTTGTCGTGGAGACACGGTCCTGGACACAGTTGAATGGACAGAAAAGGAGGGAAAAGATGGGCAGAGGAAGAACGATAGCTTGAAGGAGAGAAAGAGGGAAAGATAAAGACCTACAGAGTAAACATTACATTTGTGAAGTAGAGTGGGGGGGGGGAGAGAGAGAGACAGACAGACAGAGAGAGAGAGAGACAGAGAGAGAGAGACAGAGAGAGAGGGGGGTGGGCATACAGACTATGGGATTAAAGGATTGGAGGCACAAGTTTGTGCCACCAAGTTTGCTGGGTGTTCTGAAGCAACCTACTAGCTCTTCAGTGCCTTCTCTGTGGGGATGGGGTCTTAATGTTACCCTCCTCCCTCAGTGAGTCTACTTTCCCACTGCCATTGTCACCCACTGCTATCCCTCCTCATCTTCTTTCTCATCTTTGCTACAATTTGCTTGCTTGACGGGCAAGCAAGCCAGGGAACAAGTAAGCATGGGCATCTACTGTTCCTCCTCCCCAACACCACCACCACCATTGTCTGGGCAAGTTATTTACATGCCTTCCCCTGTGGTCTGAGCGAGAGGCAAGTAAACAAGCAGGTTGCAATGGCGAAGAGGAGGGGCAAGTCCAGGACAGTCATCTCCGTGGATCTCTGCCAGGGTTTGCGCCCCTGGCAGATGTCTGACCATGCCTACCCTTGATGCTGGCCCTGTCTCACAGGATTCCTGCTAGAGTAAGGGCGCAATGCCGGCTGGGGAATGCTGGGAGTTGTAGGACTTTTGTTCTGTCTAGACATGCATAGGATTGCATCCTAAAAAACATAAATTATAAAGGCTTGAAGGGGGTAGGCCAGGAAATTGGTGCTGGTGAGAGGAGAGGGGGACTGTGACGTCTGCCACACTGCTGCTACTGGACCTGCTGCTAGTTCCCCTCTACTCAGCACTAGCTAGGCCTCATCTGGAGTACTGTGTCAGTTCTGGGCACTACACTTGCAGAAGGATGCAGACAAGCTGGAGAGGGTTCAGAGGAGGGCAACGAATATGATCAGGGGACTGGAAACAAAGCCCTATGAGGAGAGACTGAAAGAACTGGGCATGTTTAGCCTTGAGAAGAGAAGACTGAGGGGAGATAGGATAGTGCTCTTCAAGGACTTGAAAGGTTGTAACAGAGAGGAAGGCCAGGATCTCTTCTCGATCATCCCAGAGTGCAGGACATGGAATCATGGGCTCAAGTGACAGGAAGCCGGATTCTGGCTGAACATCAGGAAAAACTTCCTGACTGTTAGAGCGATACGACAGTGGAACCAGCTTACTTAGGGAGGTTGTGGGTTCTCCCAGACATTCAAGACGAAGCTAGACAGCCATCAGGGATGCATTGACTTGGACTCCTGCGTTGAGCAGGGGGTTGGACTCAATGGTCTTATAGGCCCCTTCCAACCCTACTATTCTATGATTCTATGGTCAGCAGATGGAGGGAGCCATCCTTCTGAGGGCATCTCTACACCAGCCTAAAATCCTGCATTTAAGACGGGGATTTTTGCTTCTGTTTTAAATGCAGGATCACGACTCCCTTTTTCACCCGCTTCCTTTCCCCCTCCTTCTCCTCATATCTGAGTCTCCCATTATCTTTCATTGATCTTGCTCCTCTCCTTGCCACTTTTCTTCTTTTCACGGAGGGAACTCAAGCGGAACACAACAAGGTAATTTGATAGCTCATTATGTGCGATCTCTTTAAAAACGGAACAAAAGGCATTTAGTGCAGCAGGGTGACGGCGTCATGTAAAGAGCCTACAAACTTCCATGAAGGAGCAATCTCAATCACAGGAAAAAAAGCTCCATGTGAAGAAAGCCTGTGTCTCAGGTTAACACTGGAGTCAGAAAGGGACTCAGGGCCATAATACACACCCAAAAACACCAGGAAGGAAAAGATCCCAAAGCACCAGAGCATGCTCTATACTCTATAATAATTGTTTATTCCTTGTACAAATCTCTCAAATGCTCTGCTCCATGCCTTTGAAGACAAAGTCTCTTCTTTGGGAGCAATGAATCTCTTGGTCAAGCTTGCTTTTATTTCCGTAGGAACTAGTCTGTTCTACTGGCTATCCGATCCATGTAGAGCAGAGCATTTTAGAGATTTGTACAATGAATAAACAATTATGATAGACCAGGCTCAGTGGCACTTCGGGATCTTTTCCTTCCTGGTGCTTTTTGCGCATAGCGCCTTCCCTCTCAGTTTCCCATAATGCACACCCTCCTATTCAAGGTGAACCACTAGAGTTTGTCATTTTGAGCCTCAAACCATGAACTTTGGTTGATTCTCTTTCCCTAGGCATGCCCCTTGTAATGTGAGTTGTTACTGTTAGCGGAAGGTTTAATTCTACCTTTTGCCTGTGGCTACTGGGCATGCAGTCCAGTGGAGAGCTGTGTGGATACCGTCTAGACATCCTGTTTCAAGAAGAATCAGTGGGTGGGGCGGGGCGGGGGGGGGAGTGTTGCCTTTGAAATCTAGTACATTTTTGTGATACTTTTAGAGTTCCTTCCACTACAGAAGCTGCAAAAGTCAGATGCCAAGGTTTCTGTGTGGCTGGATGGAAAGTTTGAGTTTTGAAATTCTGGAGGTGGGGATGCATAAAAGGGATTCCCTTCCCCTTTTCCTCTCCAGACATTTCTCTCTGTCCTGTCTGTGGCTGCAAAGCTCATTTAGAGCAGCCCCAATGAACTGGAGCAATAATATGTGATGGAAAAAGCAGTTGGAATTTGCAGAATTTAATGTGGCACAGCCTTTGAGATAACATCCTAACTCTTTGAGAAGGCAGCGGGGATTTCAACCATGCTCCCAGTGCAGTAAAGCCCACAACAGTGGCAAGAGAAACTTCATTAAGGCTTTCCCACAGTCTGATCTAGAAGTCAGGATGGATGTTTTAGCAGGCAAAATTAATCCACTAAAATTCATGGGAATGTCACTGTTATTTTTTAGTGACATGAGATCTGTTGCTTGCATATGAGTGTCATAAAAACTGAATTGTGACGATATTAGTGTGCCTGATGTTAACACAGCTTTTTACTGGGGGAACACAGACTTGGTTCATGGCTTAAGTGTAACTGGACTATGCTCTCTGGGCCATAAAGATGTGGCAGAAGTGTCGCTCTGCCAATGGAAAGGCAGACCTGCTGGTGAGACAGCCCATCTGCAACCAAAGGTCTCCCCCCTCTGATGTGGCAGCAGAAATTTCTAATGCTGTTGATGTCCTGCTGGGATAGGATGTCCAATTGGGCAAGGTGTGTTCCAAAGGTGTGTTGGGGGAGGCCATGGGTATAATCCAACATCAATCCTATTTAAATGGTGGTTTGCCCCTCAGTGCATGGTCAACTGCAGGTCTGTCCATACAGGTTGCAAGGATGGGACCCCTGGCCAAGCTATTCTTCTGGGTTGGGAAGAGGCCAGTCCATGATGGGGCTAGCAACAGAGCAGCTTTCCCCAACTTGGCTCCTTTCAGACGTTTTGGACTGCAACTCCCATTAATCCACCTGGCATGGCCGATGTTCATGGCCCAATGGAGAATGTGAATGCTACCAAACGCTGAAGTCAGAGGTAAAAAGAGAGCCAGCATGGTGTGGTGGCGGGAGAGAGTTGGGCTAGGAGCCAGGAGATCCGACTACCCCTTGGCCATGGAAGCTCACTGGGTGACTGTGGGCAAATCACACACTCTCAGCCCAACCTATCTCACAGGATTGTTGTGAGTATAAAATGGAGAGGGAGAGGACCATGTAAGCCTCCCTGGGTTCCTTGCAAGAGAAAAAAAGGTGGGATATAAATGCAATAACTAAATAAATAACACACAAACTCACATACAAATGTCAAACCCGTTGTGCACTAATGCTTATGGCTCCTGTAGAAAGGAATTCTTCATTTTCCATTTGTTTGTTTCTGGGTCTTTGGATTGCCTTAACTGTATGACTCAACTCTGCATTTAATGGATGATCACCCCCCCCCCATTGTTATATATACATGTGGGATCTGCAACACACAGTGTCGCAGAGTGGAATGCTCCTCTTCCAGAAACCAGGATCTCTGCCTCTTCAGTAGTTAGAAGAGGGATAAAAAGGGAAAGAAAAATACTCTGGGTGAATGACCGGCTACGAAGGTGGGGCCAACGAGAGAGATTTGGATTCTGGGACCGTGGGCTATACTTCCTGGAAGATGGACTGTTGGCAAGGGATGGGTACTACTACTGCTATTCTGATTCCCCCTCCCAGTTTTCTGCCCCCCAAACAGCATTCCACACCCACCAAGCGAGTTGAGTATAATTAGGCTGTTTTGGGGGGTGTTCCCCCTGAGGTTCCCCCTTTCTAAAGATCTTTTTCATATTCTGTAAATTCTGGAGTCTCTCCCCCACCCCAAAGGCTGCTGATACCAATCCTTTTCTGCATGGATGGTGTCACTTTGGCTACTTGAGGGCTGGCACTCAGTGAATTGAGATCGCCACAGGTCTATATGTTTTACTTGAAACTTCTTATACTAATCAGAGAAGTTATAGGTCTTCTTCACACAGAGCTTTTATCCTGCTATTGAGATTGCTTACTCAAGGAAGTTTGCAGGTCCTTTAGATCACACGGTCAACCTCCAGGGTGTCTCTCGTGCTAAATGACCTTTATTCCATTCTTAAAAAGGTCGGAGATAATGAGCTATCAAATTACAGTGCTTGAGTTCCGCTCGAGTTCTCTCCATGAAAAGAGGAAAACTAGCAATAAGAGGAGCTAGACCACAGCGCCATCTAGCGGCTGTGTAATGAAACACATGGGAGACTCAGACAAGGGAGGAAAGGAGGGGAGGAAGTGCATGTAAAGGGAGTCCGTCATGATCCTGCATTTAAAATGGAAGCAGAAAGCCATGTTTTAAATGCGGGATTTTAAATGCTCATCGTGACCAGCTCTCAAGGAGACGCAAACTACTAAATATGTAGGTTCCCAGCATTCCTTTCCCTTCATTGTCCCCATCCCACCTAACATCACTGCTGACCAATAAACCTGTTCTATGGCTCTCCTTTAGGTCAGTTTCCTTATGTGTTGGATGGGGGAAAGAAAAGGGGGGGGGTCATTTCCTTTTGACATAGTCAATGTGAGAAGTAAAACATGCTTTCAGTTTCAAATGCACTATCATACCGTAGTGAAACTGGCTCTCAAGTTTCTACCTGTCTACCACCTCCTATTTAGGCTGTAGTTTTGTTGCTACCGTTGCTTTAAGTGTTAAGAACACAGCATTTTCGGAAGTGATGCCTGGAAATGCTGACTAATGTGTTCTCAGAGGCAGTGTGCCTGAATCTATCCCACTCTCCTTCTTCTGGAGAAAGTTGATCTTTTTGTTTGTAAATTGCTTTGTGGCTATTTACTCTGTGCATAGTGAATGAAAGAAAATCAAGCCAAAGACAGAGCAGCTTGAATAATAAAAAGGAACCCACATCCAGTTCAGAACTCTTTTAATACAAGGTTATACTGTTGCTTTTTGAGTCTTTCTTCTTCCAGGTAAAGACCACCTATGTGTGTGAATCATGGATATGAACGGGTATATACAAAACCACACTGTTCAATATTGGTGCATACAAGGTATTATATATTTATATAATATAGAACTTTAACATACAGGAATAGACAGTGGGAAAATAGTTCTGATGTAGCTGACAATTATGTTTTTAAGAAGTAAAATGAAAACCAGCTACCTGAAAACCGAGAAGGGGTGTGTGTGTTGAAAAACAAATGAACACCAGACCTGTAAAATGGCTTCTTTTAAAAAAGGAACTGACCAGAAACAGAGAACACCAGGGCAACTGTAGAGAAAAGAACTGTACTAAAAAAGTAATAAATTAGATGGACAATTGTGTAAATATATTTTTTTTAAAAGAAGACGATCTTAATAAATAAGCTTTTTTTTTTTTTACTATTTACATCTTTATATATTGCTTGAAGATTTAAATTATTCGTTAAAAACAAACCAAAACAAAAACAAAAGCAGCAAACTTACAGGCGTGAGGTACAGAAGTCAGGTTTAAACTGTGTTTTTGTTTTGTCTCATCTTTTTCTTCTTAATCTCTCTCTCCCTCTCTCACTCACTCACTCACTCTCCCCTTCCATTGTTATACAGTAGACCAGTGAACTCTTACGAAAATAATCCCATAACCTTTGTCTTTTCTTTTTTGGAGTAATGGTTGACACTGACTTCGAGAGCATGGTGCCAAACAGATTCCATAATAAAATTACAATAAGACTAACCATCGTTAACTATAACAATAATAAAAGGATACAATACGGTATATCAATACGGAGGAGTGTTTGGTAATAGGAGTAACTATATAGATATAGATATATAGATATATTTCACTAGAAGAGATCACAGTTTTATTTGCAAATATTACAACGTATACGTGTGTATGCACGCAGGCACACACATAACATTACATCTATAGCTCAAATGCACAGGACGCCTAGCCTGCTTCTCCTGAAGTCAGCAGCAAAAGGGTGGGAAAAACAGAGTCTCTGTCCCCTCCACTTTTGTTCCAAAAGAAGCAAGGGCTGTCCCTGTAACTGCAGTCTGAGAAGGTGACATCCCAGGCACTCTGCATTGTAAACACCACAGATCGTTTCCTGTTTCTCCTTCTCTTAATTGCTGGTGAAAATCGCATCCTTAAAGCTCATGGCCCTGATCCAGCACTGGGGGGTGCTGAATGTGATCCAGCAAGCCCAGGGGGTGTCAAAATGGTGGAAAACCACTCCATATATCCCAGGCTATATGCCCAGTTACCCTTGCTAAACTGAGTCCATCGGTATGCAACCTAACACTGATTACCTGTTCAGGGTGGAGGTGGGAGGGGACTGAATATAGCCCCTCCCCCAAAGCATTATTGGTGCCAACCATCTGCGTCGCACGCTTATGTTCAGAGGAGCACCACACATGGCAAGGATTCATTGTAGCATCCATGGAATGGTGTGCGTGGCGCTCTCCACTTGGGTTTCTTAACAAGCTTCTCATTCAAAAAGAATGGAGAACAGAACAGAGGAGATGGCTCTGGGCCAGACCGCCATAGCTGACCTTGTGATCCAGAGCTAAGCCTCTCCACTCTCTTCTCCAAGGCTGAGTCACGTTCTTCAGCCGTGATGTTTCAGTTGTTGGAATCAGGATTTGGGGGTGGACTTGTGTGTGTGTGTTTGGGGCTTTCTATGACTGAGATGTCTCTGATGGTGTAACTTACAGACCTCTGTGCTTCTTGGGGTTGACCTTATCAAACCATCCCCAGGGCAACTCTTTTTAGCCTTTCGGCCATTAGGCAATCTTTTAAGCCATTTCTCAACTAAGGTGGTTGTGTATCCTACAGCCCTCTATTTGAAGGTATGAGAGGAAAGTTCTCTCATTGAAGGCGTCCTCTATTTTAAGGGCTATGAGAGGGAAGTCCTCACGTTGAAGGTGTCCTCTATTTGAAGGGCTATGAGGGGAAAGTCCTCTTATTGAAGGTGTCCTCTATTTGAAGGTCTATGAGAGGAAAGTTCTCTCGTTGAAGGTGTCCTCTATTTGAAGGTCTATGAGAGGAAAGTTCTCTCATTGAAGGTGTCCTCTATTTGAAGGGCTATGAGAGGAAAGTCCTCTCATTGAAGGCGTCCTCTATTTGAAGGGCTATGAGGGGAAAGTCTTCTCATTGAAGGTGTCCTCTCTTTGAAGGGCTATGAGAGGAAAGTCCTCTTGTTGAAGGTGTCCTATATTTGAAGGGCTGTCCAGTCCAAGTCTGGTTGAAAGATAAAGAGCCCTAGGAAGGGAGAGCAGCAGGGGCCTTGACATCATCCATCAACAGTTAGCAGCACCTGGACAGCGGACTGAGCAGCAGCGATACAGGTCACCTGGTCCCAGTCCTCCCCACTCTGGTGAGATGTACTGTTCTTCCACCGAAATCATAGTAATAGCTTCTAAATTTGCACCAATGCCTATACATTCACACATGTAAATTTTTGTGGACATCTCTGTATCATCTTGTTTGGTGAGGCCAAGGGCCCAAATGACCACATGGCCAAGGGCCAAAATGACTTAGAATGGAGACCCTGCAAATAGGTGGGGTTTGAGCCACATAGGCCTTAGTTCACAGCCTTGTTCCCCTCGGCACAAACAAGCAACCACTGAGCCCTGAAAGCTGGGGGTAGCTAGATGATATGACTATTGCTGAATGAATTTATGCAACTTTCTGTAGGACCAATCACCGAATTGAGGAGCCTGCTATTTTATGATTTGGAAGGATGAGAACACAGATCCCACATCATCTATGAGTCTGTTATCCTCTTGGGACTGCAATCTTACAGGAGCCCTCCAGCTGCTGTTGGTGTTTATTTTAGGGATGGCGGAGAATTTCTCCCCGAAACTTCGGGGGGCCGAGCGCCAACGTGTTCGGCCCCCCGAACAAGTTTTGGGGAGAAATCCTCCGCCCCCCGCCCCCCCCCCGGGACGGGACTTACCTTCCCTGAATGTCCCTCCCGGCGGCGGGTCCGGCTGGCGGTTCTTCCGGTGTTCGAGCGGGGCGGGAGCGGCAGCCGGTCTTTTGACCGGCTGCCACCCCTGCCATTGCAATCAAAGAAAAAAAAAAAAACACGTCCCCTGATAGTCTACGTGACGATTCATGTAGCCTATCACGGCTAGATTTGCAAAGTCAGCCGTGATAGGCTACGTGAATCATCACGTAGCCTATCACGGGTGACTTAAAAAAAAAAAAAAAAGTGTGTACGGATAATGGCGGCCCCCATAGGGAGCCGCCATTCCCGTTCCTTATTTGGTCGCTGTAGTCTACGTAAATGTTTACGTAGACTACGGCGAAAATAAGGGCAACGCTATTTACACCTTGGTCCCAGCATGGACACCTGGAAATTAGATGCAAAGGATTTGACCCATCGGGGGAATCAGAGGTGATGTGTGGTTCTAGGAAAGGGCTCTGATCTCAGGCTGGAGTGGATGCTAAAGGCTGGGCAAGGGATGGAGCTGATAAAGCATACGTTGTAAACACAGATCTTGTTATGCTGTTAAGGCAAGGGACTTAGCTCAGTGGTGGAGCACCTGGGCCTCATTCAATGCCTGGGATCTCCAGACGGGGCTGGAAAGGACCCCTCTGTGAAACCCTGAAGTGCTGCTAGTCAACTGGGCTAGACGGTCTGACTCTGTATAAGGCAGCTTCCTACATTCCTAGCAGAGGACTCCTTTACCTTTTCTGTGTTTATACAGAAAAGGGGAACTTCAACCAGTGTGGCTTTTCCTATACCTATGCGAGAAGCAGTACCAGCCCAAAATTCTCCCTCCTACACAACTATGCAACATATACAAGATTTCACTCCCGCTTGGCATCTCATCATTTTACAAGTGACCATGGAATAAATCCCTTTGTTGTGAATGGGACTTCTAAAGGATGAGGGTGTTGGATCACACCCATAAATTGGCAGTGGGCAGAATCAACCGTGGCTTAACTGCAGCAAAAACAAGGCTGTTCCATAGCTGTTCACTCTGAAAGGAGTGCAGGTGCTTCCAGATGAGGCTTTGATCAAGCGATTGTCCTGACTGATTCTCGGAATTTACCACGGTGGGCACGGGGGCAGTATCCAGCTGTGTCATGCCATTCGCGCAAATGACGATGTGTCAGCGGAAAGTGGGTTCTTTCTGAACTATGCGCAAGAGGAGACTCCAACTAAAGTCATGACTGTGCAAGTGTTGCACAAGCAGTTGTGATTACCCATTGCGCACCTGCTTGCACCTTGGAAAGATTCGGCGGCGCTCCGCTAGCGCAATTTGAATTTGCGGAATGATGCCGTTGGGTACTTCCCTGTGTGTCCAGATGTCACTGCCGTCTCCCATGCGTAAACCGCCCAGGTTTTCCCACCACTTCCATCTTTTGTTCTTACTGTGGAAAACCCATTGAGGAAACATACCGAATGGCTGCCTTCTGACTGTTACCGCTAGGACCACATTGTCTGGGAGCACCTGTCATCAGATTGCTGTGCCCCGTGGTTGTGTGTTTTATCACTGTCTTGCTTTCTCCGTCTGTGGGGCTATGTACCCCCACCCCAAGCAGCCATCCCTACCATTAGGCAGAGTGTCTCTTGCACACCAGCCCCTGAAACCTCAGCCATCGCTGTGTAGTGGATGTTGTTTCCAGCTCTGTGGATGGGGTGCCAAAGATGGTGCATGACACGGCGCAGACCAGTGAGGACCCCCCCCCCCAATGCCCCATTTCAAGGATTGTGTCCTGTTGCCTAAGCAGGATATGAATTCACCAATAGGACAACTTAGTGGCTGCTCCCATAATTCCTGGCACCTTGCAATGGATCTACTCCCTCCCCCCCCACCACCCAGAGGTTTACTCTGTTCTTGTACACTGACGAGAAGAGAATAGTTCCCACCTAGCCTGCAAGATGGTAAGCATTGGCGGCGAATACTGTCCAAGTCAACCTCGATTCCATCTGCTCAGGGGTGTAGGAGGCACTTGGGGATTCTACAAAAAGGATTCTGACTTGTGGCAGGAGTGGATGTGACAGGATGCACAATGGAGGGAGAAACATGGAACTTGTTATGCTGTTAGAATCAGGCTTGGGATGCATAAGGCGCCAGTCACCCCCACATAGCTCTCTCCAAATGGGTCACCCACAGGAGCACCATAGACAGAAACAGTGCCTTGACATTCCTACACACCCTCTCGTCTGCAGTTGGTCTATCTTTTCTCCTAGCCTCATGCCACACCACCTCTGTTCTAATACAATAAAGGGGAGAATTTCTGGAAATGAACAAAACATCAACGTTCCCCCGAGAACTGGAACCAACCGTCACCCGTCTGATTATTTTAGCAGCTTTGCGGTGTTTTGTGTTTTGTTCTCAGTATTTTGAATGTAGGCTGTGCAGCTAGGATAGCTGCAAAATACTGGCAAACATCTTATTATATACAGTCTGACACTGTGGTGTGTGGTGGCTGGGACAGAGGAGAGGGCCTGCAGGCATGGAAGCAGAAATGAAGCACATCGTTTGCTCTGAAGAAATACCTTTAGGAGAAAGTTATCCCTTCCAAGTCACCAAACGCTGAGGGAAAAGGCAGAGGTCTATTAACTACCCCAAAGCACAAGGGGAAAGAAATTAGACAATGGATCTGATCCCTCCCCCTGTCCCCCACAACCTGGAGGTTTACAATGCTCTTGTACAACTCCCATTAATTAATTTCCATGAAGCTTGCACTGGAGAACTTCCTGGGAGAATTACGCCCACAACATTACAAAAGTCATTGCATTATTCTTAGGGAACCTACGTATGTGAGGCTGCAACCCTATACTAACCCTGGGAGCACACCCCCATTTAGTTTCCTGGGATTTACTTCTGAGTAGACACACATACATATATGTGCAGTGCTGTAACACTCAACTTGGTTGGCAGAAATGGATGTTTCACTGAAAGCAGACACATTCACTCCAAGCATAATATAGTTCTCCGCTCATGTTTCTCTGCACCACCACCACACACTTTTTGTCTGTGCAAAGACTCATGGTTTGTTTCCCCACCCCTTCAGATGCCACTGAAATCCATAGCAGAAAGAAATGTTTGTTGGCAACCATTCGGATTAAAAAACAAACACAAAAACCAAACCTCTCTCTCTCTCTCTCTCTCTCTCTCAGACAAAAACAAAACACAGGTAAAACCTAGAACAAACCGACAGTTACAACCAAGTGACACCAGAATGGAGGTAGCTGAGGCCTGCTTCCAAAAAACCTTCTGGGGCTGGAACCCTCCTCCTCTCAGCCTCCTTGAAGCAAAGAAACAAAAGAAACAAAACAGCAAGAAAATCCAGGCCACCAACCGGGTTTGCTTGGTAAAGGGTGGGGAGTCTTAGAATCATAGAATAGTAGGGTTGGAAGGGGCCTACAAGACCATCGAGTCCAACCCCCTGCTCAATGCAGGAATCCAAGTCAAAGCATAGAATCATAGAATAGTAGGGTTGGAAGGGGCCTACAAGACTATCGAGTCCAACCCGCCTGCTCAGTGCAGGCATCTAAGTCAGAGCATCCCTGACAGAGGGCTGTCCAGCCTCGTCTTGAATGCCTCCAGTGTGGGAGAGCCCACCACCTCCCTAGGTAACCTGTTGTGAGTCAAGCTGTTGTGAGCAGTCTCCTGCCTTGGGTATATGCTTTCTGCAAACTGGAGCCCTCCAGCTGCGTTGGAACAGAACTCCGATCACCCTGGCCAGCATTGGCCACGAGAGTTGTGTCCCAAAACATCCAGAGGGCACCTGGTTGACGAAAGCTGGTATACGCAATGCCCTTGTTTCAGGCACAAAGCCATTGGTGGGGGCAGGATGGGTGGAGGTCGGGGATGCAGCCAGCGCCCCAGTGATTCCAGCAGACATGGGTGGCCAAGACATTTTGCTGCCTGTGGTGCACCCAGTCAAGGTGCCCACTACCCAAGGCCCTCCAATTCATTTTGGTGCTTGAGGCAGGAAATCCCCCAAGGGCCTCTGCCACTCCCTGCCGCAATTACATAAAATAACTAACGATCTGCTGCCCTTTTATGACGCTCCAGATCAGCTGCCTGAGGCACTCGCTTGGCCAACAGTAGGGCCGGCACCTGCTTTTTGCACTTCATGGGCAGCAGAGAGCAATGAGGACATGGTGCCAACTGGGGTGGGAAATTAGCAGGCATGATGTGTTGGCCAATGCTGAGTTTATGTAGCTTGTGCCATCTGCCTGTTGCCCAATGACGCACTGTTCTGATCATCGCCCACCCTAAAGTATTCAACCTGGAATTAAAAACAATGACAAGCAAACATTGTTCTCAGGAGGGGAAAAGGCAGCACTTGAATTCAGCCTCACTTGGATGCACTCAAACTGTATGGCTTGAGAGATCTTCGGCTTAGGGGGTCATAGATCTCCAAAACACTTCAGAGGAAGCGGGTAATTCGCACTGAGAAAATGACATGGGGTGGGAAAGAATTACGCCTCCCCCCCAATGCCACAGCACTGTTCTAATTAGTGGGGGACGCTGCTGATTTTTAAAAAATGGTGTGGGGAGAAAAAAATACTGGAGATCTGTGGACATCTCATTTAACTTTTTCTCCCTCATGCCTTTCCTCATGGAAGCTTGGGAGCTCCTGCTCAATTGAGGACACTGTTGGGAATTCTTTGTTAAAGATCTATTACTGGCTCCATGCAGAACTACAGTTCCCAGAATTCCTTGGGGTGAGAGAAGAGCTATGAAACCATTTAAAGTTTGGTGCATAGATATGCCCAGATGGAGAATCTGCTGGAGACATATATATCAAAAACCACATGGCCATGAAACAGAAAAGACCAGGCTTCCTTTTAACACGGAAGACTTCTAGTGGTTCTGAATATCCTTCCAATGTGCACTCTTTCTCTCTCTCTCTAATTCTTCCCTGGAATTAAATGCTCAGGGCATTTAAGACAGGAGGAGGCTGATTTGCTGAATCATGTCAGTGCCCAGGGCTGTGCTATGCTTTCATCATATCGGCATCCAGACACGGCAAGGAATGGAATCATTACTATTTTAAAACAACAAACAAATAAACAACCCCAGCAATGGTATGTTAAATTGGACTCTCATTCCATCCCTGGGCCACCTAAAGCTTGTCTCCTGTTTTCTTTTTCTTTTCTTTCTTTTTATTGGAAAAGGCCAAGGGGAACTGTGGCAAGTGTTGCAGATTTCCTGCATGGATAGAAGACCCAAGTTGAACAAGACCAGGCCTCTGTGTGCAGAAGATGAGGTTCTAGCAGCAAGGATTGCACAAGGGGCCCAGTGGCAGGGAGAGAGAGATGGAGAGAAGGGGCTGGCCCCAGAGATGACCTTGAGGAAGAGGTTAAACAGGCAGACATGGTAGCACCCAAATTCTCTTCTCCTGCAAGAGTGGAATCCTGCCTGAGAAGTTAATACTGATAAAGGTTGTTCCTTGCAACATCCGGGTCTGCAGCAAGAAGCCTTTTCACTTTGGGAAAGATCTCTCTTTCTCTCCATCTCTCTCTCTCTCTCTCTCTCTCCCCCCCCCCCCCGAATCTCTCTCTCCCCAGCTATAGCCTGCACTGCTGTCTCGGGGAAATGTAAAAAAAAGAAAGGGGGTGTTCTTGGAGAAATTCTCAGGACGGTATACAAAAGATGGGCAGAAGGGAGGAAAGGAGACCTTGTTGGCTGAGGGAAAAGCCACCTGCCTATGCCTGGTTGGTTGGTTTGTTTATTTGTTTGCTTGTTTGAAATTCTTTTGGTGGATTGGGGGTTTTGTTTTTGGGATGGTTGGTGTCCTGTTTCCTTTGGTGCCACCCCGTCCCCCCAATCACTGTGCTGAGGAGGGAAAAACCCAAGGAGGTTTGGAAGGCAGGCAGTAGGTAAAGCGATTTAAGGCAGACTGTTTGGTTGCTTGGAGGTTGAATGGCACCCTGTTCCTGACACAGTAAGGGAATCAGTTGTATGGGACATAGCAGCAGCAGGAGTAGCAGCAGCAGCATGGAGGTTTGGTTGACCTTCTTCTTCTTCTTCTTCTTCTTCTTCTTCCTCTTCCTCCTCTGTTCCTCACGGCGGTGCAGTGTGCCTCTGTTCCTTCGCCCCAGCTTAGCAGCTTAAACCCCTTTGGACCTTAGCTCATTGCCACAGGCCTCTGTGTGTCCCAAGTCAACTTGGGAATCCCTCCCTCATAAGTGAAGCCAACAGACAAACTTGCTTCTCTCTCCCCCCACCCCCCCACCCCCAACATTGCTCATTGAGAGCCCTACCTGTGATGAATCCACCAGTTCCCCACATTTGGGTGCTTTCGACCTTCAACACCAAAGCCTAGCCTAGCCAATCTCTTCTGCAAGAGGTTTTGGGGCTGGGAACCTCCGAGAGAGCAAAGAATATGAACTTCCTTCTGTTGCTGCAGCATGCTCTTCTCTCTACTGCTCTCTCTCCCTCTCTCTCTCTTCCTCCCTCTCTCCCTAGTTTCTCTCTATAAATATTAGGTATATATATATATATATATATATATATGGCTTGTTTCTTGCCTTAATCTGGATACAAAAAGCAAAACTTAACCAAAAGATGTACAAATCCCAACCCAAACTGAACCACACGTAGTTCAGACAAGGTGGATGTAGGCCTGCATAACGCATGTTTCTTCTTCTTTTCTCTTGACTTCAAAAAGTCTTATTTGACTCAACTATTTGCTGTTTTGCTTGTTCTTGCTAGTAAGATATGTTTAATATAATAACCTCCTCCTTCTTCCATCTCCCCTCCCCCAACCCCAATATTTCAGTTCTCCTCGGGCAAAAAAATTAAAGGCAGACTGGTTGGATTCTAAAGGTCCCTGGTGCAGAAACGCCATTGAATCGAGCAGCTGAAATTGTTTAAAAACAATACCAAGAAAAGGGGTGTGTGATGATGTCTCGCCTCGCCTGGCTTTGGTGGTGTCTCTCTTCCATTCCTTGGTGCTTTGTGTTATCCAAAGCTGAAGCCACGATGATCTTGCTGACTGTGCTCTTGGGCATCCGGATCGAGACAAGCACATTCACCCTGCAGGTCGCAGGACATTGGGAAGGGGATGATCTGTGCAAAGGAAGCCAAGGAATAATGGCCATCAGAAAGTCAACTTTGGTTAGGAAGCTGCCTTAGACAGAGTGGTTTTCATATCAAATAATGACTCATCAGCCATGGAAATTAGCCTTAAGCCCATTAAATGTTTTGGTTGATTAATCACAAACAGCCAAATGGTAACAACCTGCCAACATCTGCAAATCTAAGAGAGATGGTTTCAGCGATAACACTTGCCGTCCCTGTCCCCACAACAGGCAAATTCCCATGTAGTTCATATCCTTGCTACTCAGAATTCACGTTGCCATATTTTAAAGCAGATAAGCTCATTCTTGGCACTGCTCTGCTTCTGGGAAGATGCTTTCCCCCAGCTTTCCTGTACAGTAGGCCTCTGCTTGGGAGTGACAGGTCAGGTTTCACAAGGAATGGAAGCAAGCTATTTTGAAAAATAGCTACCTGTCTCTTTAAAAGAAGGGAAAGCGGGAGCTGAAGCAACAGCCTCCTGCCGTGTTGCTTTGGAGAAAGAAAGTTGATTTCAGAGGATTGCATCAGGAATTTACATAAAGGAGAGAGCGGGGACAAAAAGTGCGGGGTGGGGGGAGGCTTTGGTGCCTGGAGTGAATTCCCAAGAGTCTTTCCCATCTGCGCAGGCAGAATTAATGACCTAATTCCCCTCCCTTCCTGGACGATGCCACAACCTGTTCAAATGTTTTCAGCGAGCATAATGTACATTCACTCCCTACTGACACATTGGTTTCCTCCTTCTGTGGCAATTATTTATTTAGTTATTTATTTAAGAAGTCCAGGTCATGTATGCAGTCCCTCCCATGTCATCATGGGAACTTCTGGGAATCTGCATTGCGCACACACAGACAAAGATGCACACGCATAGATGACCCCATTGCTATGCAACCTCTCCCCCCCCCCCATGCATGTGCCTGCCTGCCTCTTTGTAACATGCCACTCTCTTTACATCCAAATTATGCTAAATAAGGGCTGGCTCATCTCCGATTTCCCAACCAGACAGCCTCTTCTACCAGAGGCTGGTAGAATCTCAAAACAGAAAACGCTGGGGCCTGCTTTCCAGCATCAAACAGATCTGTCCTCACAGCAGTTCTGCTTTCACACCTGCAAAGATCCTTCAGAACTATAGTTGATGGGGAAATCTCTGGCTAGGAATGGAAATATCACGATGTCTTAACTACAATGTCCATGAGGGTGTCCCAATCCTCCTCCACAGAAGGATTTTTTTTTTCATGGAATGAGAAAGATAACTAGCTGTAGGCCACTTCCTGATCTGGAGTTTTCAAGTTGAAATCCGTTTCTCCACCAATTTCGGGGGGCCGAATGCATTGGCATTCGGCCTCCCGGAGATTCGTGGAGAAATTCTCTGACATCCCTAGCTGCAACGAATTTTCATTGTGGCATGTCTGAGAACGCTTTTCTCCTATAGGCAGCACTATAGTGCCATTATTATCTGTTAGCCACTTAGGTTACAATTTTACGGAAAAGTGGGTTATAAATGCAATAAACAAATAAATTAGTGCTGTGCTGAAAATTTCTCCCACACATTTTTTAGAGTTCTCATTCAATATGATAGAAGAGGAATTGCTTTCAAAAAGACATTCAGTGGCGAAGAAATTCTCATGGGTTGGGTTTGGGTTCTGTGGGCTTGCCTTACTTAGGAGGTGGCTGAGGAGTGAGCACAAGGGTCTTGTTTTTCATTGTACAGTCATCTCCCTGGCAGCCTGTAGCCTCCTCAGCTTCCTGCACTTCAATTAAAGCCCAGTTTAAGGCATCATGAGGTAATTCCTCCCCTAGGGCTTTTCAGATCAGGACGTGCAGGCAGCCTGGGAGGCTGGCTGTAATTCGGTAAGCTCAAAAACACCAGGAACATAATTTCTAAAACATCCTGAATGAGGCAGAACAAGTGAAGCCTCTTTCATGGGAGGAGAAACCTTTCAGGAAATTGGAGGGCGGCTTTTGGCACAACACCAACTCCACCTCATCCTTGGAGCCAGACACAACACTGCCCTCACCTGTCTTGTGGTGGATGCCAACTGGGGGCCAGCCTGCCAAGACAGCTGACGCAGCACGAAATCCCCCAGACCCCTTACTAAGAGAAGCAGCTATGCTACAAGCCTGCCAATGGAGAGCCCTACCCATGAGAAACGGTTGAGAATTTCTCCTCCCCCTGGAGAAATTCGGTGAAATTGTCTACCAAATTTCTCTGTATAGAGTCATAGAATAGTAGGGTTGGAAGGGGCCTATGAGACCATCCAGTCCAACCCCCTGCTCAGTGCAGGAATCCAAGTCAGAGCATCCCTGACAGATGGCTGTCCAGCCTCGTCTTGAAAGTATGGTGGAGAATTTCAAGAGGCCATTTGCGCACAGCTGTAGAATAAATACGTATATGAATTTATGCACCGCCACATTGGTGATTCTAGCAAATCAGTCCACTGGCAGAAACAAACCTGTTCTGGACAATGGTCAGCCACCCGCCACTACCCATCAACATACACACACACACACACACACACACACACACGTTTGCTTGCTAAATTTAACAACATGGCCTTGCTGTTCTAAAGAATTTTTCTTCCCTCACGATGTCCTGCACTGAGAAAATAAGAAGGCAGAAAGTCTCTGTAAGTGCTCAGGCTGTGGAGAAGCAGTGCGTTTGGGCTGGGTCAAGAGGTCACAGACATTAAAAGGAAATAGGATTTTGCTTGTCCTTAATGGAAGACCCTATCCCCTCTGGATCCCTACCAGAAGCCCTTGTTCCCTGCCACTGGTTAGGAAGGGCTGGACGGAATGGTCTTTGTCGAGCCTCAAAGACACTCATGGGTCAGTGGCAGCATCAGTGGCTCAGCGGATTAACACGTTCCCTCCCCCAGCTGTCTCAGCACACTGACTCCCGTCCCTGCCAGGCTACCAGCACAGCCTCCCCGGTTCCAAGGTGGGCAGCTCTGGAGCCTCAAAACCAACTGCCACCCCTAGGAGCAAAGTCAAATTCATGACTTTACTGGAAGACAGTGGAGGCTGGTGGCTCCAATGTCAGTGTGGTGGTGAATCTGCCTTGGGTCTCAGTCAGAACTCTGAAGGACCTAGTCCAAAATAGGGCAGTGAGATTGGTAACAGGGACTGGCCGACGAGATTACATTACACCAGTGCTTTTCCAGCTGCACTGGCTGCCAGTCCATGACCCAGCCCAATTCAAAGTGCTGGGATTAACATTCAAAGCCCTAAATGGCTTGGGGCCAGGTTACCTGAAGGATCACCTCCTCCCATATCTCCTTCTGGGACTCTAAGATCATCTTCAGGGATCCTTCCCTGTGAGCCCCTGCTAAAGGAAGTGAGGTGGGTGGCTACCAGGAAGAGGGCCTTTTCTGCTGTGGCACCCCGGCTGTGGAATGAGCTCCCTAGAGAGGTTTGCTGGTGCCTACATTGTACTCCTTTCAGCAACAGGGTGAAGGCCTTTTTTTATTTTCCCAGTATTTCGCATTTCAGCTTCCTAGTCTTTTAGCTCTGGTGTTTTAAATCTGTATTTTAAATCTCTGCATTGCTGCTAGGTTTTATTGTGGTTGAACTGTTATATTGTAGCTTTAAGCTTTCATATTTCATATTGTTTTTATGCTGTAGATTGTGGTCGTAATTATTGTGAAACACCCAGACAGCTTCGGCTATTGGGTGGTGCAGAAATGAAAATAAAGAAAATAAAGAAATAAAACACTGGTTACCAGTTGTTTTCCAGGCCAAATTCAAGGTATTGGTTTTGACCTTTAAAACCCTATATGGTTCCAGCCCAGCCTATCTTAAGGAGCGCCTCCAGCAACACCAGACAGGCCACTTAACAAGATCAGCCTTGGATGGCCTTCTCTCTGTCCAATCAGCCAGGACAGCTAGGCTGGTGAGAATGAGGGAGAGGGCCTTCTCTGTGGTGGCCCCCACTCTGTGGAACTCCCTCCCTAGGGAACTCCGCCATGCCCCCTCTTTAATGAGCTTCCGCCATGCATTAAAAACATGGTTGTTCAGGCAGGCGTTTGGGGTGGGCTAGGGTACTTTTAGAAATATGTTTTTAATGCAGAATTTTATTGTTTTAAAGTGTTCTATTGTTGTACATCGCCCAGAGTGGCTGGGTGACCAGCCAAATGGGCGATTAATAAATTTAATAAATAAATAAAAATAATAAAACTAAATACAATAAACAAAATAAAGGAGCACCTTGGCTACCTCCTTTAGAGCTCTGACCGCTTCTGAACGAAACCCGGATCAGATGCACTGTCCCGCTGATATCGGAGCCCCCAGCCTTCGCTGCTGGGCAATGGATCACTTAGAAAGTATTGGAAGTTCTAGCGGAGAGCAAACTGAATGCATGTCAGCAAGTTTAAAAAAATAAACAAATTCATTTACAATGATTTTTAGGATTGTGTCAACTCGCACCAACTTGTTCCACCCTTAAAGGTGGCCTAAAAATAATTCTTGTCAAAACCAAAGCCATAAACTTTGGTGTAATCAGGAGGAAGGCACATCTGTACCTGGGTCTTCCTGCCCATCTAATACTCCAGCTCTGGGCTTCTCTGACAGCAGCAGCAGGATCTGGGAAGCCACCCGCCATGTTAGGTTTCCCACAATGCCTCGGAGCATCCAGCACAGCATTGCTCTGGGTATTGTGGGGACTGAACTGGTGGGCAGCATTCCAGAACTACCGCCACCAAATAAGCATGTGTGTGTGGCATTGAGGGGCACCATGCTCCGAATCTCCTCAAACCAAACCGAGACACGTTGTTTTCCAACCTCAAGGCCTTGTTTTGAGGAGCGAGTTGGGGGCACAGTTGATGAAGGCTATTGACAAGCTAGAAAAGAGGAATGGCTGAAGGAAGTGGGACCGTTTAGCCCAGCCAAAAGAAGAACACGGCAGTAATCAGGCTTGGGAGATGACCAGTACAGGAGTCGATGAAGAGGAGATTGAATAGGGCTGGATTGGATTTCCACAACGTCGTATCGAGGGAAGCAACAGATTGGAGAGAGGGAGCTAAGGAGAGCAAGGAAATCGAAGCCAGAAGCCAGGGTTGTGTGCTTGATCAACAGGGTGGGTGGTGATGCTTTCAGTAGAAACATAGAGTCATTGAGGAAGGGGACCCTTGAGAAGAGAGATGAGCATATCACTCTTGTGTATACTGAGTTTGAGATGGTGATGAGATGAGCCAAATAGAAACATCTTGCATCTGGAGGGGCAGGAGTGGAAAGGGGAGGGAAGAAGTCTGGGATGGAGACATTAATCTGGATGCCAGCCACCAGCATACACACACACACACACACACACACACACATGCTTGATGCTCGATGAAAATGTCAACCCAGTGTGCGGCTGTTGTAAAATAATATTTTAAAAAGGCAAACTCCATGTTAGGCATAAATAGGTAAGGAATTGAGAATAAAACTGCCAGTTATCATACTTCTTTTATACAAATCTATGTATACAAATCACACTTGGAATACTGCATCCAGTTCTGGTCACCACACCTTAAAAGGATATTGTAGAGCTGGAAAAAATGCAGAGAAGGGCAAATAAAGTGATCAAGGGGCTGGAGCATCTCCCCTATGAGGAAAGGTTACAACAGGTAGGATTGTTTAGGTAAGAAAAAAGGTGAGTGAGGGGAGACATGATAGAGGTGTACAAAATTATGCATGGTGTGGAGAATGTGGATAGGGAGACGTTTTTCTCTCATAATACTAAAACCCAATGGGGTCATGAAGCTGATTGGTGGGAGATTCAGGGCAGATGCAAGGAAGGGCTTCTTCACACAGCACAGAGTTGAACTATGGAATTCTCTACTACAGGATGTAGTGATGGCCACCAATTTGGATGGCTTTAAAAAGGGTTTAGACAAATTCCTGGAGGAGAAGGGTATCAATGGCTACTAGTCCTGATGCTTCTATGCTACCTTCAGTAATCAGAGGCAGTATGCCTATGTACACCAGTTGCTGGGGAACATGGATGGGAGGGTGCTGTTGTGCTCATGCCCTGCTTGTGGGTCCCTGTTCGATAGCTGGTTGGCCACTGGACTAGATAGACCCTTGGTCTAATCCAGCATGGATCTTCATGTCTGTCTGTCTGCCTTTCTGCCTGCCTGTCTCACCCTCAACGCATTTCTCAGACTCCTGTCCAACATGTCAACATCTTGCTTGAAGCGGAGCACCCAGACTTGAACACAGGCTCCAAGCCAAGCCAAGCCAATGCTGAGCAGAGTATGACTGTTCCTTTCCAAGACTTGGAAGTGAAGTTTCAGTTACAGCAACTGAGTGTGGCCTTGGAACAAATCTATGTCATCCTCCTCTCTCTCTATTTTACAGTAATATCAGCTGTTCTAACGACAGCTGTCCTCCCTCATTCCAGATGTGCCGTTATTGCAACAACGGTGGTGGGAAGGGGGAGGGATGAAAAATCACAGCTGTCTATGCAACATGAGTCAAAGTGGAGGTTCAAAAGGTGCACTGAAGATGTTGATGGGGCAAGCGACACGGGGACTGCAGTGGTAGTGGTGGTAAAGCAAAGCAAAACAAAACACACTTCCTTCTTCTGGAGAAGCTGATTCCCTTCATCTCCTGCTTCCCACAGTCTGGGCTTCACACCCAAGTTTAGTTTCAGCATTCAGCCTTTTCACGTAGTTGGCCAAAACGTGCTGGAACGATACAGTCTGCGGAGTATTTTTATGCAGAACCCTCTCCTTCCCCTCTGCCTTGTTCTCTGTCTCTCTCATTGTTTTCCCTCAAAAAAAAATCTCCTTTTCACATTCCACTCGCAAAGTGCCTCAAAGGGCAGAGGAGGGAGGGGGGTTATGTGAGCAAACTATGACAAGAATCTGCTTTCCAGTCAAGGGTCTCAGACAGGAAAATATCTAATAGGGCTGGGCCCCAAAGTCCACATGGCCAAGCATCTGAATTTGAAATCCAGCAGGTATCTTCAAGGGCCTGGGAGCCATGAAGCAACATGATTTAAAAACATTGCAAGAGCTGTATAATAAACTGAACTGTGAATTGCTTGGGGTAAAAGTAGCACATCAAACAAAAAAGAGGAATATGCTAAAACTCATTTTTCCATGTGTGGGGTGGGTGGGTGGGGAGGCTGGACAGATGCACAGCAGCTGTTGAAATGTCAGCACTGCCACTGTTTAATGGTTTTATTTCAACCTGTGCCAGCAAAGACAATGCTAACCCAGTTTACAGAGCAGTGCTATCCATATCTGCTCAGAAGTAAAACCCATCTTCAATAGGTCTTGCAGGATCACAGCCTTTGTGTGTGGCATAAATCACTATGGAAGTATAGGGGATACAAAGAAACAGAATAAAATGCAGTGCTTGCATAGGACAGAGGGGAAAGTAGGAGAGCTCTTACAGAAAACCGCATGTCCCACGCCTGGACTCCCCACAGATCATGGACCCCCCCCCCCACAAACATAGCCTTCTAGTTTGGCCTCCCCATAATTCAAGTACAGATAAAATGCATTGCAATGTCTTGAAGAACAGGAGTTCTACAGGAAATGTTTCAAAAGATACATGGGATGACAGGGGATAAAATTGGCATCACTCCCTTTATACAAAAAACACGCGATTTGGGAATAAAGTCCCATGCGATCGATGAGGGAAGCAGGAAGGTTGAAATGCATTATCAAACAGTCTGATGCATTATCAAACAGTCTGATGCATTATCAAACAGTCTGATGATTTCTGATAGGTGTGATTTCATCTCAAAGCCATCAGTTACCACCAGTAGCTTTGGTAGTTGATGACCAGATCTTAATGTGTGGCAAACTTCGGGTCATTTTGAACTTCGAATGGGTGAGAATTTCGTTTGGTTCATAAATTCACATATTTCTTCATAAATGGGATGGAAAGGGCTTGAGATATTTTTTTTTAAAAGAAGAAGAATATGGGAGAAAGCAAAACTAACAGCTTCATCTACCCAGGAAGAGGGCTTGAAGTGGCTACCACTTCAAGGTCTGGGTTGAAATCCCTATGTATTCAACCATGATTATGGTGCTGAATTAGGGTTGCCACATCTTTTTTTTTTTTTTCCTGATGGGCTCCTTATCCTTAAGAGGTATATGGCAGGCCTCTCCATGCTGGGAATACTTTTTCCTATTGCATTTAGTTAGTGCAGATGGGTGAGAATTTAGTTAGGTTTGCTGTTGATAAGAACTTATTAAACTTTGCCATTTTCTTTATAAATGGGATGGAAAGAATTTGAGAGTAAACAAATCAGAATGTGGGAGTAATCAAAATGGACAGGTTCATCCATCCCTATTTTGAATTTTGGAAAAGAGATGTCTTATATAAATATGAGTGTATAATCACAGATAAAAGAGATCTGTCATGTTATTAAGTCTCTAGAAGAGAAGTCTGACAGGGGAGTGTACAGCACTCTGCAAATCCCTGAAGGGCTGTCACAAAGGAGAGGGCAAAAACTTGTCCTTTGCTGCTCCAGAGGGCAGGTCTACATCTCATGGGCTTAACTTACAGGAGAGTAGATTTTGGTTGAACACTAGGAGAAACATTTGGAAGGTAAGAGCAGTTCAACAATGGAACTGATTACATAGAGGAGGAGATGAGCTTTCTCTCACTGGATATCTTCAAGCAAAGTCTGGATAGCCACCTATTTCAGCTGTTCTTGCTCTATGTATCCTGAAACAAGCAGGGGGTTGGTCTAGATGGCCTACAAAGCCCCCTCTGCCTCTGTGATTCTAAGAAATAATGTGATAGAAAGATCTTCACAAGGAGTTTTGAGGGCCATTAACTGAGATGGCTTTAAAAGGCGATTAGACAAGTTGATAGAAGGTAAGGCTGGCCATTGATGATGATGATGAAAAGTATGTATGGATTTTGTAAATCCCATTCCATCTGCATTTTGCAGATTGCCAGGTGACTTTTGTTCCATCATCCGCTCACTGACAATATCAGATTTCCCCCCATTTTGCAAATTTGTGCATATCTACATTTGCACAAATTTGCATTTGTGCAAATTCACACTTGTGAAAATACACGAATTCGCCCCAAATGCACATTTCCATGCTTTAGCCTTTGGGGGAATTGTGCATTTGGGGCTGCTGTTTTTTTTAAATTTTTTACATATTTTTATGACTAAATGGTAGTGATTATGATAACGACAACAACAACCAGAAGCTTTCTTCCTTCACTTGGACAGTATATTTTGAGCTTTGTTATGATTCACCACTGCAAGTGGGATAAGCCAGGGAACATGCCTACTTTATACTAATTGCCCCATGTGTGCAGAACACTAAAATGTCCAATACTTTGTGCATTTCATTGTTTCAAGAAGGTCAGTGCTCTGACAAGTGTTTCTGCCAGTTCTGTGTACTCCCATTTGGAGGGGACTCTGTTCTATAGTTGCAGAGGAAGGTGGTAGCAGGAACAACAAGATGGGAGTCAACCACCAATCCAATACTTTAACCCAGATATAATATTCTACCAGACAGCAGCAGACTCTATCAGCTTAAGGTTGCAAGGGGAACAAGAGCTAGTAAAGAAACAAAAAGATAAAGCTATTAAGGGCTACTAATCATGATGCTTATATATTACTTCCAGTATTGGAGGCAGTACACCTCTCAGTATGGATGTATGAACTCATCCACGTCCAGGTTCTCCGGATGCCTGCCCAGCTCCTGTCTCCGCTCACTGGTCCCCAGACCACACTCAAGCTCCTCCCATGATCAATGAGCACTCACCCCAGGGGCCTTGTCAAGCTCCGCAGTTGCCATTAAAAATAAAATAAAATAGAATGACCATCACAAAACTGTGCGTGTCTTTGTATGCGTGAAAATGCGCATTTTGCGAATGCAAATTTTGCGATTGCACATATTCTCATGGTGTGAAATGCACATTTTTGTGAAGGTGCATATGTGTGTGTGTAAAAACGCACATCCTCAAGCATACACAAACATGTGCTTTTGCAAAATGTGCATTTTTGCATACATGAATATGTGCATTTGCAAAAATGTGCATTTTTGTGCGCGGAAATATGCACATTTTTGCAATCGCCATTTTATTTCTCAACAAATGGTGATCGCAATGCTCGACGAGGCCACTGGGGTGAGTGCAGGCTATTCACTGAGTGCGGGCAAGGGGTGGGCAGGGGGTCGGGGAGTAGGGCTCAGGGGTGTGGGCAAGGGCGGTTCCGCCAGTTTCCTGGACTGAATCGGGCGCCCGCACTATCATTACCTCTCAGTACCAGTTGCTGAGGAAGAGGAGAGTTTCCCAGCAACTTCAGGAGGGTGCTATTACTCCTTCCTTCCTTCCTTCCTTCCTTCCTTTCATACACACACAGACTGAAATCAAAATAGTAAATACATCACATACAACTACACTCACATTAGTCAATCCTACGCAAGAAACACGAGAGCCATCACATAGTGCTAAACCATTCATATAAACAGAGTCTAACATTTCCACCATTTCAGTAATAGCAGCTAAATTAGAACATTACAAATGTTAAGACAATAAAACCTTAAATATCTTGAGTGGATTAAAAAAAAAGTTTGTGCATGGCACCTAAAAGATGTCAATGTAGGTGCTAGGCAAGTGTCACAGAAAGGAGCATTTCAGAACTAGGGGGCCACCATGGAAAAGACCCTCTATCTTGGGGCGTTCTTACCAAGCAGTTGTGATTTCCATGTGGAACCAGGAACTTCTGCCCTGGAAATGAAGGGGATGGGAGGTGGAGCAAAACAAGAGCACCCAACCATGGGGGTTGCAATACAATGAGGCGGATGGCACCTTACCTTTTTAGTCTTCACTGTTGAGACGCAACAGTCCCCACCATCATAGTTGCAAAAGGCTCGGTTGTTGCTGGCATCACAGTAGTTGTCTCCCATGAAAGGCTGAAAAAAGAAGCCGGAAGAACAAGGGAGGAGGATGAGAAAGTGACGAGGCCATATAATCCTTCCCATTCCTCATCTATTTCAGGGGGCCTTCTCAAATGCCTGCAATTAAAGTTGGTTAGGTTGGCATGCATGACAGGCAAGGCCTTCTTGATGGTGGCCTCCAAACCATGGAACTCCCTTCTAATGGACTCGCCCCTTGCCCCTTCAGTGCAGACATTGAGGTGAGCCTTGAAGACCTTTTTCTGCCCTGCTGCCTTTACAAAGTGCTTGTGTGCCCAAACTGACTTTCTCAGCATCATATGTAAGATTTTTCATCAGATGTTATCTACACTATATTCAGTGTACCAAGTCTTGCTCTGTTCTATCCCTATTTCCTGGGAGTGTAGCTTTAAAATGTGGCTAGGGATGTACGAAAGTCACTTACCTTTTCGAAGGGTGACATTCGCGGTGGGGGGGAGGTGCTCCGTCCCTCCCCCTGAAATTCTCTCCGGCCGGCTCCGCTCCATGGAGATTCTGCGGAGCCGCCGGCCGGGGCCGCCTGCAGCTGGACATCTGGCCGCTGGGCACTCTGCAGGGACGCAAATGGCGGCTGCCATAGACGCCGCCATTTGCGTCCCTGTATTTTGCTGTGATAGGCTACGTAAATATTTACGTTGCCTATCACGGCAAAACCCCCACAAGAAACAGCAGACGCAAATGGCGGCAGCTATGGCGGCCGCCATTTATGTTTCCTTTTTTTTGCCGTTTTAGCCTACATAAATATTTATGCAAATGGCGTCCCTGCGTTAGCTGTGATAGGCTACGTAATTATTTACGTAGCATATCATGGCTATAATGAGGAAACGAATGGCAGCCACAGACGCGGCCGCCATTCGCAAGTCAGCGCGGACGGCAGCAGGTAAGTGCTCCGTTTCACGTGCCTTTCGTGGGGTGGGGGGGCAGGGGGCTTCATTCCACCATGGATTTCGGGGGGCCGAGTGCACTGGCATTCAGCCTCACCGAGATCCATGGCGGAATTCTCTGACATCCCTAAATGCGGCTGAAAAATACTTTAAAGTAATATAAATGAAAAATGAGATTTGGGAGGACTTGGAAGCCTGGCTGAGTAGGAGGCTGGGGACCATTTTGCGATATCCATTTCACTCCCTTTTTACTGATCCATCGTGGCATTTATATCCTGCCTTTCTCAGCTTATGCCAGCTCAAGGCGGCTTACAATGGATTACAATAAAAACAATATATCAAAGCAAGCAAAGAAGCTATTTAAAAACACACACGGAATAAAAACAGCAGAAGCAACAGAGTGGGCCTATTCGCATGCTGGAGGGCGGTTAGGGTACCTATGGGGGAGGGGTAGTGAAGCCACTACATACGGGACTGTCACATGACTAGACACCATGTGGCACTGCGTGGTTCCACTATGCCCCCCCCCCCGCGTAGTTACCTGGCGAGCTTACTGGAGTGGTTAGCATGCATCCTGACATCATCCGCGGCATGAGCAGGGTCCTGGCAGTCACTCCAGCATCCCCAATGGCCTCCTGACCATAGAGAAAGTCTGTGGTGGCTAGAGCATTGATGGACACCCTAGCCAGCATACTCTAAAGTCATGGCCCAGAAGTCCTCTAGAGCCCATTTAAACCACCGGGGAGCCTGACAGATGACACGCTAAGCCTCCCCAAGGCCCCTTGACCCTTTTGCAGGGGGGGGTTAGTGGGGAATGTGGTTTTCTCCCCCCACATGACATGCTAAGTCACTGTGGTTACTGGAACTTCCCCAACCGTCATGGCTTAGCGTGACGTCTGAACAGGCCTAGTAAATCCATCAAGGCCTTAACAAAAAAACATGCCTGCTGAAATAACGCCGTTCTCAACGCGTGTTTGAAAGTGGGCAATTGAAGGCAAACAGGTGCATCTCCTGAGGGGGATAATGCCACAGTCTGGATGCCATGATGGAAAAGGTCTTTTCCTTCATCCCCACCCCTGAGCAGGCTCATCTGGCAGGAGCCAATTCTTGAGAGGCCCCGGTCTAGGGATGGCAGAGAATTTCTCCCCGAATCTTCGGGGGGCCGAGCGCCAACGCATTCGGCCCCCCGAAATCGGTGGTGAAATTCTCCGCCCCCCCCCCCCCCCGGGATGGGACTTACCTTTGGCGAATGTCCCTCCCGGCGGCGGGTCCCAGCGGCGGTTCGTCGGCCTTTTGTCGGGGGTGGGGGCGGCAGCCGGTCTTCTGACCAGCTGCCGCCGCCGCCATTACAAAGTGTAAAAAAACCCACAAAAAACCCGTGATAGGCTACGTAACGATTTACGTAGCGTATCACGGCTAGATTTCCAAAGTCATCCATGATAGGCTACGTAAATCGTTATGTAGCCTATCACGGGTGACTTTGGAAAAAAAAAAAGCGTGTACGCAAATGGCGGCGGCCTATGGGTGCCGCCATTTGCGTTCCTTATTTGGTCCCAGAAGTCTACGTAAAGATTACATAATGATACGGTAGTCTATGTAAAGACCAAATAAGGAACGCAAATGGTGGCGCCCATAGGCCGCTGCCATTTGCGTACGCTTTTTTTTTTTCAAAGTCACCCGTGATAGGCTATGTAACGATTTATGTAGCCTATCATGGCTGAATTTGGAAATCTAGCCATGATAGGCTACGTGAATCATTATGTAGCCTATCACGTTTTGTTTTGTTTTACTTTGTTTCGCGGCCGGGGAGACGGGGTGCGTCTCCCCGGCCTGAATTTCGGCCGGGTGAGGCGGGACGGCTCCCCCCCCTCGCCTGAACTTCAGGGGGAGAAGCGAAGCGCCTCCCCCCCACCGCGAAGCACCCCTGCGAAAAGGTAAGTGACTTTTGTACATCCCTACCCCGGTCCCAGAACATCGAGGGCTTGGAAAGCTAAAGCCAGTGGCTTGAGCTTCTTAGAATGCGGCTGGAGAGAGCTAGGGATGTACGAAAGTCACTTACCTTTTCGAAGGGTGACTTTCATGGTGGGGGGGGAGGCGCTCCGTCCCTCCCCCTGAAATTCTGGCCGGGGGGGAGGCGCTCCATCCCTCCCCCCAAAAATTCTGGCCGGCTGGCTCCGCTCCGCAGGGATTCTGCGGAGCCGCCGGCCGGCTCTGCCAGTGGCCGGACATCCGGCCCCTGGCTAGCAGGGATGCAAATGGCGGCGGCCGTAGCCGCCGCCTTTTGCATCCCTGCAGTCAGCCGTGATAGGCTACGTAAATGTTTACGTAGCCTATCACAGCTGATTTAAAAGAAAAAGAACCCGCGCGTATGCAAATGGCAGCACCCATGCACGCCGCCATTTGCGTTCCTTATTTTGGCACATCTTAGTCTACGTGAACATTTATGTAGACTAAGACGGCAAAAATAAGGGGAACGAAATAGCGTAGACGCTAGGCTATTTGCGTTCCCCTTATTTTTGCCGTCTTAGTCTACGTAAATGTTTACGTAGACTAAGACATGCCAAAATAAGGAACGCAAATGGCGGCGCCCATGGGCGCCGCCATTTGCGTACATGCGTTTTTTTCTTTTTTTTAAAATCAACTGTGATAGGCTACGTAAACATTTATGTAGCCTATCACAGTGTTTTTTTTAAAAATCTAGCTGTGATAGGCTACGTAAATGTTTACGTAGCCTATCACTTTTTTTTTTTTTTTACTGGAAATGGCGGCGGCGGCAGCCGGTTGGAAGACTGGCCGCCGCCGCACCGCTGCCGGAGCTGCCGCCGCCAGGAAGATCCACCCAAGGTAAGTCCCATCCCGGTGTGGGGGTGGGGGGGGCAGACCATTCCACCACCGATTTCGGGGGGCCGAGTGCGCTGGCATTCGACCTCCCCGAGATTCGTGGCGAAATTCTCTGACATCCCTAGAGAGAGCAGCCAACAACACACAGCTCAGAAATGTGCCGGGCCAAGATGGGAGTCTGAAATACATTTCCTGCAGCATTCCAAAATCCACGTGTCCCAGGCTTATGTTCATCCGCTTGTTTGATACACAGATCCAGAGCTGTGACCACTGTGAAGGAGAGCCCTGTTGGATCAGACCAAAGGACCATCTAGTGTGGCATCCTGTTCCCCTCCGTGGCCAACCAGAAGCCTCTGAGAAGCCCACCAGGACATGAAGGCAACAGCGCCCACCTGCAATTGTTCCCCAGCGACTGGCATTCAGAGGCATGATGCCTCTGATCCTGGAGGGAACACAGACAGCCATTGGAACTAATGGCCATTGATTCCAGCCCACCTAGAAGCTTGCACAGAACAGAAGCTCCAGTCCTTTGTGCAGCAGAGGCTGGTGGCTCCGAGGTCAGTGGGGCGGTGAATTTTAGTCAGAGCCAGTCAGAAACCCGGAGCAGATTCACCACCCCACTGACATCAGAACCTCCAGCCTCCACTGCCTTCATGTGTAATCACATGTAGGAGAGGAGGCCTGGCTGATGAAACCTTCTTAACTTGAAGGATGAGATGTTTCACCTCCCCTTGGATAATGGTCCCCGCCCCACTCCATCTCCAGCTATGAACACTGGAAAGTTTCACTGGCTGGCCTGTGTCTTGGCGGGCTGCAACAAAGAACCTGCACCATCACCATCACCACCACCACCACCATCATCATCCTAAGATGTGAAGTAGCCCTGATTTGGGAGGTGTTGGAAGGCTGTATGGGAGAGTGTTCAGCAACTGCCTCAGTTTCAAGTTCAACCTCCACGTTGGATTACTGAAATGTTCTATACCTGGGGCTGCCCTTGAAAACAGTGTGGCAGCTACAATTCTGCCTGGTTTACCTGGATGGAGCCATGTGACACTAGTACTTAAAGACTGGCTCCATATTTGCTACTGAGCCTAATCCAAGGTGCTGGTTATCGCAGCTTTAAAGACCTACATGTCTTGGAGCCCGAACATCCAAAAGAGTTCCTCCTCCCATGTCATCCTTCAGTGTGGTGGCCCCCTTTCTTTGGAACTCCCTGCCCCCGGAGGTCAGGCAGGCGCCAACCCTGTGTTCCAGGAAGCCATCCTTAACTGACCAGCCACGGTTTGTATTGGCATTCTGCTTTTAATAATTTTAATATGGGGTTTTAATCCTTAATCTTTTTTTACTATTGTACCTCTTATGTTCCTCCAGCAAAGGAGATCATTACCTTGTCGTGGTGCTGGAGCTTGAGCACCTCAATGATGCCATGAGCTAAACCGTGAAGGGACACCCAAGATGGGAAGGTCATGGCAGAGAGGTCAGACCAAATACGATCCCTGGGGAAAGTAATGGCAACCCACCCCAGTATTCTTGCCATGAAAACTAAATGGATCAGTACAACCAGAGATACGTCGGTATACCACCGGAAGATGGGACTCCCAGGTCGGAAGATGGTCAAAATGCTACTGAGGAGGAACAGAGGATATGCTAGGGAAAGTGGAAGGCAAAAGGATGAGGGACCGACCAAGGGCAAGGTGGATGGACGATATTCTGGAGGTGACGGACTCGACCTTGGGGGAGCTGGGGGTGGCGACGGCCAACAGGAAGCTCTGGCGTGGGCTAGTCCATGAAGTCACGAAGAGTCGGAAGCGACTGAGCGAATAGACAACAAAAAACCTCTTATGTTCACCACTCTGGAATCTGTTTTAGATGGGATGGTGGTGGTGGGGGTGGTGATGGTATACAAACGTTGTAAATAAGGAAATAAGAAATAAATCCTGCCCATGCATTAAGATCTTCAGAAGAGGCCCTTCTCCAACTCCAAGTGCCATCGGGAGGACAAATGTGTTGTGCATTTACAAAAGAGAGGGCCTTTTCTGCGGTAGTGCTCCGACGTTGGAATGCCCTCCCAAGAGAGATTCAGTTGACACCAACCTTACTTTCTTTCTGGCACCAAATCAGAAAAGTTCTTTTTTTGCCCAGACATTTTAAATCTGATGTTTAAATCTTTTTTAAAGGCTTGCTTGTTTGTAGGTTGGTTGAATAAGTTTTTACGCCTCTTATGATTTTATCATTGTTACGATATTGTCTCCGTTCTTTTTATAATGGGACCCCTAGTGAACAAAGGGTGGTTTATAAATTTCAAAAACAAATTAAAATAAATGGATTTGCTGGCGAGACCAATCCCAGCTGGGGGATTGGGCTCAGGAGCAAATAGGATTCCCCTTTGCTGTTTGATGGATAAACAGGAGAACCCCAAGAAATGTTTTGGTGGTTCTCGCAGCCCAAACTCAGCGCCACATTTAATGTTACATTAAAAAGGTAGCTATCAATGACATCTTTTGTTCTTTTTTACTCTAAAGTAAATGCTAGGGATGCTGGCTTGTGTGTGTGGTGGTGGTTAAGGAGGGCTTTAAACTATTTCCCCTTGGTGTGGTCCTGTACAGAATCCCTCATGCCGGCACTTTATATTGCCAAACAACAATTCATTTGCATCAGTAAAACATTTCTTGGCAATATAAATTGCAGGCGGCAAGGTTCTGATCCATATTGGGACCACAGCAGGGGGCAAAGGGTTAAGGCCCTGTTTAGTGTCCCCCTGCCCCCCTGCTTGGGTCCCAATCCAGATCAGGTTCCACAGGCTTACTCGAGAGTAAAAAAAGCAGCAGCAACCTCTTTTAAGTAGTTGGACTCTGGGGGAGTAGAAGTGGGCAGTTCTGCCTACCCTTAGGCAATTTTGTTTTTAAAGAAATTAAACCAGTAGCCCTCAGGAAACAACTGTGGCACCTCCGAGAATGAGATGAACTCTCGGCTAAAATATATATTTATGGCTAGTTAGTCTTGGTAGCCAAAGGCTGGAAGGAAACTGCTCTCGACTTGTGATGCTGCAATCCACTGGAGAGACGAAGTGCTGTAGTGGAAAGGGTGTTGGACTAGGAGACCCAAGTTGAAATCCGCCCCCCCCCCCCACACAGCCAGAAAGCTCACTGGATGACCTTGGAGTGGTCAACCTCTCTTTCTCTCTCTGAGGTTTGTTGTGAGGATGAAATGAGATGCAGGAAGTTGGAGAGCCACCCCCATATTGTCTTGAGCTCCTTGGAAGAACAACAGGAAATAAATGAATAAAGCTCGCCTACCTTCGAGGCGGCCCCTCCATACAGACAAACTAGATAGTCATCTAGGATGCCAAGTTAAGTGGGGTGTCAAATTCGAGGGGAAAAATACAAATAAAAAAAAAATATACAAATGCTGACTGGGAATGGTGGGGCTAAGTCAGGCCAACTTGCCCGCCCACCTGTGGGATCTGGTTCTTCTTCAGGTGTATGTAACCTCACAATGGTTCATCTAGGGTGCCGGTCGCTGGGAACTAATCTACAGCTGCCCCTGAGTGAGACTTCAGCTTCCAAGGACTTGTACATCGCATTGGGATCCCACGGAACAGAAGATTCTCCTGTGAAAGGGCCCTGTGCCTGCTGCTGTTTTCACAGGCCGGGTGATGGTGGTGGTGGTGGGGTGTGTGTGTGTGTGTGTGTGTGGGCATTCCACATTTTCCATTGTGTGCCCATGAGGGTTTTCGTGCATGCCCCCCTTTTGTCTTTCTCCTTCTACATGGAGACACACACAGTCCTTTCGCAAAAGGAGCTGCCTCTGGAAAAGAGAGCAGGGAGCTGAAAGCGGCTGTGGTTTCGTTTGCAGCTTCTCTCCTAATTAATGGAAAGGCTTGTGTGTGTTTAAAAAAAGACAGTAAAGTATTGGGATGTACGAAGAACAATCGGTGAGGACCTTTTGGCTCTTTTTCCTTTCTGGAGAGCCAAGGTCAAGCTCATAAATATTTCAAGGGGACATTGTGAAACATTTCAGAGCGCGTGAGTTTTTTTGTTCAAATCGCCACGGCTGCTCTCGGTATATGTAAACACTCCCTGGCAGGGTTGGAGAGGAGCCCTGATAGCTCTCTGCCCATGTGCCATAACCGGGAAGCAGAGCTGTTTGCTTGCTTATTGTGTGGGGGACGTTAGATCATATCCAAACAAGGATACCCAGTTTTCAAGGATCACTGTCTAGGCCTCCCAATACGCTTGCTATATGTTGTGGGCAACTCATTCTGCTCCCCCAAACCTTAACTGATTGGACACTGAAACCCTCCTGCAGTTGGGGGTAGTAGGGGAGAAATGCCTCTTGATTCAATCTTGCAGCCATACTAGGGAGTGGATGAGGGAGGGGGGGAACTGTCTCAACCCCAAACAACACCTGTGCGCACACAGACATACACACCTCCAGAGCGAGCGACCTATTTGCAAGGAGATGAGTTAAGTGCAAAGGGTAAACACAGATCTATTAATGGAGCAGTGAGACAACTTTTAATCATAGGTCTCAAGAGCCTCGAGTTCCTGCGTGCATTGAAATCTTTGACTTAAAGGAGGGACTTCAAAGTCTGGGTAATTTTAACTCAAGGAAGAGTGTGAGATGCATGATGTAAGTGTAACCAGATGGCTCGAAAGTGAGAGGAGATAATCATAACAACAACAAAAGGCGAAATGGTGTGCTCATTCAAGCGTTTAAGGTTCTTAAAGCCACTGGGCACGATCCACTGAAAATGTTTTCTGCCTAAGTCTTGTGTGGGAAAGGTTCCCAGGGATTGGGGTCCATTCTTATTAAAGGGTGTGAGGAATGCTCTGGAGTCGTGTTTAAAGCATTAAAAAAAAACAAAAACTTGGCAGAACTGCAAAATTTCACTGTACGATTCAGACTGCAATCCTGCACATACTTACCTGGGAGTATATCATAGATCATAGCATCATAGGGTTGGAAGGGGACCATGAATCCAACCCCCTGTTCAATGCAGGAAGCCTGATTCCCAAGTGGTCTCCCATCCAAGCACTAACCAGGGCTGGCCCTGCTTAGCTTCCAAGATCGGACGCGATCGAGCGCATCCAGCCCTTTGCTCGACATCATAGAATCATAGGGTTGGAAGGGGCCTACAAGACCATTGAATCCAACCCCCTGCTCAATGCAGGAAGCCTGATTCCCAGGCAGTCTCCCATCTAAGTACTAACCAGGGCTGACCCTGCTTAGTTTCTGAGATCAGACGAGATCAGGCACAAGTCCCACTGGACTCAGTGAGGATTACCTCCGAGTAGACATGGCTAGGACTGCACTCAGTCAGACAAAAGGCAACCAAAATTAGTGGGGTAAAAATCTCAGTTCTGCGCCAGGTAAGGGCAGCATGTTTCACAAAGCTTTTTCGGATATTATGGTTCTATCAGGAGATAGCGTGGCCACTTATGAAATGCCAAAAAAGAGGACAAAACAGGACAGTAATTTTCATAGCATTTACATATGCTAATTGTTGTGGTCTGCCTAGAGAGCTTTGGCTATTGGGTGGTATAGAAATGTAATAAATAAATGAATGAATAAATAAAATTCTATGCATAGATGCACTTGTTAAAATAATTATTATAATTTAAACAGACTGTGACCTGTGTGTCTACCTGTTCAGTCTGCTGATGGGCAACAATTCTTATGGGTCTTTACCTTTAAACCGGACAGCCCTTCAAATAGAGACTGTCCTCTGTAAAAGAGGACACCTGGCCACCCTAGAATGAGGTGTTACAAGGCTTTCAGGTTTTATTTTTATTTGCAACGGATCAGTGTCGAGGAATTCAGAGAATCAAGGAAATATTAATCAAGTAAATGCTGCATACTTCTTTCATTTCTTTCATGGGGTTCCTACTTCATGTGAGCAGTTTAAATGAAAACACTTCTTTTATTATTACTTTTAAATCCCGCCTTCGTTCCTCTTGCAAGGAACCCAGGGCGGCTCGCACGGTCTTCCTCCTCTCCATATCATCCTCACAACAACCCTGTGAGGTAGGTTAGGCTGAGAGTCAGCAACTGGCACAGAGTCACCCAGTGAACTTCATGGCCAAGTGGGGACTAGAACCCAGATCTCCCGAGTCCCAGTCCAACACTTTAACCACTATGCCACGCTGGCTCTCAGTGCAAGGTTAAATACATTTTCTATTTCTCCTAAAGTATTCTGATTTTGCAATTTGTGGGTAGGCTGATATGTGGAGGATGGAAGCAATAGCCCCTAGAACGCTAGAAACCCTGTTTGGTACCTCCCCCTCCTCTGGCTTCTGAGATTTCATCATTTGTTTGAGGGATGTATGAGAAGTTCATTCATGTTTGCAAATTATGCAGACATGTCCTGTTCGCAGCCCTGAAAGTGAACGAGAGCAGGAACACGATTCTTGGGAAATGTTCCCATTAGAGTGAGTGTATGTAGAAATGCACGCTCCTGAAAATGCACACTTGTGCAAATGCGCAAATACCCCCAAATTCACATTTTTACTCTTTAGTCGAGGGGGGGGGGGATGCACATTTTCGCCTGAGAAAAATGCTCATTTTTAATCACGTCTATTTTTTTCAATTGGGAAAAATGTGCATGTCAAAAATGTGCATTTTTCCCAGTCAGCACACACACACACAAAAAGGATGCTCGTATTCAGGAAAGCAAAAGTGGGAAAAAGAGCTTCGAGGAAAAATGTGGAGAACTCAACAAGCTTGATCACTGCATGTTCACCAATCTCTAGTTTGTTCAAATTCAAGACTATCTGTGCAGTCATAAGGGCTAGCAACTTGTTTTCTTTTTAGGAAGGAAAGCTGATTATCCTCAGGGTGCTGCACTCTGGACCCAGTTCCAAATTACTTTGTCGGTCCCTGCAGTGCAATCCTGGGCAAGTAGCAAGTGCTGCTACCTGCCCTAAAAAAGCAGAATATGCTGATGAAGAAAAGTGATCAAATTCGGCATTTGTGATATCCAGAAAAAAATGGCCAAATCAGGAGTCCCTTCTTGGGAACTGCAAAAGGTTGGATATGTATCACACCCATTGTATAAAGGGAGAGATACATCAACATGAACCTGGGCAATTTTAGCCTCCTTCCAAGACACCGTTGGTCCCAACTCAACCAGGAGGAGACATTCTGCTTGCCTCTTCCATGTCTGCCTTTCAAAAGCATTGACAGTACAAATAATCTGGACAGTAAATGCACAACCTGAAATATGGAAGTTGGAGTGGTGGGGCCGGGGAGGAAGACACCAGAGATGGAGGTGTTTTTTTTCTAAATCTGGGACTTCAAGTCCTGGGAATTCAGGGAAGAGCATTCAAGGGCCAACATTGTTCCTCATCTTCATAGGTGGGTGCACCTGGTCTACCATGAAAGTGCTGGATGATGCAAACAACTGAAGACGGGTGTTGACTCCTGATGGCATTTGGTGGCCATGCAGTGTTTGGACCTGCAACGCTCTCTAGAACTCTGCATGCTGATAATGCTCAGCTGCCTTCCAAGCACATGGACATCTCGGACATGTAGTTTCCAGTGTGTCTGACAACCATAGTGTGGATCTGGGTACTTGGAGAACTACATTTCCCAGGCCCCTTGGTGCCTGGGAAACTGCCAGGCGGCATTCTAGTCACCAGAGGGGGAGGTCTCACATAAAGACCTTCAGCAACACTTCCCCACTGCTACAGTTTCCTCAGCTCTACTGCCCTACCTCACGTCCCAGAAGGGAAGGGGCACTTGGACAGGCTAAGAGGCTCACAGGGGTGGCTGAAGGCTTCAGCCCTAACACATCCTCAAGGATGTCTTTGGGAGCATGAGGGGGCCCATGTTCTAAATCAGGCTCAAAAAATCTGAGCTACTTTCCAATTTTGGGGGTTAAATGGATTAGTTTGCAGAGTTCCATTCAGAACTGAGTCAAGGAGAATTCACCCATCACTAGCACAGGACGTATCCCAAGATGTTGGATAATTGTCTGCATGAGTGGAATGACACAATATCTGCGTTGGAAATCAAACCTGCAGGCATTGGTTTGGGTATGAATCACCAATTCCTCTCTCTAGGTTGATGGATATGATAGCAACCAAGGTGTGTGTACTTGCAATGGCTTGTCTAGAAGGCAGAAGTTTGGCAATTTGCAGGTTCTGTCGCCTCTGCAGACCTATGATGAGATAAGCTCCCAGCTCTATAGGGCCACAACATATGGAGTTATGCTCACCTCGCAACCCTTGATGCAGTGTATCAGTGCAGGATGTGGATACCACTTGAGTTCGGCTGTGCAGACAACGTTCTACAGGGAGGGAACGAAAAACAGAGACATTGAGGGGGGGGGGAAATCAGTGTAGAGAAAGCTAGCATGTTGGGTTGACTGCATGTTGGGTTGACTTTGCCTCCCCCCCCCGCCCCTTCCTCTCCTGGCTTCTCCTCATTTTGCACCCTAGAAATTCGCTCCTAAAACACCAGAGAGTTGCAGGATTTGGCTCCCCTCCAAGTATTTACAAGAAATGCTGGTCTCGACACTTGCAATAACAGAAAGCCTGAGATTAAAATAATATTTAAGGTTCCCTTGAAGTGTCGTGTTTAATATTTCACTCGTGACAGGGAGGAATAGCCTGAGCTGTGGAAAATTGGAGGGGGGGGTGGAAGAGGGGAGAGAAATGTGGTCAGGGCCTCAAGTGGGTTTCTGTATCACTTTAGGAGCACAGCTTCCTCATCCAGAATGCCCAGGAAGGAGATGATCAGGACACACTGTTGTGGTTAGGGAGATTTGGGGCAGGAAGAGAAAAAGAGAACCCTACAGGAGGGGCAGATAACCTGGTGTTCTCCCATGGTTTGGACTACAACTCCCTTACCATTGGCTGGACGTATGGGAGTTGTACTCCAAAACATGGGGGGGACACACACACCAGGTTTGCCTATCCCAGCCTTATAGGAGAGAAGAATAAACAAGGCCTCTAGAATGTGTTTTTGACCCATCTTTTTTTCTCTCTCTCTCACCTAGTATTATAAACAGAGCAGCCCTGTTTCAAAATCAGAAGATTTTTTTTTTTAAAAAATATATCCATTAAATTATGTTTCTGCGGAATTCTATTGACTGTTAGGGGGTAGAGGTGAAAGGTGATAAGGGGATCTTTGGTGTGACAGAAACCACCGCTAGGGAGACTGCTGAGAAGTCTTTCAGTGCTGAAGAGCTTTATGGAGGTCAAAAGCTTGTGCGTGAAGCTTAATAATATTACTCATAATCAGCGGAGGCCGGTGGTTCCGATGTCAGGGTGGTGAATCCACTCTGGGTTTCAGTCAGAGCCCTGGCTTTGCACCCTGGATAGCTCCTTTAGAGTTCTGACTGGTTCTGACTGAAACCCAGAGTGGAGTCACTGCCCCAGTGACATCAGAGCTGGCAGCCTCCACTGATCATAATCATACCAATAAAGCATGGCCTGGATGTTTAGTCAATGACAAATCAGATTAACCAATTACAATACATTTTGCTTAACTAAAAGAGGTGCTTCCTTCCTCTCGGGGGGCAGAAATCGTGATCTGCTAAATCCCATGGCCCCATCTGGGTCGTAGGATTGCAGTCTAAATAAAAGGTTTTTAAATTAATGCTTTTATTGACTTTTGTTCTGAGCTTATACAATAAACATAACTGTAACAAAAAAGGCAACTCCATGATTGATAAGGCTATCACTGGCTGCTGTTCATGATATATTACCTCCAGTATTGGAGGCAGCATCCGTTTCAAAACCAGTTGCTAAGGAGGCTATTAAATTACCGTCATGTCTTACTTCCCATTGGCATCTGATTAGTCACTATGCGAAAAGAATACTGGACCAGATAGGCCTTTGGTTTGATCCAGCAAGATTCTTCTTATTTTCTTAACCCAGAATAAAACAAAAATTAAATAAACCATTGTGAATAAAAGCATAATCTCTGGAGGTTTTCCATCTTGTGCATGACAGAAGGGGTGGTGGGGGGGATGCCTCTCCTGAGATGAAATCTGCTGTAGCATCCATGTACATCTGTTAAAAAGGGGCATAATTCCCCTTGTATGTGAATTTATGTCAATGTAATCAATGAACAAGCTAGAATCTCACACGATTTATCGATTAGCCACACAATCCAGAACTTGTTTACTCAGAAGCAAGTCCCCTTGAGTTCATGGGCCTTACTCCCAGGTGAGCAGGCATAGGATTGGAGCCTACCAGTGCAATCCTCCACATGTCTACTCAGTAGTAAATCTCCTTGAACCAATGGGGCTTACTCCTAGGCAAGCGGGCATAGGATTGGAGTTGAAGATTTCTTAATCAGTTCCCAGCCCTACAAATTAGAAAATACCCTGAGAATGAGGCAGAACAACAGAAGCGTCTTTCAGGGGTGGGAACTTTCAGGAAATTAGAGGACAGGTTTTGGCACGGCACTAACTCCACCTCTTCCCTGGAGCTGGACACAACTCCCCCCACCACCTGCACTGTGGTGGACGCAAAATGGGGGCCAGCTTGCCTACAGAGTTGATGCTGTTGTCACTTGAAGTAGCGGTACAAAAACACCCCCCCAAACCCCCTCACACACACAAAAGAAAGAAGCTGTGCTACAACCCCTGTCAATAGTGAGCCCTACCTATGAGAAATAGTTGAGAATTTCTCCTCACCCTGGAGAAACTGGATGAAATTGTCCCCCCCAGTTTCTCTGCCCACAGATAGGGCAGAGAATCTCAAGAGGCCATTTGAGCACAGCTCTAGATGCATCCAAACTTCCACACGGCCTTTACAAAATGATTCAGAAACAGGAACAAACTTGTGCTTCAAAAACCTTTCAAAGTTGTAGAAAGTGTAACAGGCATATTTGTCCATCTCTAAGGAAGGGCAGGGTATCAATGGAACAAACACATGGACTAGTCATCTGGAGCTCATAAATCATCTTTTTGCCCTTCTCGTGGGAACATTTCATAAACTTTGGAAGTTTTGTCCCAGGACACACTGGACATTTCAAAGGTTTACTCAACATTGCCTCCCTGTCGAAATAGCATCATGGCATCAAAGAATTCCTTTCCAACTCTTCTCTCTGTTTCCATTTGTCATGTAACAGGAGGAGAAGAGCACCTAATCAAACTAAATTAGAAAAAAGGGTAAGACTTCATTTATTCCAGTTAAGTCTGCTCTGCTTAGGCTTCTGATAAAAGAACTGAGAAGTGGATTTCCACAGGAGAGAGATGGTAGTGTTGTTTGCGTCAGTCATGTCCACCCCATTCAAAACTCTTCCCACCAGAATCTGAGCAGGGATAAAAGACTGACCATGGGACCCTCCAACATGTGAAACATGCGCTCTGCTACTGACCTATGGCCTCTTCACACAAGATTATTGGTCTATCCAGCTCAATGTTTAGGCTGATTAAAGGCAGCCGCCGGCGAGATCACATCACTCCAGTGCTGAAGGAGCTGCACTGGCTACCTACCAGTTGTTTTCTGGGCCAAATTCAAGGTGTTGCTTTTGACCTTTAAAACCCTATACAGTTCCGGCCCAGCCTATCTCAAGGAGCACCTCCAGCAATACCAGATAGGCCGCTCAACAAGATCAGCCTTGGATGGCCTTCTCTCTGTCCCATCAGCCAGGACAGCCAGGCTGGTGAGGATGAGGGAGAGGGCCTTCTCTGTGGTGGCCCCCACTCTGTGGTACTCCCTCCCTAGGGAACTCCGCCATGCCCCCTCTTTAATGAGCTTCCGCCATGCTTTAAAAACATGATTGTTTAGGCAGGCATTTGGGGTGGGCTAGGGTAATTTTAGAAATGTGATGTTTTTCATGTTGAATTTTATTGTATAAACTGTTTTTATTGTTGTACATCGCTCAGAGTGGCTGGGTGACCAGCCAGATGGGCAATTAATAAATTAAATGAATGAATGAATTCTCTTGACTGGCAGAAGCTCTCCAAAATGTCAAGGCAGATATCTTCATGGGTTTGCTATTGTGACCTTCAGTCAACTGCTGATATTGTCTCCCATTCCTGCTTTTTATCGCCCTTCATTGAGAATTAGTAGTGGCATGAATGTGCTTCCACAAGGAGGCAGGGAACTCTTTTATCAAGCCATTTCTTGGCAACACAACTGTGGCATTTATTTTGCATGTGCTCAACCTCGCCCGTTTTTTAATGAAAAACGTGGAGGGCTACACACACACAAACACACACACACACACAGAGCAATGTACCCATTCCCCCTGCTAATTTGAGGGCTAATTTAATCCGTCTGCAGGGGAACCTTGGTGTGTTTTTACAGTTTCTGTCATTTGAGGCTTACCTGGCATGTGCTAGAAAAAGGACTTTTATATTATCTGCACAGGGCTGTTTATCTTTCCGATGCGCGAGGATTTTCCACTATTACTCAAGGCCCAGATTGCTCCACCTGTCTTACAACAGGCCTGGTCTGTGTGAAATGGAAGGGGAAGGAGTCTGGGTAAAAAACTGGACTGGAGCAGGAAGAAGGCCAATACTGTTTATCCAGTGAGAGAGGGAGAGACCGCAATATGCGAGGGCCCCATGGTGGGGTCAGATAAGTTCCCACCGAGCTCGTGACAGCCCTCTGGAAATCGAAAGGCCAACACTCATGACAAGCATGAAGACAAAATGGATTTGATTTTGCCTCTTATTTTCTGAGTATCAAGATGGGGTAAAAAATAGAAGAGCAAACAATTATTTTTAAGCATTTGGAAATAAACAAGATGGGGTAATAAAGATGGACTGAGGCATAACAAGGAATCAGTGGTAGTATCCAGTGACTAACTTAAGTCTCATTCATTTCAATGGGTTTACTCTACATAGGACTAACACTTACTATCCCAGGTAATCCATTGATGCGCGTCTTTTGAATGCCAAGCACAAACCAACCTAGGAATGTGGACAGTGAGGACGGATGGAGGGGAGAGAAAGAGAGCAAGACTTCTTCTCATATGTGGTTAAAACAGCCCACAGAGAACAGCAGCAGTATTTCAAGACAACGTCTCCTGCAGCTGCAGAAAGGAGGAAGTGCCCGTTTTGCTTTGGGTTTGAGGGGCGTGTTGTTGTAGGCCAAGCCACTCAACCTCTTGCTCGATGAAGGAAATCCAGAGCTAGAGCATTCCCAACAGAATGGCTTGAAGACCTCCAGTGGAAGACCTTCAGTGAAAGAAAGTCCACTACTGCAACAAGGAGGATAAAACAACTAGGGATGGCGGAGAATTTCTCCCTGAAACTTCGGGGGGCCGAGCACCAACGTGTTCGGCCCCCCGAACAAGTTTCGGGGAGAAATCCTCCGAACCCCCCCCCCGCACCCCACACACCCCCCCCGGGACGGGACTTACCTTCGCTGAATGTCCCTCCCGGCGGCGGGTCCGGCCGGCAGTTCGGCGGGTGTTCAAGCGGGGCGGGAGCGGCAGCCAGTCTTTCGACCGGCTGCCGCCGCCGCCATTGCAATAAAAGAAAAAACAAACAAACCGCCCCCTGATAGGCTACGTGACAATTAACGTAGCCTATCACGGCTAGATTTGCAAAGTCAGCCGTGATAGGCTACGTCAATCGTCATGTAGCCTATCACGGGTGACTTAAAAAAAAAAACAAAAACGCGTACGGATAATGGCGGCCCCCATAGAGAGCCGCCATTCCCGTTCCTTATTTGGTCGCTGTAGTCTACGTAAAGATTTACGTAGACTACGGCGAAAATAAGTAGACTACAGCGACCAAATAAGGAACGTGAATGGCGGCTCCCTATGGGGGCCGCCATTAGCGTACGCGCTTTTTTTTTTTTTTTAAAGTCACCCGTGATAGGCTACGTGACGATTGACGTAGCCTATCACGGCTGATTTTGCAGATCTAGCCGTGATAGGCTACGTTAATCGTCACGTAGCCTATCAGGGGGCGTTTTTTTTTTTTAAAAAAAACTTTTGCGTTCGTGGCCGGGAAGCCTCCTCCCCGGCCTGAATTTCGGCCGGGGCGAGGCGGGAAGCCTCCCCCCCACGGCCTGAACTTCGCGGGGGGAGCAGCGAAGCACCTCCCCCCCACCGCGAACATCCTTCGAGGACAGGTAAGGGGCTTTCATCCACCCCTAAAAACAACAACACAAAACAGCTGTAAACACCAAAGACAAAACAAAAGACAGCTGCACTGATATATTGTTCCCGAGACATGTATCAAGATCTGTCTCTTCAGAGAGGGAAATGATTTACTTCTGCTAAAAGTTCCTGAAGAATGACTCAGCATGGTCTCACTTCTGACTTGACACCTGAGTCATTCTTTAGGATGTTTGAGAGCCCCCCAACCCTGTAGGTCGGTGGTTCCATTTCCCAACTGCTCTTACAGTTCCTCTTGAGGTACGACTGAAACCTACCTTTCTGTAACTTATGGCTATTAAATCTAGTCCTGCCATCTGTGGCAGCAAAGTCTTCAGGTATCTGAAGAGTGCTATCCTGCCTTCCCTCATGTCTGGGATCTAGGCCAAAGGGATGAAGACTAGGGGCTGAAGGATGGTGCTTGCTAGCATAAGGGTAGAGCTAGTGAACATAGGGAGATGCCTTACATTGAACATCTCAATGTGTAAGGTCCTTGGCCCATTGGTTCTTGAAGCCCAGTACTGACTACTCCAGGGGTGAGAAACCTGCATCCCTCCACCTAATTCCATGCAGCCCTGAACCTCATTTCAAAAGCACTCTGCATGCTGTTCGTTCAGACCTATTGCAGCTAACAGCAGGTTCAGTGGGGAGATTTTCATCAGGAAAATGACATGGGGAGAAAAACACCCCCCATGCCTCCAGTGCCACTGTTCTAATTGAAATTGGAGGGCCCCTCCCCACCACCACCGTGGCTACTTGTAAGTTGTGTTTTGCTTTTAACTAGGGAGATCTGATCATAGATTTCCTACATCACATCTGTTTGGGCCTTTCCTGGGACAATTTTTTGAAAGGACATTGCACACAGGAAGATCAACTGTTGCAGGGCCGGCCCTACCATTAGGCAACATGAGGTGGCTGCCTCAGGCAGCCGGTTTTGGGTGCCATGAAATGGCAACGAATTGCCGGTTGGGGAAACGAAGAGGTGCTTGTGAGATTGTCTGCATCAGTGGTCAAAACAACTTGACCAGCTTTGGGGACTATGAACCATAAGATCACAGGAAGCTACCATAAGATCACAGGAAGCTACCTTCTACAGAGTCAGACCGTGGATCCATTTAGCTCACACCGACTGGCAGCAGCTCTCTGGTGTTTCCAGCAGGGATAGTTCCCAGCCCTACCTGGAGATGCTGGGGAATGAACCCAGAACCTTCTGCATTCATAGCATGTGGTCTGCCACTGAGCTTTGTAAAACATGTTCTCTTGAGCCCCATTTGCTGCTCTGCCCCAGGCAACAAAATGTCTTGGGTCAGCCCTGAAAACAGCAGTACCCAATACTAACAACAGCAGCTGCAGGACTCAAGTCCCCATGCTGCAAACGTTGTTGCAGCAAATTTGGTCCAATTCAAACTGACGACAATGTGTTTTCAATTTGAGGAAAAGCAAGAGTTTGCTGGGTGGTAAAAGGCATCATAAAACTCTAACGGCCATGTCATATATAACACTCGTGACAGAGAGCAAGCAGGGAATCCTGGCTGTGGACGTGCAAATGGCTCTTGTCCATTTCCGGCCTCTGAGACATGCCTGAAAACATATGGGTCCCCACTGGCACCCTGAGTTCTCTCTGCTCCCTGATACTTACAGCTGACTTTACATTTACACCTGCCATGCAACCGTGAATACCTCCTTTGCGTATGTCCCTGTCCTCCTGTTTGTTATCCCTGTGCCATGGGGCTGGGGCGTTCTGTCTCCCAGAGGTAGTCATAAAGAGGGAGGAAGCTGTAAGTAACCTCTCTGTCCCACTATGGAAGATCTACTCTTGAATTCTAGTGGTTTTGGAAACATATTTCCTATACAGAGGCTTGGGAGTTTGGGGTGCGGGCGTGGGGTGAGCCAGAGAAGGCGTGAAAATCAACGCTTTCTTCAGAAGTGGGTTCCTCCACACCATAGACTTGCGCTCCTTCCCTCTACTTAGATTAGCAAGAAACCTCATTACTTTGATCGTGGCGTGCGCATGAGATGATTAAAAAGATGGTTCAGCAAAGGACGATCCAGATGGTTTGAAACAAAGGAGAGCTACATCACTAGGGATGGATGAACCCCTCAAACATCTGGTCTAGGAGAGCTCCACTGTGGGGAAATCCAGGCTGCTTGGGTCCCCACAGATTTCCCCTGAGCCTTGGCACATCCATCAGATTGCGAAGAATGGCTCTTCTGCATTATAAGGGCGGCTGCCATTAGCCTATCATAGGAAAATTATGACTACCATTTACGTAGAAGTAGGTGCTTTACAATGGCAAATGACATAAAATATGCCAACTGTGGCCGTAATTTTCCAACGATAGGATAGGCTAATGGCAGTCACCATTAGCCTATTGCACATTTCATGATGCCAGAGAGCCATCCTGTGGGAAATCCGAAGGATCCAGATATGAGTGAAGCCAGATCACTGCCAACCCCACAAGTTGGATTCTTGGGACTCCAGCCTCACTGGAGTCCGCAGCAGATTTCTCCAGCATCCCCATATGCCACATGATGTCTATGCGCTACAAGAAGAGTCCTCTAGGTCAGGCCAAGAGCCCAGGTAGTCCAGCATTCTGTTTCTGACTGTGGCCAGCCAGTTGCTTCAATGGGAAGCCCACCAATGGGGCAGAAAGAAACAGGCCTCCCTGTGTCTTTGTCCCACAGGGACTTATATTCAAACAAGACACCTTGCCCCTAACCTTGGAGGTTCTATTTAATGGTGCTCATTGGCCTTGATAGACCTCTGCCCCTGCCTCATTCTCCATGAATCTGTGGACTCTTCTTGGAAAGCCCGATCCAACACTCATCCTCACATCATCTGGCAGCCAACTCCATAAATTGTTTTGGCTTTCATGAAAAGTAGAGATGAGCAAACCTAAGTTCAATATCTCCTGGGTTCTCATTCTTTCCCTTTTGCATTTGTTCTGTCTCCTTTCCACATTAGATTTTGAATTATTTCCTGTCCGAACAAAAATGTGTACAGATTTTTTTTTTGCGCATTTTGTTGTTGAAGAAGCATTTTTTTTGGGGGGGGGGTGCACATTTTCTTGTTCTTTTTTTTGTTTTTGCGAACTGCATTGCAAACTTTGGAAGTGCATAGATCTCAATGGTAAACTGCGTTCCAGTTTGTGTTTAGGTTTGGGAAGTGCAAATTTAGTACATTTTCATTAACAATGCAAACCGGACAAATTTCTCACCCATCCCTAATGAAAAGTACTTTTGTTTGTCTGTCCAGAATTTGTCTCTCTCCTCCCCTTCCACACATACCACCAAGGAGCAGCCTTTGATGATTTATTGATTTAAATCTGCTATTGAAAATGGATTCTTCTCCTGGTGCAGAGGTATGCAGGGCATAGAACACTATGTTAAGAGAAAAGGCCGTGAGCTTCCGATGGGTAAGAAAGTGCACGTGCAAAGCCATCTTGAAGGTGAAGCAAAAGACACCTTTCATAGAAAAGTGTCTTGGCCACAGCTCTAACCACTCATCTCTGATGCTTTACAGTCAGAGGGTTATTTGAGAGGTGGCTGCTGCTTAGGAGGTCAACGTGTCCACTTTTCTGGCCAGCTGAGAGGTCAGTTAAAATCCAACTCTTTGTCCACCCACGCATAAGAACATAAGAAGAGGAGTTGCTGGACCAGACCAAAGTCAGAGACAGCATACAGTAGCCTTCACCAACCTGATGCCCTCCAGACGTTTTGGACTTCAACTCCCATCAGCACCAGCAACCATGGCCAGTGGTCAGGAATTCTGAGAGCTGTAGTCCAAAACATCTGGAGGACACCAGGTTAGGAAAGGCTGGCATTTGGCCTCTGGTTCTGGAAGTAGCATGCCACAGTCATGAGTTGTCAATATCCTCCATTCATCTGTTGAACCTGGGGTCATCTAATGAAGCTGATTGGTGGGAGAAGTAGTAGCAGCCAGCAGAACAGAATGATGCCGATCAGCATCAAAGAAACAATGCAAATGCTCAGTGAAATGAGCCCCCTTTCAGTCATTTTGTCTAGCTGCATCCAAAGTACCACTTTTAAAGCGAATGATCCAAATCAGAGAACATTCATCACAGCCCTAACCTGGATGTCATTTCTGCACACCTGTTGTCACCACATATTTTTGTCTATATTCCTGGAATATATCTTCCTCCTCAACCTCACCTCCTCCAGTCCTGGCTTCCCTTCTCTTTTTACTACCAGTTATTTCCCTCGCTCCCCCGCCCCTGGCTACCTAATGAGCCCTCCAGGGATATGCAGGTATAAAATTCGTTATGGCTCCCTCGAAGAGACGGCATCAATAAAGGCGGACAGCATGGGGGAGGGAGCTGCAAGTCTTTCAAGCCAGAGTTTTTCTTTCACAGTGAATTACAAAAAAACACTTGAAAGCCTACAGTTCAGGAAAGAAAGGGTGAGAAACAGCATCTAATACAGAGATAAGGAAGTTTTTATGTGCTGTGCTGGGCTAAAAAGTGAGCAAAAACACACTAAGAGAGACAGGGGGGCTGGAAGGGGGCAGTGTGTTATAGTTGCAGGCCACCAACATTCACCCCCTTCCCTCATTCTCTAAAAGAGGCCATGATAGATATTTACTTTTGGAACATATCTCAGGTTTGGGTTTCTTTCTTTCTTTCTTTCTTTCTTTCTTTCTTTCTTTCTTTCTTTCTCTCTCTCTCTCTCTCTCTCTCTCTCTCTCTCTCTCTCTCTCTCTCTTTCTATTTTCAGAAAAGCCAAATCAAGGGTAAGGTGTCTGAAAAAACCTTAGCATTATGAAGTAAACTTGGGTAAGAGAAATGAAATCTAGGCAATTCAGCTCCCTTCTGCGCAAAATGTAAGGGATCAAAGGATCAAGCACTGACGCGGGCTCTCAAGTGAAGCTAGATTTGCCTACAAAGAAAATAGTTGTATTTGTCTATCACATTTTGTATTCTGCCCATAAGACTGTAAGGACAAAAAGGCTGCAATCCTACGGGCCCTGTGAATGTGTCCCAGGTAGGGATGTCCGTTGCTAGGAAATCCAGTTCTTTTTTGGCTCGATGGAGTTCTGGGGCATGCATGACTTGCTCTGCATCTGAGAGTTGAGTTGCAGGTTGTTCCCTAAACTCTGGGAACTTTTTTGTGCATTTTGAGGGCTGGGAGAAGGTTCTACAAATTGCACAAATTTCTGAGGAAGTTGCGCAAATTACGGCCGAATTTGCATAACTTATGGCTGAATGTGTGCAAATTGTGCAAATTTGTCTGTAATTTGCACACATTCTTCCATCATTTACACAAAATTGGCAATAATTTGCACGGATTGCAGAACCTCCCTGCCCCCCCACCCCCCCAGTGCACAAAATTCCAGGAAAATCTGCAAGCAGGAACTGAAGCAAAGTCTGGGGGGTACGACCCTAGGAAATCCCATTGGACTCCACATCCAAACAGATTTTTCTGACACCTGTAGTCCCTGGGTCCATAGGGCTTTTCCGATCTCCCCCTCCAAGAGAGAAGTCTGCTCTCAGAGGGTGCATGTGTGTGTGGATCCAACTTTGAATACCTCCTCCCAGTCACTGCAGAAAACTCCATGGCTGCTTCTTGCCCAGCGCTGGCTGGTTCTTTCCCAACACTGGGACTCCAGCGCATTGGAAAAGAGCAAAAGGAGGTAGGCCAGGGGTAGGCCAGGGTGTGTGCTGGAGAGTTATGGATTCATAGGAAACACAGCCCTCCTGCTCATCAGACTCACTCCCTGCCCAAACCAGGTGCTGATCTACACCAGACTTGGAGCTGGGAAAGATCAATCCCCTCCCATTGAAACCCATGGGAGGGAATTAATATTAAATAAATAAAATAAAGTCTATGTTATCCATCATCTTGTTTCTCACAGTGGCCAGCCAGAAATGCCCAGGAAGCTCACCCAAAGTAGGGCATAAAGGCATCTTCTTTATTGTGCCCCATGTTCAGAGGTACACTCCCTCTGAACATGGAGGCTTCATTCAGCTATCCTGGCTAATCACTGGTGGCTGTATCCTTTATAATGTCCCCTAGCATCCCCCTTTCCTCACCCTCTGATTTATGCGAGCTTGGAAGATTGCAGACTGTATATGAATGACCACATTCAAGAATGGTCCTCTCCATCAAACCACATTTGTTCTTTGACTGAACATTTACCTTCACCCTCGAAGGCTTCATCCAGTGCTGAATGTCTTGTAATGTTTCATTGGCACGCAATAGGACGGGCTCGCTGTGATGGTCAAGGCATAAGATGGTACACTCAGCTCCTTCAAAACCACAAGGAAGAGAAGAGGGGAAAGGGTGAACAGCCCATGAACCATCCATCCAGTCATAATTGCACATACATTCTTGCCCAACTATGGCTCATCCATACAGGGCTGGTGTTCGTGCCCTGTCATCCCTGGGCAGCTGCCAGCAAGTAGGCCCAACCACTGGTCCCAATCCTGAGTCTCCCATGCTGGGCACTTGAGTCTAGGGATGTATGAAAGTTTCATCTCAGTTTGTTTAACATCAGAACTTTCCCCATTTGCACCCTGGAACAGGATTATTCCCAAACTTGCAATCATGTCTGTGAGAAAATGCACAATTTAAAAACGTGCATTTTTTTTGGGGGGGGGGGAAATACATATCTTCACACTTCGGACAGTGAGGGGAAAGCATGCATTTGGGTGTGCACTTTTGTATTTATTTGATTTGTATTTACTGTATTTATTTGATTTGTTCCCTGCTTTTCTACCCAAAAATGGCACTCAAGGTAGCTTTAAAAATGAGTACCTGAAATGTGTACCTAAATGCACACTTTTAGCATCTAAACAACAACAAAAAGCTCGCATTCAGGAACAGGAATGAGGCAGACCAAGGTTCGAGGTAGAAGCTTGACGATGTCCATAAGCTCGAGCCTCTCTGATTCTTCCATCCCTAGCTGGGTCTGCATGTAAGTCACCTGCCATTTCAATGACCCAGAATTAGGGATGGAGGAGAATTTCTCCCCGAAACTTTGGGGGGCCGAGTGCCAACGCATTCGGTCCTCTGAAGGTTGTTCGGGGAGAAATTCTCCACCCCCCCGCCCCCCCCCCCAGGATGGGACTTACCTTTCACGAATGTTGCTCCCGGCGGCGGGTCCCGGTGGCGGTTCGGCAGGTCTTCGTCAGGGGCGGGGGCGGCAGCCGGTCTTTTGACCGGCTGCTGCCGCCGCCATTACAAGAAAAGGAAAAAAAAAACGCCCCTGTGATAGGCTACGTGACGATTAACGTAGCCTATCACGGCTGACTTTGCAGATCTAGCTGTGATAGGCTACGTAAATCGTTACGTAGCCTATCACGAGGCTTTTTTTTTTTACTTTTCTTTTGAAGTTCACGGCTGGGGAGACGGGGCGCTTCTCCCCAGCCTGAATTTCGGCCGGGTGAGGCGGAAAGCCTCCCCCCCGGCCTGAATTTTGGCCAGGCGAGGCGGGAAGCCTCCCCCCCCCCCGGCCTGAACTTCCGGGGGAGAAGCGAAGCGCCTCCCCCCACCGCGAAGCAAGCTGCGAGACCAGGTAAATGACTTTCGTACATCCCTACCCAGAATGCCCTTGAGTGGCACTACATAGGGTGCATTGTGGGTAACTAAAATGATGGGTTGTTCACAGACTGCTGGGTGAGTGTGTGTGTCATGGGGGGGCAAAAGAGCTGCCCATGTAGGAGTGGGTCTTCCAGATGTTGCTTTGGATGAGAGAAATGTGTGTGCGTATTTACATAGATGAAAGCTGGTAGGTTTAGAAAGCACTTATCTTAATAGAATCATAGAATCATAGAACAGTAAGGTTGGAAGGGGCCTACAAGGCCATCGAGTCCAACCCCCTGCTCAATGCAGGAATCCAGGTCAGAGCATAGAATCATAGAACAGTAGGGTTGGAAGGGGCCTACAAGGCCATCGAGTCCAACCCCCTGCTCAATGCAGGAATCCAAGTCAGAGCATAGAATCATAGAACAGTAGGGTTGGAAGGGGCCTACAAGGCCATCGAGTCCAACTCCCTGCTCAATGCAGGAATCCAGGTCAGAGCATCCCTGACAGATGGCTGTCCAGCTTCATAGAATCAAGAATAGTAGGGTTGGAAGGGGTCTACAAGACCATCGAGTCCAACCCCCTGCTCAATGCAGGAATCCAAGTCAGAGCATCCCTGACAAATAGCTGTCCAGCCTCATCTTGAAGGCCTCCAGTGTGGGGGAGCCCACCACCTCCCCAGGTAATTGGTTCCATTGTCAATAGAGAAGCCTTCCCCAATGTGCTCCCCTCTAGATGTTTTGGACTGCAACCCCCAAGATCCCTGACCATTGGCCATGCTTGCTTGGGCTGATGGGAGTTCTCATCTGAAACATTTGGACCACATTGGGGAAATCTGTAACAGAGAAAGGGCAGGTTTCCCATAGCACACAGTAGGGATGTGTGAACCCACCTCCGTCCGTTCTCCAGGTACCTGCCCCACCCCTGTCCCCGCTTGTTTGCCCCCGGACTGCACACGAACCCCTCCTGTGCTTGGCGAGCAGCCCGCACTCACTTCATTGACCCTGTTGAGCTCCGTGGTCACCATTAAAAAAAAAAAAAAGCGAATGCAAAAATGTGCATTTCTGCACACACACAAATACGTGCGTTCGCAAAATGTGCACTTTCGCACATGCAAATATGCACATTCACAAAAATGCACATCTCCGCAAATACGTGCATTTTTGTGACTGCCATTTTATTTCTCAAAAAATGGCAACTGTGGAGCTCGATGCTGCTGCTGGGATGACTATGGGCCACTTGCTGAGTACGGGCAGGGGGAAAGCAGGGGCAGGGGCTAGGCGAGCAGGGCTAAGGGGTGCAGGCAGGAGGGGGTTCCGCTAGATTCCCAGATGGAATCGGGCACCTGTGCCATCCCTAGCCCACAGCCATTTGCCAGAATAATGAAGGTAGGGGAGGTACTCCAGCAAGCAACTGAATCATTCTCTAACGATCCAAACTACCAGTGATGATTAGAGATGTTGGAGGAATCCATTGAGGGGGTGAAGTTCACTGAATTTTCATCAGCTCAGACCTTCAGACTTCGGCTTGCTCATCTGTGAGGTGGCCCAACTTGATGCAGATCGAGTCGGCCTAGCTCGTGGATTCTCAGGGTTTTTTTTCCTTAAATTGACACTTATGCACATCACAGCTTCAATTTGTGTAATTTGCTACAAATGGTGGCTGTAATATGCTTAATTTATGCAAGTTGTGGCTGCAATTTGTGCAATTCACAGGCACAATTTGTGCAAATTAAGCATATTATGGCTGCAAGGTGCACAAATTAAGTAAATTATGGCCAAATATTTGCTGAAATTACACAAATTGCATGTGCAATTTATGTAAATCCTGATTTAAGAAAGAAAAGAAAATTTTGGGAATTGTTCCTGGATTTTGGGAAAAAGCCCGTGGCTTGGCTTTCAAATGCAGGCTTAGTCAGGGGCTCCAGGGAAATCCAGCCAGCCTGAAAAGGACTGGATGTCCCCATGACAGCCATCTGAAATAGTGATTGGGACATTGACTTGGAGGGGGAGAGGCCAACCGAGTCAGTAGCACCACTCACAGAATCACCAGATCTGAGCCCTGCCTCAGAGCCCAAATCCAGCAGCCACAGACCACCATAATCCAAGACCCCCACAATGGGAAACCCTTTGCCAGGACCACCAGGGGCTGCAGCCATTGAGTCAGACCCCACTGAGGAACCTGGACCCATACCCCCAAAGGCTTTGTATGCTGAACCAGCTCAGTGCTGCCAACAGGATGCCCAGTGTAAGATGATGGGGTGATGATGGAAGGCCAGGTTCCAGCCAGAGACCAGTCCCTTGAAGGATCAAGACTGTCAAGCTTTGGAGGGGAAATCAGGCTGAATGACTATATCAGCCTTCATGAACCTGGTACCCTCCAGATGTTTCCAGCTTCAACTTTTGTCCCCCTAGCCAGTGTGGCCAATAAACAGGGATCATGGGAATCGTAGTCCAAACACATCTGGGGGGGCACCAGGTTGGTGAAGGTTGGACTATAGCAGTCAGCAGCCAACAAGACATCTCCTCCCCCTGGGGACCTGTCCAGGGTCCTGAATGGACCTCCCTCTTTGACCACCACTCCTGTTTTCTGACCTGTGACCTTCAAGGGAATGCACACCACTTCCCTATCTGTCCCATTGCTCCATCTATCTTCCCCAACCCGCCACCTTTCTTGCTTCCTCCAGACTCCTCTGTGGACTTCTCACCAGAACTGGACACAGAACCAAGCAGTCCTCCCCTCATAGAGGCCAGTCCAACCAACTGCCCTATGAGCAGGAGAGGAAGAACCAGCTAGTAAGGTGAACTGTCACTTTCTCTGTCTGCTGCTCCTTCACCAAGCAGGAACTGGGTCCCTCCTCCCCTTACAGAGGCCAACTGCAGTGTGAGCAGGAGAGGAAGAGGAAACAAACTGTTGCCATCTCTTCAAACAGGCTTTTAAAACAATGTTTAATTACATAAATCCCCATGGAGGCTGGTGGCTTCGATGTCAGTGGGGCTGTGAATCCATTCTGGGTTTCGGCAAGAGCCAGCCAGAACTCTAAAGGAGCTATCCAAGGTGCTGTGCCCAATGCCCCAAATACGTTCAGAACCTTAAATAGCTTCCTTGGGGTTTTGACAGGTTCGGACTGAAACCCAGACCAGATTCACCACCCCGCTGACATCGGAGTCACCAGCCTCCACTGATAAATCCTCCGTTCTTAATCTTTGTGTGTCATCGACATGTCTTAAATTTAGATGGTAAGCCTGAGGACAGGGGGTTGACATGCCACTTATGTCTGTAAGCCACTCTGGGGGCTTTTTTGGCTAATGGGGCAGGGGTATAAATGCTGTAAACAGATGATAGATGACAGATGATAGGTAGGTAGGTAGGTAGGTAGATAGATGACAGTCAGACGGATGGACAGATAGATAGGGTAGATAGATAACCACTTTTGTCCTTTCTCGTAAGTGAAGATGGGAGGCAAAGGTCCCAAATAAGTAAATAAACAGTCTATATTCAATGTGAGGAGCTCCCTTTTATAAATGAAAATGGTCAGCAGACTTTTGAAAGGTCTCGTTAGTGTCTCATTTCCACGCTTGCAGCTTGGGTACACTCATTGCACACCTAACCAAGCTCATATGCAGACATCGTAGGAGTGGCCTTGTCCTCAACAGGGTGGTGAGCCTGTGTCTAGCAGTGAAGGGAGGGATGTATGGATTGTGTACAATATGTTCCATCTGTGTTTCGTGTATTGTCAGGTGCCTTTCATTCCATCGTCTGCCCATCAATGGAATGGGATTTTTTGTGTTTCCAAATTTGCGCAAATGCATATTTCCGCAAATTTGCACATGCAGAAATATGCAAATCCCCCCCCCCATGTTCACTTTTCACACTCTAGCCTATGGGGGAAATGCATATTTTTGGGTGGGTGGGTGGAGAGTATTTTTTGCAACAAAACTTGAGCAAAACCAGCCTGCAAGTCCACAGAATCTGACCGACAGGGGGCAACCTGCTCTGATGCAGAATCTGCAGGTCAGATTCATGAACATCCAAACTCATTTGGTTTCATTGTGGATTTCTCCGACATCTCTAGTGAAGGGGAGCGGGACTCATTTCTTGGAATGAACCTCCATATAAAAAAGAATAAAAAACAAATAAATCCCCAGGCATAGAAAACAAGCACATCAGAGAACAGGCTTGGTGCTCTTGAGGATTTCATTTGGTCCACATTTCAAAGGGAACCAAACTGAGCTGTACCTCCCAGAGTAATGTGTGGGTTGGAATGCCATGATCCATCGGATTTTGCACTTCTCCAAATTTTGTGATGCAGAATCAAGAATGAATGGAATTAGAGTGCAGTTATCTTTTGGATTGCACGATTCTTGGAATTTTGTGGTGCAACTGTCAGCTCAAAACAACAGCATACCAAAGTATGTATTTTAGGATAAAATATGTTTAGAGACATGCCCTTGGAGAGAAAATATTCTAGCAATTGGCATTTTGTGAGAAAATATGTTCAAACAATACATATTTAAATAGGAATTTCTAAAACCTCCAGATTAAGAACATAAGATCAGCCCTGCTGGATCAGACCAAGGGTCCATCCAGTCCAGCATTCTGTTCACACAGTGACTAACCAGCTGTCAATGAGGAAACCACAACCAGGACATGAGTGCAACAGCATCCTCCCGCCCATGTTCCCAGCAACTGGTGTACATAGGCTTATTGCCTCTGCTACTGGAGGTAGCACATAGCCATCAATCCTAGTAGCCATTGATAGACTTCTCTTCCAGGAATCTGTCTAACCCCCTTTTAAAGACATACAAATTGGTGGCCATCACTACATCCTGTAGTAGCAAGTTCCATAGTTTAACTGTGTGCTGTGTGAATAAGTCCTTCCTTTGATCTGTCCTGAATCTCCCACCAATCAGCTTCATAGGATGACCTCAGATTCTAGTATCATGGGAGAGGGAGAAAAAATGTCTCCTTATCCACATTCTCCACACCATGCATCATTTTGTAGACCTCTATCATGTCTCCCCTTACCTTCCTTTTTTCCAAGCTAAACAATCCCAGCTGTTGTAACCTTCCCTCATAGGGGAAATGCTCTAGCCCCTTGATCATTTTAGTTGCCCTTTTCTGCACTTTTTCCAGCTCTACGATATCCTTTTTTAGGTGTAGTGACCAGAACTGTACACAGCATCCCAAGTGTGGTCACACCCTAGATTTGTATAAGGGCAGTACGATATTGGCCATTTTATTCGCAGTTCCTTTTCTAATTATGCCTAACTTGGGGCTTTGCTTTTTTTTACAGCAGCCGCATACTGAGTTATTAGTATGGAAACGGGACAGTCTTATGAATGAACACATGCACAACTGATTGGTCCTGATCCTTCTTCCTGATAGGCTAGTTCTCTGTATGCATGGATTTATTTATTTGGGATGGAGGAGCGATCAGCCTTGAGCGGATTTGGGACTCATGTTTATGGCCTTTGTCTGTGAGAAAGGACGCAAGTGGTGTGATGCAGTTGCTTGGAGGCGAATCCTTCATTTATTCTGGCTGATGGCTGCACTCTGCAGGAACTCTGCCCTCTCCCTTATTAAGATATGCCAGGGTGTCCAGCAGTAATATATCGGACCTTTTCCAAGACACATCTCTTAAGCCCCGGGGTGATGCTGCATTGTGTCTCTCCCTCTGGGAAATCGCTCTCGCCATGGCACAGCTGCTACAAATGTGTCGTTAAGGGGCTCTGAACTCCAATCAGTGTTGGAAAAAAGAACGGGAAAGGCGGGGGAGCGTCTACCTCTGGCTCATAACTGACCGTTGTGTGGTGCCTGCGGACACCGCTGTAGCGCTACGGTCACTGCAGCCTACAATCTTCCAATTATTCTTCAATGGCTAAGTCAAAAGGACAAATGTCCTTTTCTGCTGTTGTACTGGGGATGAGGTTCGGGGTTGTGATTCTTGGGGAGAGGTTAATCTCACCGATCACAGAATTTCACACCTTGGAGAGCTCCTTTAGCGTTCTGACGGGTTCTGACTTAAACCTAGAGTGGACTCACCTCCCCACTGACACCGGAGCCACCAGCCTCCACCGCCATTTTGTGTTCTCATTGACATTGGTGGCCTCCTCCAAAACAACAGAATGGTCTGCTTACTCCCATAAAGCCCTGTGAAACTCATTTGAGATCTGGATCAGGAGCTGTGTTGGAGGGAGCAAGGCCTTCTTGGTGGTGGCAACTTTTTGTTGCTGGAAATCCACCTGCCATCTTCTCTGATGGTTTTTAGGCAAAGTCTGCATTTTGTTTGCCCTGGCCATTTTGCGGGAATTAGATTATCCCTTGAAACTGAGTTTTGTTGTTTTTCTGCTATTAATAAGAATAGTGATAATGATTACAAGTAGTATTTTATGGAATGTAAGTTTGTTTTGAATATTAATGTTCCATTTTGTTTTGTTTTAAGAATTGTTTTGCTTTAGGAAAGCAGCCTTGCGTGAATGCAAAGCATGCATTCTACCACTGAGACACCTCCTTCAGACACATCTGTTCATCTGGGCTCTTTCTGACTGACCCCTCCTTCCTTTCTCTGCTTTCCTCCCTCACATCTCTTTATTTTTGCCTTTCATAACCCTGCAGGCAGGGGCTATTTCTTAACCCTTTGCATAGCACCTAGCAATATAAGGCTGCAGCCCTACACACATTTACCTGGGAGTAAGCCCAACCAAGCCCTACAAGGCTTACGCCTGAGTAGGGATGGGTGAGGAATTCATTTCAGTTAATTTTTGCTGAGAATTTAATCAACTGGCACCTCCCGGACTGGAATGCAGACCCGAATAGGCAGGTAGGTGGAGCAAACCCTGGCCGTGGTGGGCACGTGGGCACCTGGGAGACCCAGATTCAAATCAATCATCAGCCATAAAACCTACTGGCATAGCCACAACTTATGGCACAATCAGTTCAATGGGGCTTATTCCCAGGGAACTGGGAGTATAGGATTGCAACCTTAATTGTCTTCACCTTATTTCCAGCATTGTCACGAGGGTAAGATGAGATAAGAATTATAAATGCCACTCCTGGGAAAAGCAGATAACAAAACAACACCTGGTGCAGCGGGGTAATTATGTATGATTCCCGCTGCAGCTCCCTGCCTTCCCCCCCAAATTGGGAACCAGCATTCTCGCGCGCCCCCCACCCCCCAAAAACAAGAAAAATATCTCCTGCAGGATGCAGCAACCCTTGGTAGGTGTCTAAAGGTCACCTCGTCTCCGGGGGTAAAACACATCATCAGGCAAAAGGATGGGGCTGCTGTCTCACTGCTCAGCAGTGCCGCAATTTACACTTCAGGAGAGGAGCAGGCCAGAATTGTTTTGATATACGATCCATAATTGGCATCATTACAGAGCGGTGAGCTCATCCAGGTCGCGTTCATCTCCCCCTTGGGACGGTGCAAAGCAACTTCTGGTGCCTCACAATTGTTAGCCTATAATGAGGAATCAGCGAGGGGAGGGGATTGCTTCCCTGGGAGTTCAAAAGGACAGCCAAGGAGAGAAGGAGAAGTGTGGAGGGGCATGCGTGCGTGCGCGCACACACACACACACACCACTCCTGGTCTGGACTTTGACCCATAATGCGTCTCGGCTGACTGGGTAACCTACAGTCTGGGACAATGATGCTCACAGCTGCAGTTGATGCACTCAGTAGTCCCTGGTTCAGTGCCGGGCATCTCCAGGAAGAGCGGGGAAAGGCCTCTGTCTGAAACACTGGAGAACTGCCACCCTTCAGCACAGACAATACTGAGTTAGATGGACTAATGATCTAACTTGGTAAAAGGCAACTTCCTATAGAATCCTAGTCTTGCATGGGGCCTCGGAGATCATCTAGCCCAACCCAAGCTCAATGCCGGCTCTGTGCTGCAGGGTGCCCTCCCTGACAGAGGGCCCTCCAGCGTCTGCTTAAATACCTCCAGGGAAGGAGAGACCACCACCTCCTGAGGCAATCCGTTTCACTGCTTAACAGCTCTCACCATTACCCCTCGATATGATCTTATGCATTTCCTGAAGCCACGCATCTGGCTACGGGTGGTAGCGCATGTCCCCCTTTTGGGTGTTACAGATGAAGTGGAGGAAATGAATAACGTTTACTGATTAATGTGTTCCTCTATGGAACATCCAAAGTGAATCAAGTGTCTGTGTTATGGATGTCTGTCGCTAGGAAAGACAGTTCCACAAAATGGCGCTCGCAGCACTTCTGAACAGGTCCTGGGTGAGTGTGAGCACCTCAGTGAGTGGGGGGGGGGAGATGGAGCGCAAGTCAGCAGGCATGCAAGTGGGGCCAGGGGCTCGGCACGAGCCCGGAACTCCCAGACTGGGGGGCACCCATCCATCCCTGACTAATTCACACCAGAAGGTGTGAACCGGAACACAGCTGTACTCTGCAACGTGCGCATCTCTGAACGCTGCGATCGAGTATGTCAATTAAATCAACCACCCCACACCCCGACAATTTGCTAGGGATGTCAGAGAATTCCGCGACGGATCTCGGTGAGGCCGAATGCCAGTGCATTCAACCCCCCGAAATCTGTCGCAGAGCGAAGCCCCCGCCCCCCAACCCACGAAAGGTGCACGGGGCGAAGTCCCCACCGCCCCCAACCCACAAAAGGCACGCGAAACGGAGCACTTACCTGCTCCCATCTGCGCTGCTTTGTGAATGGCGGCCGTCCTGTGGCCGCCATTCACTTCCTCTTCATAGCTGTGATAGGCTATGTAAATACTTATGTAGCCTACCATGGCTAACACAGGGACGCCATTTGCATCCCTACGGAGGCCGTGATAGGCTACATAAGTATTTACATAGCCTATCAAGGCAGGGGGAAAAAAACCAGCGTACGCAAATGGCAGCGACTACCGCCATTTGCGTACGCTGTTTTTTCCCCCCCTGCCGTGACAGGCTACGTAAATATTTATGTAGCCTATCATGGCTAAATATAGGGATGCAAATGGCGGCGGCTATGACAGCCACCATTTGCGTCCCTGCAGGGCTACCCAGCGGCTGGATGTCTGGCTGTGGGCGGCCGGATCCGGCTGGTGGCTCCGCGGCTTGGCCACGGAGCGGAGCCGGCCGGGCAGCATTCTGGGGGGGAGGACCAGATCGCCTCCCCCCCATCGAGGATTCTGGGAGGAGGGACGGAGCGCCTCCCCCCCCCAGCGGAAGCAGAACGGAACAGAAGGTAAGTGTTCTGTCCATCCCTACAATTTGCGTATTAGGAAAATGGCGCATACAATACACCTATTAGGGAAAAGTGCATACCAAGTCACTATGTAGAGCGTGTGCATGTCTATATTTGAAAAAGTGTGCACAAAAAAAGTATATCGGGAGAAATATACGCAAATCGTGCGTGCATTTTTGCACAGGCTTTTAAAACCAAATTCGCAAATTGACATGGAAACAGGATGGAACAAACTTAACGGAGGAAATATGAGAAACTAAACTAAAGCAAATTCGACAGGTTCACCCATCCTTAGGCTACCGTGGCTGCAGCATCGTCATGCAACAAGGCTGAATGGGGATTCGTATCTGGACCCACACCATACTGTGGGTGCATGAACTGGCCTTGAGGATGGCTTCCTGAAAGAGTTTGCATCTGTCCTTGTAAAATCAGAAGGAACACATAATTAAACTATTGAATTCACTACCACAAGATGGAGTGATCGCCACCAATTTGGATGGCTTTAAAATGGGGTTAGACAAGTTCCTGGAGCAGAAGGCTATCAATGGTTGCTAGTCCTGATGGCTATATGCTACCTCCAGGATCAGAGGCAGTATGTACACCAGTTGCTGGGGAACATGGGTGGGAGGGTGCTGTTGCACTCATGTCCTGTTTGTGGGTTTCCCGTGGGTAGCTGGTTGGCCACTGTGTGAATAGGATGCTGGACTGGATGGACCCTTGGTCTGAACCAGCAGGGCTCTTCTTACAATCTCATGTTTCTAAGGAGACCATCTTGACGTGGGTGGGAATGGATATGGTGCTTGTAGAGACTTTTTCCTCTGTCCATAAGTTGAGGGAGGGGCATATGTTTGTTTGTTATTTCAAATACACAATTAATGTACAGAACTCACTGACACAGGATGCAGTAAAGGCTTGGCAAGGGGAACAGACACTTTCACAGTGGAGTGGCCATTGGCCAAGATGGCTGTATGGAAGATATAGCTTCAGAGGCAGTACGCCTCTGCATATCACTGCGGGATGTTTTGCGGGGGGTTTCTGCATAAAAAAGCAATTTGTACAAATGTCAACAGCGATTTGTGCAAATTACAGCTGCAACCTGTGCAAATTGCACAAAGTTCGGCCACGATTTGTGAAAATTATGGCCACAATTTGTGCAAATTACTGAAATCACAACTGCAATTTGCATATTTTGCACAAATGATGACTGAAATCTGCATAATTTGCCCAAATTGCAGCTGTAGTTTACAAAAATTGCTTAGACATTAAAAAAACAGAAATCTGTGAGCTGGCTTGATGTGATGCAGATCGAGTCTAGCCAGCTCATGGGAAAGTGAGCCGAAGTCGGGGGCGGGGGCGAGCTGACTTAAGCTTCACCCCCTGGATGGATTCCTGCAACATCCCTACATGGGAGTTGTGGTCCAATAACAGCTCAGGACCCAAGGCTGGGAAATGCTGTTACAAAAGATTAAGTACATGTACAGTCTATCCACAGTCATAAACCATAACAGATAAGAACAGAACCTCTATGTCCAGAGACAATGCGAAGGGTACACGGCCAACAAGTGCATAAATAGCAGGGGAGTTTTATACCCTGTCCACGGGCTTCCAGGAAACCTCAGGATGACTGCCTACTGGGGCAGGGCGCTGGACTAGTGGTCAGGAAAATCTGATCCTGCACGGTTCTTCTTCTGTTCCTATTTTGGAGCCACTTTGGTGGTTTTTTGGCTGACTGCACCCAGGTGGAAATGTATATGTGTGAACTTACTTAAAAGAAATAGCTGTCATCTGCATAATTTAACCTTGCCAATAGCACCGTCAAGGAGCACAAGGCATCTCAGCATTACGGGAGTGCATCATGCATTGCCGAGAGGTCTGGCATCTAAAAGCCTGACTTGGCGTTTCAAAATGGATTAATCAGCTGTTTTGATTCTAAACCTCAAGCCAAAGAGGCCAAAAGAGCAGGAAAGTTCAAGGACCCCTTGCCTTTCTCTGTCTTTCACAACACAACAGAGTCTTTCATCTTTAGCCAGGAGCTCACGTAAAATACCTATGCCATATCCGTCTGGACACTGCAATTTTAGACCGCTGTTCAGCTGGCTGGGAAGGGAGCAATGTCCTTGCATCCCTTTGCAGAGGTGAAATGAGCCGCTCCAGGTACCATCCTTTCGGCAGTGGATCACGTTGTTCCCATGCCCCTGGTAAGAAGAAGCAAAAAGATTGCTGAGGAGGAGGAGGAGGAAGGGGATGGATGTGGGGGAAGCAGCCCCCAGAGAAGGAAAAACAGGTCCCCTGCAGTTATGGTACCCTGTATGCATGGCAATGGTAGAAAAGGCTTGCAGGTTGATTCTAAAGTAGCTTAATTCAGGAATAACAGTGCAATCCTATGCGTGTTTACTTGAAAGTAGAATCATAGAAACATAGCATAGTAGGGTTGGAAGGGTCCTATAAGACCATCGAGTCCAACCCCCTGCTCAGTGCAGGAATCCAAGTCAGAGCATCCCTGACAGGTGGCTGTCCAGCTTCATAGAATCATAGATTCATAGAACAGTAGAGTTAGAAGGGACCATCGAATCTAACCCCCTGCTCAATATAGGAGTCCTAGTCAAAGCATCCCTGACAGATGGCTGTGCAGCTTCATCTTGAATGCCTCCAGTGTGGGAGAGCCCACCACCTCCCTAGGTAAGGCCACGACCTCCCTAGGTAACTGTGTTCAATGGGGGTTACCCCCAGGTAGGTATGAATAGGATTGTGGCTTACAGTGCAATGCTATGCATGCTTACTCAGAACTACCTGAAAACACCTCTGGAAAACACTGGGGGTAACTGAGTTTGTAGAGCCCCTGTGTTGCAGGCAGAAGGCCCCAGTGTCAGTCTCTGGTAGCTCTGGTTAAAAAGATCACAGACAGGTGATGGGAAAGGTCTCACCCTGAAACCCCGGGATGCTACTGGCACTCAAATTCCTGAACTAGATGAACAAGTAGCCTAGGCTGATATAAGGCAGCTTCCTACGGTCCTATGAGGTAGTTGCAGCTTGGGATGTTGGAGGAATCCATTTGGGGGTGGAGCTCAATGGGTTTTCATTGACTTGGTCCATTTTCTGCTTAACTGGCCTAACTCAGTCTGCAGTGAGTCGGGCCAATTAGCAGATTTTCTGTGGGTTTTTTTGTTTGTGTAAATTACACCCGCAATTTCTGCAAATTTGCACAATCTGCACAAATTGCACAAAGTACGGCTACAATTCGCGCAGATTGCGCAAAGTGTGGCCACAATTCGTGCAAATCACACACATTTTGGCTGCAATTTGCCCAAATTTTTATTTGCGCGAATTGCAGCCGACACCACCAACAATACAGAAAAGGTCCCCGGAGTTTGGGGAAAAACCCGCTGCTTGGCTTGCAAATGGAAGCCGACTCAGGAAGGCAGAGAAGTCTGTAGAGACCCAAAAGGGCTGGATTTCCAAGTGGCAGACATCACTATTTGCAATAAAAATTACATAGACTATTGAGACTAAGGCTCCAATCCTATGCACCCCTACCAGGCAGTATGTTCTATTAAACATCTGAGTAGATGTGCACTGCAACAAGGTTATTGTGTTATCCACTTCCATGGACAGAAGTGCCCAGAGATCTTCACCCCATGTGTTCAGGAAGAAGCAGAAGTCAGACTCTTGTCTGGAACAACACCATCGGCACATCATTCCCTCTATTTCTGATGTTCAGGCTGTGTGGGATGTTATTTGCAAAGCCAAAACTGCACCGCCCATGCACAAGAGGGAGGTATCAGCAGCATCAGGGGATCCCCAAGGTTTGCAGAAGTACCCCAAAACTTTGAGAATGGGGGGAAGCTGCGTTTCCTGTCTGTTCCTGGATACCATTCAAGGTGCAAATTTTGATCCCGGAAGCCCTATCTGGCTTGGGGCACCAAAGTCCCAGGATGAATGCAAACTGAATCCCTTTCCAGCCTCCCCAGAGGAATGTCAGTTTTACTAAACTTGCCAGGGAATTTTCTCCTGTCCAGATGTGGTATTAACAGTAGGGATGGAAGAGAAAATCATTCAGTTTAATGCAAACTGACATAATTTGGCTGTTGGCAAACCAAAACTCAGCTAGTCTTCCATATTTTGCACTTCTCTGCATTTTGCAATGGCGGTCTCCAACGAAAAACATGTGCAAAAATGTATATATCAGGAAAAAGTGCACATAAAATGCATATATTAGGGCAATCATGTTCAAAAACGCATTCTGTTCAGAAAATTGCTTGCAAAATATGTATATATTAGGAGAAAAGCACACAAAAACGTGCTCAAACGCTCATGCAAACTATATATAGATACATACATATATATAAAGGTTTGGGACAAACTGAACTTAAGACTGGAAAACTGAGAAATTGAGAGAAACAGAAATTGACGGATTCATCCATCCATTGGGTTGAATCTGGACTTGGAACAGACTCACTGAAATTAATAGGACTTAAAGTACATTAGTCCTGACTAACTTACATTCCACTGATGTCAATGGGTCTACTCTGACTATGTCTGGATCCAACTGCTAATCAACACATGCACACACTTTATCCTCCCAGCTACAATATCAATTTATTCAGGAGCAACATTATTAGGAAGAATCCATCTAAAACACTGAAATAAATTATCCTCGCCCGAACAGCCCATTAATCGAAGCTATTAAGGGTCGGCACCCTCCTAAGGTCTACCAAAGTCCATGGAGCCACAATGCACCTATTTCTGCCAAAACGAAGATGATTACAACCCCTAATGGTTTAATCCTCATCACAGGCCAGGGAAAAAACAGGACTCCAGTGAGACTGAAGTACCGGTTTCAGTGCCAAAGTACATATCATATAAAGTTAACTACTGCATGATATAAATGCCTGGAGGGGTTGAGGGAATGGCCTCACAGCCAAGCTGATGTTTCCCCTATATAAGAACAGGCTTAAAAAAGAAAAGTGTACCTCTGCTGCTCCCCCCCCCCCGCCCTAAAATTATGTCTTAATTAAGAGCTAGAACTCATTTGTGCTTTATATGTCTGCATGGAAGAACCTGTGTTTATGCAATGACCGCCCAAACCTTCAGCCAATCTATTTTGCACCAAAGATCACTGCTTCTATTTGCTCTCTCTCTCACCCCCCTCTACCCACCTCCACTGTAAAACCATGAACGGTGTGTGAGGTTTTTTTTTCCTGCTTTGGTCTCCTGCATTTATGGCTTTCCAGTTTGGGGAGATTCCCTGCTTGCAGAGAGAGCGGTAGAGCTTTCCATTCTGACATCAAGCGTGAAGCAGTTTCAAGCAGGCTACAAGAATAGCCCCAATGACATCAATGGGAGTTTTCCCCATGGAAAACAGGCCCAATGGGAACAGGCCTTCTCAATGGCAGCCAGGCTGCCAGAAGGCCCCCAAGCACACTGGCTGCCATCTTTGCCAAAACACACCGGGGTGTGGTGGTGGCAGTGGAAGAGAGGAGGCAGGGCGTGACAGAGCGAAACACAGAACAGTGAAAGACTGGAGGGCTGGAGATCCATCTGTGACAGGTTTACAGATGCCACATGCCAGATTTCTGGCTGGAGGTATGGGGAGAGAATGTGCCATTCATTTGCTTCGTATGCAGGGATGCTGGAGAATTCCGCCGTGGACTCAAATGAGGCCGGATTCCAAAGAATCCGTCCTCCGGAGTCCATGGCAGAGTGGCTGCACTCGCCTCTGGGAGTGGAGGAGTTCTCACGGGGCAGCTCTCCAGCTCCCTATAAGATGCGATATGCTCATGGCAGCTGCCATTAGCATATTGCAGGAAAGTTAAAGCCATAAATGGCATATTGTATGCCATTTGAGGCCATAAAGCACTGACTTTGACCTAAATACAGTTGTAAACAGTGGCAGGTCAAAGTCGGTGCTTTACGGCCGCAAATGGCGTACAATATGCCATTTACACCTGTATTCTTCCCACGAGAGGCTCATGGTAGCCACCATAAGTGTATCGCGTCTTATAGGGAGCCAGAGAGCCGCTCCGTCAACTCCAGTGGGTGTGGCTGAGCTCTGGAGGATTCCGCAGCGCCCTGAGTGACCCAAATTGCCCGTCCATGCCCCCCCTCAGACCGGACAGTGGGCGGATTCTACATCCCTATTCATATATACGCACACAGAGAAGTCAGGTTCTGCATACATGTCTCGTCACCCTGTCTCAGAAAGGACAGGGTGGAGAAGGTGGCAGAAAGGTAGTAGTGCTGGGAATGAGGCAAAAAAAGGGGTGCATCACATCACGGAAAGGAGGGGAATCACAGAATCATAGAATAGTAGGGTTGGAAGGGGCCTAAAAGACCATGGAGTCCAACCCCCTGCTCAATGCAGGAGTTCTGACCATGTCTATAAGCCATGATGGTTAAATGGAACCTCCATGTTCAGACACAGTATAGCTTAGGATATCAGATGCGCGGGGGTGCATGTGTCTGAACACAGGGGTTGGCTTCTGCCTGCATGCCCTGCTTGTGGGCTTCCAGAGCCACCTGTGGCTAACAGGAATTGGACCAGATGGAACTTTGAACTGATCCTGTCGGGATGACCACAGCCTTCACAGTCTGCTTGAGGGTCTCCCAAAATATTCTGGTTGGCCACTGTGGGAACTGCTGACAGTGTACTGGGATGGGGAGAAAACAGCCCAGAAGGAAATGGAATGGAATGTGCTGGAAAGGGCATGGCTGGCTGGCTGGCTGGCTAGATCGCTCCATTTTGTCACAGGTCCCATTTTGAGAGTGTAGATATCACCACTACCCTATTACTGTCTCTGGCTTTCTTCTTTCTTTCCTGTGTTTAACAGAATCATCTCATCCACTGAGACCACCCCACCCCACCCCATTCTAAATATAAAATTCTCTTCATTCTCAAACTCATCATCGGTACCTCCTACAGCCACCTAAGATGGGAGGAAAAACCTGTCTCAGAATAGATAAAACACCCTGGCACTGCAAGGCAAATCTGCTTGGAAGAATGAGTTCCCCATCCCAGCAATGCTTCCTACTCCTAGCTGGGCGAGTAGAACTAGGGGAGAGGAAACCAGAAGCCGTCACATGGGCCAACGACACGGGCTCCCAGGTGACCTTGGGAGGGTGTGGCTAGTGGGAAGATTCTTCAGAAATCTGCACTGTTGAGATTAGGCTGGGATGGATGAATGAATGAATGAATGAATGAATGAGTTCATTTATGACAGTCACACACCAATAAAAGCAATATCAAACATATAAAACACAGTTAAAACTAGTACAGTAACAAAGTACAATTCATGAGATTCCTTGATTAGGCTGGGATGAACTCTTAGGAACGTTGAAGCCATCTTATTCCCAGCCATACCACTGGTCCGTCTCACTTAGCATGGTCTACTCAGATTGTCAGGGGTTCTCCAGGGTTCAGCCAGGGGCCCTTCTCAGTCTAACCTGGAGATGCCTAGAACAGGACCTGGGGCCTTTGACATGCAAAGTATGTGTCCTACCACTGAAACAGTGTCTTTCACCTAAAATAATGGAGTAAGTATCTAGTCCTTATGGTTCCTAGATGTAGGAATCTAGGCTTCTGCATGCTACCGCTAAGCTATGCCCTATCCACTCATTGGGACTCACTGACTGGGTGTCCTCCTCTTCACAATTGATCCTGCACTCGCTGTTGAACAGGAAGCCATTGGTGCACTGGTATAGCCCGTGGAACTTGGAGGGTGGAGGTTCGCAGGTTACGGGAATGCAGGCGCCTTCAAGCCAAGTTCCATCTTTTGCACACTGCATCTTAAAGGCCCTCCTTCCATGCATGCAGATGGAGGGGGGGGGGAGAGAGAGAGAGAGAGAGAGAGAGAGGTTATTTATTTAAAGAGTGGCCTGAGATCAGTGACATTTTTCCAAGCTGCCTTTGCAACAGATCTTTGCTCCTCCCACAACGTATGGATCGAGGTTGTGGATCTTTATGTCATGTGGTCTCCTAGTGAAAACAATAACTGTTTGTGAAGTATATACATATATCCAGGGCCTCCAGGCCCTTGCGGCAGATGGCCATTTTTGATGTGGCTGGGCTCCCTTCCCCTCTTTTCACCGAGTCATAAAATGTAGGATACCAGTAAACTTTTCCCACCAAGGTTCAAAGGGGACTCCCCAGGTCGCATATCAAAGCGGGTATTTTCCAAAAGGAGGCCCTTCACACAGAGCCGGTTTGTGAAGGAAAGGGCTTAAGAGATGCAGAACGAGCGGAGGGAACTTAACTGCTTATGTCTTCAATAAAGAAGCATGTACCAAATTGCCTGGAGGTGCGACCCATTAGATATTATTCTCATGCAAGCTCCATTGAAAGAAATGGGGGGGGCAGAAAGGATTCTTGATGCTGTTGTGTTTTTGTGTGTGTGTATGTGTGTGCGTGTAAGGAGGGGTGATGGGGACTGTGGCTTTTGTATTTAAGAATCATGGAATTAGATGCTTCAATCTGTTCACTTTAACAATTCCTATTCTTCCCTCTTGCTGCTCCTTATTCCTGGAGCTCCCACCCAGAACACCTCTGGTGCTACCTTTCTCCATTCCTTCTATGGCCTCATTCTCACAGACCACAGAGGGAGGAGGTGCAGTTGTGTCTGGGCTGTATCACTTCAGGCTGTGGGGTGGGGGAGCTTCCATGGCGGAGTTTTCCTCTATGCCAAATAAATAAACAACCCCCCACATATAGAAAACTAGCATGTCAGGAGAAGGCCTTCTCCCTGACAAGCTAGCTTTCTGTATTCTTTTTTAATGGGGGAGCATTTCGTCATGTGTGTCCTCACCTGCAGTCTGAAGCAGTATAGGTATAGCCCAGACTGAGGTCAACCCCCTTCAATTCCTAACTCTAACACAAACAATCCCTACACATTTGAGGGAGGGATGATAACTGGATGGTAGAGGAAACATTTTGCAATCAGAAGGTCCCAGGTTTAGTCCCTGGCTTCTCCAGTTAAAAGATCAGGTAGCAGGAGATGGAGAAGTCCTCCCTCTGCCCAAGATCCTGAAGAAACGCTGCCAGATGAAGGACCCTTTGCTGGGTTAGCCTGACAAATAGTCTGTAATGGTACAGGCAGCTCCCCATATCATGTCTCCCCAATTATTATTATTTTCATTCATTCATTCATTCATTCATTCATTCATTTCCCACCTTTTCCCCAATACTGGGACTCAAGGCGGCTTTACAACATTAAAACTTGTTAATGTTGTAAACCATCCATTCTAACCCTTCCTCCTGCATCTATCTGATGTAAGTTGCAAAGTGTTGAGTATTATTGACGTTGCTCTTGGTGGGCGGTATCCTATGGTGCTCCTACACAGAGTAGACCCATTGAAGTGAATGAGCCTAGTTTACGTAGGACTACCACTGGACACTGCCCTGTATGTACAAATAAACAACTTCATGTGACCTCCAGAACGACTGAGCTTCAATGCCTCCACCACCACGATTCCCTGGACGCACCCACTGTGCTATGCAAGATGTCATCTTCACACATGTTAGAGGTCAGGATTGCCATAAACCTTCCCCCTGACGGAAGCAACACCAATAACATTTGTCATGCACATGGGTGCTGCTTGCAGAAAGGGTGTAGTTTACCACAAAAGCAGTGTACAGTTGTTTGGACATGCTCCTTGAGTACACAAATGCAGGTCCTTCTTTAGGAAGCAGCTTAGCCAAGGACTCTTGGGGCTGAAAAGGCCAGGGAGAACCAAACGAACCAAACAAAAAAGGGATTCCCCACTGCCCCTGCCTCTGCCTGTTTGTTTCCCCCCCCACCCAGCCCTTCGTATCTCTAATTGGGGCTCATTTGGGATAGGCAAAAATATGCAGACGCACGTTGATCCAGCCATGAGATTGCAGGTGGGCAAAGATTCCTGGAGCAGTTACGAAATGCCTACTCATCACTCAGTCATCACCCACACGCCTTACACATCACAGCGTGGCCCATGGAAATTATGGGAGGTACACGCTTTGCAGCCTTCTCCCATGGAAGCAAATACCGGGGAGGCATTTGCAAATTCAAGGGATCTTTCAACAAGTTGCTGGGTTCTTAGAGTTCTGCTTGAACTCTGTGCATCTGAAAATAATTTCTACCACCGTCTCAGAGGCCTTTCTTCAATGCATCCCCTCACCCCTTTCTGTCTGCATAGAAGCTTGAAATCCAGACCCTTCCAGAGATACAAATAAATATCTCACCATTCCAGGACAGTCACCAAACTGGACATCTTTTATTGGCTGCAAGAATGCTTGCTCAGACCACCATAGTTTAAGCCCAGAATGGTTCACTTCTGTGAATTCTTTCTGAAGTGGCCACCTAAGTCATACTACAATGCGTTGGTCTGTCAGGTGCTTACAACTCAGGCTGAAGGCCTGAAGGCCTGAAGTATGGCGACAAAGAGGAAGACCAAATGGGTCCTCCCACAAAAAGCTGCCCATATCACATGATGGTTCCCGACTGGCCCTCGGGTGTCACCCGACTCCTTGCACTATGCTATGGAAAGGTCCTGCTAGTTCTGTGCCAAAAATTTCTTCCACATTTTTGACAATTTTTATTCAATTTGATGGAAAATAAATTGCTTTCAGCTGCCCCCTGCCCCCCGGAGAAATAAAATTTTAGCGACATTTTCCTAGGGACATCTTTCACTTCTCTTAGGTACAAGGTGGCCAAGGGATTCACAATGATTCACTGTGCAATCATCTCTCTAACTGTCTATAGTCTCTCGAATTTCCTGTGCTTCAGGTACAGAAGCCCAGGGGAAGATGCCATAAGCTGACTCTTCCCACGGGACTTTTTCAGATCGGGAAGAGTGGGCAGCTGGGGAGGCTACAGAGTGAGGTAAAAGTCAAGTAGTGATCTTCACAGCCAAGTAGAAACTCGATCTTAACCCAACATCTGAGGTGTGTTGGACTACAAACCCCATCATCGCCAGTCATGGTGGCTGAGAATGATGGGAGCTGCAGTCCAACACATCTGGAGAGCTAACCAGTACACCACCCTGCCTGCTCAATGGCCCCCACCAAAAGAAACAGAGAAGACTGTCGCGATTCCACTTACTTCCTTGCCTTTCGAGGAGATCCTGGGATGTAGTGACCCGGCCTGCATTTGTACTTGCAAAAAGACCCCACTTTGTGTTTGTCTTTGCGGCAGCGGGCAGTCTGGGGGTCTGCGTTGGGCACCAGAGGAGGAGCCTGGCACATCAGTTCACACAGGGCCTCAGGGAAAGACCACAGCCCATCTTCCAGACACGTCAGGTTCCTGTTGCTCCCTGGGAATGACAGAAGGCAACCTGAGCTGGAGCAGGCAGATACGAATGCTGAGGAAACCAGTGAACCAAAGGCTGTAACAGCCAGGGATGCTTCCCAAACACCCCCAATCCAAGCTTCCCCCAGAATTTCAGAGTCTCAAATGACCCAAACGCGAACTGAAGCACTGAGCATCCTCCAATGCTCCAACCCTTTCTTTCTTTTTTATTACCTCATTTAAAAACAAAACAAAATGTATAAATGCAACAACAAGATAGACCTTTAATACATCATCAAGGATCATAGAAAGCAGGGGTGTTAAAGGGCTTAATTCCATTTTGGAGAAGCACTCAGGGGCCACTTTCCAGCAGTGGGCAGGGCGGAAGGAGAAAGAGGCAAGCCAAATATATGAGAAATACCCCAAATGCCAGCATATTTTAGCTTAAATCTCTTACTACCGGTAGTTAACCTTCGGAGAGGCATCTCAGCTTTTGAGAATGGTAGTTGGGTCACTATTTTCTCTAGGCTGGGAGCTCCCACTGCAAGACGCGTCTGCAGTTTGCACGTAGCAACAGCCCATGGGTTAAACAAACCATGGTTTGTTGGGGACAAGCGGGAATGTCATTATGTGTGAACCATGTCTGTGTCCACTCAAAGAGACTATCGCAGTGAAGGGATTCATCTGAGCAATGATGCACAGGTTGGTTGCCCATTGACATGCCCCCAAATTTGAGCTGGCCTCCACATTTTACACCTGTGCTCAGATTGTCTGAATTCAGTTTGAACATCTTCTTCCCTTCTTTCAAAAATGGGACATGGGAAGCCTCCTCATACATTGGTCCATCCAACTCCGTATTGTCTACACCAGCCTTTCCCAGCCTGGTGCCCTCCAGATGTTTTGGACTTCAACTCCCAGCAGCAGAGGCCAACATGGCCAATGATCAAGAATGCTGGGAGCTGTAGTCCAAACGATCTGCAGGTCACCAGGCTGGGGAAAGCTAGTCTACACTGAAAGGCAGCTGCTCTCCAGGACCTGAGATGGGAATCATTCTGAGTCTTATTTGGAGATACTGGGGGCTGAACCTGGGACCTCCTGCTTGCAAAGCAGTTGTTTTACCCCTTCCCCACAGGGCCATAGCATAACTATGCCATTTTGCAGAGCCATGAGTAGCCATCCCCCATTAATTTCATTTTGTTATTCTTCTGTAGGTTGGTTCTGCCTCTCATTCCACTCCATTGCCCTCTTTGCATAGAGAATTCCTAATGTTAATGTCACAATTTTTTCCTATATGGTGTACCATAATCTTCAGTCCATGTCTTTCCTTTACTGATTACTGATGCACAAGAGCACATAAGCGTATTTATTTTTAAAAGACCATACACCCCAACTTTTTTCACCAGGTGATGTCAAGACAGCTACAAAACACAGGCTCACAATAATATAAAAAGCAACAACATCCAGTTAATTAAACAGTGTGCAAATGGGAATCCAGATACATCATTCTTTTTCTTTTCTTTTCTTTTGCACTCAGATTTAATCAATGCAATGGAGACTTCATTGATTGTTGTGAGTTTTTTATGTGCTCCTGCACATCCATAACCTGTAAAACAGCTTCCTTTCATCTAGCATCCTCCTGATGTGTTGAACTGCAAGTTCCACCATCCCCAGCCAGCCAAAGGGCACTGTGTTGGGGAAGGCTGGTGTAAAAGGAAAGGAAAGATGCCATTTCTGGCAAAGAACACATGCACTTTCATGGGATATGAAAAACAGAGAAACACAGGCTTGCTGGCTGCTTTGCCAATGAGATGAGATAATGAAGGACCCCCAAAATCTGGGAAGAATTTCTAAGGGGGAGAAAGCCATAAACACCTGTACTCAGAAACAGTAAGACAGTCAAGTGTTTTTACTCTAGGGATGGGCACTTCCCCTCAGTTTCCCAATATTATTTTGTTTCATCCCATTTCTACATCAGTTTGAGATTAAAACAAACAAACATTTGCACAAAAATATATGCATTGTTATTTTAAAAAAAGGTAAAGGTAAAGGTGTCCCCAACCAGTCGTGTCCGACTCTAGGGTGCGGTGCTCATCCCCGTTTCTAAGCCGAAGAGCCAGCGCTGTCCGAAGATGCTTCCATGGTCATGTGGCCGGCATGACTGAACACCGAGGTGCACGGAACGCTGTTACCTTTCCCGCCTAGGCAGTACCTATTTATCTACTTGCAATTTCTTGCTTTTGAACTGCTAGGTTGGCAGAAGCTGGGACTGAAGACGGGAGCTCACTCCGTCACGTGGCACTTGGGTCTCGAACTGCTGACCTGCCGACCTTCCAGTCTGCAGTTCAGCATCTCTTAACCACTAAGCCACCGCGGCCCCTGAATTCATTGTTATTTACATTCCTCCTAAGATGCACATCTTTGCAAGCATCCCCTCCTAAAGCAATGCATTTGTTTACATTATCTTCACAAATTTGTGTGCATATTCCCTAATACATAGAATCATAGAATCGTAGGGTTGGAAGGGGCCTATAAGACCATCGAGTACAACCCCCTCCTCAGTGCAGGAATCTAAGTCAAAGCATCCCAGATGGCTGTTCAGCTTCATCTTGAATGCCTCCAGTGTGGGAGAGCCCACTACCTCCCTAGGTAATTGGTTCCATTGTTGTATTGCTCTAACGGTCAGGAGGTTTATCCTGACATGCATTTCTGTATACATTGTTTTCACTGTCTGAATTGCAAAATCCAAAGACATACCAATTTAGAAATATTTTTATTTATGTATTTATTTATTGCATTTATATCCCGCCTTTTTTCCTCTTGCAAGGAATCCAAGGCGGCATACATAATCCTCCCCCTCTCCATTTTATCTTCATGACAACCCTGTGAGGTAGGTTGGGCTGAGAGTCTGTGACTGGCCCAAAGTCACCCAGTGAGCTTCTCTGGCCGAGTGGGGACTAGAACCCGGATCTCCTGGCTCTCAGTCCAACACTCTCACCACTACACCATAAGTGCATTTCAGCTCATATACTGGTTCGAAAGTATGAAACGAGGCAAGTTCAGATTGAAATGCAAACCTTGCTCATTTCTGCCCCATCCCTACTTGTTGGCACCCTAAAGTGTGAACTAGTTTATTGCCATGTCTGTGTCCGTAGGCAACAGCCAACCTCCATCCAATGCTTCATTTTCTTCTTTGACCTTAAATGTTTTTATTTGGAAGGAATTCTACCTCTCTGGCAGGTGACATAGAGAGCAAGAATCGAGGAAAAGGAGGAAATGGTGATGCTGAGAGGCCTTCCCATGCCAGGAACAGAGAAAAAGAGTGAGAAGGTCTTTACTTCTTTCTCCCTCCTGACTGCTGTGAGTTGTCAAGGTATTTTTGTACACTTTCAAAAGCTTCGCTCCTTTGCTGGCTGCTTTGTTTTCTCCTGTCTGACTCACACAGCGTGTCCGCGGTCCAGCACAGATGATCTCATACTTGCTACGGCAAGGGTGATGAACTGTGACATTAAAAAACAGTGGCTTGTGTGACATCAGCGGTTGAATTAGGAGTGACTCATCCCTGCCTCCCGTCTCAAGAAGCTTGTTGGCTGAGCCCTTTTAGTCATTGCTTGTGATTCGGCCTCCAGAACCTCTTTTTGCCATTTTGCTTTGACAGCTACCGTCCAAGAGCTGCTGTAATGCTCAAGTTGTGAGCAGCTTGAATTACAGGCGACTCGGGGATGCAAGAGCAGCTTCTCTTTGCTGGGCCAAGAGCCTATTCTGGGCCAGCATTCATTGCTCAGGAGCAACAGATCCCAAAGGGGGGTGTCTCACCAAGCCAAAAACACATTGTCCAATTCGCGACCTCAAGATGTAGTGATGGCCACCAGTTTCGATGACTTTAAAAAGGGGTTAGACCAATTCTTGGAGGAGAAGGCTATCAGTGGCTACTAGTCCTGATGGCTATATGCTACCTCCAGGATCAGAGGCACTGAGCCTATGTACAACAGTTGCTGGGGAACATGGGTGGGAGGGTAGTGCTGTTGCACTCATGTCTTGCTCATAGGTTTCCTGTGGGCAGCTGGTTGGCCACTGTGTGAACAGAATGCTGGACTAGATGGACCCTTGGTTTGATCCAGCATCGCTCTTCTTATGTTCTTAACATCCAGAAAGAGATCTGAATTCAAATCCTGTATACACTCTGTGAACACGAACACACACACGCACACAGCTTGGATTAATTTTGCTCTTTCCCAGTCTTCACCATTACTGCTGGAGATTCTCTCATTTGACAGAGCTGAGCTGAGAAGTCAAACGAGTTGAACAGTTCCTTGCTCAATGAAAACAGCTCACTTAGTCAACCTCATTGGTTCCTGTTGTCTCATAGACCTGCCTAGTTCACAGAGAAGGCAATTCTTCCACATCATGCATAGCAGATATTTTCTGGAAAGTGATGCATCTCTCTCCTATCCTTCCATACTAGCATCTACAGGTTGATGAGTGGATCAAATACCTTTCAATCTGAAACATCATAGGGTTAAAAACACTAGGAAGCATCCTAGGCTTTGCTTCCCCTCTCCATCCTTTTCATAAGTAATTTTGACACTATGGCTGGACCCTTCCTCCTCCCCTCCACCCCGATCCAGTTTCTATGGTGACAAAGAACTACTACAGTGTAGAAGATAGAGTCTTAGACTTAACTGGGAAAGGCTCAAGTCACTCTTTGACTAAGGAGCTCACTGTATGATCTGGGCCCTCTCATTCTTTCCAGGGCTGGCCCTACCATTAGACAAACTGCAGTGGTCAACTCAGGCAGCAGATGCTAGACGGTGGCAGCAGTGTTGGAAGAGAGAGCTGCTGCTTTCAGGTGTGGTGGTGGACAGTATTACCACACATATCCTATCACCTGTCCTATCGCAGAATCATAGGGTTGGAAGGGGCCTACAAGACCCTCGAGTCCAACCACCTGCTCAGTGCAGGAAGCCTGATTCCCAGGCGGTCTCCCATCCAAGTACTAGCCGGGGCTGACCTTGTTTAGCTTCCAAGATCAGATGAGATCGGGCGCATCCATCCCTTTGCTCGATGTCATAGAATCACAGGGTTGGAAGGGGCCTACAAGACCATCAAATCCAATCCCCTGCTCAGTGCAGGAAGCCTGATTCCCAGGCGGTCTCCTATCCAAGTACTAACCAGGGATGACCCTGCTTAGCTTCCGAGATCAGACGAGATCGGGCGCATCCAGCCCTTTGCTCGACATCATAGAATCATAGCCTTGCAAGAGGCCTACAAGACCATCGAGTCCGACCCCTTGCTCAGTGCAGGAAGCCTGATTCCCAGGCAGTCTCCCATCCAAGTACTAACCAGGGCTGACCCTGCTTAGCTTCCGAGGTCAGACGAGATCAAGCGCATCCAGCCTGTTGCTGAAGCAAGACTCAACTGCCAGCCCCATTGGGTTTTGTACATGGAACGGGCAGGGCCACCATTTTGTCCTCCATATCAGGCAGAAACATCCAGCAATGACTCTCTCTCAGGTGGGTTTGCACAATCCTGGAGGGAAAATAAGCCACTGGCATGGGTGGCATATATGTCCTCCTCCTACGTGTGAGCCACCAAATGAGCATAATTACCCTCACCAGGTGTGGTTTGTTATGACACCTGAACCCAGTGAGGATGGGTGGGCTGGTTTACAAACCACCCTGAAAACCATGGCTTGTTCTAGGGTTTCAGAGTGGTTTGTAAACCACCCCAGCCATCCACCCTCGCCGGGTTCAGACGTCATGATGTCTGAACCCGGTGTCGGAGAGAGGGAGAGAGAGCAAGAGCTACACATCCACAAGTTCCTTGGAGGACAGCCAGGATAAAACTGTAGGAAGTACAACTTCGCAGTAGTAGTAGCAAACAAGCAAAAATAAGAGCACAAACTTATTTTACAGGCTTTCAAGTAGGGATGCCATGGGCGCCTAATTCAGCCTGGAAATCTGGTGGAACTGCCCATCTTTGAACCCCCGAGCCCCGCTCGCTGAGCCCCTGCTCACCCCCTGCCCATGCTAAGCAAATGGCCTGTACTCACCCCGACGCCCTCATCGAGCTTCGTGGTTGCCATTTTTTGAGAAATAAAATGGTGAGCGCAAAATGCACATATTTGTGCATGTACAAAATGGGCGTTTTTGCCAATGCACATATTTGCATATGTGTGAAAATGTGCATTATTGCAAAAATGGGCATTTTGCACACACACAAATACGCGCATTCACAAAATGCGCATTTTCGCGCATACAGAAACATGCACATTTTTGCAATCGCCATTTTATTCTTCAAAAAAATGCCTACCTGGGGTGAGTTCAACGATGCCACTGGGGTGAGTGCGGGTGGCTCACCGAGCATGGGAGGGGCTTGAGCGCAGTCTGGGGACCGGTGAGTGGGGGCAGGGGTTGGGCAGGCATCCAGAGAACTGGACAGGGGTGAGTTCGCACATCCCTACTCTCGAGCAACAAGAATGATGATTTGCATTGAAATGTTGATGCATATGTTTTGCGAAACCCAGCTTTCTGCTCTTCACATCACCTCTCTCTTTAGGTTCTTCTGCCTCCTCCCTGTCATGTCCCAATATTGGAGAGCTACAGCTCCCTCATATTTTTTTAAAAAAACTTTACACAAGTTTTAGAAAGTTGGAGAAAAGATCAAAAGATCAAAATGAAGGTGCTCTCTCTCTCTCTCTCTCATCTACCTATCATCTATCTACCTACCTATGCATGATATGTTCTAGTTGCCAACACAAGGAGAACCATAAGAGTGGCTCAAAAGAATGAGTAGCCTAGTATACAGTTACCAGTGAGATGCTTCTGGGAAACGTCATCTTGCAGAGCAAGAAGGCAACAGCCAAATCTACCTGCAGCTGGGATTCAGTGGAATTCTGCCTCCGAACATGGACACTCCATATAGCTGGAGACATAAGGCGCTGCCTTCTGCTGACTCAGACCAACCTGGACCAATCTGTCTACCTGGACTGGCAGCTGCTTGCTGTAATCTCATGCCGAGGCTTGCCTAAAGCTCCCATGGTGAGGTCATGGCTCAGCTGAATCACTGGAATCACAGGAACCTCAGAAGCTGCGTCAGGACAAATCAGACTATTTGTCCATCTAGCTGTGCCCCTGTGAGATAGATCAGGCTCAGCCCTGGCAACGTGCCCAAGCATACCCAGAGAGCTTCCAGACTGAGTGGGGATTTGAATCTGGGTTGACTGCATTCGAACCCAGCTAGGGATGTGCAAACTCACCCCTGTCCGGGTTCTCTAGACTCCTACCCAGCTCCTGCCCCCGCTCGCTGGTCCCCGGACTGTGCTTGAGCCCCTCCCACTCTCAGTAAGCAGCCTGCACTAACCCCAGCAGCCTCGTCTAGCTCCACTGTCGTCATTTCTAAAAAAAAAGAAAAAGGCAATCGCAAAGACGTGCATGTTGTTGTACGCACGAAAACACACATTTTCGTGAAAACACATATGTGAATGCGCATAATCTCATGTGCGAAATGGCATTTTTGCAAAGGCACATAGTGCGTGTACAAAAATGTGCATTTGGCGTAAAATGTCCATTTTCACCCATACACAAATACGCGTATTTGCAAAATGCATATTTTTGTATGCGTGCAAATTTGCACGTTTTTGCGATCGCCATGCTATTTCTTAGAAGAACTCTCAGATCTACATGATTTGCGCAGATTCAGCTGTAATTTGCACCAATTCAGCTGTGATTTGTGCATATTCCTCAGAAATTACACAAATTGCAGAACCTTCCCAAAATGGGTGAACTTCCTGGGAAATCGACGAACTGGCGCAACTCGCTGTAGATCGTGTTTGGTGCCGCAGCGCAAACCGAAACGAAGTCTGGGTTTTGAGCCTACGAAAACTCATCACACTCCACCCCCCAAATGGATTTCTCTGACATCCCTAAACAGATCTCAGTCTGCAAGGAATACAGGAACAAAGTGCTGGCGTCGGCAAGAGGTAAGGCAACAGAGGTGCTGGATATAAGGCAGAACTTGCCAGGTACGCCAAAGAGAGATGATGCTCGAACACCATGCCTTTCCTCCCTCCTCACAGTCAGTGGTGGAGTGGAGTCAGGGCTCGCAGGGATGCCGCACTGGCCCTTTTTTACTAGCTGGGACGCTGACTTCATCTGCCACCCCCGTCCCTCCGATTCTTCGGTTCACCTAAGCTTAGCTGCAGTAACTCAAGGGTCAGGGGCGAGGGAATGAATTTTCCAAACAACTGTTCCCTGTTGTAATGCAAAGTAATTCATGGTGGCTTGTAGGGATGGGTGAACCCCCCTGACTTGGGGGCCCGTGGAATTCCCTGGAGCCCCGGCATGTCCTCCAGAATCGGCGGGGCGACTCTCCATCTTTCTAAAAGATGCGATAGGCTAATGGCAGCTGTCATTAGCCTATCATGGGGAAAGTACTGCCATAATTGGCATACATCACGCCATTTACAGCCGTAAAGCACTAACTTCTATGTAAATGCGGCCATAAACCTAAGTGCTTTACAGCCACAAATGGCATAAAATATGCCATTTACGGCTGTAATTTTCCCATGATAGGCTACTAGCAGCTGCCATTAGCCTATCACGCCTTTTAGAAAGACGGAGAGCAGTCCCGCGCGACATCTGAAGACTCCCAGGTAAGGGTGGTGGTGGTCTGCTGCAGACTAAGGAGGTTGGATTTTTGGGAATCCGGCCTCATTGGGATCCGCAGTGGAATGGATTTCTCCAGCATCCCTAGTGGCTTCCTCTTACATAGACTAGACCCATTTGCTTTGCAAAGGCTTGCTCCTGGTGAAGATGAAAACTGCTGGAACTGGTTTGTGGTGTGGATAAACACAAGTGCCTGCACGTGTGGACTCTCCTTGGGGGCGTGGCCATGGGGACGATCATGATGAGTGCCATGCACTTCCATATTGGCAGCCCTGCTCACAGTTTCATGAACACCAAAGCCTCACGATCCAGTTTGCATTCCTGAGCAGAACGTCCCACTTACCTTTGAGCTGGGCAGGTGGCTTGCAGGTGAAGGAGCATCTCTTGCCAAAGGTGGTGCCTTCGTTGCAGCTGAAGGTGGCTGGATGGACGTGATATTGGTCAGGGAAGCCGCAGTCGACGGGCTCGCAAGAAACCTGCTTGTTCCATTTCCCATCCATGCATGTCATAGTGATGCTGGCCTCCAACTGCAAAAGGAAGCACGAATTCACTAAGAGCCAATCAGGGCATGGCAGCCACCAGCCCGTCTACTGATGGTAGACGGGCGCAAAGCTAGTTTGAATCCATAGTAGCTTGCCTCTTGATTTGCCATGGGTAAATGCTCAATCACGTCCATGCGCCCCTTCCCACTGACAAATTCTTATGGTATAGAATGGAAGGGACACGGGAGCAGAACAGCTGTTATTGGAAGGGCCCAGTGACAGCTGGTGACTCCTGTTCTGGAGGTGCGGTGATTCCATTCAAGGTTTTAGTTACCAGCAGCCAAAACGCCAAAGGTGCAATGGAAGGCTCTGAACCCATTTGGCGGATAAGGTCCAGCACCTTGGATAGCACCTTTGGAGTTTTGGCTGGTGGTAACGAAAACCCTGAATGGAATCACCACTTTCCAGAACTGGAGTCACCAGCTACCACTGGAAGGGCCAATATTTATTCAAGCCGAACACATTTCAGAAACAAGATTCCCTTCTTTGGGGGCAACTGGCAAACTGCAAAAGTGAACCTCTCAGTTCTCTCATTGCTGAATCAATCTTGTAGGTGCTTTAGCTATCAGACATGCCCTTCGCTCATGCTAAACACACATTTAGAAGCATCACAATGCATTCATAATTCACCTTATTAAAACACACACACACACACAGAGAGAGAGAGAGAGAGAGAGAGAGAGAGAGAGGGATTTTAATGTTCCAGGGATCAGGAGGGGGAAAGTGTGCTGGTTATGTCATGGATACTAGCCAATAGGTGCTCTCCAATAAAACACCCCTGGTTCAAACATTAAACTAAGAACAACTTGCAGAACCACTTTTTCAGAATTCAGCCTGGGACAGGAAATGGTACTCTGAATTGGACACAGTGTGGGTACTTTCAAAACTGGGGCGATCAGCTCCACTATGAGCCCTTCCAACCCGAACTCTGGAAAAACACCTTCCTGACCTCAAATACAGAAGCTGGAAACAACATCCACCAGGTTGTTACAAGGCAATTTCATTACACGCGTCCTCACATTGTCCCCAATCCTGGCCTTGACTGTGGCAGTATCCAATGTCCTGGAACAGAGGCAGGGAACCTGCCAACCTCTGGATGTTTTTGGACTCCAGCTCCCATTATCCCTGACCACTGCTCACCCCTGGCAGTTGCTAATGCTGGCTAGGGCTGCTGGGAGTTGGAGTAAAACAACATCTGGAGGGCCATGGGTTCCCCATCCATCCCTGGACTACGAACATATGATGCTGTCTTCTATAGAGCCACCCAGCTCAGTATTCTCCACTCTAATGAGCAGGTCCCTCCTGGGGGTCTTCTCAGCCCTGTTACTTAGAATCCTTTAAGTGCAAGTCCCAAGGATTGAAAGAGGGTCTTTCTGCATGCTAAGCAGATGCTCTATCACCGGGCTGCAGCTCCTCCCATAGATGGATTGGAAAGAGGCTTACAAACTCCTCTCCCATGCTCCCCGCTCTTTGGGACACAGGGAAATGCTCACTTTGGTGCTGTGCTGAAAATTTCTCCCACATTTTTTCTAGCCATTCTCATTCAATTTCCCAGAAGATAAATTGCTTTTGAAAAGAAATTCAGTGGTGAAGAAATTTTGGGGAAATCCTCCTGGGTTGGGTTTGGTGTTCTTGGGCGTGCCTTACTTAAGCGGTGGCCGAGGAGTGAGCACAAGTGTCCTGTTTTTCACTGTACAAACATCTCTCTGGTGGCCTGTGGCCTCCTCTGCTTTCCGTACTTCAACTAAAGCCCAGTTTAAAGCGCCATGGAGGGCATTCCTCCCATGGGGCTTTTTCAGATCAGGATGTGCAGGCAGCCTGGGAGGCTGGCTGTGATGAGGTAAGCTCAAAAACACCACAAAAATAAACTCTATATCATCCTGAACGAGGCAGAACAATGGAAGAGAATGGGGAGAGAAAACTTTCAGGAAATTGGAGGGCAGACTTTGGCAGAGTGCTAACTTCACCTCGTCCCTGGAGCCGGACACAACACTGCCCCCACCTGCACTGCAGTGGAACGCACTAGATGCAAAGCTGGTCAAGACAGTTGATGCTGTTGCAGCTCCAAGACCCCCCAAACCCTTACCCAGAAAGATGGAAGCTGTGCTACAAGCCCTGCTGATGGGGAGCCCCACCTGTGAGAAACTGTGGAGAATTTCTCGTCCCCGTGGAGAGCTTCGGCTATTGGGCGGTATATAAATAAATACATACATACATACATACATACATCAGTGAAATCATCTCCTAGATTTCCCTGCCCACACGTACGGTGGAGAATTTCAAAAGGCCATTTGCACACAGCTCTAAAAAAAAACACCCTATGCAACCGTTGGGAAACTACTCAAAAAGGGCCGGTCAGGGGAAAGGGGGTGGTGCCTTCTGGGGAATGCTAAAGTAGACAGTCAGACTCAGAGAGTCAAATTTGGCCTGTGGAGCTGAGATTCAGCACCACAGAATTCGAGGTTGTGAGCCAGGGCATGCTGGGTCACTCAGTGCAGAGAAGGAAGAGGTTCAAAAGATCCAAGCTGAATGGGTTGCATGTGGAATAGGGATGTCAGAGAATTCCGCCACGAATCTCGGGGAGGCCGAATGCCAGCGCATTCGGTCCCCCGAAATTGGTGGCGAAATGGTCTGCCCCCCCGCCCCCCCGGGACAGGACTTACCTTGGGCGAGTCCTCCTGGCGGCGGCGGCTGGGGAGGTGGTGGTTCGGCGGTGGTGGCCGCCGGTCTTCTGACCGGCTGCCGCCGCCATTTCCAGTAAAACAACAACAACAACAACAAAAACGTGATAGGCTACGTAAAGATTTACGTAGCCTATCATGGCTAGATTTTAAAAAAAATACTGTGATAGGCTACGTAAATGTTTATGTAGCCTATCACGGCTGAGTGGGAAAACAACAACAACAACCGCGTGTATGCAAATGGCGGTGCCGACTGGCGCCGCCATTTGTGTTCCTTATTTTGGCACGTCTAGTCTACGTAAACATTTACGTAGACTACGGTGAAAATAAGGGGAATGCAAATAGCATAGACACTACGCTATTTGCGTTCCCCTTATTTTCGCCGTAGTCTACGTAAATGTTTACGTAGACTAGACGTGCCAAAATAAGGAACGCAAATGGCGGCGCCCATGGGTACTGCCATTTGTGTACGCGCGGTTTTTTTTTCCACTCAGCCGTGATAGGCTACGTAAACATTTACGTAGCCTATCACGGCTGACTGCAGGGATGCAAACGGTGGCGGCTACGGCCGCCGCCATTTGCAGCCCAGCCGGCCAGGATTCGGGGGTGGAGGGATGGAGCGCCTCCCCCCCCCCGGCCAGAATTTCGGGGGGGGAGGGATGGAGCGCCTCCCCCCCACCGCGAATCAAATTTTGATACAGGTAAGAGACTTTCGTACATCCCTAATGTGGAATGGGTAAAAGGCGATGCCCAACACAAGGCTGACAGAGCAGCTGCGGGATTATGCACCTCTGGGAGGGGGGGTTGGGATATCTGATTTAGGGCTGGCCAAGCTGGCCATCCAGTTGTGCCAAGCACTGATGCACACTTATGAAAGCAGGGGGAGTTTTTCCAGCACACATCAAAGAGAACCGGAATCTCCATTTGCCAAGGCTCCCCAATGCTTTCAGCAGGTTTGGGACCTGTCTCCCTTTGATATATGGCTGCTTTGGGGATGGGAAAAGCAGCCTCCACACAGCTTGGGGAAGACTGACCACCATTTCCCCCAAATGGACACATGTTCACCTCCTCACTGCCCAGTTTGCCAAGCCAGTCAATTACTGCAAAACAGGGGAATATCTCCCGTAAACAATGGATCCAGATGAGGGATTGGGACTGCGGAAGGGCTACATTATATTCCACAGAAGTCCCAAGGGATCAGTGCTATTTGGCTTCCTTTATAGTAACGGCCACGTTGTGTGTGTGTGTGTGTGTGTGTTATTAACAAAAAATAATAGTTGCAAACAACAGCAGCAGAAAAAAGAAAATTATAGGTGATAAGTAGAGGTGTGCATCGACCTCTCCCTTTGCCTTGGATGCTGATCCAGAACTTCAGAGAACAGCCTGCTTCATCCACTTTGACTCGGTACCAAGCCCAAGTCAAAGTACGGATATCTGAGGCTATGTGGTTCCTGTTGACTGTCAAGGGGAATAAAAAAGGGCATACCTTTTTTCCCCCTCTTGGATGGAATTAGATGAAGGTTGCAGGCGTAGTGGTTCCTTAGGAGGGGATTACCCCTGCTAACTGTCAGAAAAATAGGTGTGGGGGATTTTGTGCTGCGCATATTTATATTTTGATTTTCTTTTTTTAAAATGGAAACCGCTGGTAACTTTTTTTTACCTGACAGACTTGGATGATGCAAATGGCAGGGGCAGTTGCCCCTTCTGGGGTGATTAAGTATGCCAAATTTCAGTATGATAAACACAGAGGTGGTTGTTGCAAGAACAACCTTGGCATTTTGAGGGCCTCCAAAAGAGGATGTGCTTATCCCACTATATTCCTGATGGACCATTGTTCTGAAAATTACAGGCAGCCTGAAGGTGTCCCTAAGTAAGAAAACTGCAGAAAAATAGGTTCACGTGGAAGGGAGTCCTCAATTTGTGTGTGAATGTTGGGGTAAGTAATATGCTCCCTGTTCCCGTAGCAATTTGGGAAATCTGTATGAAAGTGGTACAAATCCTAGAGGTATTCCTAGGCAAGAAATCTGCAGTTTCAGATGGATATGTGCAGGAGCTAGGGAGTTATGATGCTTGAAAACTAATTTAAGGATTTTCCAAATAGTAGTGTGGTGGCACTGGAAGAATGGCTTGTTTTGATCATGTGAACTGGCCCACTGTTGCCCTCGCCCGTAACTGGTATTCCGAGGTATACTGCTTCTGATCATGGAGGGTCTCTATTTAGCTAACATATAGGTGCCTTGCATTTTTTCTGTTGTAAAATAAAAAATACACATTTTTTTAGGGCAGCGAAGAGGGGAACGCAAAGGTTGGATCCAGAATTAGTCATGCTTGGAGTACATCCATTGGGGGGTGGGGGGCATCTGTAATTAGATGAAGGATTTTAACTGATTCATTGACCCAACTTCACAGCCTGAAATTAATGTGTGCAACAAATTAGAGCATAGTTAACTATGGAGTTCGCTACATGGTGTAGTGATGGCCTCCAATTTGGATGGCTTTAAAAGGGGGTTAGGCCAATTCTTGGAGGAGAAGGCTATGTGCTACCTCCAGGATCAGAGGCAGTATGCCTATGTACACCAGTTGCTGGGGAACATGGGTGGGAGGGTGCTGTTGCACTCATGTTCTGCACCTAGGAAAAAGAAACCAAATCCATAGTTACAAGATGGGCGATACTTGCCTCAACAATACTACAAGTGAGAAGGATCTTGGAATTGTTGTAGATCACAAGCTGAATATGAGCCAACAATGGGATGTGGCTGCAAAAAAGGCAAATGCTCTTTTGGGCTGCATTAATAGAAGCATAGCTTCCAAATCCCAGGAAGTACTAGTTTCCCTCTACTCAGCAGTGGTTAGGCCTCATCTGGAGTACTGTGTCCAGTTCTGGGCACCACACTTTAAGAAGGATGCAGACAACCGGAGAGGGTTCAGAGGAGGGCAACGAAGATGATCAGGGGACTGGAAACAAAGCCCTATGGGGAGAGACTGAAAGAACTAGGCATGTTTAGCCTTGAGAAGAGAAGACTGAGGGGAGATAGGATAGTGCTCTTCAAGAACTTGAAATGTTGTCACAGAGAGGAAGGCCAGGATCTCTTCTCAATCATCCCAGAGTGCAGGACATGGAATCATGGGCTCAAGTGACAGGAAGCCAGATTCCGGCGGAACATCAGGATAAACTTCCTGACTGTTAGAGCAATACGACAATGGAACCAATTCCCTAGGGAGGTGGTGGGCTCTCCCATGCTGGAGGCATTCAAGATGAGGCTGGACAGCCATCTGTCAGGGATGCTTTGACTTAGATTTCTGCACTGAGCAGGGGGTTGGACTCGATGGTCTTGTAGGCCCCTTCCAGCCCCGCTATTCTATGATTCTATGTCTCGCTTGTGGGTTTTCTATGGGCAGCTGGTTGGCCACTGTGTGAACAGAATGCTGGGCTAGATGGACCCTTGGTTTGATCCAACATGGCTCTTACGTTCTTTCTGTGACCTATGTGCCTGCTTGCTCAGTGTGCCGTTGATGGGCAACAATTCTGATTATTCTTTATCTTTAATCTGGACTTGGACAAGGCGGCCCTTCACACAGAACTGTCCTCTGCAAACAAGGGCACATGGCCACCCTAAATACACACCCACGCCTGTACAGAGCTATTGGAAAACCCATTCCTGGCAAAACCTCTGCCCCCTTCAACCAGGCTGAACGCTCCATTCATGAAGCCCCTTTCCTGAAGGACCAGCCGCTCTGTTGTCAAGAAGGCACGCCTTCCTCTGCATGGCCTCTGCAGTGATTCTAATTGAACTCACATGAGGCTGGCCTTTTCTCTTCCCAGCATGATTGATGAAACCTTTACAGAGCATTAAGGAGCTGTCAGGTTTTAAATAGCACCTCTTGACCACAGCGGCAGCAGCAAAGGGAGACCGAGATGACACAGAGCCACCAACTGTGCGAGCAGCAGCTTTTTACTAAAGGAGAGGGGAGGGAGAGGAGGAGGAGGGAGGGGGGAGGCCAGGGGTGACAAACAGAGGAAGGGGTCAATGAATGAATGAATGAATGAGAGAGGAGGGAGGAGAGGAACTTCAGTAGATTATTACTACATGGGGGCAAAGCCATTATTTACTATGTTTTTTATGCCCCTGTCCAATTTTACTGTTTTTATATTCTATTGCGTTCTTAAAAAAATAATTTGATGTACAACACTGCGGATCGCCTTTGGTGATCAAGGAGTGGCGGAGAAACAAATAAACATACTAGCCAGGGTCAAAGCTCTCATCAGTACATGAGAATAATCTGGAAAGCCTTGGTAGCCAATTTGCGTGGGTTTCTTGTGAATGAAATGTTGCCGTGTGTGCGTGTCTCTGTGTTTAGGATGCTACATAAAAAATTACAAGCATTGTGCTGCAATGTTGCCCCCATCCCTGGGGAGTTAAGAACGTGCGAAGCTGTCTTTTACCATTGGCCCACGTAACATTGTGTCTACACCAAAAAGTATTGGCTCTCCACAACTTCACACAGGAGTCTTTTCCCAGCCCTACCTGGAAATGATGGGTATGGAACCTAGGACCTTATGCATGCAAAGCAGCTGCGGAAAGGAGCTGAGCTAGTTTCCCTTAACGTTCCTCTCTCTGTGGGTGCATGTGTGTGTGTGAGAGAGATAGTTTTAGAGGGCCTTTGAGCAAGACTAGGGATGTCGGAAGAATCTGTCCTTTGGGTGGACTTCTCCGAGCTTTCATCAGCTTGGCCCCTCGCACTTTGGTTTGCTTCCCCGCAAGCTGGTATCAAGGCGGGCCTGCTTGTGGATTTTTTGTTTTTCAATGTATGATGATAAACAGAAATTTGCACAAATCACGGCCACTGAACCCTTTGGGCAACTCAAGCTCATTGGAGAATTTGTTTTCTGTTCTGCCGAAAATGCTCAACAGCATTTGAGCAATTAATATGGAAGAAGAGGGAGGCCCGGCCTCTATTTTGTCTGTGATCAAATCAATTTTTATGTATTTTATTGTTGTAAGCCGCCTTGGGAGGGATTCTGCCCTGAAAGGCAGCCAAGAAACATTTTAAATAAAGAAACACACAAACAAACAAATGGACTTTTGTCATTGCCTTAAGTGGAGAACTAATGTATGGTGTCTCTAGGGCACATCCAAGTAAATGGATGTGCAGAAACACAAAAGGACCATTTCACACCTCTGGGATTAGAGTCAGGGGTTGGCATCATCAGGCCTCTGCCGAGGCCCATGTTTTGGTAAGGATGAGGAAGAGAACCCACTGAGGGCATCTTACTTACAAGCCCCACCAAACCCTTTGGGCAACTCAAATCTTACCTGACCTCCTCCACACCAACAATATTTCTTTAAAAGATACCTCCCCAAAACAAACCAGGACAAAACAGACATGGTTTAATATTTCCATTGTTGAAAGCCACCTTGTAGGGACTATGTCTTAAAAGGCAGCCTATAAATAAGCATATAAATGAGGGATGGGCAGAGGACATAAAGCCCCTTTTTAAAGGAAAATTGGTTGTTTGCCACCAACTTTCAATTCAGTGGCACAGAGTAGGGATGGCAGAAAATTATGCCACGGACCCCAATGAGGCCAGATTCTTTAGAGTCCATGGCGGAAGGGGCACTTACCTCCCTCTGGAATCCTCTTCAGCCAGCTCCTGTTTGCAGCGATCCTGTGGAGCTGCCAGCTGGCTCTGGAGCACCAGCGATACGGCTGCCATTGCTGTATCACTGGCTGAGGGGGACTGTCTCCGGACACAAATGGCATCCAGTATGCCATTTGCGGCCGTAAAGGTCTTCAATTAAGGTAAATGCAGCTGTAAATGGCTTCATTTAGCTTAAACTAAGACCGTTATGGCCGAAAATGGCGTACTGGACAGCATTTGTGTCCGCAGTCAATCCCCCTCAGCCAGCGATATGGCAATGGCGGCCGTATCACTGGTGCTTCGGAGCCAGCTGGTGGCTCCGCATTATAGCTGCAGAGCAGAGCCAGCTGAAGAGAATTCCAGGAGAAGGAACACATTGCCTCCCCCCAAGGGCAGATTCCCGGCCAGAATGACAGGTAGGGAATCCACCCATCCCTAGCACAGAGGCAGGGGCAGAAAAGGGGGCTATTTTATGGTGAAATAGTCCCTTTTTGCACCTGCCAGCACTAGAATCTGATATTTTGGCAGCAAACCACTGATTTTTCTTTTAAAGGTAGGGATGTCATGGGAGTCTGAGAGGGAGGTGGAGTCGGGTGGACTCCCCCCCACACACACACTCAGCCTCCCGGACCCCACTCGCTGAGCTGCCATGCACACTTACAGGGCCCGTTCGCTGAGCATCACGTGGTGCATGAGCACTGGGCAGCTGCCATTTTGCGAAAAAATGGCAGGTCAAGTGTTTCCATAGAAGCCATGTTGCGTAAATGGCAGCTGTCAAGGGGCCATTTGTGAACATTATTTTACAGAAAAATGCAAGCTGCCATTTTTATGCAAAATGGCAGCTTGCTAAAGGGATGGACATCTGCTGGGTGCTCACCAGGCCATCCAGCGGCGAGCAGCGGCGGCAGTTCAGTCAGCGTCTGGCAAGGATCGACTACAGTGAGTCCATCCATCCCTATTAAAAAGGGGGCTTCCCCCTGCCCAACCACCATGCTGGCTAATTCCAGAGGTGTGACAAGTGGGGGCCACAAAAGAGACCAGGGCAATACACAGTCAAGCAGCCCCATGGACTGTGTGTTGCCCACCCCTGGTATAAACAAATATATGTTGGGAGGCAGGGAGGAGAAATATCAGGCATGCAGAGACAGTTGGAGTACATGTCAGCCTCAGAATCATAGAATCATAGGGTTGGAAGGGGCCTACAAGACCATCGAGTCCAACCCCCTGCTCAGTGCAGGAAGCCTGATTTCCAGGCGGTCTCCCATCCAAGTACTAACCAGGGCTGACCCTGCTTAGCTTCCGAGATCAGGAGCATCCAGCCCTCATGGGTATACAACCTCCTTTAAGGAGTAGAGTTGCCTGCTGCCAAACTATGAGAAGTTAGTAGCTCTTAAAATTTAACTGGTGGACCCATCATCATTTTCCTTCTAACCAGGCCTTCTTCTCACCCAGCGTATGCCACAACGTACCTGGCTTTTTGCTGGCTCATCATCTCTCTGTATCTGGAGGACGTACCCTGTCTTGCAGGTGACATTGCACTGGGCACCGTTATAATGCCCCCCGCTGGTGAAGGTTAGCACAGCATTCTTGATCTCCAGCTCTTGGCAGTCAGTAGATTTGCAAGAGGAGCGCACGCAGCTGTAGGGGGAGGGGGAATAGGGAAGTGCCTCATTAGGTCATTGCCGGTGTGGGAGGGTAGATGGGGGCCAACGAGAAATTGGAACTGGGGAAATCTGCTCATCCCTTATTAAAATGATGGGGAACCTGTGGGCCGCTGCCACATCCCATGCAGCCCTCCTGGTGGAAAGAGCAGAAGAGAGTGGCAGGGGGGGGAAGGGAGATCAGGATAATCACCATAAGGCAGACAGCACTTTCCCATTTGTATCTCATCTTCACAACAACCCTGGAAGGTAGGGAAGGCTATGACTAAGACTAAGAGAGGGACTTGCCTCCATTGGGCCAATAAACATTATGATGACAATCGTTTATTTGCCTGTTTAATCATTTATTTTAGGGGTTTTTATCTCACCTTTAGCCATCCCTCCCCCTCCCCCCAAGTGTCTCCCTAACAAAAAAAGAAAGAACAAAGCATTAAACTATAAACAGTAAAAGAGCAACTGGAAGTTATGGAGTATCAAGCGGATTTGTAACACATCAGCAAAGGTCTGATCTAAGAGCCAGGAAGAAAAATAAAATCAATCATAAAAATCCTAATGACATTTTTTTTTAAAGGTTCTCAAAGGCCTAACACAGGGAGAGGGAGAGTGGGTTTGGTGGATTTCCCAGGTAATTCGACAATCATAGCACCACCAGTGAGAAAGCCATGTCCATGGACAAATCAGCCTGTGTTACTTCCACATGTTTTTACCCAGAAGTCTGTTTCCACATTAAGGGCACAATCCTATGCAGATAGGTGGCCGCCTCTGAACTTGGAGGTGACTGCCTATCCAATGCAGGGCAGGAGAAGCACGGAGGGGATCGTCCCCTCTGCGCTACCCTTGACCTGCATTTGCAGCTAGATGGACGATTCCGGCTGTCTAGCCGCAGGAGGGCAGAGCGGGGGAGGAGGCTGCCGGACGACACATTGGATGTGTCGTACCAGTGGTTCCGCCTTCCCCGGCCCGGCACGCCCCCCGGCATGTGTGAGCGTGGAGCACGGTGCTGCCAGCACTGCCTGCGAGGCAGCGTGGAACGTGGGACCACAGGCTCAGACCACAGGCTCTGAGGCTGGTTCCTGGAAAACCAGATAACCTATGGCCATCTAGCCGCTGACTAGCAGCCATAGGATTGCTCCCTAATCTGTGTGTGTGTTTTAACCATATCAAATTTGCATATAAAGCTACTGAATTTGGCAAACATCCCTTCTTGGTACCGGCTAAACTGATCTGAACTAGTGACAGGTGAGATCCGAATCTTTGAGTACCAATCATGGGGCTTGGGTAGGTCAGATACACAAAAAGGGTAAAAACCAAGCTAAGTCCTACATAGAGTAGACCCATTGAAATGACTGGGACTTACGTTATTCATCACTATTTATTTATTTATTTATTTATTTATTTAATTTCTATGCCGCCCAGTAGCTGAAGGTCTCCAGGCGGTTCACAAAAATTAATACCGCAAGGTGAAGCATAAAACAAACTAAAATATGAAATCTTACAACCACAATATAACAGTACAACCAGAATAAAACCTGGCAGCAATGCAAAGATTTCAAATACAGATTTAAAACAATAAGCTAAAAGACTAGGAAGCTAAAAATGCTAGAATGTTGGGGAAATATGAAGTTCTTCTCCTGGCGCTTGGCAGAGTACAATGTAGGTGTCAGGCAAACCTCTCTAGGGAGCTCAAAGCCAGGGTGCCACAGCAGAAAAGGCCCTCTTCCTGGTAACCACCCTTAAATCCCTTAGACTAATGTAAATCCCATTTATTTCAATGGGTCTACTCTAGGTAGGGCTTAAGTTGGATTTTACCCAGTCTTTTTGATAACTCGGTTCTAGGCTGTTTAGGGCTTTCGGTGTCAACCCACTGCCTTGAGAGGGTTTTGGCCTTTAAAAGTGATCTAAAAATAATGTGAAATAAATAAAATTAGGGTTTTTAAGTTCAACTTTGAAAGGCCTTTAAAAACTGCTTTGAATGGGTTTCTTCCATGTTCAAGCCCAGGACCCTAGTCATCTACTGGTTCTCTTCTAGGGATGTACGAAAGTCACTTACTTTTTCACGGATGTGATTCACGGTGGGAGGGAAGGCGCTACGTAAATATTTACATAGGCTATTAAGGTGAAAAAATATTTACGTAGGCTATTACAGCGAAAAAAAGGGGAACGCAAATAGCGTAGTGGGTGCTATTTGCGTTCCATTTTTTTCCCGCCATTTTACCCTGTGTAAATATTTACGTAGCCTATCATGACAGACAAAAAAAGGAATGCAAATAGCGCCCACTACGCTATTTGCGTTTCCCTTTTTTTTGCCGTAATAGCCTACGTAAATATTTACATAGGCTAAAACGGCGAAAAATAGGGAACGCAAATAGCGGCTGCCATAGCCGCCACCATTTGCGTATGCTTTTTTTTTTTTACCTGCCGTAATAGGCTACGTAAATGCTTACGTAGCCTATCACGGCAAACAGCAGATGCAAATGGCAGCTGTGGAAGTTGGTCGAAAGACCAGCTGCTGCCGCCGCCGCCCGGAACATCCGCCCCAGGTAAGCTTCGTCCTAATTAAAGGCACTGACAGTGCAGCTCTTTTTTAGCCTTGCAACAGTGGTTAAGCTAAAATTATTATTATTATTATTATTTCTATATCACCGAAAAGCCAAAGCTCTCTGGGCAGTTTACAAAAATTAAAAACATTAAAAATACTATATGCAGAGATTAAAAACCGTTTACCTAAAAACACATGAACAGCCAATATACACAAAAGAAACTTATCTAAAAATAACTTCAAACAAACAATCTCAAAAGCAAACAACCATAACCATAAGACATTCCAGGATTGATTAAAATTTATATGCTGCCAAATGTCTGGGAGAAGGGAAAGGACTTAACCTAGTGCTGAAAAGATAACAATGTTGGTGCCAGGCGGGCCTCGTCGGGGAGATCATTCCATAATTTGGGGGCCACCATCAAGAAGGCCCTCTCCCTTGTTGCTGTCTTCCGAGCTTCCCTCAGTGTAGGCAGCCAGAGGAGGGCCTTTGATGTTGAGCACAGTATACGGGTAGGTTCATGTCGGGAGAGGCACTCTGTCAGGTATTGTGGTCCCAAGCCATGTAAAGCTTTATAGGTTAAAACCAGCACCTTGAATTGGGCTCGGAAACATACAGGCAGCCAGTGCAAGCGGGCCTGAGTCGGTCTTATATGTTTGGACCTTCTGGTCCCCATTATCAGTCTGGCCACTGCATTTTTCATGAACTGCAGCTTCTAAAAGAGAGCTCTTTGTCCAAGACCAATCTAGGAAGGGCTCCACTCACAGAAGGGCCCTCCAGTCCCATTTTTCGGTGGTTTGAAAGAGTGGTTTGATAACAAAGATCTTGTAAGCAGCCATGCCCACCCTGGTGCCCATTTTATGAGTGGGCAAGTCCACCCTCATGGCAGCCATTTTGTGAGAGTGCCCATGACACTCTTTGAAAATACCAAATGTGCCTTCCAACCCAAAAAGGTTGGGGTCCCCTGGCGTAAGTTTTCATGGACAAAAGCCCAATTCATCAAATGTATATGTGATCCCCCAGTTAGCTGGAATATATGAAGGATGGGGGAACAATTCCGTTTTTATATGAAACAACCTGATTCTCACTTCCCAAACTCACATGTGAACTGGAACCCAATTACCCTTCTGTTTTTACACATCTCCAAATGTTGCAAAGCTATAATGGTTGCTTCCAAATTTGGTCACAGAACTGGCTACTATCAGCTTTTGAATCCCAATGTGAGTTTTTGAGGGCACAAGCTTCAGATATATCCAAGTTCTGGACCTGTAGAACTCTCAGTCTTTTGTCTTTTCATTTTGGTAACCAGGACTCAGTTGGCTGGGCCAGTGGGGTCGGGGGAGATAGAAAGATATATATGATTGGTTACAAGGAGGACCTTGATTTGTCTCTGCCTTCACAATTCCCTCTGGGAGAAGAAGACTGATCAAAAGAGAATTAAGACAATGACTGGGCACGAGAACAGAGAAGCTGGTTTGCCTTTGTGGATCCACTGAACCACACTGATGGATGGAATTTCTGGAAGGGCAGTGGCAAATTGTGTGTGCGTGTGTGTGTGTGTGTATAGGGGGAGAAACTGGCTATTGAGCAATGGTTTATGCTGGGTCATAAGGGAAGCCGGAGGTACTTAATTTTTCAAATACTGTTGAGACAAAATGAGAGACTGCAGTTCGGGAGCTACTGACTGAAGCTGAGAGGCACTTCAGAGGTGCTGTGGGTTTCCCCTGCTTTGTGGCACGAACTCAAGCACAGAAACAAAATCTATGCTCACAGGGAGAGCTGTATATCCACACAGATATCCCCCAAGTGCCACTTGAACACAGATGGGACTTAAAGAGGGCAAAAACACAGCCCACCCTGCAGCTCCAGGCTGCTCCAGCGAGGTGGATATTAATAAAATGAGGTTCAGTGGAAGTGGAGAAGGCAAGTGGGCTTCCTTAAAAGTATGCAGAACTGTGGAACAATTATATATAGCAAGAAAAAAATGTGCTACCTGTGTGTGTGTGTGTGGGGGGCATAGAAAAAGGACAAGGAAGGAAGAGAAAGCAAGCCAGCCAGCCAGCTACATTTCCCCCTCCTTTCAAAGAAAGGGGGGGGAATTATCTTCATTATAAATGTCCTTGGTTCTGGGGGATGCAGAAGTTTGAACCCTTGATGGAAGCTGGATTGGAGGTTGAGCATTCAGCCTGCACATGCAAGGGTTAAAAGTGTGGTGGGGGAGTGATGCATGAAAGCTACCCTCCCAATGTCTCCACATTCCTGGCTCCTCTGTAGGTCTTTGCACATTGTACACAAAGGCCAGCAAGGAATTTTATAAGTGGTTCAGCTGAATGTGCTTATAAATGTCCCCATGATCAGAAACCCTGATAAGGAATCACTCCCAAAGACCTCAGCGGTAAACATGCAACGGTCTTTAGAGGTGCCTGCATAGGGAGGGATGTTTGGGAGGAGCATACCCTTTGGCCCTCACTTTTGAAGTCTGAATGCCTGTATAGGGCTATCCTCAGAGCCCAAATCAGGTACCCTTGTCAATTTCAAAATGTGTAAATTCCAAAATGCAAACCAAAGGAATTTCTTCCCCATCCCTGCCCTCTTGCCTGTCTCTGTTAGTGACAGGCAAACCTTTTTACATTCAGTTACATGTAAAAACATACCATAGCATGGACAACTGGTTGCCCCAAATGGTTATTAATAGGGGGAACTGCATATACAACTGTGTATATTGGGAGAAATGTCCATAAAATTTATACCCTTTTTGTGAGTACGTAAAACAGAAACAAAAATGAAAACTGAGGTGGCACAAAAAGAACTTAAGTTTGGAAAAACGAGAAACTGAGGAAAATCAAAATTCATAGATTCATCCATCTCTACAAGAATGTATGGGTGTTAACTCCTCGGCCATTATCTTTTTTGTGGATAAAACTACTTGCAGAAAGAGGGATTTGGACTAGGAATGACAGAATCTGTCTATTTTGTTGGACTCAGTGGTCTTGTAGGCCCCTTCCCACCCTACTATTCTATGATTTCCAGTCTTGTCTATCCATCAGCTGCCCGGGTTGTGTGTGTGGGTATGAGTTTGAGGGGTTTAGGTATTGTTACAACCTGCCTTGTGAACATAAGAGCACTGCTGGATCAGATCCAAGCCCTATTTACTCCAGCATTCTGTTCACATAATAGCCAGCCAGGTGCCTGGGAGGAAGTTTTGAGAATCATTTGATTGGGTTCAGAGGAGGGCGACGAAATTGATGAGTGGATTTGAAAGAAAGCCCTATGAGGACAGACTGAAAGAACTGGGCATATTTAGCCTTGAGAAGACTGAAGGGAGATATGATAGCGCTCTTCCAGTACTTTTTATTTTATTTATTTATTTATTTATTTCATTTCTATACTGCCCAATTGCCAAAGCTCTCTTAAAAGGTCATCACAGAGAGAAAGGTCAGGATCTCTTCTCAATCATCCCAAAGTGCAGGGCATGGAATGGCTCAAGTTACAGGAAGCCAGATTCTGGAGGAACATCAGGAAAAACGTCTTGACTGTTAGAGCAATATGACAATGGAACCAATTCCCTAGGGAGGTGGTGGGCTCTCCCACACTGGAGGCATTCAAGATGAAGCTGGACAGCCAACTGTCAGGGATGCTTTGACTTAGATACCTGCATTGAGCAGGGGATTGGATTTGATCTTATAGGCCCCTTCCAACCATACTAGTGTATGATTCTATCAAAGATGGGATATACATCTTCAAAATAAATAAGTAGATCAATATTATTAGATATTTAACAAGTATCACTACACCAATTGCTTTAACATGCTATACTGCAACCTTCTCAAACCTGTTGCCCTCGAGATGTTTTAAACTACAGTCCCTAGCATTCCTGACCTTTGGCCATGCTGTCTGGAGCTGATGGGGGTTGAAGTCCAAAAGATCTGGAAGGCACCAAGTTGAGAAAGGCTGCTATACAGGTTTATTGCAATTTAATTTTGAGTTGATTGAAGATCAGGCTCTAAATCATTCTGAGAATCTTGCCTCCCACCCCCTGTACTGAAACCTTTTTGACTCCCCCCCAAACCAAAATGGTGCCCCCTGAATCCAACACCCTCAACTTTGAACAACGTGAGCTCATGAAGCTTATGAAAAGAAGTGGAAAGCCTTGTTAAAAAGCAAACACTAAGACAGCTCAAGAAGATGAGATCTGTAGCAGGCCAAGAAGATGGGAAGGATGATCAGTGAACAAAAAAAGCTGGAGGTGGGAAGAGCACGAAAGAGACAGACCTCTTGAAGTCCCCATTGGAGCCAGCCTGCCTGACTGGGAACCTAACTCAACATGGCTTGGGAGGAACTTGCACGGTCTTGGCACTGGAACTGGTACATTTATTGTAGATTTATAACCCATCCTATGCCTAAGACTCAGGTTAGGTGATAACATTTCCTCATTTCATTCTATATACATCTCTCTATCTATCTTCTAGAAAGAGAGAGAGAGAGAGAGAGAGAGAGAGAGAGAGAGATTGAGAACAGACCTGCAAGATAGGAGGGCCTCAACTGCTGATTTCTGCAGAAATGAAAGGGTCCTGTTTTCATAGTCTCTGCACAGTGGCCATGGGGAAAGCTGTCTGGTTATTTGCAACCACCGCCATGTACAGGAATTCAGCTTCCAGCCTGTGTTATCGCTTCCAAGCATGCACTGGGATTTTAATATTCACATGTGGAAGAGGGGAGGGGGGATGTGGCTCGCTCATCACTGTTTGGGAGCTGACATAGGTAAGCCCAGCATTGCACAGAACAGACCCAGAAAGTAGCTGCAGTGACATTTGGAGACCTAAAACACAGACCACCCACCCAGTGAGCAAACGCCTAGGGGCGGGCAGAACAGACTATTTCCAGTCCATGTCAGTTTCACACGTGTTCGTTCATAACTCCACTCCATCTCACTTCCTCACCAACTTGCATTTTTTAAATTTAAAAACCTGCACAAAAATGTGCATGCTTTTTCAAATGTATCCCCCCCACACACACATAACATGTGCACACACATTTTAAACCTAAAACACACATTGGATATGCATTTTAATATGGTTTTTTGAGCCAAGAATTGTATTGCCAAATTTGGGGAAAAGCAAGGGAAAACTGCGCTCCAAGCCCCATATTAATACCTAAAGTATGAAGCGGTTTGGTGTCCTTAAAAATGCAAACAGATCTATATCCTCAAGCATTCCCACTACATACCATCCAGCATTTCATGGATAAAAATAGGGGCCTGCTTGTAACACCCCTATTCTCATATGAAGGTATGATGGGGAATTTCCTCATTCTCTTTCTCTGGTTTTCTCTCTCCTGTGAATTCCATTTTAAGTAGGAGAATTTATAACATTAATTCTGGAATGGGATCATGAACATTAGCTTCAGTTTTCAGTTCCCAGACTTCATTTGCATCTCTTCCCCCCAACCCCCACACATGCGTATTGATTTAAAAGAAGAAAAGAAAAGAAGCAATCTTGATGTTATTGATTGCATGGTTAGTTCAATTCCTTTATGGAATGTTCCACCTAGGAATGGACAGATCTGTCAATTTTGGTTTCTCTTGGTTGCTTATTTTTCCAGTCTTCAATTCATTTTGTCCCATTAGGTTGAGATTAAAAACAAAACAACAAAAAAAGTCTTCCCGAACATCCATACTGATTTATGTGTGCGTTTCTCTTAATACATGCATTTTATAAGCAATTTTGCTGAATATTTGCATTTCTGCAAGCAATCACCCCAACAACATGCATTTTGCACAGTATTTTCACCAATATACGCATTTTTGTGCACACTGTCCCCTAATATGGTAATTAAAAAAAACAAATAATTTGGATAATTGCATTGCAGAATTTGGAGAACTGAGAATATTGAAAGATAAGTAGTTTTGCAAATTGGTTCATGACGTGTGAAGATCATCTTCAGCAGTCTTTCTCTGGGAGCCCCTGCCAAAAGAAGTAAGGTGGGTGGGTACCAGAAAGAGGGCCTTTTCTGCTGTGGCACCCTGCTTGTGGAATGAGCTTCCCAGAGGGGATCACCTGGCACCTATGTTGTGCTCTTTCCAGTGCCAGGTGAAGACCTTTATTTTTCCCCAGGCACTTAAGTCATTTAGGGCGCAATTCTATGCATGTGTAGACAGAAAAAAGTCCCACAACTCCCAGCATGCCCCAGCCAGTATGGCTGGCTGGGGCATGCTAGGAGTTGTAGGACTTTTTTTCTGTCTACACATGCAAGGGATTGTGCCCTTAGTTCTGCTGTTTTAAATCTGTTATTGTATTTTAAATCTCTGCATTGCTGCTAGGTTTTATTTTGGTTGTTATTTTTAGTTTATACTGTACTAGGGATGTATGAAACACTTACCTGGTTTCGTCCAGGGACATCCGCGGTGGGGGTGAGGCGCTCTGTCCCTCCCCTCAAAATCCTCCCCAGCCGGCTCTGCGGCGATTCCACGGAGCCACTGGCCAGGGCTGCCCGCGGCCAGACATCTGGCTGCTGCTGGGCTGCGCAGGGACGCAAATGGCGGCCACCGTAGCTGCCGCCATTTGCGCCCCTGCCTTTTGCTGTGATAGGCTACGCAAATATATACGTAGCCTATCATGGCAAAAGACAGGGACACAAATGGCATAGCGGCTGCCATTTGCGTTCCTGCCTATTGCCGTGATGGGCTATGTATATATTTACGTAGCCTATCACGGCCTCCACAGGGATGCAAATGGCGTCCCTGCATTAGCCATGATAGGCTACGTAAATACTTATGTAGCCTATCACAGCCATTCGTGCGAAGGCGAATGGCGGCCACAGATGCAGCAGCCATTTGCAGAGCACCGGACAGCCGCAAACAGGTAGGCTCCGTTCCGGGCCCATTTTGGGGGGGGCGGCGGGGGGAGTTGCTTAGTTCTGCCACGGATTCCGGGGGTCTGAATACACTGGAATTCAGCCTCTCTGGAATCCATGGTGGAATTCTCCAACATCCCTATACTGTACTTTTAAACTTTACATTTTTCATAATGTATTTTTATGCTGTATTTTGTGGTCTTATTGTTGTGAGCTGCCCAGAGAGCTTTGGCTATTGGGTGGTATAGAAATCTAATAAACATACAAACAAACGGGAAACTTCAGCAAACTACACATGTATATAGTGACCTGAACAAAATTCAGAAATAAAAACGGGAATGATGGAGGATTCCTAATGCATCAGTTCTGCTTCAGGGAGGTGGAGGGTGGGGAAAGGAAGTGACTGAGAATTCGAAAATTCAGGAAGAAACATGGCAGGAGAATTTCAAAAACTTATCAGGACTGGAACGAATGGGTGGAAATGGCAGGAAAATGGATTTTGGCTAAATATGAGGAAAAACATCCTAATGCTACAAGCTATTCAACAGTGGAACAAACTCCCTTGGGAGATGTGGACTCTCCTTTGCGGGAGGTATTTCAGTAGATGCTGGAAGGTCACCTGTCGACGATGCTGTGGTTGCATCCTGCCTTGCAGATTCTGCACTGAGCATAGCATTGGGGTTAGAGCTATGCACAAACGGCCTCTCAAAATCCCCCAGCTTATCAGTGGACAGAGAAATGGAGGGGACAATTTCACCACATTTCTCCTAGGGGAGGAGACATTCTCCAACCGTTTCTCACAGATAGGGCTCACGATTGGTGGGGGTTGTAGCACAGCTTCTTTCTTTTTCCCTCAGGGTTTTTGGTTTCTTGCACTGCTTCTGTAGGTGGCAACAGCATCAACTGTGTTGAGGCTTCCACTGTTCTGAGGCAGAATTTTGAATTTCTTTGGTGGTATTTTTGAGCTTACCTAATCACTGTGAGGTGGCCCAGGGTGCTGCACATGTTTTCTCTCTCCATTACGCACGTTCCCATTGCTCTGCAGCCTCCCAGGCCACCTGCAAGTTCTGAACTGAAAAAGCCCCTCATGAGTGGCCTCATGATGCCTTCCTCATGATGGCTTTGACTGAAGTGCAGGAAGCTGAGGAAGCTACAGGCTGCCAGAGAGGTGAGTGTACAGTGAAATACAGGACACTCACACACCCTCCTCAGCCACCACAGAAGTAAGGCAAGCCCAAGAACCCCAGACCCAACCCATCAGAATTTCTCCAAAATTTCTTCCCCTTTGAATTTCTTTTTGAAAGCAATTCCTTTTCTTTCAAATTGAATGAGAAGGGTCGAAAAAAATGTGGGAGAAATTTTCGGCACAGCACTAATTGGACTAGAATCTAGTCACTAGATGACCTCTACGGTTCCTTCCAGAATCTCTATGATTCTGGGTGAATGACCACTTGGAATTATTTCCCGGTGGCATAAAAGAGAGCATTCAACAACAATCCTTTGTGTCTAGGGGGAAAAAAAAAGAACAGTTTGCATGGGATTATGTCCCAATTATTTCTGCCTCTGTTCCGAAACTGCTCGGAATCTCCTTTTAGACTGAGAAGACAAAGATCAGTGTATCTATAGTGAAAAGAAAAGAAAAAATAAATCAATGCAGACAGTGTGCTTTGACCTAGTTTCAAGGCATTTGATCACTCCCTTGAAGTCAGATGAGTAAATTCAGAAGCCCGGGAGGGCCAGATCAAGTTTCAGATGAGAGGTCCAGTTTATGGACATCTGGCCAAGTCCCACGGCAGGAGTTAGATGGAGACAGAGGGAGACCCAATGGAATGAAGGATGCAGAGTGGCATCGGGAAGCGGTGGAGTGGGGATGCAGCCAGTGTGGGTGATGGGTGGGGGGAGAAATCAGGGATTCTGTTTGCCTCCCCCCTTTTTTTTCTTTTCAGCTCAAAAAGTCAGTATTGAGAGTCCTGTCATAGTATGAGACCATATGTGTTGTGATTAATAACTGCTGATGCCATAGAGCTAGGAGGGAATTTTAATTAGGTGGGCAGAGATGAAGGTCACAATTAAAAAAACATGTTCTGAAGCCATTTTGGCTGTTAACTGTTCGAAAGGCACAACATTGTTTTTTTTGGTGGGGCAGGGAGTTGCCTTTTTCTCATAACGATAGGTGCTAATATTTGTTCACAACATTTAGGGCACAGTCTTATTCTTATTTAGACAGAAAAAAGTCCTACAACTCCCAGAATTCCCTAGCTAGCATGGCTGACTGGGGAATGCTGGGAGCTGAGGACTTCTATTTCTGAGTAAACATACACAGGATTGCACCCTTAATATAATCCTGTCAGAGCAGTGTCAAAGTGGTCTGGTAGAACTCGAAAACGAACACGAAGCAGGATAAAAGCAATGGGTACAGAGGAGTACAACGCCTGTAAAAAGAAGAATACCTTTTTTTTCTAGCAGTGAAACGATATCAAATTAGGGGCAAGATGAACCTCCCTACAGGGAGAGTTTCCATAGACAGGGCAGCACTACAATGAAGGCCCTTCCCCTATAGCCATGTGGCACAACTAAGATGATGGGGACACTTGAAAAAGGGCCTCAGTTAAAGATCTCAGTGCAGCCTTCCCCAAGCTGGCACCCTCCAGAAGTTTTAGACTATAACTCCCAGCATTCCTGACTATCGGCCATGCTGTCTGGGGCTGATGAGAGCTGAAGTCAAAACATCTGCGGACATCAGGATGGAGAAGTCTGCCATTGTGTATGGACAGGAAACCAGTGATCCTTGTGTATGGACAGGAACCAGGTATCCTGGTCCCAAAGCAAGAGGAGCTTTGAAGTTCAATGCTAGTATTGCCTCCACGGGTAGGGTTGTGCGAACCCACCCCTGTCCAGGTTCTCCGGGTGGCCACCCAGCCCCTGTCCCCGCTTGCCAGTCCCTGCACTGCGCTCGAGCCCCCCCACCTTTGGTGAGCAGCTCGGACTCACCCCGGCAGCCGCACCGAGCTCCGCGGTCACCAGTTTTTGAAAAATAAAATGGCCACCGCAGAAATGCACATATTTGCGCATGAGCGAAAATGCGCACTTTTGCAAATACACACATGCGCAAATATGCGCGTTCACAGAGATGCACGTTCTCACATATGCGAATGTGTGCATTTGCAAAATGTGCATTTTCATGCGTATGCAAATATGCACATTTTTGCGACTGCCATTTTGTTTTTCAAAAACTAGCGACCACGGAGCGCGGTGAGGCTGCCGGGGTCAGTGCAGGCAACCCGCCAAGCACGGGCAGGGGCTCTGGGGTGTGTGCAAGGGGGGTTTCCACCAGATTCCCGGACAGAATTGGGTGCCTGCGCCATCCATATCCACGGATTGTGTCTAAGGCCACCCAGTTAGCTTTATAGCCGAATGCTGAATTGATACCTAAGTCTTCCCTGATCCTGCAGCTTCTCCACCACACCATAGTGACCACACTGCCTTCTACTTGGGACTGATGTGAAAATAAATTAAAAGCAAAGAGCACTTTGTCCAGATAACAGCGTAGCAGAAATGACAGAGATTTTTCTTCTTTTCACACAGAGGCAGCCTGCGCTCTTGAGTGGCTAGCTTAATTCCAGTTTTTTTGTATAGTATGGATTGAAGCTGGGGCCTGGAAGCAGAGCGTAGACAAAGGAGGTGGAAATAATCTACTGACATCTTCCCATGTGGGTTAAATGCCCTGCCCGGTCACATTCAGCAGGAACTGCAGGCTTCTGCCTGCAATGCCAAAGGTCATCCACCCTTTCTCCTCTTACCACGTCTTGTCCCCTTGATCAAACCTACTCAAGCTGGAAGTCTATAGGTGGTAAATAGCCAGGCGGGGGCAAGGGGAGGAGGAGGAGGAGGAAAAGGAGGAAGGAGACGCTCACCTCTGCTCAGCAGGGCTATAGGTCTGTCCACTCTGGCAGCTGCTGATGGTGATGGGGTCAAAGTTGTGGAAAGAACGCAAGGCCACCCCAGAGATGGCCACAAACTGAGAGCTGAAGGTGATGAGAATCGCCTGGGTGTGGTAGAAATGTCGGCTGAGGTCATGAATGACGGGAATGATCAAGGGATTTTTCCTGCAGCTCAAACCATGGGTCCCTGTCAAAGGGAAGGCAAGAGGATGACAAGGGATGGGGAGAGAAGGACAAAGGGAGAAAGTGTTAGTACTTTAAACAGCCATTTCTCTCCCCTTTAGCAGGGAACTTTTAAGGGGAATGACAGAAAAAGAAGAAACAATGTGTTTCACAAAACCGATGGATTTGCACATTTCTATGTAGTGATGAGACATGAGAATCCTGCCTTGGATACGTTAAATAAAGCAAATTAATGAAAGGAACATTCCCTGTCCCCTCCTCCCCCTGGTGCTCCTCCAAGAACACAATTGGGGAGCCCTCCTGAACAATGTAGGATGTGCCCTGGGGGCTGCTTATGGGAGGGAATCATCCCAAATGGGACAGAGGTCTGGCCAATTTTCAGAGATTCTCTCCTTACCTAGTAGCCCCCAGCATTCCTTCAAAGATGGTTCAGGAGGCTCCCTGACCCACTGGATAGGCTTTGGGATGGGGCACAGGCGGCTGTGGGGGGAGGTGGAAGGAGGAGATGGGAAATTTTCCTTTTGAGAACCTCCTTACATTAACTTATTGGGGAGAGAAATTCTATGGTCCTTGGGTGAGCATCCCATGGACCATAGGGTTGTCCAGAATCCCCCATCCAACGTCAGAGACAGCACTCTGTCCTCAGAAGGGGCAGTCAGAGATCGGACCCTGTTTCCCTGCCCCCTCACAGCCAGCATGGAAAAAAGCCTGTATTGGCTGCCCTCTGAGGTCATAAAAAACAGCTCTGGAAGAGGAGGAGGAAAGGGGACGTTCTGGTGGGCAGGGAGGGGAGGAGACTGGAGAGGCCAGGATATGAGTTGTACTGAGCCTCTTTTAGCCTTCTCCCCTTCCCCTCCAAAGCGCCTTTGCTAGACAGGCTAAAAAGTCTACCTAGAAAAATCTGCAGGGCAGAAGGACAGGGAAGGGCTCCTCCCGCCCTGCACTGGATGACTGGACACCTTGAGGTTCAGGGGCTTCTCATCACTGAGAGCACAGTCAATAAGATTGTGCCCTTAATAGCCCAAACCTGTGGCCTACAAGCTTACTATTTTGCAACAGCAGCAACACTACCACCACCAGGAATTCAGCATTTCAAGCCCCTTTCCCACAGGGAACAGAAACTAATTCAGGAGCAATTAAGAGGCAATTCTTCACTAAGGCTGCTGACATGCTGAACAGGAAGCAATTAGAAGCAGAACCTGGAGAAAGGAATTTTCTAATTAAAATTGCATGAGACCTTAAACAACAGGACTTCTGAGTGGTAAATATTATTTGAGGATCTTGGCCATAAGCAAGTGCTGGATATGTTATCTTAAGTGCCAAGCGGTGTTTTAATTCCACCTCTGATCGATTGTGGAAACAGTGCTTCAGCGGAGCTAATGGTCCCTGGTGTGGAAGCCACCTCTCCCAGTGTTATGCTATCCTATTCATGCTGGGAAAGTTGTTCGGCCAAGCAAGCAGCCACAAAACAGCTGCCGGCACACTTATCACACGATCTAGCTATTGTGTATGTACGTTGTCGGTTGGTTTATTGATATAATTTGTGAACTGCCTTTCTGTCAGCTGGTGCACAATTAGCGGCAGAAACTGCTGCTCAATTCTGTGGGTTCCATGCAATAGTTGTAACTATACTTTTATAGGTTCTATAATTCCCCCCTCCCTCAGATAAAATGGCCCTGAAAAAAAGGAAGTTCCATTTTATTTTGCTACAGAGAGCAAAAGAGCAGACAGATGGCTCTTACCAAGGTCATGAGTTTGGTCTTCAGTGTCAACCAGTTGCACAGAAATCACCTCCTGCTTCTGATCAAGGTCCATGTCTAACTGAGTTCCATCTGTGATCAAGTGGATGATCACGGCGGCAGCCACCATCGGCTGTGAGAAGTAAGCCTGGGAAGAGAAGGGAGGGAACTCCAAGGAATCATGGGCATGCCTGGATTGGTTTGTATTTGCTCTCTTAAAGCAAAACGATTTCTGGCTGAGACTGGAAACATATCTATCTACCTATCTATTAAATTTCTTAATCGCCCATCTGGCCAGTCACCCGGCCACTCTGGGCGATCTACAACAGTACAATTTAAAACAGTAAAATTACACATTAAAACATTGTTTAAAAATACCCTCACCCACCCCAAATGCCTGCCTGAACAACCACGTTTTCAGTGCGTGGCGGAAGCTCATTAAAGAGGGGGCATGGCGGAGTTCCCTAGGGAGGGAGTTCCACAGAGTGGGGGCCACCACAGAGAAGGCCCTCTCCTTCGTCCTCACCAGCCTAGGGGCCCTGGCTGATGGGACAGAGAGAAGGCCATGCGAGGCTGACCTTGTTGAGCAGCCTGCCTGGTGTTGCTGGAGGCACTCCTTGAGATAGGCTAGGCCGGAACCGTGTAGGGTTTTAAAGGTCAAAGCCAACACCTTGAATTTGGCCTGGAAAACAACTGGTAACCAGAGCAGCTTTCCTCATTTAGATGTGTTGGACTACAATTCTAACCTGGTGTAAGGCAGCTTCCAATGAAAAAGTGGGAGAACAATCTACTGGGAGCTCTGTGTGTCATTCAAAGTGGAACCACACTTCCTGTATCTACACTAGAGACTTAAAAATGGCTTCAATCGTTATTTCTATTCCACAAGGAATCCTGAGGTCTGTCGTTCTGGGAGGGGCTAACACAACCATCTCTGGACACTCACCAACTTTAATGACCAGGATACACTGGGGGGGGGGGGAGCTATGACAGTTTCCTTAATTTTTTTAAACAATAGAACATGGCCTACAGCAGCCGTCCGCAACCTCCAGATGTTTTGGACTTCAACTCCCATCAGCCCCAGCAGGCATGGCTGGTCAGGAATCTAGGGAGTTGTAATCTAAAACATCTGGAGGGCAACAGATTGGGGAAGGCTTCCCTAGAGCAAAGGTGGGCAACATGTGACCCTCCAGATGTTTTGGCCTGGTGGTAACTTGGGCATGAATGATCACTAAGGGTGGATTCTGATCTCACATTTATGAAACACAGTTGTCAAGAGTAACAGGCAGAAAAGGCCTCCAGATGGGTGTCATGGGAATGGGTGAATGGCCAACCACCACCCTAAGGCAATGGACTACATTATTTTTTTTTTATTAATTATACTTATATCCCACCTTTCTTCCATTGTGGAACTCAATGTGGCTTCATGTGGTTCCCAGAGGGTCTCCCCTCCAAGCACTCATGAGACCCAGACCTGCTTAGCTTCAGCAAGCTGGCTGCCTCATGTGTCTTCAGACCATGTCTTGGGACCATTTCGGAGGTGATGAGAACCCACCGCTCCTCCCCACCTGAACCCATGGTCTGAATCCTCCAACTCATTTGCATAAAGGGTTAAAATCCCAGCCAAGTAAATCCTTGTTGTTTTTCCATAGGGAGGGGAAAGAATTAAGAACCCAAAGATTCCATCTCTCCCTGTTCCTTCTTGCAGGGAGGAAATAAAAACGCAGTTGTTTGAGCCAATGAGGGAGGCCAAAGCAAAGCTTGTATTCCAAGTTACTATGAAGAGAGTGAGGAATCATATCTATTACTTGACCCTTTGAGTTAAAGATGAGGCCCTCCTCTTACTTCATAGAATCATAGAACAGTAGGGTTGGAAGGGGCCTATAAGACCATCGAGTCCAACCTCGTGCTCAGTGCAGGAATCTAAGTCAGAGCATCCCTGACAGGTGGCTGTCCAGCCTCCTCTTGAATGCCTCCAGTGTGGGGGACCCCACCACCTCCCCAGGTAATTGGTTCCACTGTCATATTGCTCTAACAGTCAGGAAATTTTTCCTGACGTTCAACCGGAATCTGGCTTCCTGTAACTTGAGCCCATTATTCCGTGTCCTGCACTCTGGGATGATCGAGAAGAGATCCTGGCCTTCCTTTCAAGTCCTTGAGGAGAGCTATCCTGTCTCCCCTCAGTCTTCTCTTCTCAAGGCTCAACATGCCCAGTTCTTTCAGTCTCTCCTCACAGGACTTTGTTTCCAGTCTCCCGACCATCTTCGTTGCCCTCCTCTGAACCCCCTTCATGGGTGTTTCTCCCTCCCACACAGTTATTTTTCTCCTCCCTCTTTCTTTTTCTATTTCTTCTTCCTCTCTTCACCAGGGTTGTCGGTGTGTGTGTGTGTGTGTGTGTGAGAGAGAGAGAGAGAGAGAGATTAGGTTGTTGATTTATACTGAATTGCAAAAGGTAGCAGAAGTATTATGAATACAAAAATGTTTACACTAATATCTATTCTTCTGGTCCCAGAGATAATGTTTCTGGTAGGAAGCAGGAGATTTGGAGGGGGGTGGGGTAAGTAAAGTGGATGTTTTGTATCTGTTTGTAGTTTTAAAAGTTACAAAACATTCAATAAACAGCTGTGGTTTTGGTTTCTTCGAATACAACTGCTTACCTTAAGCCAGAAATTGGTATGGGTGCTGTTGGCAGTACACGGGGACCAGGCGTACTGTGCCATTTCGCTGTTGAATTCATGCAGCTTGGTTCGGCACACCTGAGAGAAACAGGAGAACAATTGGCTAGCTGTGCTCTGGGAAAAGCTGCAGCAAGATCTGTGAAATTTGTGGCCTGTCTGGCTGTACACAACCCAGTGGAGGCTGGTGGCTCCAATTTTGGTGGGGCTGTGGATCCATTCTGGGTTTCAGTCAGAACCAGACAGAACTCTAAATGAGCTATCCAAGGTGCTGAACCTATTTGGAGGCTGGGGTTCAGAACCTTGGAGAGCGCCTTTAGAGTTTTGGCTGGCTCTGACTGAAACCCAGGGTGGATGCACAGCCCCACTGAAATTGGAGCCACCGGCCTCCACTGACACAACTCACCTGCCATGAACTCACCTGCTACCTGCTCGAACTGACACACTTGTTTTTTGCAGGCAGCAAAGCCAGAAGGTGCAGTTGGCCACCATCAAGGTGTAGCGAGCTGCATGGTACAGCTCTGGGTTCCTTCACACTGGTAGGGCTCTTTTAGGGCTCCTTCACACTTAGGACTCCTTCACACGGAGCTTTTATCCTGCGATTGAGATTGCTCCTTCATGGAAGTTTGAGGGCTCTTTACATGACGCCGTGAACCTCCATGGCATCTCCTGCACTAAATGCCCTTTGCTCCGATTTTAAATAGATCACAGATAATGAGCTATCAGATTACCCCGCTGTGTTCCTCTTGAGTTCCCTCCGTGGAAAGAGGAAAACCAGCAAAAAGAGGAGTGAGATCAATGAAAGATAATGGAAGACTCAGATACAGGGGGGAAGGGGAGGGGGGAAGGAAGCATATGGAAAAGGGAGTCATTGTGATCATGCATTTAAAACGGAAGCAGAAACCCCCATTTTAAATGTAGGATTTTAGGCTGGAGTAGCGATACCCTTAGAATCATAGCATTTGGTCAGAGGGAGTGCGGCAGGGTGGCTCAGTCATGGATTCTGAAATAAAATGCCTCTCATACATGTTGGGTTTCTTTTTGCGTCATGGAAGTGAAGAATGAGTGGACGTTGAAGGCAATTCATGTGGGCACTACCAGCCTTCTGGACAGAAGTGTTGAGCGCCACCCCCAATATTCTGAAATTAAATGTGTGGGACAACCAATGTCCTATCATTTCTCTTAAATACAGCATAAAAAACCATCAGTCTCTGGGCTTGTCAGATACCCAGGACATTCCTAAACACCTGCTGATAGACACCCCAGATGCAATGAGGCTTGGGATGCCAGAACCCTGCTTCATCAAGGACTGACAACAAATGTGAAGAAGAAAAAATGAAATAATAATGGTTTGCATTCCTCTCTCCCCCACCCCTTACTATCCCATCCTTCTTCTAAAGCTGGGGAACCTGTAGCCTTCTGGATGTTGCTGGATTCCATTTTCCAGCAGCACCAGCCAAGTGGTGGTGGTGGTGATGGGAGTGATAGGTCATCAACATCTGGAGGGCCATAGCTTCCCCACCCCTGCTCTAAGGAGTTCAGGTCTGTACACTATGTTCTACCCTCCTGACGTTGCCTTCACAACAACTCTGGGGGGTAGGTTAGGCTGAGAGATAGTGGCTGACCCAAAGTCAACCAGTTGGCATAATGGCTGACTGGGGATTTGAACTTACTCCTGGTCTACGTCCAGTGTGCTAAGTGCGATCACTACAGCACACTGGCTTAAATCCTTTATGTGATATTATTTCAGAAAGCCATACAACAGCCAAGTAAAGTAGGCCAATTATTCCCAACACATTACAAACAGGAGGGTGGAGAAAGAGAGACAGTGACTCACCTAAGGTCACCACTTGGCTACTGTGGGCTTTCCCAAGCCAAGGAAGTAACGATTTAAGCCTCACAAAATGTAAACAAAGGACTCAGCTTCTGATGTTTGCTCCATCTAAGCGTAACTGGATCAAACAACATAGTATGGACAACATAGTATGGAATAGGGTTCTGTGGGGCCAAGAGCATTAAGGCAACTTCACCCAACCAGGTGCCCTCCAGATGTTTTGGACTTTAAACCACGTCAGCCTCAGCCAGCATGACCAATGGTCAAGAGTGCTGGGAATTGTAGTCTAAAACATCTGGAAGGCACCAGGTTGGGGAGGCTGGTTTAGGCATCAGAGGGTGAAAAGAAAAGCTTTGGGAAGAAGAAGAAGAAGAAGAAGAAGAAGAAGAAGAAGAAGAAGAAGAAGAAGGAGGAGGAGGAGGAGGAGGAGAAGGAGAAGTGGAAGAAGCAGTAGCAGCAGCAGCAGCAGAAGAAGCAGCAGAAGCAGAAGAACCACCACCACCACCACCACTACAATAACACAAAATGGCTGTTCCATCAATCTTTGCCTGCACTGACCAGTCAACATACACCAAGGTGGAATTCTGATTCTAAGAACAATTGAGGCCAAATTCCCCACAGGGTGGTCACCTTCGGTCTGGCCTATACTACTTCCGATGACAGGTGGGAGCTCAAAGGACAGACCACTCCACACCTATCAGACAATTCAAGCATGTGAGTTGCCATCTGAAGTGGTACAGCCTCAGCAAAGGTTGAGCAGCTCAGTGAGAACTGGGGGGCCACTTATGCATCATTGAAAAACTGGAAATGCACCACCACAAAATAGGACACAGATTCTGCCTATGCTAATTTATATAGGTAAAGATGCACATTTAGAATGAATGACTATAATTTAAACAGAAATATAATACATCTCATTGTAGTGGGGAAGACAGCAAGCAGGTGATTTGTGTCTGCTGCTGCTGGATGCTACTTTAAATTTCAAGACCCCTGGTCTTCCCTCTTAGGGCTTTTGAAAGTGGCCTTGGACTGGATAACTCTTTCAATAGAAGATGCCTTTAAACAGAGGACTGTCTGACAGACCCTCAAATGGAGGTCTGTCCTCTGTAAAGTAGGAGACATGGCCACCCTAGGCAAAGGGGAGGAGGAGTTCCAGGGACACCTTGTTCAGGTGTGAGCTGCAACATGTTCCTGACCACGTCAATCTCTGATGCCAGCCCTGGCACTATAGGCAAAATTACACACACAGACACGCCCGCCCCCACAAGAGACTTAACTGCTAGAGACAGAAGGAGAGGACCTAACTCTGAAGAATGGTAACTGCACCACAACCCACACCACCATTTAATAAGGTATCCAGAAGATGCAAAAACTGGGAGAGGGTTTACCACCAGGAACAGAAAATATGGAACAGCTTCGGTAAATCGGGAGAGTGAGAGTGAAAGACAGCACAGTGCTTGAAAGAGAGAATATAGGTCTGATTCTGTGGCTTAACCAGGCCCTGCCTGCCTCCGTTCAGTTGTGGTATGTATGTATGAATGTATGTATGTATTATATTTATATCTCACCTTTCTTCCATCATGGAACTCAAGGTGGCTATACATGTGGTTCCCAGGTGGTCTCCCCTCCAAGCACTGACCAGACCCAAACCTGCTTAGCTTCAGCAAGGCGGCTGCCTCATGGGCCTTCAGACTATGTCCTCGATACTTGTGACACATGGGCAACAGGCTAGGCCTACATGCTCACACCAACCTTTCCCAACCTGGCGCCAGAGGAGGCCGGTGGCTCTGATGTCAGTGGGGCAGTGAATCCGCTCCAGGTTTCAGTCAGAACCAGCCAGAACTCTAAAGAAGCTCTCCAAGGAGCTACTTTAGATTTCTGACTGGTTCTGACTGAAACCTGGAGAGGATTCACAGTCCCACTGACATCAGAGCCACCGGCCTCCACTGCCTGGTGCCCTCCAGATATGTTTGGAGCGCAACTCCCCACATTTCCAGGCAGGTTGGGGGAGGCAGACCTAAACCTACCCGGCAGCTGCCCCTCAAAAATAATTGTAGTGGTAACGAAAGGAGCACCCGATGCGGGCACAGCTTCACCCAGCGCCGCTCCTAACATTGTGTGTGTCATTTCTCACAGCACTCAAGACCTTTTGCTCCTTGAGGTGGAACAGCAGCAGCGCCCCCCACCCTCAAGACGCAATGAATCCGAGGCTGGACAAGTTATTTTGGCACCTGAGACACAACATCCCACAAAAACATTTGTTCTAAAATTAGAACAACAACCACAGTTTGGGTTCTCGTCTTGCTGCATGACACCCAGACGCAGCGGCCTCAGGAGCATGCCTCACTCTGGCCAATGGCAGGACCGGTCCTGAGTCAAGCATGTTGAACAGAGAGGCTTTTTCTGACATATTTTCAAGGTTGCTGGTGGTGGTGGTGGTGGTGGAGGAAGAGTTCCACAGCACTCCAAGTAAGAACAGTTCCCTTATATTCACGAGCGAATAGTCCAAGAGTAGCGTGTTGAATATTTGGGAAAGCAGAGGTTGGATTGGCCAAAAGTGAGGTAATGATTTCTCTAATTTGACTCCCCAAAGGCTGAGAGCAAAGGAATCTATGGGCAAAACATAAATCAAGTTTAATGGGCTGGAAGAAGTTTTTCAGTTTTGTTTTAACAAAAAAAAAAGGAGAAAGAAAACCCTAACTGGGACCAAACTTCATCGAGACATGCCAGTGGATAGTGTTACATTTTACAACAGTGCAAGACTTTACATAAACTATCTTTGGCATTTGGAATCCATTCCAGCGATTCGACATGTATCATTTTGCAATTCTCCTTTCTTGCATTTTCAGCAGGCTGTCTCTAGTCGGGGAGAATGGTTTTTATTTTAATACCTATCCAGTTAGGGGATTTATCCTACCCACATCTGCAAGTTATATGGCCAGAGAACTCTCTGATACAAATGGAGAGCTTTGCTAGCTTTCTATGGCCCTCACGGTGTGCCTCCTTTCTCTCTCCTAAAGTTGCTCGGCCCCCAAGAACACAGAGAGGGATCGGAGAACTGGGGTTTGGCATAATTCATGTGTCACTAAATGGATGAGTGAGAACTGCTATTAAAAGCTGACCCAAACCTCCACTAAAAAACTTGAGCCAAACCCAAAACAAACCATTGTTGAGGTTCAGGAAAGCTCTGATAATTTAAAATATCTCCGCTTCCTGATTTTTTCCCCCTTTTTCTTTTATTTTTTGTGTGGACCTCAGCACTTTTCCAGGATCTATCTGCAACTAGAAGGAGGAATCTTAAAAGCACAGGAACAAGCCTGCTGGTAGGGCCCTTTCTAAATTCTGTTTTGCAGACTCAGAATATCTTTTTGAGTTTGGATTGCATGCTCTCCCCAAATAAGAGCTTTGGATCTGAATCGATTAATTGGCTAATGACAGGCATCTGTTTTAAAGCTTTAAAAAGTGCCCTGATTAACTAGGTAGTTCAGCACCCCTCATTAATTGATTTTCTGCACACATTCGGCAACCATGGGTGACAGGCACCAACTTAGGCTTTTTTCCTCCTCTTTTCCACTGAATAAGATGCAACCTCTAAAGAAGGAAAGAATGCTTTATTCCCTTTAGAACTCTTGTTTTATTCAATTATATGCAAATGCAGTAGATTAAGCAATCACTTAGCCACTCAATAATCATGATTATTATATCCTAATTTCACCCTCAGATCCTGTAACGTTTAAGTCACAGCCATCCGAGGGATTCTTGGGTTATTATTACCATGATAGGATTTAGTTCAGTTACTACCAAGTAGGGCCCTCTTCCCAAATTATCAAATAAGTTAGGGAGCAATCCTCTCCTCCACACTCCAGCTGCCCTGCATTCAGGGCTAGATGGCCAATTTCAGCTCTCTAGCCGCAGGATGTCAGAGCATGGGGTGGGGAGGCTGGACGACGCATAGACACTTATGCACTACCTACCCTGCTGCCGGGAGCACCACCTTTTGCCCCTCTCCATGCTGCTCTTACGAGCATAGAGCCTGCAGAGAAGCCGTTCTCCAGTAAGAGAAAAGCTTCGGCTATTGGGCGGTATAGAAAATAAATAAATAAATAAATAACCGACCAATCCTATGGCCGTTTAGCCACTGTCTAGCAGCCATAGGATTGTGCCCTAAGTATGTTTATCATTCCACCCTTCCATTACTCTGATCTCTTAAGTACATTTAGGGTGCAATCCTATGCATGTTTAGACAGAAAAAAAAAAGCCCTCTAGCTCCCAGCATGGCCGGCTGGGGAATGCTGGGAGCTGTAGGACTTTTTTTTTTTTTTGTCTAAACATGCTTAGGATTGTGCTCTTAGGCTGTGTCCAGTGGTACCTTTGCCATCTTATGCACACTTATCTGAGATGAAGTCCCATTGGACTCATGGAGCCGATGGTTGAGTAGCTAGGTATAGGATCGCCCTGTTAAATTCTTTAGAAACTGAGGCTTTGAGCCTCTTGGAGTATTGCTTGTTAACTAAGCTTCTGGCAGGGGCCAACAGTACTTGATAAGTGCAAACCAGCCTTGTGGCCTTGTGGTGATAAAACATCCTCTGCCGCGTTCTCCAGAAGATGTTCTCTGCACATAGTCAGAGTTCAAAAACACGTTTACCGCAAGAGTTGGATTCCCTCCCACCCCATCAAAACAATGGAATATTTTGTTTATTAAGAAAATGAAGAATGTCTGTTGAACCAGCAAGTGGTCAACTACAGGTTTTCTTGTGGCCAAAGCTGGCTTGAGTGTACACTGACTATCCTAAACTAGGCAGCATACCATCTTTTATATACCATCATGACCAACTGGTCTTCCAAAGATGGACACAGGAATATTATATAACTCGTTTACCAGTAACCAGGAAGATAACAAGAAAAACAAGATAGTCCAGATGTCTATCAGAGAACTTGTTTATCAGAGCATTATCTACACCTACCACAGAAATGGACCTGAGTTTATTTAAGCATATAAATACAGATGATCAGATCCAAGAACATAGTATGGATGTTCTGGTGGGCAGAACATAGTATTGGCCAAGAACACATCCTCTTTGACGTTCGCCCCACCTGGGCCTACTTGGTCGCAGGATGCTGCAAATGATGGCCCAAGAAGAACTTGATTTTTTTCTGGGATGGTGAGGCACACTAAAAGGAACATCTTTTTGAGTGACTGGGACAGATGGTATCTTTAGGAAGGCATGGGATGAATTTGATCACTGTTAAAACAGTCTGGAAACTGCATTAGAAAGCAACAGTATTGTAAGGGCCTTTCCAAAGAGGCCATCATATATATTGTCACTGGAGCTGCTTATGTAAGGAACATGGACTCTTCGAAGAGCTTTAGCTGCCTCTCTGAGTCTTTCTTTCTCCAGTCAATGGTGAAAGATGCCATGCAATAGATCTTGCTCAGGGTCCAGGTGGTCATTCCAACCAAGACTAGGATGGAAGAGCCTTTCCTATCTGGCTCCTAATCTAAAATCTGCAACAGGGAGTCGAGAACAACCCCCGATGAAGATCTCAAAATGTGGGCAGGTTCGTATGGGAGTAATTTTTTCCTTCCAGTACCTGGGCCCCAAGCCATAAAGGGCATTAAAGGCTAAGGGATATTTCTCTCAAGGCTACGGAACAAGTTTGCCCTCTGCTCTTATAGAAGAACGACAGAAAGCCTTTGCGTCGATTTCCTGGCATCTCGTCTCAAACTTCTCTCTCCAAAGCTGCTTTCAATTAGAGGAATCTAACATTGTCTCTGCCTTCCAGTGGGTTCTAAATCCAGCTTGTCTTCCTTCCACCCACACACTGTATGTGTGCAAAGACTGAGGAGAGCTGGAGACAGAGTGAACAAGGGCAGAGGGAGGCACATATTATGTTCCCAGACCCAAGGGATGCCGTGAGGTTTCCCTTTGACTCACTTAGCTAGTTTTTGCCAATGATAAGGCAACATGTCCCCCTCCCTCACCACCACCACCACTAAAAGCTGCCACTCTGGGCTTTCATCCTGTAGCCCCAAAGGCCCCAGGAATGTGGTGGTGGTGATGGGGAGGAAATTGATCTAGCAAGCATGCATAATCCACACTACCCCCCCCTACAAATCCCTCCCCTTCCACTGGAGTGGATTCATATGCAATGTTCTTTTGCTCATGGAAAAAACATACATCTCAAAATGTTACAGAGGACTGTAGAACTAATGTACATTTGGCAGGGAATTTTAAAGAGGAGCTAATGTTCTTGCCTGTGATGCATCCATTCTGCAAAACATATATGTAGATTTTGCATAGAATGGGGCAGAGGGAAGGGACCCAGAGTTGTCCTACAGGGTGTTATCAGCAGTTCCAAACCAACCTCTCCAGCTGCAGTGTGTGAGATGTCCCTGTGTTTCTGCACGGACATTCACATGGATGTGTGCTACAGATATGATGCACTCTCCCTCCTTCACAAGCTACTGAGAGATTTGGGCTGCAATCCTGTACTCCAACTTACCCGGGAATAAGCCCCATTGAACTCAATGCAACATACTTCTGAGTAGACACATAGAAATTTGCAGTGTCAGAGAGCAATCCTACAGTGCTTTGGAGGGCATCCCAGGGTCTCTCTGTCCATGTCCATGTCCATGTCCATGTCCATCTCTCTTTCTCTCTCTCTCTCTCTCTCTCTCTCTCTATATATATATATATATATATATATATATATCTCCTGTATAGCATTCAATGATTAAAAAGCCTGCCAGTTTAAGACCAGAGTTAAGGCTCTCTCACGTTGGTTCAAGCTCCACAAAGCCAGGAAATTGGAAGCTAAGGCTAATGCCTTAACAGACGTGCCCCATGATCAGTGACAATGTTGTGCAATGTCTCAAATTGTGCTTGCTTACAAGGTATACTCCATGCACCCACACTTTTCCTTGGTCTTTCAGGCCAAAATGCAGATGTTGAGGATGGAGTGCTTGGGACCAGCACAGATACCCTATGTTGTCCTGGTCCTGTACTGTTTGTAGGGATGTCAGAGAATTTCGCCACGAATCTCAGGGAGGCCGAATGCCAGCGCATTCGGTCTCCCGAAATCGGTGGTGAAACGGTCTGCCCCCCCTGCCCCCCCGGGACGGGACTTACCTTGTGCGAATGTCCCTGGTGGCGGCGGTGCGGCGGCCAGTCTTCTGACCGGCTGCCGCCGCTGCCATTTCCAAGTAAAAAAACACACACAAAAAAACGTGATAGGCTACGTAAAGATTTACGTAGCCTATCACGGCTAGATTTTTAAAAAATACCATGATAGGCTACGTAAATGTTTACGTAGCCTATCACGGCGGAGTTAAAAAATAACAAAAAACCGCGCGTACGCAAATGGCGGCGCCCATGGGCGGGTTTTTTTTTTTTAACTCTGCCGTGATAGGCTATGTAAACATTTACGTAGCCTATCACGGCTGACTGCAGACACGGCTGACTGCAGGCTATGGCCGCCGCCATTTGCAGTCCTGGCAGTACAAGATTCGTGGCGGGAGGGACGGGGCGCCTCCCGCCCGGCCAGAATTTCGGGGGGGGAGGGACGGGGCGCCTCCCCCCAGGCCAGAATTTGGGGGGGGAGGGATGGGACGCCTCCCCCCCAGCCAGAATTTCAGGGGGAGGAACGGAGCACCTCCCCCCCACCGCGAATCAACTTTCGTAAAAGGTAAGGGACTTTCGTACATCCCTAAGATGACTAGGGGTGTACGAAACCTACTTACCCGTCTGCTGAAGGGGTCCGTGGGGGGGGAGGCGATCCCTCCCTCCCTCTGGAATCCTCCCCAGCTGGCTCCACTCCACGGCAAGTCCATGGAGCCGCCAGCCAGGCCCATCCACAACCGGACTTGGGTGATAGGCTACGTAAATATTTACCGTGATAGGCTATGTAAATATTTATGTAGCCTATCATGGCCAAGGGCAGGGATGCAAATGACATCTACTACGTCAGACACCAGTTTGTTCTGCAGCCCGGCAGTGGATGGCTGCAGAATGAAGACGATGGATCCGGACCGGCTGCTGCCAGGTAAGGTCTGACCCGACTGGCCTTCGTAGGGTGGCGGGGGGGTGGGGGAGCAGTCCGTTCCACCACGGACTCCGGCAGGCCAGATTCTAAAAAATCCGGCCTCATTGAAGTCCGTGGCAGATTTCTCCGCCATCCCTATTGATGACACACATGAACTTTACTGTATGGGGCACATCTGTGAAGGCATCAGCCTTAGCATCCAATTTCCTGGCTTTGTGGAGCTTGAGCCAAAATGAGATAGCCTTAACTCTGGTCTTAAGCTGGCAGGCTTTTTGATCACTGAATTTCCCTGGTCTTTGTTACAGTGCTCTGAAAAAAACAAAAACACAAAAACACAAACTAAAAACACACACACTAACAAGTCATTAATTGAGAAGTTTTGTAAAAATGATATGTATGTTCAGAATACCTCACTTCTGAGTAAGGCTGCACAGGATTCCAGCATAGCATTTTCCTTTACCTCCCACTCGTCATCCACGATCTGTCAGTCAGTAAGAGTGATTCCCCCAGCCTTCAAAATTAGGTCACTCTTATCTCAGTTGACAGTTTCCTGCTTCCCCTCTCTCACTGTCACAATGCTGACAGGAACACGGAATTCCTCTTAAAACAATAGAGTACTGGCGGCATTCTAGCTTCAGAGAGAAACTAAGCATGCCCGGACTAAGCCCGGACTTAGTTTCTAAGACACTTAGAAACTAAGCATGCAAGTCCAGCATAACTTTGCCAGCAGGCTTTCATGGGGAAGTAGAAAACCTTAATAACTTTTGAACCGCTGCTCAGAACGTCCCCAAATCAATGAAAAGGACGAGACCTCGACAAACCTGAATAAGCATAGCAGTAGTTTTCACAAGAATTTGAAAGAAATAAATGATACACCAAGCCACAGCTTGCGGGGGGGGGGGGGCAGAGGTACAAATGTGTCAATTTTCAGCACTTTTTAACTTACTGTACCTGTGGCAATTTTTACTGGATCAGTTTGAAAATTTGCACAAGTGTAGATCTTATTGCACAGAACAAGGAAGCCAAGTTTTATATTAGCCATGCAGGTGTCATTTTTTATAAGCAGTGGAATGTTGAGGCTTTTAATGGCAGAACCTGTTTTTGGCAACTGACCTCAACTAAAGGGCCATTCTTGTGCCCCTTTAATATTTATTTCTGTACCACCCAATAGCCAAAGCTCTCATTCACCATAGAATCATAGGGTTGGAAGGGGCCTACAAGACCCTTGAGTCCAACCCCCTGCTCAATGCAGGAAGCCTGATTCCCAGGCAGTCTCCCACCCAAGTACTAGCCGGGGCTGACCCTGCTTAGCTTCAGAGTTCAGATGAGATCGGGCGCATCCATCCCTTTGCTCGATGTCATAGAATCACAGGGTTGGAAGGGGCCTACAAGACCATCAAGTCCAACGCCCTGCTCAGTGCAGGAAGCCTGATTCCCAGGCGGTCTCCCATCCAAGTACTAACCAGGGCTGACCCTGCTTAGCTTCCGAGATCAGACGAGATCGGGCGCATCTAGCCCTTTGCTCGACATCATAGAATCGACATCTTCACATAGATGTGAACTCTCTGGGGAGTTCACAAAATACAACATGATAAAATACAACATAAAAGTTTTAAAGTGTAAAACTGGGAAGCTCATTTCACAACTGGGGTGCCACAACAGGAAAGGCTCTGTTCTTAGTACCTTCCCACCTCACTTCATTTGACAGCGGCTTCCAGAGAAAGACCGCTGAAGATAATCTTAGGGAGGTATATATGGGAGAAGATGATCCTTCTGGTAACCCTGCCCCAAGCTGTTTAGGGCTTTAAATGTCATATCAGCACATTGAGTAGGGCCCAGAAATGAATGGGCAGCCAGTGCAGACAGAAAAGTAGGGGCAATATGATCATATTGTCCCAATTAACGGTCTCACTGCCCTGTTTTGGACCAGCTGAAATTTCTGGACCATTTTCAAAGGCAGCCCCACATAACCTGCCCTTCAACAAGTTCCCAGGGTGGCTTACAAAGAATTTGTACCCATCAGATATTAAGCAGTATGCCCTTGGAAAGGGAGGTCTTCCTTTGGTGGCTTCCCTGTAACAGGGGCAGGAAGGTCTGTGGCCATTCCCCCAGTGGTGAAGAAGGCAAAAACAGGGGCATTCTGGGGTGGGTGGGTGATGGGTGATGGGATGGATTGTGTTTGATTCCAAAGTTTCGAATCCCTCCCTCTCCCCTGACACACCCATGGAATAGGGGGAGCAGTCCAGCTCTGGAGGGGGCGTAGCTGTTTTCCCTTACACTAGGAATAATGGGAGGGGAATTCTAAGCAAACACAAAAACTGCAGAAAAGGAAGTTGCGGGTGAAAGGAGGTGGGGGAAATAAAGAGACAAGACAAAACTAGTTGGTGTAAAACATCGGGCCACATTTACTGACAATTGGCTCAATCTGCGGAGGGAAACTTAAGTGGGAATTTCACTACGCCAGACTAGTCTGGCCTTGTATTGGGCAAGACATTTGATGCCTGTGGAGTGGCATAGTTGATAGCCACCCCTCAGAACTGCCCAAATGTTTGGGGCAGGAGTAGGGGTGCACGAAAGTCACTTACCTGGTCTCGCAGCTTTTCGCAGTGGGGGGGAGGCGCTTCGCTGCTCTCCCCGCGAAGTTCAGGACGGGGGGGGAGGCTTCCCGCCTCGGCCGGCCGAAATTCAGGCCGGGGAGGAGGCGCCTCGCCTCGCCCGGCCGCGAACTAAAAAGTAAAAAAAAAGAACGCCCCCGTGGTAGGCTACGTGACGATTAACGTAGCCTATCACGGCTAGATCTGCAAAGTCAGCCGTGATAGGCTACGTGACAATTTACGTAGCCTATCACGGCTGACTTTGCAAATCTAGCCGTGATAGGCTACGTTAATCGTCACGTAGCCTACCACGGGGGCGTTTTTTTTTAAATTATTATTGGAATGGAGGCGGCGGCAGCCGGTCGAAAGACCGGCTGCCACCCCCGCCCCTGACGAAGACCTGACGAACCGCCGGCCGGACCCGTCGCCGGGAGGGACATTTGGGAAAGTTAAGTCCCGTCCCGGGGAGGGGGGTGCGGGGTGGGGGTGGAGAATTTCTCCCTGAAACTTCTTTGGGGGGCCGAACACGTTGGCGCTCGGCCCCCCGAAGTTTCGGGGAGAAATTCTCCGCCATCCCTAGGCAGGAGGCCTTCCTCTGTCACCCCCCCTCAGGCCGCAAAACTCCGAGTGGGTGAGGAGAGTCGGCCTCAAAGGTAATCCGTATCTTCCAACTCAGGCCGCATAACCCTGAGCTGGAAGCCTCAGGCCTTACCAATCGCCTGAAACAGTGCCTCATAACGCTCACCAGCCCTATACCCCATCCAAAGTTCCTGCGCATAACCGCCTCTTTAGCAATGTGACCAAATCAACCTGAGTGATTAAATCGGACCAAAACGACCTACGTTAACTCCCATACTCCACTTCCAATGTGAAGTAGGCAAAAAGACACATCGCCAAGGCCGATGAGACTGTGAGCCAAAAATTCCTTCGCAGCCCCCAAAAGAACGACCAGTAAAACCCGCACTGCATACAGGGTGGGAGGGAGGGAGCCGTGAAGCAAAGAGGAAGGAGGGAGGAGCCCCATAGCTTAACACGGCCGGTAAGTGCCTCCCCTCCCTGCTGGTGCCACCTCAGAACGCCAATGGCATTCTCCTTGTCCTGGCTCCCCCCCCCCCACAAAATCCCTCCCATGGACAGGCAAGCCAGATGTGGGGGGACGGTACAAATGAAAGAACAGGGGTTAAAAGCCATATGGCATTCTGTCCAATATGAGTCCACACGCTCTCCTGACCTTGCAGGATTGCTCTGCCTACTGATCAGGCGACGGGAGCTAACAACTCACACCAACGTTCTAGTAAGGCATTCCCCCGAAAGGCCACAACAGGAACAAAATTAGCACTTTTAGGCTGGCTTTGCAGTTTGGTGTTTTTGTTTTCATGATTTCTGCTGACTGCTTTTCTGCTGCTCTTTTCAACTGTGGTGTTTTAATGTATTCCATTCAATTTGCTTTGGCGTTTAATTTTTTGCAAGCCACCCTGGGAACTCATGGAAGGGCGAGTTACACAGCCCTGAAAACCAAGCTAACAAACCAAAATAAAAGCAGAAAGAAAGATTTTCCAGGAGCTGGGATCAGGAAATAGGGACTCTCCACGGTTAATAGGGCAGGCTGGCACATTTCCACCTGGCTTCACCTGAGCTCACCCCTGATGTCCTCTGCCTAAGCAACTCCATCTGTCAACCAGCTCGAGGGACGATGTTTGCCAAACCATCCCAGGTGGGGTCTTAGCAAGTATTGGAGTTCAGCTCATTTAAAAGAAACCAAAACAACACAGAACCTCAAGTTTCAAGGTAACTGCTGGCATTTGGAGAAAACTTTTGCCCGTCATGCTAGTAAGAAAAAAATGAAAAACAAAATAGTCCCAATTCTTGAAGTGCACAGACAGGAAGATGGAACCTATGACCCTTCACATTATGAAGGTGCATTGTACAGAGAATGCTGGATCTGACCAAAGGTCCACCTAGTCCAGCATTCTGTTCACAGAGTGGCCAACCAGCTGCTCATAGGAAACTCACAAGCACGGCATGAGTGCAACAGCACCCTCCCACCCATGTTCCCCAGCAACTGGTGTACATAGCCATACTGCCTCCGATACTGGAGGCAGCATATAGCCATTGGGACTACTAACCACTGATAGCCTTCTCCTCCAGGAATTTGTCTAACCCCCTTTTAAAGGCATCCAGATTGGTGGCCATCACCATGTCTTGTGGTAGCGAATTCCATAGTTTTAACTATGTGAGTGTGAAGAAGCCCTTCCTTTTATCTCTCCTGACTCTCACCAATCAGCTTCATGGGACGACCTCAGGTTCTAGCATTATGGGAGAGGGAGAAAAATGTCTTCCTCTCCCCTTTCTCCACAGCATGCATAATTTTGTACAGCTCTATTATGTCTCCTCACTCACCTTCTTTCCAAGCTAAACAATCCCAGCTGTTGTAACCTTCCCTTATAGGGGAGATGCTCCAACTCCTTGATCATTTTAGTTGCCCTTTTCTACACTCTTTCCAGCTCTTGTTGTTGTTGTTGTTTATTCGGTCAGTCGCTTCCAACTCTTCGTGACTTCATGGACTAGCCCACGCCAGAGCTTCCTGTCGGCCGTCACCACCCCCAGCTCCCCCAAGCTCGACTCCGTCACCTCCAGAATATCATCCATCCATCTGGCCCTTGGTCGGCCCCTCTTCCTTTGGCCTCCCACTTTCCCTAGCATCAGCATCTTCTCCAGGGTATCCTGTCTTCTCATCATGTGGCCAAAGTACTTCAGTTTTGCCTTTAATATCATTCCCTCAAGTGAGCAGTCTGGCTTTATCTCCTGGAGTATGGCCTGGTTTGATCTTCTGGCAGTCCAAGGCACTCTCAGAATTTTCCTCCAGCACCACAGTTCAAAAGCATCTATCTTCCTTCGCTCAGCCTTCCGTATGGTCCAGCTTGCAGCCATAGGTTAATACGGGCAATACCATTGCTTTAACCATGCGGACCTTTGTTGTCAGTGTGTTTCCAGCTCTACAATATCTTATTTTAGGGTCAGACCACTGGTATAGTGAGCCTGGCCTTGTATACTCTAACTGGCATTGGCTCCCCAGGGTCTCAAGCAGCCTCGGACAGCACATCATGAAACTGTAAAGGCAATATTTTGCACATAAAGCATCGGCTCTACCATCTAATCTGTTATTGCCTGCTCTGACTGGCTGGAGATGTGAGGGGTACAACCTGAAACCCTCTGGAAGGAAAGGGCATGCTTTACCACTGAGTTCTGGCCCCTTCCAAGAATGTAGGAAGTTGCCTTATTCTGAGCATTGGTCCAGCTAGTTCAGTATTGTCAACACCAACATTCCCCCAACCTGGTGCCCTCCAGCTATTCTGGACTTCAATTCCCATCAACTCTAGCCAGGGGGCAACAGCCAGGAACATGGAGTGTTGCAGTCCAAAACATCTGAAGGGTACCAGGTTAGTGAAGCCTGGTCTACAATGGCTCTCCAGGGTTTGAAACAACGGGTCTTACTCAGCCTTACCTGGAGATGACAGAATTTGAACCTGGGACCTTCTGAACACAAAACCTGGTGCTCTACCACTGAGTTAAGTCCCCTTGGTGGACACTGTGGCTCAACCAAAATAGAGATTCTTCCACCTTGACTTAGGCTATATTCCTATGCCCACTTACCTGGTAGTATGCCTCAATGAACTCAGTGGGGCTTACTTTTGAGTAGATATGTATAGGATAGTCCTCTAAATGTCCAAATTCTATATTTATTCCAGGTGCTCCTTAGTTCAGGAGCAGGTCAACAGCAATTTCGCCAGTGCCACCCTATCCATATTTACTCAGCAGTATGTCCCACTGTATTCAGTGGGGTTCCTTTCCAAGTAAGTGTGCACAGGATTGGAGCCTAAGAGCAGAATTTGGTGCAAAAAGATGGCAATGATCCCCTCTCCTGTGTGGAATGATGAACAGGGTCATCTTGTCCAGGTACTGAGCAATTGCTCTATGCTGACACCTTCTCTTTGAGTTTGATCCAGATGGTGACATAAATGATTCCCATGTTACTGTGCAATCACATAGAACTTGCCAGGTGAGGTGAACCATGGAAAGTGCTTTTTTTTAGGGGTCAAAACATTGCCACTGTGCAATCTGTATACTTTATCATTATTATTAGAGCTAAGCTGAAATTTCTCAGAAGACATTTTCCTGAGAACATTTCTGAGGTACCAATTCATCTAAGCAAATTTTTATAATCAATTCTGGCACTGGAGCACGCATGGTTTATCGAGGCTTTCAGTTCCTTCAGTTCCTTTGCATCTTATTTCCTGTCTATATTACAGATGGTCACTTGCACACTGATAAAAAATACTACTCCCCCCCACCCCCTAAAGCAAATGCTGGAAGCAAGCATCTGGTTGGCCCCTGCTGAAGGCGAAGAGTAGTATCCAATGTTAGTCCTACATAGAGCAGACCCATGAATGAGACTTAAGTTAGTCACAACTAATTTAAGTCCCATGCATTTCAATAGTTCTACTCTACATAGGACTAACATTGGATACTACCCCAAAGTGCCGGACTAGACCAGGGCTGGGGAGTGTCTGGTCCTCCATATGTTTTGGACTTCAGCTCCCATCAGCCCCAGCCAGCATGGCCAATGGACATGGATGATGGGAGTGATAGTCCACTGATATCTGGAGGGCCACAGGTTCCACACCTCTGTTTTAAGGGGTTCAGGGCTGTGTACAAGGTTCTACCCTCCCCATTGATCGTCACAACCCTGCAGGGGCTGAGAGATGGTGACTGACCCAAAGCCAGCCAGTAGTCCAACAACATCTGGAACTCCATAGGTTCCCAACTCTTGCCCTTGGGTCTGAACCAACAAGATTGTTTTGATGTTCTTATGTTCTAACTACTTCAGAGGCTGTGACGACACTTGGAGAACTAGAGGTTTTAACAAGAGAGGCATCTCAAAGAGAGAACACAGATTTGCCCAATGCACAAGGACATTTTGCAATCCATTGCTATATTTATACAAAGCATGTCACAAGGCCACTGTTTATTTAAGTCCGGGTACTTTTGGAAGACGAATCTGTTGTGCTAAAAAGAAGTTGTGTCATCTGTTCCTTCTTCCTGCTTGAGATTGCCCTAGCAGGGACCATTCTTGTGAATGAAGTGTAAATAATGGCTGCCTTCCACTTGGACAAGCAAATGGGATTGAGTTTCCATGGACATCCACAAGCTGACGGATGCCAGCTAAATTGCGCACGGCTTCCTTGGCAAACAGGGCAACACTCCGGAGAAGGAACATCAAGCCTTCTAGCCCATTAAGGAAGGGCAGGGGGCTTGTGCTCCAACAAAATAAAAATTAGATCTTCACAGCAGAGAATGATCAAGAGACATGTTTCAGGGAGGTAAATCACATGGCCAAATGGAAGTGGATATTCTCTCCATCTCTGCTGCTTCTACTAGTGCCTATTGACCCTTATGTAGCGCTGTGCCAAAATCTGTCCTCCAATTTCCTGGAAGTTTTCTTCCCCTGCAAAAGAGGCTTCCATTTTTCTGCCTCAGGGCACTTCAGAATTTATTTAGAATTTCTTTTGGTGGTGTTTTTGAGCTTAACCTATACCAATCACTGTGAGTGGCTGAGGGTTCTGTGTGTTCTCTCTCTCTCTCTCTCTCTCTCATTCATTCATTACATTTATATCCTGCCTTTTTTCCTCCTTAAGGAACCCAAGACGGTGTACATAGCCCTCCTCTGCCATTTTATCTTCACAACAACAGCCTTGTGAGGTGGGTTGGGCTGAGAGTCTATGACTGGCCCAAAGTCACCCAGTGAGCTTCCATGGCCGAGTGGGACTAGAACCCGGATCTCCTGACTCCCAGTCCAACACTCTAGCCATTGCACCACACTGGCTCTCAACATCTATTACACATCTCTTTATTGCTCTGCAGCCTCCCTGGCTGCCCACGCGTCCTGATCTGAAAAAGCCCCATGGTGGGAGTTACCTCATGATGTCTGAACCCCTGCTTGCAAAAATTCAGCAGTGGGGGGTGGCAAAATGGGGGAGTTTTGTGGAAAGGAAAATGGCACCTATCATGAAGAGCAGTGGGTGGCATTGATGATGAGTCCCCCCTTCCTGAAAAATAGGCCAGAACGGCTCCCCCAAATTGCCACCTGAGAATGGGTCAGCAATGTTTTTTAGGGGGGAAGAATTTTTGCTCAGCTGTAAATACTGACCTACCATAACATCATTTTGGAGCCAAGTGAAGAGGTTTTTTTTACTGAACCAGATCTTTTAAACAAACAAATGCTTTAAATAAACCGTAGACTCTCACCATTTTAGGGTTGCAGGTTTTAAAATCTGAGCTGGTAAGTGTTTTATTTTCTCTCTGCTAGAAGGAAATGTTTATGCTGTTTTTTGCGGCTGTTTTTAATGGCTGCATAATTTATTTTTAATATTGTATCCATTTGGCTTTTTGCCCCATAAGCCGCCCAGAGAATATTTGTTGATTGGGGTGGGGGGAATATAAATGTGATTCATTCACTGAATTATTTCTTTATTGTTAGAATTTGAAAGCTGTTTTTGACAAGATCCTTCCAAGTGACTCACAACATTTTGTTGTTGTTGTTGTTGTTTTAATTGATGAAAAATAATAAAAAATAAACCATTATTGGTTATACAAATAAATGGCAGGCAAAATAAATTTAACTGTAGTTCTCTTCCTCTTCCTCCTCATAACACATAAAACCAATAAAAGGCCAGGCAGTGTGGGAGGGGGCAGTAAAATTCAGTTATGGTATGGTAAAAAGCAAGGTCTTAAAATGGCATCTAAGAGCACAATCCTATGCATGTTTAGACAGAAAAGAGTCCTACAACTCCCAGCATTCCCCAGCCTGCATGGCTGGCTGGGGAATGCTGGGAGCTGTAGGACTTTTTTCTGTCTAAACCTGCATAGGATTGTACCCTAAATTGTCTTGCACATCTGGCCAGGGAGATCCGGGTTCTAGTCCCCACTCAGCCGTGGAAGCTCACTGGGTGACTCTGGGCCAGTCACAGACTCTCAGCCCAACCCACCTCACAGGGTTCTTGTTGTGAGGATAAAATGGAGAGGAGGAGGAGGATTTTTGCAATTTTAAAATTTTTGCAAGCAGGGGTTCAGACATCATGAGGTAACTCCCCCCATGGGGCTTTTTCAGATCAGGACATGTGGGCAGCCAGGGAGGCTGCAGAGCGATAGAGAGATGTGTAACAGATGTTGAGAGCCAGTGTGGTGCAATGGCTAGAGTGCTGGACTGGGAGTCAGGAGATCCGGGTTTTAGTCCCCACTCGGCCATGGAAGCTCCCTGGGCGACTTTGGGCCAGTCACAGACTCTCAGCCCAACCCACCCCACAGGGCTGTTGTTGTGAGGCTAAAATGGAGAGGAGGAGGATAATGTAAGCCACTTTGGGTTCTTTGCAAGATTACAAAAAAGAAAAGAAAAGGTGGGCTATAAATGGAGTGAGTGAATGAACGAATGAATGAATAAAATATTCCAAATTGGGGCATCCTATAAAAAAGGGATTTATTTATTTATTTATTTATTTATTTATTTCATTTTATGACGCCTAATCGCCAAAGCTCTCCAGGCAGTTCACAAACAATTAGTTGCACTAATGCTTACTGCTACTACAACTATTGCTCCCGCTACTGCTACTGGTTGCTTTGGCTTCCTGCATGCCAGCCATGCCCTCTCCAAGAGGCTCCATCCCCTTTCCTGCCCCAGATGTTTCCCATTATTCTTTTCCAACATAACATTCCATGGCTACAGAGCATGTTAGATCTTCACTGGGCTAAGGGGGTTGAGCCCTTTAGGTTTTCTTTTCTTTTTTTAAGAAGAGGTTATTTTTCAAACTTCTGTAAACCTCAGGACTACCCCGAGCACGCTGATACCTCTCCTTTGTTTCAGACTAGCTCTGTTTGGGTGCCGTTTCTGTCGGTGCTCACCGCCAAGGCTCTGGGGGAAACGTTCCTGCTCCTCAGTCAACAGGCTCTAACGGGGGCAGCCCTGGGATCACCACCCTTTTAACTTCCCACAATGCTGCAGAACGATGCTTGGTCAGGGAAAACTGTGGGGAAATTAACATGGTGACTAGATCCAGCTGCCTGGCATTGCTCAGAGTGCAATGCTCAGCAGGGAAGTGAAATCCCTCCTCACCTGTTTTCAAGCAACGTGATTTAGTGGTCCAAATGCTGGGAAAACAGTGATGGACCAACACTGGGGGTGCATGCTGGTATGGCATCATCTCGCTGGATTAATGATGACTGCACAGTCCATCCAGGAAAGGCCCATTCTCTCATTTATGGATCACCACCTCCCATATGGGCCTGCCCAGACCCTAAGATCATCTTCAGGGGTTCTTCTCTGGGAGCCCCTGCCAAAGGAAGTGAGGCAGGTCACTACCAGGAAAAGGGCCTTTTCTGCTGTGGCACCCTGGCTCTGGAATTAGCTCCCTAGAGAGTTCAGTTTCACCTGGCACCTACGCTGTACTCCTTCCAGCACCAGGTGAAGACCTTTTTATTTTGTGTGTTGTTTATTGCATTTATATCCCATCTTTTCTCCTCTGGCAAGGAAGCCAAGGCAGCTTACATGATCTTCCTCCTCCTCTCCATTTTATCCTCACAACAACAACCTTTGAGGTAGGTTGGGCTGAGAGTCTTTGACTGGCCCAAGCTTCCATGGCCGAATGGGGATTAGAACCCGGATCTCCCAGCTCCCAGTCCAACACTCTCACCACTACACCATGCTGGCTCTCTTTTATTTTCCCAGCATTGTAGCATTTTTGCTTCCTAGTCTCTTTAGCTCTGGTGTTTTAAATCTGTATTTTAAGCCTCTGCACTCTTGCTAGGTTTTTATTCTAGTTGTACTGTTACATTGTGGTTTTAAGCTTTCATATTTTATATTCTCTTACACAGTGCCTTGTGGTTTTAATGTTTGTGAACTGCCCAGAGAGCTTCGACTATTGGGTGGTAAGTAAGTAAGTAAGTAAATATGAGAGTCTACTCCTCCCCTCTGAGCCAAGCCCATAGTAAAACACAAGACTCCATAGAGTCACAAGATGGAGAGAAACCCTGAATTTCCAGGTCCCAGTCCTTCCCTGAAACAATGATGGGACCTTGGTTTTGATAGTTGTTGTTGTTCAGTCGTGTCCGACTCTTCATGACCCCATGGACCACAGCACACCAGGCCTTCTGTCCTGCGCTCTCTCCCGGAGCGTGCCCAAGTCCATATTCATTTGCCTAATGGCAACTCTGAAATCAAGCATTCTCCCCACACTCACACCCCATAAGTCCCCAAATATCTTATTGGCTCTCTTGGATTTCAGTGAAGATATTCCCCAAACCATTTCCACCAGAGATCCCAGGCCGAGTGGTGTCGCCAGGGTCTGCTGTAAACAGTCGTGCGAGTGGCAAATGCCAGCTCTGACCACACGTTCTCATTCAGCAAAGGTCAAGAGAACAATTTTTCATTTTAAAAACAGCTGCGTGATGAAAGAACAGAACTTTCTCATACTCTGGATGAAAACAAACAAAACAGTAAGCATGCCTCTCCCCGCTGAAGACATCAGCAACCATTTTTTAAATTAGGGATGCCACTGACATGTAGGGATGGACGAAAGTCCCTTACCTGGTCCCGCAGCTTGCTTCACAGTGGGGGGGAGGCGCTCCGTTCCTCCCACCAAAATTATTGGCGGGAGGGAGGCGCCCCATCCCTCCCCACCGAAATTCTGGCCGGGGGGGAGGTGCCCCGTCCCTCCGGCTGAAATTCTGGCCGGGGGGGAGGCGCCCCGTCCCTCCGGCCATGAATCCTCTGCTCCTGCCGGGTCGCAAATGGCGGCGGCCGTAGCCGCCGCCATTTGTGTCCCTGCAGTCAGCCGTGATAGTCTATGTAAATCCTTACGTAGCCTATCACGGCTGACTTCGGGGGGAAAAAAAAGCGCGTACGCAAATGGCGGCGCCCATGGGCGCCGCCATTTGCATACGCACTTTTTTTTTTCTCCCCAAAGTCAGCCGTGATAGGCTACGTAAGGATTTATGTAGCCTATCACGGTGTTTTTTGAAAATCTAGCCGTGATAGGCTATGTAAATCCTTACGTAGCCTATCACGTTTGTTTGTTTGTTTTACTGGGAAATGGCGGTGGCGGCAGCCAGTCGGAAGACCAGCTGCCGCCGCTGCCGGACCGCCGCCAAACTGCTGCCAGGAGCCGCCAGCACCAGGGACATTCAACAGAGGTAAGTCCCATTCCGGGGGGGGGGGTGGCGGACCGTTTCTCCACCAATTTTGGGGGGCTGAATGCGTTGGCATTCGGCCTCCCAGAGATTCGTGGAGAAATTCTCTGCCATCCCTACAACGTGAACGTAGTCTGTTTCTAGGTCAAATCCAGTAAGTTTACCGTTCCAAAACATGTAACAAGCCAAGACCTCAATCCAATAAACTTTAACATCTTTGTAATTCAAACCGAGATTGATGGCAAATTAATTTGTTTTCTGCACCTGTGCAGTCTGCAAGACTAAACATAGATTCCACCATTTTTGCCCGTTCTCAAGCTTTTGGTTCTTGCAACAAAGCCCACATGGAATCAGCCAATCGGAGATGGGCACATTGCAATGAATGATGTCATGACACATGGGTTTGGCGGGTAAAAACAGAATGATTATGCATGCCATGTTCCCAAGATGCACTTTGGTGATGTGCACACACAAGAATGCAGAGATACTTCAAAATCTTGAACTAATGGAGAATTTTCAGCAGAGTTTGTAATGCTGGATTTGTAACTTGGAAAGCTAATGATGATTTCTTGATGGGGTCAGTTTTCCATCACTATTTTTTAATGCACCTGATAGGATAAATCTGTCCAACTAAATATGCTGCGTTGACTAAAAGGAGGGTTTTCCAGTCTCTTGGGGGAATGGATTGGGGGGGGGGGAGCAGCTGCTCTCTGGACAAGATAATCAGGGACAAACAGCATCTGCCTGTGCTCTTACTAACTATGTTCAGAGAAGAAAAAGAGCCTAACATAGCCTTCCCCCAACCTGATTCCCTCCAGATGTTTTGGACTTTAATTCCCATCAGCCTCAGCCAGCTGGAAAAGTTAGAATTAAACTTTTATGTGGTTTGGTGTTGTCCCCCCAACTCCACCAGGAAAAGGGCCTTGTAGCAGCATGCAAATCAGAAAGGTTGTGCTCTTTTCCCCCACGCTTTTGCTGCCACTCTAAAAGTGCTGAGTAACAAAACCACCACACATGAATGAGCTGAGTCAACAGGGCAGACCATCCAGCTTGCCAGCTCTTCTTAAAACAGCAGCGACCGACTTCCTTCGGCACATGAGCCGGGCTTGCTGCATCCAACTGCAATTCTCCTGCAGGTATGTTAGGAAGCCAGCCACATTAAATCCAACCCTACGATACGGCTCTGGTGGATCCAATGAGTATTCACTAGTGACAGGGAAGACTTTATTTTGGTTCTCATTTTGTTAAGAACAATTTCTCACTTCCCGAATTAATATGCAGTGATTCTTCGGTACTCACACTTTTCAAAATTTCACGATGCAGTTCTCTGAACAAAAACTGCACGTGCTGGGGGAAAATGCATGTATTGGTGGGAAAAATGGCATTGCGTTATGAAAAACTGCTTGGAAAAATGCAAAAGTAAGCACAATTGTGAACAATTGTGCATATTAGAAAAATGCACATGAAATTGCATACAATTTTTTGTGCAAACTATTTTTTTTAAATTCACAAACTGATGCAGAAACCAGATATAACTCTCTTTAAAAACAGATTTGGGAGAAACCAAAACAAACATACAATCAGGGCCAGAAATACTGGAACACGGATAACTGTTTTGGCAGACAGCCTCTGTACACCACCACATTGAAGGTGAAAGGAAACACGCCCAGATGGGAGCGAAGTCAGGACTTTCAGCTGTAATCCAAGGGGTTTGACAAAAGTGGGGCACTAACCATTCAGGAAGGACAGGACATTCAGGAAGGACAGCCAGTGGCATACATACACACTCATCATTGGTGGCTCATAAGTAATGGAACAACTGGCTGACAAGCCGCTGCATGGTCAGGTGTGGCCTGTTTCCTGGGTACCCCATGACCAAACAAGGAGATAACACGCCTGGAGGTGGTTCTGAGTGTTACATTTGCATTTGGTAGCTGATCACTGGAACCCCCAACATGAGGTCGAAAGAGGTGTCCATTAGAGATGTACGAAAGTCACATACCTGTTCGAAGGGTGACATTCGTGGGGGGGGGAGGTGCTCTGTCCCTCCCCCCAAAATGCTGGCTGGGGGGGGAGGCGCTCCGTCCCACCCCCAAGAAATTCTGGCCGGCCGGCTCTGCTCCGCAGGGATTCTGTGGAGCCGCCGGCTGGCTCCACCAGCGGCCGGACATCTGGCCGCTGGCTAGCAGGGACACAAATGGCGGCGGCCGTAGCCGCCGCCGTTTGCGTCCCTGCAGTCAGCCGTGATAGGCTATGTAAATGTTTACGTAGCCTATCACGGCTGATTTAAAAGAGAAAAAAAAAGTGCGTACGCAAATGGTGGCGCCCATGGGTGCCGCCATTTGTGTTCCTTATTTTGGCACGTCTTAGTCTACGTAAACATTTACGTAGACTAAGACGGCGAAAATAAGGGGAACGCAAATAGCGTAGACGCTACACTATTTGCGTTCCCCTTATTTTCGCCGTCTTAGTCTACGTAAATGTTTACGTAGACTAAGATGTGCCAAAATAAGGAACGCAAATGGCGGCACCCATGGGCGCCACCATTTGCGTACGTGCATTTTTTTTCTCTTTTAAATCAGCCGTGATAGGCTACGTAAACATTTACGTAGCCTATCACGGTGTTTTTTAAAAATCTAGCCGTGATAGGCTATGTAAATCTTTACGTAGCCTACCACGTTTTGTTTTTTTTTTAAACTGGAAATGGCGGCGGCGGCAGCCAGTTGGAAGACTGGCTGCCACAGCCGTTGAACCGCCGCCAGAGCCACCGCCGCCAGGAAGATCCACCCAAGGTAAGTCCCATCCCGGGGCGTGGCGGGGGGTGGCAGACCGTTCCGCCACCGATTTTGAGGGGCCGAATGTGCTGGCATTTAAAAAAAGACGTGATAGGCTACATAAAAATTTACATAGCCTATCACGGCTAGGTTTAAAAAAAAAACCGTGATAGGCTACATAAATTTTTATGTAGCCTATCATGGCTGAGTTAAAACAACAACAACAACAACACGCGTACGCAAATGGCGGCGGCCGTGGCCGCCGCCATTTGCATTCCTTATTTTGGCACATCTTAGTCTACATCAAGATTTACGTAGACTAAGACGGTGAAAATAAGGGGAACGCAAATAGCGTAGCGGACGCTATTTGCGTCCCTGCAAGCCAGCGGCCGGATGTCCGGCTGCTGGCGGAGCTGGCCGGCGGCTCCGCAGAATCCCTGCGGAGCACAGCCGGCCGGCCAGGATTCGGGGGGGGGGGAGGAACAGAGCGCCTCCCCCCCAATCCAGGATTCCGGGGGGAGGGACGGAGCACCTCCCCCCCCACCATCAGCATAATCCGCGAAAGGTAAGTGATTTTCGTACATCCCTACAAGAACGCTCTTGAGGAGGTAGGCATGTCATTGTCAACATATACAGTCAAGAGACAGCTTTATGAATGTAAATACAGAGGCTTCACAACAAGGTGCAAACCACCGGTAATGCTCAAGAACAGAAAGGCCAGATTAGCCTTCACCAGCAAACACCTAAAAAAGCCTGCCCAGTTCTGGAATAAGATTTTTTGGACTGATGAAACCAAGATTAACTTGTATCCGAATGATGGGAAGAGAAAAGTATGGAGAAGGAAAGGAACAGCTCATGATCCAAAGCATACCACATCATCTGTCAAACATGGTGGAAGCAGTGTTATAGCATGGGCATTTATGGCTGCCAATGGAACTGGGTCACTGGTGTTTATTGATGACCTGACTGCTGATAAAAGCAGCAGGATGAATTCTGAAGTGTATAGGGCTATACTTTCTGCTCAGATTCAGCTGAATGCTGCCAAACTGATAGGACGCTGCTTCATATTGCAGATGGATAATGACCCAAAACATACAGCAAAAGCTACCCAAGAGTTTCTCCAGGCAAAGAAGTGGGATGATCTTCAATGGCCAAGTCAGTCACCTGATCTCAACCCAATGGAGCATCCTTTTCACTTCCTGAAGACAAGACTGAAGGTAGAAAGACCCACAAACAAGCAGCAGCTGAAGGCAGCTGCAGTAAAGGCCTGGCAAAGCATCTCAAGGGAGGAAAGTCAGCATTTGGTCATGTCCATGGGTTCCAGACTTCAGGCAGTCATTGACTGCAGAGGATTTTCATCCAGGTATTACAGGCCATCCTTAAGTCTGAAATGATGTTGGTTTGTTCCATTACTTATGAGCCACCAATGATGGGTGTGTATGTATGCCACTGGCTGTCCTTCCTGAATGGTTAGTGCCCCACTTTTGTCAAACCTAGGGGTGAACGAAAGTCACTTACCTTTTCTCGCAGCTTGTTCGCGGTGGGGGGGAGCGCTTCGCTGCTCCCCCCGCGAAGTTCAGGCCAGGGGGGGGAGGCTTCCCGCCTCGCCCGGCCGAAATTCAGGCCGGGGGGGGAGGCTTCCCGCCTTGCCCGGCCGAAATTCAGGCCGGGGAGGAGGCTTCCCGCCTCGCCTGGCCGAAATTCAGGCCGGGGAGGAGGCTTCCCGCCTCGCCCGGCCGCGAACATGAAAGTAACAAAAAAAAAAATAGCGTTGCCCTTATTTTCGCCGTAGTCTCTCCCACACTGGAGGCCTTCAAGACGAGGCTGGACAGCCATTTGTCAGGGATGCTTTGACTTGGATTCCTGCATTGAGCAGGGGGTTGGACTCGATGGCCTTGTAGGCCCCTTCCAACCCTACTATTCTATGAATCTATGGGTTTCCACCTTTTCTTTTCCTGTTGGGCTCTTCATCTTTAACAGCTATAAGGCAGGCAGGTACAACACGGTCCTATCCATTCTGGGAATAACTGTACCGATTGCATATGCAAATATGTGCATTCCCCAAAATGTGCATTTCCACGCATATGCTGGCGTGTGAATTTGCACGATCACCATTTCATTTTGCACAAAATGGCGACTGCATGACTCAATGAGGCCACTGGGATGAGTGGAGGCTGCTTGCTGAGCGTGAGCAAGGGGTGAGCCGGGGCAGGTGCTCGGCAAGCAGGGCTTGCGGGTGCGGGCAGGGGTGGGGGTTGTTCCACCAGATTCCCTGATGGAATTGGGCACCCATGCCATCCCTAAATGTGACACCAAGACCACATTGTGATAACTTATCAGGAAAGAGATCCTGGGGTCATGGTGGATAGCTCAATGAAAACATCAACACTATGTGTGATGGTGGTGAAAAGGGCTAGGAAGTATTAGGAAATCAGCCAGCATCTTAACGCTTTAATACAGCCTTTCCCAAACTGGTGCCCCCCAGATGTTTTGGACTTCAATTCCCATCAGCCCCAGCCATCATGAACAATGGTCAGGACTGCTAGGAGCTGTGATTCAAAACATCTGGAGGGCACCAGGTTGGGGATGGTTGGCTTAAGAGTGAATTTCTGTGTGGAAAAACTTTACGTTCTATTCCTTGATGGTATTCTAAACAAAATCCGGGGCTCGGTGTATGTCTTTTGCACCAGGTTGGGGAAGGCTGTCTTAACAGAAGTCCACGCTATGGTCACATTTGGAATACCGTTTGCCCCATCTCAAAAGAAAATGGAACCAAAATGAACCAAATTTCCCTAATACCCACACTCTTAATGCAACTTTCCCTACTATACTCATTTTTGTATGCAACGTTTTGTGCTGAGAAGCGCATCACAAAACGTGAATGAAGATTTTGTTTGTAACATTGTGCAACCAGAATTAAAATTTAATTAGAAAAAATAATTTAAAAAAGACATTTGGAGAAGTGAGCAATTGAAAGAATAACTGTCTTCTGACCAGCAGATTAGTCCAGGAGGTGCAAATTAGGTTAGTTCACTTAAAAAATCCAGATCAACCAAAATTCTCCCCCATCCTTTTCTGCAAGGAGAAAAGCATTTCCACTTGTGCAAGACAGCCCTGCTCAATTCCTTGAGTTTGCCCTTCCTGTTGCAGTCAGATAGTGTAAAATTTTGTGGATTGTCAGGTGCCTTTCATTCCACCATCTGCCCATTGATAGAATCAGGGTTGTGTGTGTTTTTTAAGTTTCCAAATTTGTGCAAATTCAAATTTGCACAAATGTACACATGTGAAAATGCTCAAATCCCCCTAAGATGCAGATTTTCACGCTTTAGCCTAAGGTGGAAATGCACATTTTGGGCTGGGTTCTTTATTTTTTCCGTATTTTTCTGCCATGAAATTTGCACAAAATTCAGGAAAGCTAGGAAAACGGGTCTGCAAGTCCATGGAATCCTCCTGACAGAGCAAAATCCAGTCTGCTGTGGAATCTGTGGGTTGGATTCATAAAAATCCTAACTCATTTGGTTCCATTGCAAATTTCTCTGACATTCCTACCCACAGCACAGAATTACTTCATAAGATTCAGTGTTGCAAGACTTGTGAATGGCCACTTGCTTAGGTGACTTTAAAGGGGAGTCGACAAATTTATGGAGGAAGGTAGGTCTACCAGTGGCCATGATATCTAAATACTGAAATAATTGCTGAATTGAATTCAGTATGTCACTACCAGTTGGTGGTGGGGTGGCAGGCCATGGACACTGGGTAAGGTCTGATGTTGCTTCCATGCCGTTCTGGGTGGGCTACCTGAAGGCATCTGCCTGAATACTGTTGGAAAGAGATTGCTGGACTAAGATGGACTTTCAGTCTGGTCCTGCTGGGCTTTCCTTATGTTATCTTCATGTCATAGAGACAGGAAAGAAAGATGATTTTAATAAGTGTGGGTGTATCTGTCAGGTGCTCTTTCTCCTGCAAATATAAAGAACTTTGCAGATCTTGATAAGTTCTTCTCAAAAAATGAACTGAACAGATTTCTCACCCATCAGCACCAACCAAATTCAATGGGCACAGCCATTCTCAGCATGGAGAGGAAAAGAAAAGAAAAGAAAAAGCTTCCACTGCTGACACGAGGAGCTTGGAGAAAATGAGCACATGGCTTTGAGGATGGCATTCCATTCTCTAAGAGAATACCGCCCTGCATGTCTGTGTATTTGTGGCTTTGTGAGAACATTACCATCTTAGAGAGTTGTTCTCATATTTGACATGTTTTCTTGTACAGAACATGAAACCAAATTATATAGAGACGGCCACAGCTGCCCCGTTCTGGAACCGACATGCCTGCACTCCCTTGGTCGTTCCCTTCTTCTCATTATTGTGGTTTGAATTCAATCAAGTATAGCCTACTAGCATATTTCTATACCCGCTTGATTGACTGGTAGCACGGGGAAGAGAAGGAGGCAATTTTCTTGAATCCTCCTTTGCAAACGGAATTATGAAAACTCTGGCAAAGCCACTGAGCAACGCGTGCATGCGTGCGTGCGTATGCATGGACATTTGCCTGTTTGTTTATGTTTTTAGTGAGAGGTGAGCAGGGTCAAACTACCACGAAGCCTTCATGGACGGACAATGAAGGCATCTTCTCCATGCAATTTGTGCCCAACTGAAGAGGTATAGGAGACAAGGAAGCAAGGCAGCATTCGGGGAGCAATGCTTATCGACAACAGCAGCTAGACCATCAGGGGGAGGAGGGTCTCACTGCTATTTACAGGGACGGTACCCTGACTGGGTCAAGCACTGGCCCTTTGCGATTCTTGGCCTGAAATTGGTGCTTCCTCATAAGATAAAGCTGGAAATTCCCTGCAGAGAACTTTTGGCTTGAAGTTTGGGGTGGCAGGGCACAAAAGGATTTCTCAAACGGGGGACAATTTCAGTGTGTGTGTGTGTGTGTGTTTGGGAGAAACTTTTCAAAGTGTTTTGTGCATGGGAGGGGACTTAACATTGGCAGCTAGCTGTGGCAGTCTCTCCCTCTTTCTCCATCTCTTTTGATAACCTTAATTTTGGCAGCAAGTTGGGGGGAGGGCATTTTTTGTGTGTCATTCCTCCATACTCCCAGAATGTCCTGGAATAATGCTGCATCTGGGTCAATTTGGGGCCAGGAAAATGGTAGATACTCACGGCTGCCTGGCTGCCCTGCAACAAATATTTCCAAAATCTGTCACACATCCAAAACACAGCGAGCCCACCTACAACTGAAAATCTGCTGCCTGCTAATGCGGGTTTGAATTTGGAGGGGAGGGCATTTTGCTCAAGCGTTGGGGGGGGGGAAGGAACAAAATCCCTCCCACCCAATTAACTAGTATGTCTTCATTCCTATTTGCTGCCACTGGAGATATTTTAGTGCGGTGTTCTGTTGTTCATTATTTTATGTTTACTCTGCCCTTCTGTCATAGAACAATGGACAGCATTCATGGCTCCTCCCTCAGCCTGCATTTTACCCACACAACATCCTTGTGAGGTAGATTGAGGCTGAGAGTGACTGGAAGATGCCTGTTGGGTCATACGCGGTGCTCATGTCTCACGTGTTTCTCCCAGCCAGCCACGCATTCCTTCTTGTGCAAACAATCCTCCAGAAAGCCTAGCTGTGCTAATCCTTGCCATGGAGCAGAGGTCCCTGTAGCGTTCTCTCAGTTCCTTGTAAGGTGCCAAGATTCACAAACCCCCAGGTCTCTGGCAGCTGGGCTCAGGCATCTTACCCCCTAGACCAGCGGTCCCTAACCTTTTTTGCACCAGGGACCAGTCTCGTGGAAGAAAAGTTTTCCACGGACTGTGTGTGGGGGGGGAGGTTTCGCGGGCAGACTTGCGGCTGCTGGGACACAAATGGTGTCCCCAGAGCGGATGCCATTTGTGTCCCTGTTCTTTGCAGTAATAGGCTATGTAAAGATTTACATAGCGTATTACTTGACACCATTTGTGTCCCAGCAGCCAGAAGTCCGCCAGCAGCCGGAGCCGGCTGGCAGCTCCATGGACTTGCCGCGGAGCGGAGCTGGCCGGGGCCAGCGAGGATTCTGGGGGGGAGGGAGGGATTGCCTCCCCCCCCCGCAGACCCCCGCGGACCCAAGGTAAGGGGGTTTCACACACCCCTTCGCAGCCCGGTTCCTAACAGGCCACGGACCGCTCCCAGTCCATGGCCTGGGGGTTGGGGACCCCTGACCTAGACCAGTGGATCAGCTCTTGGCAGAGGGAGGCCTTGGCCTGATCATGGCTGCGCTGCAGCACCCCACACACTGGAGTGGTCATAGTACTGCTGCTTTTCAGCCAAACCAGATCAGCTGACCTGAAGAGCCAATCAGAGCCCACCTGGCCCTATATAACTGGTGCTACGGTCTCGGATGTCCCTCAGCCTGAGCAGTGTGCTCCTGAGGGAAGTTGCCGAACACCCTCACCTTGCTGTCTTGTCTGTCTGCTCCAGAACCTGACTCCTAGCCCATCTCTAACATTATCATTTGACTCTGGGCCTTAGGATCCCTGCCTGGCTGTCTCAGAACCAGTTGCCCAGCCAGCCCTGGACCACACAGCCTTTCCCTGAGCTTGGGTGAGGCCCGATGCTTCTCACTGTGAATTGGTCCTTGAGCACTTGGATCTCAGGCATTATTCATCTCACTCCAGGGCTCAGAATTCTGCCTCCCCTCATTTTTTTTTTCAAGCCAAACTAGATTAATCATCACCCAGCCCAACTTGTCGTATAGGAACAGCTCAACCACATTCTGGGGTTATTATCCAAGAAGTTCTGTTGCATGGAGAAAGACGGTGGCCCTATCCCATTTCTTTCCAAGCCAGCATCCCTTAAAAGTCCCCCTCCCTGGCTGCTCCCCATCACTTGGGACAGGATGGCTCATCTTCTCTCACCACCGCAGGGAACGTGCTGTGCCAGTGTTCCCAGCTGTGGGGACAAGGAAGGGAGCTGGCAAGATGCCCAGTCCAAGGAATGGAATGTCTCACGTTGCAGCAGATTTCAGCCATCACATACACACACACACACACAGAGACACACACACAGGGCTTGTTTGTAGATGGGATTGAGACAGGTAAGAAGGTCATGCCACTATGGCTTTGGCAACAGGTCTACAGGGCTGTTGGAACAGCCTGAGGTCCAGAACCTGGAGAGTAAAGGAGTTTGGGTGGCAGCATGCCCCCTCCAGACTTCCTATGCTTTAGGGATTTCCATTCCTTAAGTTTCAGGGGCAGCTCCTGCTATGAGACACATTCTCACTGGAGTTGTCAACTTGCTTCCAGGCTGTGCCATTTCTGACTGCTCACATGCCATAATGTTTCTGCACTGAAAAGATAACCCAACCCCCCATACTGAGAAAACTAGCATGTCAGGGAGAAGGTCTATGTACAGGGATTTGTTGTTGTTGTTGTTGTTATTGTTGTTGTTGTTATTATTATTATTATTGGCTGTGTGGAGAAGCACTTGATTGTATGACTTGCCCCATTGGCAGTCTGATATGCTACAGTCTAAGCCAGGGGTGGTCAGAAGGCAGATTAAGATCTACTGGTAGATCTCCAGGTGGTTTGTAGCAGATCAGCAAGGGTTTCCAGCTCCCAATGGTTTAGCAGCAGTGATGGCCAAAGGCCTACATTCCTCCTAAGTAGGGATGCTGGAGAAATTCGAGACGGATTAAAACGAGCTTGGATTTCTAAGAATCCGACCCACAGAATCCGCTGCAGAGTGACTCCCCCCCAGGCCGCACGGAATCTGTGGGCTTTCGGATGTTTTTTACATATAAATCCGTAGAAAAAGACGTACGTTTCTGCTGAGGAAACGTAGAATGGAATAGGGGACAAGACACTAGATGTTATGTACTGGGGTAAATTATGTAAATACTTACGCCAATATTTATGTAAATGTTTACGTAATTATTTCCGTATTTTTCCACATGATGGGAAAAAAAATATTCGCATCCGTCTGTGGGCAGATGATGGAACAAAAGGAGCCTGACAATCTGCAAAACACAGACGGAGCGGATTTTACACAGTCCGTACATCCCTACTCCTAAGTTAGGCTGCTGGAACCATCAAAGCTTGCAGGGAAAGCAGGAGTACATTTGTATGTGAGCTCCAGTTCGGGTACTGATAACCAATTCTGCTGAATGGGACTTCCAGCCCAAAGTCCTGCCCTGACAGCACCACTCAAGGTGGGTATGGCAGACACACATGGAACAGGGTGTACTGGCCCTCTTGGTATTTATTCCACTCTTCCCCTTAAATGACTCTTGAGTGAGAAAGAGAGAGAGAGAGGATTCATCCACAAAACCAAGGGGAAGTTGGTGAGAAAAAACACATTCCTCGTTCAATAAAACTGCTTAGAATCTTCTCTGACATCTTCCCTGTGCTTAGGCTGCATCTTCACTCAAAACCTGCCTCAGCCACATTCACCCATGACTTACACTGGCAACGACCAAACACAGTCAAGGATGCTGGGAAATCAGGAGAAACCATCAGTTGTCCCTTCTGTTGGAGGAACCAAAACTTGCAGAAAAGAGCTGTATGCAAAACTCTTGGCTATAGGAGAATCAGTAGAAAGGGTGCAGAACGTGAAACTCCCCAGACACTGGTGGACTGAAACTCCCATCAGCCCAACTCCAAAACCGTTTGGAAGGCCACATGTGTCTTCTTCACCCCTATATTAGAACACGAGAAGAACCCCATCTTGTTAGATGAAATGGGAAATCCATCTAGGGATGTGCGGACCCACACCCATCCAAGTTCTCCAGGTGCCCGCCAGCCCCTGCCCCCACTCGCTGGTCCTCGGACCGTGCTCAAGCCCCTCCTGCACTTGGCGATCAGCCTGCATTCACCCCGGCAGCCTCATCAAGCTCTGTGGTGGCCATTTTTTAAAAAAAAAATAAAATGGCGCTCACAAAATGCACAGATCTGTGCATGCACAAAAATGCACATTTTTGCGATCGCCATTTTATTTCTCAAAAATGGCCACCATGAAGCTCAACGAGGCTGCCAGGGTGAGTGCAGGCCATTCGCCAAGCATGAGAAGGGAGCAAGTAAGGGCACGAGCTCAGGATTGCAGGCAGGGGCAGTTCCACCAGATTCCTGGACAGAATTGGGTGCCCGTGCCATCCCTAAATCCATCTCACCCAGCATCTAGCTTCTCACAGCGGCCAGCCAGGTGCCTCTAGGAACTTCATAAGCACTTGTATGAAGGTAACAACCTTTCCCTGGTGTTTGCCCACCTGCACCTGGATTTAATCTACATCCCGCCTTTCTGCCAAGAATGGTGCTCAAGGAGGTAACAATAATAAAATACAGATTAAAGACAAAACGTTGGTTAAAACATAACTTAAAACAAATTAAAAGCACAGCAATAAAAACATAACACACAACACCCAATCAATTAAAACTCTCTTCAGCAGCAGACCTGTTTACATGCCAAAGGGCTGCTTGAATAAAAACACCTTTGCCTGCTGGTTGAAGGACAGCTGAGAGACAGCCAACCTAGCCTCCCTTGGGAGGGAGTTTTGGAGCCGGAGTGCAGCCACCAAGAAAGCCTCTCTTGCATCCCCATGAGTTTCACAGAGTGGGGGCCTCCACAGAGAAGACCCTCTCCCTCGTCCCCACCAGTCTAGCTGTCCTAGCTGATGGGACAGAGAGAAGGCCATCCAAGGCTGATCTTGTTGAGCGGCCAGTCTGGTGCTGCTGGAGGCGCTCCTTGAGGTAGGCTAGGCTGGAACCGTTTTAAAGGTCAAAACCAACACCTTGAATTTGGCCCGGAAAACAACTGGTAACCAGTGCAACTCCTTCAGCACTGGAGTGATGTGATCATGCCAGCGGCTGCCTTTAATCAGGCGATCCGCTGAGTTCTGTACCAGCTTCAGCTTCCGAACCATCTTCAAGGGTAACCCCACATAGAGTGCATTACAGTAGTCTAAACAAGAGGAGACCAGGGTATGTACTACCGATGGGAGCAGGTGGTCGGGAAGGTTGGGGCGCAGCTGCCGTATCAGATGGCCTTTTCCCAAACGATCGCATCAACTGTGCACATCTTTGAAATGTACGCATTCTTCTCCCATCGTTTAAAGCATATTTGTGCGCATTGTTCAAAAGTACACTTTTTTATGCACATTTTTCAAATGTGCGCATGCTGTCTTAATGCATTTTGGGGGTCTGTGAATCACACGGCGAGCTTGGAAGCGGATCGACTTTGACCGCTGATTGCGTCCAAGTCCATGTTCGATCCAGGAGAACTGGGTAAATCCTGATCAAAAATGATCTGAAATGAATTTCTCACACATCCCTAACCTCACCAGACATGGCAGTGATGGTCATCTAAGTGATGGTTTAGAGCCACCACATCTTCTGGTCGTGAGAGTTCCGAACATTAATGCATGCTTACTTTCCACACCATAGGGTAGGGAGCTAGCAAAACTATGTGCTAGATGTTGTGGGAGGACTCATCAGCAGATGTGCCTCTTCATGTGAACATCATGTGATCAGCTAAACTTGTGCGGGGGGGGAGCAGGATCGAGCATGCTGTTTCCATGTCTGACTGTGGTGCATACGGCTGTACCTGCATAGACCTGTATCTGCATGTCTAGGAATCCTGGAATCCCAAGGAGAGAACCTGACATTGATAGGCTAGTGTTTGGCTGAATTGGGGTGGGGTGGGGGATGTAAGAGGAGGCACAACTGACTCTTCCTTTTCATATTCCAGAGGAGCTGCAAATTTCAGGTGATGGGAGCTGAAACTTGCTGGAGGTCGAAGCTCTGTTGTGCTATCAGTTGCCATTTTGGATTTCTAAAGAGTGTAGCATGTGGGGGGAATGGAACACCATCATCATGGCAATCACTCATGACTGAGTAAGATTGTCTTCCAAAGACAGAGTCTATATAGATAACTCTTTAAAAGGATTAGACAGATTCATAGGAACATAGGAAACTGTTAGACCATTGGTCCATCTAGCCCACCATTGTCAACACTGACTGGCCGTGCTTTTCCAAGGTTTTAGGAAGTTTTTCCAGCCTTACCTGGAGATGCCAGGGATTGAACTGGGAGCCATCTGAATGTTAAACATGTGCTGAACTATAGCCATTCCCATACTGATGTCCACCATTCCCTCCTCTTCCCGGAACAATCTTTCTGGAAAAATCTAACTTGGCAGCTGCCAGCATAGCAAAGCTTCAGGAGCTCTGACAAGGTGCAGTCCCATTTCTGAAGTCGGTCTCCCCTGTCCTGCAAAACAGCCCCCTACCACCACTTTCATGGCCTGCAAACAAGGCCACAAAAGGTGGCGGGCCATTTTTAGCCACTTCTAGCATAGGCACATTTCCATCCTTCAGTTATACGTGTGGAAGTCGGGAATGGCAATGGTGTTTGTGATCCCACTCTCCTGGCCTCCTCATAGAATCACAGAATAGTAGGGTTGGAAAGGGCCTATAAGACCATCAAGTACAACCCCCAATCTTCAGTAAATCTATGATGAAGGTTTCTCAGACTTGAGAACAGGCAGGCAGGTAAAGGGAGGAGTGCAAGTACTTCAAAAACACCCAGGGAACCACACAGACAAGGTCAGAATCTTCCTGACATGGAAGTATATATGAATGGGCCCTTCCAGAACAAATGTACTTCCTGGGTAAGCAGAGCTACATTAGACAGAACATCTTTCAGTTTTCTCTCCTTGTCTGGGAGACTCCCAACAAGAGCCTCCTAGTTTTAGCCCCAGTCACTCTTAGTTAAGGATGTTGGAAAACTCTGCAACAAAATCAAATAAGTTCAGATTTCTATGAATCCAACCCACAGATTCTGCCGAGGACCAGCTTTTTCCAAGTTGCACAGATTTTGCGGACTTGTGGACTTCAAAAAACAAACAAACAAAAACAAACAAAAACTTTCCAGGGTTTTATGCAAATTTAGTCGTAGAAAAATATGTAAAATAAAATAAAAAAACTGGCTGAATATGTGCATTCACCCCATAGGCTAAAGCATGAAAATGTGCATTTGGAGGGGATTTGTGCATTTTGGAAGGGATTTGCACACTTTGGGAGAATTTGGGCATTTTTGCAAGTGTGGATATGAGCAAATTCTGGAAATTGGGAAAAATCCGATTCCATCAATGAGCAGATAATGGACCGAAAGCCACCTGACAATCCACGAAATGCAGACAGAATGGATTTTGACAAAAGTGGTACATCCCAATTCCTAATATATAGTTATGCTCCTAATATTTAGGAAAAACAAACAAATAGGTTTTATGTTACAGGAGAGTCTCCATTTCTGTTCCACAATTTGGTTTCCATGTATAAACAGGCCTCTGGAAGAGAAGTCCCTCAAGGTTTGGCACTGCCAATGAATACAACATTCTCAAATTGGGGAGAGGGAGAAAGGAAATTTGCCTGCTATGACTGAGAAGCCATTGACTTCCTTTGGAGTGACCTTGCTGAGAGACGGAGGATGTCTCAGCTTTGGCACGCCTCACGGACCTCTTGTTACAACTTCCCCTAGGCCTTTCCTTTAATCTTGGATAAATCTCTCATGTTCCTGGATTTCCCAGCAGCCTCTCACCTTCTCCCCAGTTTTAATTGTTTGCTGTTGCTGCTGTTGTTAAAAAAAAAAACCCTAAGAAAACACATATTCTCTCTAGAAAAGCCTCCCTGAACCTGTTGTCCTTTAGGTATTTTGGACTACATCTGCCATAACCCCTTGTTATTGGAAATGCCAGCTGGGGCTGATGAGAGTTGTAGTCCAAAACATTTGGAGGGCACCAGTTTGGGGGAAGGCTCTCTTACATCATAGCATCCATTATGCCAAAACTAGGTCTATCAACCATTTATCAACACCCTCCAATAATTAATAGGCATAAATCAGGAAGGCCTAGGGATGGACGAAAGGGACTTACCTGGTCCTGCAGCTTGCTTCGCGGTGGGGGGGAGGCCTTTCGGTTCTCCCCCCGAAGTTCAGGTGAGGGGGGGGGAGGCGCCCCACCTCGCCCGGCCGAAATTCAGGCCGGGGGGGAGGCGCCCCATCCCTCACCGCCAAAATTCAGGCCGGGGAGGAGCGCCCCGTCTACCCGGCCGCGAAAAAAAAGGAAAGTAAAACAAAACAAAACACACACCTGTGATAGGCTACGTAACAATTTACGTAGCCTATCACGGCTAGATTTCCAAAGTCAGCCGTGATAGGCTATGTGACGATTTACGTAGCCTATCACGGCTGACTTTGGAAATCTAGCCGTGATAGGCTACGTAAATCGTTACGTAGCCTATCACGGGTGTGGTTTGTTTGTTTTTTACTTTCCTTTTTTATTTTGCAATGGCGGCGGCGGCAGCTGGTCAGAAGACCGGCCGCCACCACCGCCCCCGCCGAAACGCCGCCAAAATGCCGCCGGGACCCGCCGCCGAGAGGGACATTCGCACGAGGTAAGTCCCATCCTGGGGGAGGGGCGGGGGGCTGTCAGAGAATTTCACCACCAATTTCGGGGGGCCGAATGCATTGGCATTCGGCCTCCCGGAGATTCGTGGAGAAATTCTCCGCCATTCCTAGGAAGGCCACATATATTCAGACACCTCCCTCTCCCCACAATTATTGTTCTGTTCTGCTGTAGAATGCTGTACAGGGATGGGTGAACTAGCGATGTTCAATCTTGCCAAGATCCTCCGCACATCGCTGTTGGTTTTGTGTATACAGGAACATTGTGCAAAATGAACAGCTATGAACATTGCACAAACAATTCCCAAATTTGCATAAATTTCCAGGATTGTGCAAATTCCCCCTGAAAGAATAAAGCCCGGGTGACTTAAAACATGTGTATTTTGATAGAGTTGTCTGTTTTGAGAAAGTAGTTCATTTAAAGAAAGTTATGCATTTTTCAAGTACACATTTTGTGGACATGAAGGCAAGGTTGGGAATCTGTGAATATTTTCGGAGGAAATGTGCTCCCATTCGTGTTTGGAATTCCGAACGGGGCATTTCTGAGTGATTTGCGAACTGGTACAAAATTCCCACACATCTCTAATGCTGTATGTAGGTCTGCAATAGCAGGGCTGTCTCTCAAAGGTAGAGCTTGTGTTTCGCATACTAAACATCCCATGTTTTATCCCAAACATCTCCAGGGAGGGCTGGGAAAAATTCCTTCCTGAAACCCTGCAGAGGCAGTATAGCACAGCCTTCTCCAACCAGGTGTTCTCCAGATGTTTTGGACTATAGCACCCAGCATTATTGTCCATTGGCCATGGTGGCTGAGGCTGATGGGAACTGAAGTCCAAGAGTCAGTAGGGCACCAGTTTGGGAAACAATGGCATACATAATATTGAGCTAGCTGGCCCATTGGTTTGACTCGGTATACGGACGATTCCTCAATTCAAAAGTTATTGGAAGGACCACCTTCACTCATATCAGCCTGCCTGCATTTTCAGATGAGAGAGGCCCTTCTCATCTGCCTACCCATGAGAGCAGTTAGGGGGAGACCACATGTGAGAGGGCCTTCTCTGCAGTGGCCCCACACCTTTGGAACAAGTCGTCATTGGAGGTCCACCATGCTCTGCCACTGCAGGCTTGTAAAAAGGCCTTAAAAAGATATCATTTTACCATGGCATTCTCTAGATATGACTGCTGTTTTTGCTGTGGTTGTTGGTTTTATTGTCGGCTTTTATTGGTGCTTTTATTTGCTATTTCATTGTGTTTATGTTTTTATCGCTCTTAATATTTTAACTGTTTTTATGTATTTTCTTGACAAATAATGGCTGAGGAAGGCAGACACAGAATTGCAGAAGAAGGGGACTTTCAGCACATGCTCAGCCATAAAAAACAGGAAAAAAGAAGAAAACACCCAACTACTTGGAAATGGGACGGATTTGGTTTGGGGCACACACAGGCATGGGAAGGGATGAACTTGGTCCATCCCTACCTACACATGCCTCTGAGTTGTGGTAAGATCTTCTTTACCACTTGGCAAGAAGATGACAGCAATGGCCACGAAGCCGATTGGTCTCCGTCTCCCTGGCCACGAAATAAAAAAGTAAATGTAAAAAAACAACAACACACACACATGCGATAGGCTACGTAACAATTTACGTAGCCTATCACGGCTAGATTTCCAAAGTCAGCCGTGATAGGCTACGTAAATCGTTACGTAGCCTATCACGGCTGACTGTGGAAATCTAGCCGTGATAGGCTACGTAAATCGTTACGTAGCCTATCACATGTGTGTGTGTGTGTTTTTTACATTTACTTTGTAATGGCGGCGGAGGCAGCCGGTCGGAAGACCGGCCGCCGCCCCCACCCCTGCCGAAACGCTGCCAAAACGCCGCCGGGACCCGCTGCCGAGAGGGACATTCACATGAGGTAAGTCCCATCCCGGGGGGTGGGGTGGAGAATTTCACCGCCAATTTTGGGGGGCCGAATGCGTTGGCATTCGGCCTCCCCGAGATTCATGGAGAAATTCTCTGCCATCCCTAGATAGGCTACATATATATTTACATAGCCTATCACAAAAAGAGCAGGGATGCAACTGGCGTAGTGGACACTACTTGCGTCCCTGCTCTTTGCCATGATAGGCTACGTAAATACTTACGTAGCCTATCATGGCTAATGGAGCGAGGGAAATGGCGGCCGCAGACCGGGGCCACCATTTGCACCTGTGGATGGCCGACAAAAGGTAGGTTCCGTCCTGGGGAGGTTTCGCGGGGTGGCAGGGGGGATTGTTCCATTCTGCCACAGACTCCGCCTCACTGGAGTCCATGGAGGAATTCTCCGCCATCCCTACTGCCCTCAATGGAGCACTGATGGTGGAAGAGCAAAGGTGGGACGGGTTTCAGACTTCCTCCTACAACTGCAAGCCTCCCTCTCCCTCTGCAAATCGGAATGCAGTAAGGACACCTCTCCAAATTATGTGATGAAGTTCCTGGCTCCAAAAATGCACCTTTTAGGGGGACGTGTGTACGGAAATGTGTAAATAGATACACATTAACATGTATATTTGGGTGGGGAAAATGTATCCCAAATAGGTCTTTCAGGAGAAGATGCAAGCAGAAATGCATAGTTCAGGCAGAAATGTGTAGAAATTAAATTCAACGTTTAGTGAGTTTGTTTGATCGCAGAAAACGGGATGAAACGCATGCAAAACGGCACTCGAAATAAACTCACTGTGGATGGAGCAAGAAAAGCTATTTTGGAACAAGGCAGTGCATAAAAGGGACCATAGCTCAGTGTTACAACACTTTTTTTTTTTTTTGCATGCAGGGTATCCCAGCATCTATCTTTGGCACATTAGTGGCAGGGTGACTGGAAAGTCTCCCTGCTTAGATCCTGGAATGCTGGCAGTCAGAACCAGGGATGAGCAAATCTGTCAATTTTGGTTTCACTCAGTTACTCATTTTCCTGACGATGACTTTGTTTTGGCCTGTTTCCATATCCGCTTATGAATTTGCCCCTTCAAAACGTCTGCATGAAAATTCATACACATTTTCATGATTTCATTTCTCTAAATATATGCATTTTTGTATTCATTTTTCTTAATACATACACTCTTTGCAAGCAGCCCCACCCCCCAATACAATGTCCCAGCGCATACTTTCCCCTAATAGACATAGCTTTGTAAACACATTTCTGGAAGGCAATTTTTCCCAAATACCGTGTTTCTGTGGGTACTTTCCCCTCACATACACATTTCTCTGCATACTTTTCTGCAACATACACATTTTTGTGTGCATTTTCTGAGTTGCAATTTGCATCGCAACATTCGGAAAAGTGCGGATTTGGAAAGTAGGCTCATTCCAGTTTGAATATAGGTTTGGGAGGTACAAATTAGAAAAGTCCACATAAACATTTGGACTGAACAGATTTCTCCTACGTTTCTGGTAAGAACAACAAAGAAGCTTGTAGCACTTTGAGGATGATTAGTGTTATTAAAGCATTGAGAGACAATGTGGTGTAGTGGTTAGAGGGTTGGACTGGGACTTGAGAGTTCTAGTCCCCTTTTGTCCATGGAGCTCAGTGGGTGACTTTGGGACACTGACTCTCAGCCTACCTCACAGGGTTGTTGTGGAGATAAAATGGAGAGGAGGACCATGTAAGGTGCCTTGGCTTCCTTTCAAGAGCTTATCAGTTCTGTTTTAAAAAGCCTTTTATCAGGTTAGGCTGATATACCAACTATGCCCTTATCTGAACAGAGATAGCCTAGCTACAGTTACCTATGATCTGATACCCTTTCATCTGGATTACTGCAATGCGTTATACATGGGGCTGCCTTTGAAAACGGTCCCGAAATTTCAGCTGGTCCAAAACAGGGCAGTGAGATTGTTTAAGAAGACTGGCCAACGAGATCATATTATGCCAGCACTTTTCCAGCTGCACTGGCTGCCAGACCCTTTCCAGGCCCGCTTCAAAGTGCTGGTATTAACATTCAAAGCCCTAAACGGCTTGGGGCCAGGTCACCTGAAGGATCACCTCCTCCCATATCTAAGATCATCTTCAGGGGTTCTTCTCTAGGAGCCCCTGCCAAAAGAGGTAAGGCAGGTGGCTACCAGGAAAAGGGCCTTTTCTGCTGCGGCACCCCGGTTGTGGAACAAACTCCCTAGAGAGGTTCACATGACACCTATGTCGCACTCTTTCCAGAGCCAGGTGAAGACCTTTACATTTTCCTAGGCATTTTTCACATTCTAGGATTCCAGTTCTTTTTTTTTTTTAGCTCTGCTATCTTTAATCTGCTATTGCATTTTAAGTATCTGCCCTGCTGTTAGGTTTTACTCTGGTCGTATTATTATTCTGTAGTTTCAATCTATTATATTTTATATTGTATTTTCTGGTGTATTTTTGTAGTTTTAATTTTGTGAACTGCCCAGTGAGCTTCAGCTACTGGGGGGGTGTAAGAACAAAACCAAATAAATAGATAGACAGACAGACAGACAGACAGACAGACAGATAGATAGAACGGCTGTATATAAATGTAATAATAAATAAGCCTGTAGAGTTGATGACACCTGAGCCAGGCCATTGGTTCATCTAATGTAGCCAAGAGGAAGTGGTTCTCCAGGATTTTTAGCAGAAAAGGGGACTTTCCCATCACCTGCTACCTGAGATCTTTTTTTGACTGGAGATGCTGGGGATTTAATCTGGGGCCTTCTGGAAGAAAAAGTTTGAGCCCCATGAATGGCTGGGATGCACATCTCCACTCTTTAATACATTCAATGGCCATCTGTGTTCCTTACTTGATTTGCTGCTGGCTGACCAATCACCACCTGCCCTGGGCATCGCTCGTCATGATGCGAGACCGTCACATTTGAAGCCCATTGGTCCAGGAAGCCTTTGGGCGTGTAGACCCCACAGTCCTTGATGCTGGTTGTCTGCTCAAACTCTTCACATACGCCGTCGCCATCATGGAAGTAGCACCTGCTTGGCTCATCTGCAGGAAGAGGGCGGGGGGCGGGGATAATCAAGGCAAAAGCAAACACCATTTCTTGCTAATAAAGCACTACAGAAGGGGTGCTTTGACCTAACGAAGAAATGGGAACAATGCCCTCAGAAAACCCAAGCTTTTGCCTTAAGACTAAATAATGCAGATTAGAAACATTTGCATGGATTCACTCACTTGGCATTATGTGTTCTGCTTCCATCAACGTCTGGTTTTCATAATTCCTCCCCCCCCCACACACACACACACACTTCTTGTCAAACACTGGGTTGGCAGAGGGCAAGGAGAGAGATGGTGAATTGCTAACACATGTATTGGAGTCTGTTTGTGAGCCACACGTTTTTCACAAGTCTGTCGGCAACCCTTGGTGCTTTGGCATGGAAACGTCGACCACTGATATATGGCTGGAGCAGCTCTCACTGTGCGCTGATCTCTCGCACCATTTGCAGCTGATCAGTGCGAGTTTGCGTTTAAGTAAGCTTAGATTTGGCTGCAACCCTTTACGCATTTCCCTGGGAGTCAGTCCACTGACCTCAATAGGACTGTCTTCTGAGGAGAGATACAAAGGGTTGCACCGTTACCCCCTGCTTCTCTTGGGATGCCTGAGTTAGGGGCTCCATTTAGACCAGACTTCCCCAAACTGGTGCTCTCCAAATGTTTTGAACTAGAACTCTAATCAGCCCTAGCCAGCATGGCCAGTGCTCAGGGAAGATGGGGATGGTAGTCCAAAACATTTGGAGGGCACCAAGTTGGGATAGGCTGATTTAGAGACTCCTCCAAACCATGGCTTGCTAGAAGATTGCGATTAAGTCATGGTCTATGCACCCCCTTACTTCCTTATTTTCCCCACCCCTCCTCTTCCACTGATTTATTATTAACTTTTCATTTTAGAAGGTTTTTTTAAAAAAAAAACAACAACCCCAACACAGATTAATACTTTCCATAATAAAAAAGTATTCATTACCGAAAGCTAACTGTATCTATTACATATTATCTATCAATCTCTCTCTTTTCACATATAACATTCATAAATTTTGAAACACACACATTATTAAAATTTAAACATCTGTAATAGCTTCAAAAGTTCCTTAAAGTATCTATTACTCATCCTTTAAAATATTCTTATACTGCTTTCCCACAACCTGCTTCTTGTTTAGTGCCGGCCGTCATTCAATGCAATGTCCAAATTGGTTAACACTTTGTCCTCTGAATCAGAATTGGGGAGAAACTAGACATGATGTTAGATACGTGTTTTGCATTTAAGGTGCACTTTTTTAAAAAAAAAATGCAAATGCTGTCAACTGGGGTATGTGATAATTATTGGGATCGCAGAAGGATGGAAGGGGAGATGTACCAGTTTCCTCTGTTGCTGTGGTCCTGAGGAACGTCCGATTTCTGAAGCTAGTTCCCTTGGATGGAAATCCTCTAATGGTGCCCATGTGGGATACCCCACCTGCAAAGGAACTACGAGCTTCAAAGGTAGACAACATTGGCCCATTCACTAAACAGGTAACAAAGTTCATCTGAACTGAGTCAGTATGGGCAAATGCAGGGGAAATATGTCACGACTTCTACCCTCCAAGGGAGGACCATAGTGTTCTCTTCCGAGTGACCGTTCTCCCTTGATGCCTTAAACAATACAAGGAGAATATGGCACAGCTGGTTGTGTGTGCCTTGTTGGTATGAAGACAAAGCCAGGCAAAACAGCAACGATTTACTGCTTCCCTGACAAGGCCTCAACAGTAGCCATGGGACATTGCCAGCCCTGACTCCAGGTTTTGGGGGACACTGGACCTGACCCCCTTAACAGGCTCCTCTCACTTAGCCTACTCCCTCACTGCCACTCTCACCTGCTGCTGCTGTTTCTCTTCCTCGTCATTTCTGCTTGCTTGCCAAGCAGAGAGCCAATGAGCAAACAGGCAGAGACAGCTACCACTAGACCTTCTCACCACTGCTGCTTGTCTGCTTGCTTTTTTGCTCGCTCCCTCTGGGCCAAAGTGAGAGGTTAGGGGACAAGCAGGTTGCAATGCTGAAAAGGAGGAGCAGGTGAAGGGACTTCTTGTCAGTGGGCCCCCGGATGAGGCATGGGCCCCTTGGCAGGGGCCCAACCATGCCAAACCTTAACGGAGGCCCTGTACTTTACTGCTGAAGTCAAGATGAGAGTCAAGCAGGAATGCATGCCTAAGGTGAATTAAAAAATGGCATGTAGGCACAGCCGCACAGACAAGAGAGAGAGCATTGGCAGAGTAAACTACTCTCGGTGTGCCTTTGAGTCTTGGTCAGGAGCTACTGGGGGCAGAACCAGAAGGAACCCACAGATCCGGGAACTGCTGCCACATGTGAGGAGTTGCCAGTATATGATCTATCTAGTCCAACGTTGTGCGCTTTGACCGGAAACCGTAATGCAAGCTCTCAGGCAAGATAATCTTTCCCAGCCCTCCTACTGGAGAACTTTGTAGCAGGCTTGAACCTGGAATATTCTGAAATCAAAGGATGAGCTTTGTAGGGATGTTGGGGTGTCTGGCTGGAGCTCAGGGCTGACTGGTTTCATCCCGGCTCCACACACACACACACACACACACACACACACACACAATGCCAGTCTGCTGATCCCTGTGCTTGCCCCACTTGGCATATGCCAAGTTGGACAAGTGCTGGGAACCCCGATCCCTCACTGAGCTGCAAAATGACAGCTCGGCCTTTTTCATAAAAGCCGATTTTATGCAAATCGTGGTTGTAAAGTGACAATTTACACAGGATTACAAGCGTCAATAGCCACTTACGCCTATGATCTTGCCTAAATGGCCACTTTACGACCACCATTTGTGTAAAATCGGCATTGACGGAAATTTTTACACAAAATGGCAGCTTGGTGACGGATCGGGTAGCTGCATGCTATTCACTTGAGGACTGCCTGACAATGCGCCATGCTTGGCAGGCAGGGTGGGCAGGTGTCAGGGTGGACACTGAGCCCATAGAATCCCAGAGTAGTTCTGATTCTGAGGAACAGCAGTCACTCCTGGGAGAGGAGCGCACTCCTTTTCCCTAGGGCCAACAGCTGATGGAGATTCCTCCCACCAGCATTCCTAGCTTAGATAGCAGTCCTGGGAGTGACAGAGCGCGGGAAGCAGACTTGATGAACGCGCGACACCAACGCAGAGAGCGGCACCAAATGGAGGGCGCAGAAAGGAGGCATAGTGCTCGGTTGGTGCGCAAACAACGGCTGCGCCCAGAGGATCCGAGGGAAAAGGATAGGGACTCTCCCTAGTCCTTAAGTTCAGGGGTCTGCCAGTGATTCCCTTTCAAACAGGGACCAACTGTTCCAACGTAGGGCATAGGTACTCTGCTGCTCATATCTAGTTGCTAATGGTAGAGTTGTTAAGTTGTAAAAGAGGAATAAAGCTTTGAAAAGAATCCCTTTGTCTGTGTCTGGACTTGGCTACTGGATTAGACTGGGAGAGGCCTCCAAGGAGCCCTTGACAGCTGGGGTCCGGAGAGCAGTGCACAATCCACACCATGGTAAGTTCACTCATCCCTAGTGCTCTGCTTCTGACTGATGACCCATCTAGGCCAGAATTGTCTGGTGGCAACTCTCCAGGGTCTCTGACAGAGGTGTTACAGCCATTGACACCAGTAACACCTATATGAAGGTATCCCTGATAACCTAAGGAGCTTCCAGTACCTAACCAATCCACTTGTGACAGCATTCCTTCAGTTCTAAGAATCATTACTCACAGTTATCTCACCACACACCCTGAATTAGTCACATCTAGAAAATGCAATACATTCCTATCAATGTTGCACGCTACAGGGCATATTCTGCTACAACCAGGGTTCTCAGGTAGGGATGTTGGAGAAATCCACAACAGAACCAAATGAGATTAGATTTTCATGAATCTGACCCGTGGATTCTGCAGCGGACTGGCTCCCCCCACCATGTAGAGCGGATGTCACAATTCCTTTAGCCCCCACTTCACTTCAATGCCCAAATATACATAGATGAGAGGCTTCAGTCTACAGCTTTTAATCTATTACTTCACAGGGTCATACAGATGCAAATTCTCAGAGAAACTCTCCATCTACAAGGAATGCCTCCAGGGGATCCAGATGGAATTTATGAGAGTTGCCTGTCATTTGAAGAGGGAGGCGGTTTCGCTAGCCTAACTTAAGGGGGAAGAGGTCCCTCTCTTCTCGTGAGGCCTCTAAGCGCAGCTTCTCATGCAAGGCCAATTGAGTAGACCATCTAAGTTCTGCCCCTGCCTTCTCTCTGCATCTGCGCCTGGCATCTGTTAGGTCAACCTCCTGTTCGCTGCCTCTCAGAGGGTGTGTGTGTGTGAGGGGGGACCCTCAAGCTCAGCCATCTGGATGTTTGTAACCTGAGAAGCAGGCCTACTCATATCTGGACTACCGTGGGAAAACACCTCCCCCATGTCTGATGGTTCTCCTTCAGAATCTGAACTGCTATCCCACTCCCTGCGCTCAGAAACACCCTTTACAGTGGATTCCATGGACTTGCGGACCATTTTTCTAACTTTCTCAAATTTTGTGCACATTTCACCATGGGAAAATATGCAAAATAAAACCTCCCAAAAATGTGCTTTCCCCCCATAGGCTAAAGAGTAAAAATGCACATTTGGGGGAAATCTGCACATGTTTGCTTGTGCGCATTTGCGCAAATGTGCATTTACACAAATCCAGAAACAAAAAAATCTGATTCTGTCAATGGGCAGGTGACAGAATGAAAGGTGCCTGACAATGCATGAAACACAGATGGAATGGATTTCACACAGTCCATACATCCCTAGTCTCAGGTAAAGATCCTTCCCACCACTTGCTACCTGGTCCTCTAACAGGAGCCTCAAGAGGTTGAACCAGGGACTTTTTGCATGCAAAGAATGTGCTCTACCACCATGATGTGGCCCATCCCTGTACTCCACAGGAGAAGATAACTATTTTTAATTTTTTGGTTTTATCCCAGAATATTTCCTATCCAGTGGCTTCTCTTCACATATCTGTATCTACTAACACACACACACACACAGTGTAAAAATAAATACATAAATAAAAATAAACACACACATACAGTACACACTGACAAAACACCCTCTGCACAGGGACAGAAAATAACAATGAAGCAAATTAACTGCTGGCAGCAGTCGGCAGATTTCAATGGCTTTCAGCCAGCGCAAGAGAGAATCCGGGCCCTGGTGTTGTTCTCTGTTTTGTTCTTAAATGACACTTGCGAAACACCGAGTTTAGCAAGGACAAGCACTTCCAAACGAACAGCCGCAGAGACTGGCGGCCTCTGTTTACCCACACAAAGCCCATACGGCGTGGGCAGTAGCAGAGGAAAAGGGGGGCCCTGCGAATGAACAAACATCCTTTGCACTAGTCAATGAGACGCTATGCTGAACTGGAGGGATCAAAAGTCGAAGACGAATGGAGTTACTCTCTATGGACACCATCCACGGATGTGTGTGTGTGTGTGTGTGTGTGTGCTGGGAAGGGGAGGAGAGAAAATTCTTTCCTGTGTCTTCAAATTAGCTGGACTCACGGCATGCTCCAACTGGCCTTTATTTACCAGGGACGTTCCTGATTTTTTTTAGCCCCCCTCTACTATTTTAGGCCCCTCTCTATTTTCGCCTTTTTGCAGACTGCTTGTTAACATCTTGTTGAAGCGATTGCAATTCTTCCAATTTGAGCTCCTTACAAGTTACATCTCTATAGTAGGGCTGGCAGACCTGTGGTCCTCCAACGCCCATTATTCCTGATTGTTGGCCATGCTGGCTGGGGCTAAGAGGGGGTGACGTCCACCAGCATCTGGAGGACAACTGGTTTGCCACCCACTAGGAAGCTGCCTTATACAAGGTCAGACCATTTGTCCTTCTAAACTGGCAGCATCTGTCTATGGTCTCAGGCAAAGATACATCTTTCCCTGTTCACTGGTCCTTACCAGCGGTTAAACCTGGGGCCCTCTATGCAGGGATGCAGGGAGAAGTTCATTCGGTTTGTATTTTAAGGTCAGTTGACCCAAGTGTATACTTTTGACCCTATGCACAAAAAGAAATTCAGTTATCCTTCAACATTTGCACCTCTCCGGATTTTGGGATGGGGTTTTCAATCGGAACATGGGTACAAAAAATACATATATTCATGAAAAGCATGCACAAAAACGCATATGTGAGTGAACACAACATTAAAAATGCATTACGTTAGGGGAAATCACTTGCAAAAAATCATATAGCAGGCAAATTTATGTTCAAAGGTGTTTATTAGGAGAAATGTGCAAAAAAATGCTTTTGAATTTTCATGGAAACTTTTTTTTTTTTTTTTAACAGTTCTCAAATTGATGTGGAAATGGGATGAACCAAACTTCAGGTTTGAAAAACGAGAGATGGAGAGAAACTGACGTTGACAGATTCGGGTCTCCCAGCCTCTATTTGCAAAGCAGGTGCTCTATCACTGAGCTATAGTCTCTCCCCATCTTTAAACTATATCCTTGTATGCACAGGTGCATGAATGCTAAGGTGCCATGCAATGACAGCTGGGCATTTCATGCAACTGCAGAGATTTAGATTTGAACTGTCAAGTCACACATTGCAGCAGACAGTTATGTATATATCCAAGAGAACAAACACCTTATTGGCTTTGAAATCATGGCGGAGATGGGTTGCCGAAGAGTAAGCAAGGTGGGATGCAGCCTTCAGCAGTATGAGCAATGGGGCAGGGTTTGGGCAGTAGGGACCAGAACCGGGACTGGCATCTTAGAACTATGTCTCTGTTTTAATCTGTGGTATATTAGAGGGTACGCAAGGCACTGCACATCCTATAAGCATATTTAGATAGATGTGCAGAAATCTCACTCTTGCACATTTAACACTTGTGTCCTTGGCCTCCAGACTTGTTTAGTCTCTGCTTGCCAATATTTATGTCTGGAAAATGTATCTACTTATCAATGGATTGATCTGGGTATTTCTAAACCACCCTTCGACCAACTGGCTCCCAGGGCACGTGGCAACAAGATAAACAACCATTCAAAAACAGAGTAGACCCAGAGGGAGCAGAGGGAGAGAAGAGGAAGGGAAGGGAAGCCAGGCCACTCCATCGGTTCTGCTGAGAGATCAGCTCCATTGGGCTCTTCTCCCCATCAATGCCTAGCAACAGCCATTCCATCAGGCTGCAGCCGAGGGGAGTGAAGGGATGCAGGGCCCACTCCATCCTCTCTGCTGAGAGACCAGCTTAATTTAGCTCTTTCCTTCTCTGAACAGTTTCTGTCCCAGCTGGTCAATATAAGAATGTGTAACTTTAAGAACTGGCCCCTGAATTCCTGTGTGCTGCGGCTAGGCCTGCCCATGACCTTTGATCCCAGAGGTTGTTGGTACTCCAGCTCCCTTCTGCTCTGGCCAGCATGGCCACTGGTCAGAGATAATGGGATTTGTAGTCTAGCAACATCTGGAGGGCCACAGCTTCCCCTCCCCTCTTGTATATGGCCACTTGCACACAACGTTTACCATGGCAATATCAAAGAAAGAAAGAAAGAAAGAAAGAAAGAAAGAAAGAAAGAAAGAAAGAAAGAAGCAAGCAAGTAATGGGCCTCTGTGATTTGCTGGCATGACAGACATGACCCGTAAGAAGTACAGCTGATGGCAGGTGTCAGAAAATGCAGCAGCTACTCCATGCTGAGTTCCTTCCAAACGAAGGGAAAATTTGTTTACTTTTCTTCTGAAATTTTATAGTGAAATAACATTGCAAGAGCCAGAATAAATCAGATCATTACAATTCAATTACTTAATGACTCTTTCCCCTTCCCCGCTCCGCCCCAAAGCATCCAGTTCCAATTCCTTAATAATGTGGTGTGGTCGGGAACAGAAGTGGGAAGAAATTAGACAGCATGGGCTACGCAGTCGAATGTCCACCTCCCTGCCAAGCTTTACTGCAAAAGGACTCCTGGTTCTTCCATCGCTACCCAAAAGATGGGGAACAGAGAGGGATAGGTTATGCAAAATGTTGTGCCACAGGGCATTCTTATACAGAAAATGTGAAGAAAAAAGAATTCTGTAATGTCCAAACTAATACATTTTAGGAGCACAGGTTGAGTAATTTTAATGTGCCCATTGTTTAATGTTTAAAAATTCATTTATTGAATTTACATGTTGCTCTTTCTTTGGGGACCTCAGGGGGCACATATGGTTCACCCCACCAACAACTATTTTATCCTCACAACAAACCTGTAAGGCTGAGAGAGTGCCTGCCCCAAGCCTTCACACCTGATGGGGATTGGATCTCTTGATCCTAGTTTGACATTCCAACTATTGTATGACACACATGTGCCATGCCTACTTCCACACTGTTTTGTTTAAATTGTGTTCTTCCTCACAACACCCATTAGGTGCAGGTTGTTACACTGCCCGTTTTGCGAATGGGAAACGGAGACTGTGTGGGACGGTGTCTTGCCGAAAGGAAATCCAGGCATGATGTAGCAGAAGCAGGATTTGAACACAGATCTCCCAGATGTAATACTCTGTCCCCTCTATGTAGGGTTTGGAACTACAGCTGTACAAAAAATGGCCTCTATAAATTCTTCACCCTATTTGTGGGCAGAGAAATTGCGAGGGGGGGGGGATTCCACCTGAGGGAGCATCACTCCTTTCTTGTTCCATTTTTTCTTGCAAGTGGCAACAGCAGCAACTTCGGTAGCCACCATTTTGCATTCTAGTGTCGTTCCACAGGGGCTTTGTGGAGGGAAAATGGCAGCCACTACAAAGACATGGTGGAGAATATTCAAAGGGAATTCTGCAAAGTAAATTTCCTTTTTTCTGGGGGTGGGGTGGGACAGAAAAAGAAAAACAAGTTGGAAATTTTCTCAGAGAAATGTCTTGTGAGAAATTTTGGCTCAGCTCTAGTTAAAACCAGCCCTCTATATTTCATGAAATGAAATGATGGAAGCTTAATTATTTATGTATTTGAGGTACGTTTTCATCATGCTCCTCAGCCAAAAAGGCTCCCAGAGAGGTTTATATGCAACCAGTAAAACAAGATGGTCCCTATCTACAGGCTTACAGTTTAAAAAAGACATGGCACACAAGGAAAAGGGAATGGGAAGGGAAGAGGGGAAACAAGTAGCCTTTCAGCTAGGGATATGCAAACCCACCCCCATCTGGGTTCTCCGGGTGCCCGCCCAGCCCCTGCACCTGCTCACTGGTCCCTGGACTGCACTCAAACCTCTCCCATGCTCAGCGAGTAGCCTCCACTCACCCTGGCAGTCGCATTAAGCTCCCCACTCGCCATTTCTTGAAAAATAAAACAGTGATAGCACAAATACGCATTTTCACACAAATATCCGTGTTTGCAAATTGCGCATTTTCACACACGCCAATATGCCCACTAGAAAAATTGCACATTTTTGTGCACATCCAAATATGCGCATTTTCGCGATAGCCATTTTATTTTTCAAAAAATGGTGACCACGAAGCTTGACAAGGCTGCCGGGGTGAGTGCGGGCCACTCGCTGAGCACAGGCAGGGGGTGAGTGGGGGCAGGGACTCAGTGAGGGGGGGCTCAGGGGTGTGGGTGGGTGGGTGGGTGGAGGTTCTGCTGGATTCCTGGATGGAAGTGGGCACCCGCACCATCCCTACTTTCAGCAGGGCTGGTGGAATGAACCTGGCTTCCCTCTCATCTCCCTCAGTACAGCCTGCTGGAATGGAGGAGTACGTGGGAGTTGTCTTTCAGCAGGGTAGGTGGAACAGCCCTGCTTTGGGCTGCAGCCCAAATACCGGCTTACCTGCTATTTACTCTAAAAACTAAGACAGACTCCACATTCACACAATTGCTAATTGCATGGATTGGGTCACGTTTGGTTTGGCCCTTAGTTCAGCATCCCTGACCAGATGTGAAAAAGCTATCTTTCACCCAACTAGATGCATCTGTACTGGTCCAAGCACACTTCCCCCTCTCTTCATAACTTCCAACATTTCACGGATGAAAACAGAGACACCATCGTAGCATCTCTCTGGAGATCGCTGCCTACAGTCTCCCACAGTTACATAATGCTGAAGGCTGTTCTCTGTCTGCTGTATTAATATACTCTGCAATAACCTGTCTTTCACTGACTTAAAAGTCAGGAGGAGGATTGCTCTATAGGTTAAAGATATGTTAGGAGAAGAAAAAAAGTCCTACCATCTGCTACCAGCAGTTCAAAAACACCACGGCAGTGGCAGTGCAGCAAACAGCAGGGCCCAGGGTGCCTTAGCCTTTTCACACACATTTTATGCACATGCACTAGATTAGGGATGGCGAGATCAGATTCTTTTCACTCTCATGTGTTCTTTCATGAGTTTGTTCTGTCCTGTTGCCTCACTAATCTCCATGTTTTTTAAAAAGCATTTTTTTAAAAAAAAAAATCCTCACAAAAATCCGTACGGATTGTTATGTGCATTTCGGTGCATTTTTTTGAAAGCCAAAAAATTACAGCACAACATTCCGAGAAGTCGGGATAGTCAGGATAACTGTTCACAGGTTAGTCCAGGAAGTACAAATTAGGTCCAAAACTGGTCCGGGGAAAAATCCTAGAGCATCCCTAACCTAGACGCAGGTGTGTTCCATTCCCCACTCAGAGAGACTCAATTGCTAGAGTCCAAGGGGAAAAGAAGAATGACAACTCTGGTGAATTGTACCTACACATTTTGAATGAGACCAACACCCCCCACCCTCGGCAAGCTCGGCGGTCACAGTTTTTTGAAAAATAAAATGGCGATAGAAAAAATGCGCATATTTGCAGTCACCATTCCCCCCCCCAAAAAAAATGATGACCGCAGAGCTTGACGAGGCCGCAGGGGTGAGTGCGGGCTACTTGCCGAACATGGGCAGGGGGGGAGTGGGGGCAGGGGCTCGGTGAGCGGGGCTTGGGAGCGTGGGCAGGGGGTATCCGCCAGATTCCCGGACGGAATTGGGTGCCCGCACCATCCCTAGCAGATACACTCATCGGCTAGGGAGATGTCACCATCCATCCATCCATCCACATAGTCAGAGATATTCCCCTGCCACTGACAGGCATTGAAAGAAGCCCGCTGTTGATGCTCGCCTCTCTGGTACTGCCTCCCAGTGACTCCCCCGTAGTGCAATGATAAAAGTAATGAGCCTCTGATAAGATCATACATTTGGGAAAAAAGAGGACATAGGACTGCTCCAACATGATGAGTTAATTCGTGCTCCAATGGCGGGGAGGCAGCCTTCAAATAGCTCCATTTGAGGCCAGCACGCGATCCGTACGGAGGCTAATTTGTTCTTGATTATGTTTAAGACCCCAATAAATCTGTCTGCTCGAAGTCTGAAAAGCCCAAGGGAGGAGAGGAACAGAGAGACAGAGATGTCTGAATTAAAGCGGGGAGTCTCCAGTTGATTAAGAAAAGTCTCGCTGAATACTGCCCAAGCGGTGAGCATGTCCCATCTCAGATTCCAGCTCCGCTCTTTCGAGTCGGCACACCCTGCCCTCATTACCTTTTTGGCACTGCCAGCTCCAATGGCATTGGTTACAGGCGCCAGGAAAAGATTAGGTGTTCCATCAGTTTCAGTGACTTCGAGAAACGATGGGAAAATGTGGTTTAACAGCTGTATTTCTTCTATTCCCCCCCTCCCTTTCCTCTTTTTAAGGTATGTTCTTAACATTGGCAGGCCAGGATGACATATTTCAACTTGCCCTTTTAAGGAGGGCAGCAGGACTGGCCTGAGATGTTTTGATGCTTGAGACAGAAAACTCAAATAGCACCCCTCTTGCACACAGGAAATTCAACAGAAACAAATGCAAAGTTCTGAATTTGTGTGAGGAAAGCAAACAAAGAAACGGGGAATAACTCACTTAAAATATGAAATGGACCTTGAATGGGGAATACCTGGCTTGACATGTGAAAAGGATCTGGGGAGTGCAATCAATCACAAGCTGAATGTCAGCGTGATGGAACAAAGGTGAACTCAATTTCAGACTGCACTGATAAAAAACAAACAAACTAATGTCCCTAATTACTTTAGGAGAAGTAACAGTTCCAATTAATTCCTCCCTTGTCACTCCATGTTTGAGGTGCTGTGTCCAGTTCTGGGCCCCACATTTTAAGAAGGATGTAGACAAACTGCAACTGGTTTAGAGGATGACAATGAAGTCACAACAAGTCATTTCAGGGAAGGCTGAAGGGCCATCACACAGAGTTGTTCTCTGCTGCACTGGGAGGCAGGACTAGATTGAACGGGCTTAAGTTCCAGGAGGGACCATTTTGGTTGAACATTAGAGGCCTCTTGAGACATTGGCTGCAAATATATGAAGAGGGTACTGGGATTGCGAGTGCAAGTACTGCCCCCAATATCCCTATCCCCACTGGAGACCTTCTCCCGTTTAGTGAGAAGGTCCAATGGGAGATTCTAAGCTAGTCCATTTGAACATGCTTAGAATCTGCCTTCAGAGCAGAGGGAGCAAGGCCAAAAAGTGCAGGGATGCTCAGAGACGGGGGCCCGGGTTCGGCCCTGTGCCCACTACATAGTTTGAGCCCTCATGCACTTGGCTGAATGCCTGCATGGGGCTGAGGAGAAACGTCGTCACAGTAAGAGGCGGACAATGGATGGTCCACCCTCCCTGGAGGTCTTTAAGCAGAGACTGGACTAGCTGTGCTGTGCTGAAAATGTCTCCCACATTTTTTTTGACCATTCTCATTCAATTTGGTAGAAAGTAAATTGCTTTCGAAAAGAAATTCAATGGTGAAGACATTTTGGAGAAATTCTCATGGGTTGGGTTTGGGTTTCTTGGGCGTACCTTACTTAGGAGGTGGCTGAGGAGTGAGCACAGGTGTCCTGTTTTTCATTATACATTCATCTCTGGTGGCCTGTGGTCTCCTAAGCTCCCTACACATCAATTGGAGCCCAGTTTAAGGCATCATGAGGTAATTCCTCCCATCGGGCTTTTTCAGATCCAGACATGCAGGCAGCCTGGGAGGCTAGCTGAGATTAGGTAAGCTCACCCCCCCCCCCGAAAAAATACATTATAAAGCATCCTGAATGAGGCAGAACAATGGAAGCCTCTTTTACGGGGGGAGAAAACTTTCAGGAAATTGGAGGACAGATTTTGGCAGAGCACTAACTCCCCCTCATCTCTGGAGCTGGGCACAACACTGCCCCCACCTGCATTGTGGTGGATGCAAATTGGGGGCCAGCCTGCCAAAACAGTTGATGCTGTTGCAGCATGAAGACCCCCAAACCCCTGAGGAAAAGAAAAGAAAGAAGCTGTGCTACAAACCCTGCTAATGGGGAGCCCTAGCTGGGAGAAAAGGTTGAGAACTTCTCCTCCCCCTGCAGAAAGTCGGTGAAATTGTCTCCCTAATTTCTCTGCCCACATGTATGCTGGAGAATTTCAAGAGGCCATCTATGCACAGCTCTAGACTGGATTCCCACCTGTTGAGGTGTTCTAGCACTGGGTTTCCTGCACTTAGGCTGGGACTGGAGGCGGGTTGACTAGATGGTTGACAAGATCACACCAGACTCTCTGATTTGATTTGTCACAATCCGTCCGGAAGCTCTCCTGCACATGCTCTGCTGAAATGAACACCCACTGTACTGTGCTCCCTCATTCCAACGGGGCTTGCAAAGGACTTCCTGTTGGATGTGCCCCGTAGTCTGTCCTCCTCTCCCTGCTGCCTCTCCTAGTTTCATGGCAAAGATGCCTAAAGGCTGCTGCCTCTGGAGGGGAGGGGAAACATCTTAGATTCTTAGAACCGGGCTGGGGAAGAACAGATCATGTGAAACATGGCTATTCAAATAAACTCACATATAAACTCACCAATAATGTAAGCCCCACCACTAGGACACCAAATGTGAGATGTTTGTGCACTTACCACCAGCCCACGTGCAATGCCACCACGTGTCCAAAAATGGGCGATGGTTGTTGTTTTAATTCCGCTGAAACTGTCCCTAAATTGTGGAGGATCCAACTAGTAACCCTTCCTATGACTTCAATATAAATTAATGAACTGATCATCCCCGATGACTGGGTGTGTTGTCTGTGGATGAAGGGTGCTGGAGTGCAAAGACATTTGGAGGTCTTCAGGTTCCCACCCCTGAAAAACTCACAGAAGAATTGTATTTGCAAAAAAAAAAAAAAGGCGGGGGGGGGGGGAAAGGAGGCAAGCCTGCCAATTTTGAATGTTTCAGAGGTTAATCCTGAACAGGACAAACGTCAGATGAACCTCGCTGGCTCGGATCAAGTGTTAGGCCCTAGCACAGCCTGCTCCAACCTGGCGCCCTCCAGATGTTCTGGACTACAACACCCATCATCCCTGCCCATTGGCCATGCTGGCTGTGGCTCATGGGAGTTGCCATCCAAAATTTCTGGAGGTCACCAGGTTGGGCAAGCTGCCTGGGAGGTAGAGTGCCACTAAACCCGGAACCTGGCTTATCCTGGCCCCCAAGCGCACGAACAAAACGAAAGCCTCAAGTCAGTGAAGGCCGGTGGCTCAGATTGTGGTGGGGCTGTGACTCCATTCTGGGTTTCAGTCAGAATCAGCCAGAACTATAAAGGAGCTTTCCAAAGTGCTGAACACAGTTTGGGGATGGGGTTCTGCTCCTTGGATATCTCCTTGAGAGTTCTGGCTCTCAACACAGAAAACAGTCACAGTAGGAGCCAGTTGTTCTCAGACACATCACCCAAACAGGCACAGATTTGCACAGCATATGCACATGCTCATTTATATATATATTCACATAATTTATATATATTCACATTCACATAATTTTTGTGAACCGCCCAGAGAGCTTCGGCTATTGGGCGGTATAGAAATGAAATAAATAAATAAATAAATGTGTAGGTGGAAATGATGGCTGCCATTTAAATGGAAATCCAATTCATCTCGCCATAGTGGGGAAGACTGTGACCAGATGACGGGAGTGGCTACAGCTCAGACCTTTGCCCAGGTGGTGCTAACTGTAGATGGGCAACAACTCCAAGCCCCCTGGTTTCTCTCCCTTCTTAGAATTCCTTTATCTTTAAACCAGCCTTGGGCCGGACAGCCCTTCAAGTAGAGCAGGGATGGGGAACGTGTGGCCCTCAGATGTTCCCGATCCATGGAACAGAGAATGCCTTCAAACAGAGGACTGTCTCCTCACAGGCCCTGAAACCAAGGACTGTCACCTGTAAAGTAGGGCACATGGCCACCTTACCAGAAGATCCCTCTCTGACTCTTGCCTTTTGAAAACCTAATCAGGGAAGAAGAGTTGCAATCTTCCATGAAATGAACACAGTATCCTAACTCCCAGGTGTCTGACTTGTGTCAAGGGAGAGACATCTTCGCAGGAGAAAAGGCCCAGAGAAGGAAGGTTGGCCTGTAAGAATACTGAGCCAGGCGTTCGTCGAAGGGAGCCTGTTTTATATCCTCATTATAAATTGGATGGGGCACACATGAAATAGACCTCGGAGAGTTTATTTTCATTGTTCCTTATAATAAACTGTATCTTGGCTACACAGAAGTACTGATAAGACTTTGGCCTAGTTCTTGTAAACAGCAGATGTGGCGCTAAACCGGTTTTTCGGCTATCCCGCTACGGATCGCAGATGGTGGCGTCACGAACCTGTTCCCTCGAGAGGGTTTCATCACCCTCTTTGACACAGGTTTTGTCTAAGATCTTCTCTGTCCTTTTACTAGAGAATTCACTGCTTGTCTGCAGATCCAAAGGATCACGACTGGAGAGATTGCTTAGGAGGGTGCAGATGTGTGGATCTAGCAATGTTGGTGGTGCACAGGGACAGAAGTGAGCTTGCAATATTACTCCAGGCTGGAGCATTGAAATGTATTGGTAAATGTGCAGAGATAAATGCACAACAGGTACAGGCATTCTACAAAAGATATTTTAGAAGAAAATCTAACTTCTTTACTCTGGTTTGGCATTAATGGTAAGTTGCTGAGTTAATACTAAGGTTTGATGACTGGGCTAGTCAGCATCTCCCTACTCATAGCTAGATTAGAACCATGACAGACAGCAATTCCCCAAGATGAGCAATTCCTCTCTCACGCTCTCAAACCTCAACACCATGGGAAAAGCCCCTGTGACTAATCCAGCAAGCATTCTGGGCATTCTGGGGCAAGTTTCAATTTATATATAAACTGGCATATATCTATATCTATGTATACCTGAATGAATTTCTCCATCTCAAAGGGCTCACATCACTGAATTGTTCTTCAATACCCCCCTATTAATAATAACAACCCCTAGACATAGAAAACTAGCATGTCAGGGAGAAGAGTTCCATGACAAGCTCAATTTCTATGTGCAGGGATTTATTTTATTTTACTAGGCATGGAAGAGCATTCACACATTCACTCCATGAAGAGGGATAGTCCAGAAACAAGTTTATTGCCACCTCATAGGAATGGTGCGGGTGCCTGATTCAGTCTGGGAATGCAGCAGAACTGCCCATCTGCACCCCTGAGCCCTGCTCACCAAGCCCCTGCCCCTGTCTGCCCCCTGCGCGTGCTCGGCAAATGGCCTGCACTCACCCCGGCAGCCTCATCGAGCTTCGCAGTTGCCATTTTTGGAGAAATAAAATGGTGATCGCAAAAACGTGCATATCTACATGCACACAAATACGCATTTTGCGAATGCACATGTTTGCATATGTGAAAATGCGCATTCAGTGAATGCGCATATTTGTGGATTTGCGAAAATGCCCATTTTTCAAAAAATGCCCATTTTCACACGCACAAATATCGCCTTTGCAAAAATGTGCATTTTGCACATGAGAATATGTGCATTCGCAAAAATTGCATATTTTCACGCCTACCAAAACATGCACGTTTTTGTGATGGCTATTTTATTTTATTTTAAATGGTGACTGTGGAGCTTGATGAGGCCATTGGGGTGAGCGCATCAAGCATGGGAAGGGCTCGAGCGTGGTCCAGTGACCGGCGAGTTGGGGCAGGGGCTGAGCGGACATCCAGAGAACCCGGACAGGGGTGAGTTCACACATCCCTAGCACCTCTTTTGCCCTACATATTCAAATCATTTTATTTCACTTTTTTTTCCTCTTGCAAGGAGCCCAAGGCAGCTTACATGATCCTCCGCCTCTTCATTATTTCCTCACAACAACCCTGTGAGGTAGGTTGGGCTGAGAGTCAGTGACTGGCCCAAAGTCACCCAGTGGCTGAGTGGGGACTAAAACCTGGATCTCCCTGGCTGGATGTGCAAGGCGATTTAGATGCCATTTTAAGACTTTCCTTTTTACCATATCGTAACTGAATTTTACTGCCCTGCCTTTTATTGATTTCATGTGTTATGAGGAAGAGGACTACTGTTAGATTGGTTTTGTCTGCTGCCTGCTGTTTATTTGTAGAACCTGGATCTCCCAAGTCCTGGCACAACTGTCTGACCAGTACACCACACTGGCTCTCAGTATTTATTCATTAAAAGTAAATTCTTATTTATGAATTGCATTTATCCTGCCTTTCCCCCAGAGAGGACACATCATTTTCTCCCCCCGCCATTCTATTCCTACAACAAGCCTGTGAGGGAGGTTCAGCTGCAAGTGACTGGCCAAAGTCCTAGTCCAGCACTCTAACCCATCCTTCCCCAACATGGTCCCCTCCAGATGAGCTGGACTGCATTTCCCCAGTCAGCGTGGCCAAGGGTCAGGCGCTATGGGACATCTTGAGGGCACCACTTGGGACATCTGATGGGATATTTTGAGGGCACCAGGTTGGGGACGTCTGGTCTAACCACGACACCACACTGGTATTGTCTGCACATTGATGGGACACCTTGAGGGCACCAGGTTGGGTCATCTGATGGGATATTTGGAGGGCACCAGGTTGGGGAAGTCTGGTCTAACCACGACACCGCACTGGTATTGTCTGCACATTCCTATTGCCTCTTGGCTCCTATGGTGCAGGGAAACCAGGAGCTTCTGCTAGGCTGGTACAAACGCCAAACTGCACCAGGAAATGGATGTAACAAAATAACACCTTATCTCTCATGCGCAGCTTTCCACAATGTGAATAACCCCTCCCGCCCCAAAACATCTACCTAATTTTGGGGCCAGGGCAAAATCCCCACTGGGATTTCCTTGCGCAAAGCAATCGGGACAGACATATGGCTCAGCATCCTGTTTTCGCTTTGGGAGGGAGGCACCAGGATTATCTCCTCTTCTACAATAGCTACTCTTTCCTTTTTCTTAAGCAAAGCAAAAAAAGCCAGACAAAACTGAAGAGGATAGGGAGGGGAGAAGGGTATTTTTAAGCATGCCTATTTACTTAGGGATCGTTCCAAAGGCAACAAGCCTTGTACCATATAACTGCTTGTCCATTTCCCCCCCCAAATACAATGGACAAAAATGCACAAGTGTTGTTTCTGAGTAACGGATTCTTGGACCAAGTTGGCTTCAGCATCTCAGTCCCCCTGCCAATGGCAAAAGTGTATTCAGGCACAGCTCCCCTGCTGCTTTCCCTCATGGAAGCAGAAGAAGATCACGGGCCAAAGGCAGGTCTTCACTGCGGATATGTCCTGGCATGCTAGGGCGGTTTTTATACACACAGCATTTTAAATCCAGGCACTGACTTGCCATCTGCAAAACAATACTCCTGGTAAAATAGGCCTCAGCCCCTAGCTCCTGTTCAGGAGCTCTAAGGCAGAAGATAGATCTGCATCTACTGGTAGATCTGTGGGTGATTTGGAATAGATTGCCAAGGGTTTCTGACTCCCACATTTTTAATGACTGCAATGACAAAATGATTCCGTCTGTCTGTCTTTCTGTCTGCATCAATGTACCTACCCCTTATTTTCAGGAACAATTTCTCTCCCTGTGAAAGAGGCATTGGTTTGTTGTTGTTTTTTTGCCTCTTTTGCGGGAAGTAGGGATGTACGAAAGTCACTTAGCTTTTAACGAAATTGATTCACGGTGAGGGGGAGGCACTCCATCCCCCCCCCGAAATTCTGGCCGTGGGTCCCTCCCCCCAAAAATTCTGGCCGGAGGGGAGGCGCTCCGTCCCTCCCCCCCGAAATTCTGGCCGGGGGGGGAGGCACTCCGTCCCTCCCCCCCAAAACCTGGCTGGCCGGGTCCGCAAATGGTGGTGGCCATAGCCGCCGCCATTTGTGTCCCTGCAGTCAGCCGTGATAGGCTACGTAAATGTTTACGTAGCCTATCACGGCTGATTTAAAAGAAAAAAAAACTGCACGTACGCAAATGGCGGCACCCATGGGCACCGCCATTTGCGTTCCTTATTTTGACACGTCTTAGTCTACGTAAATGTTTAAAAAATGTATTTTTTAAAAATCTAGCTGTGATAGGCTACGTAAATGTTTACGTAGCCTATCACGTTTTGTTTTTTTTTTACTGGAAATGGCGGCGGCGGCAGCTGGTCAGAAGACCGGCCGCCGCCACCGAACCGCCGCCGGAGCCGCCGCCGCCAGGAGGATTCGCCCAAGGTAAGTCCCGTCCCGGGGGGGGCAGGGGGGGCAGACCGTTTCGCCACCGATTTCGGGGGGCTGAATGCGCTGGCATTCGGCCTCCCCGAGATTCGTGGCGAAATTCTCTGACATCCCTAGCGGGAAGGAGGAGGATTTTGGAGAATTTTCTCTTTGGGGAGGGGGACGGGGTTTCCACATACCTTTTGAAGTGTAGGTCATTTTTGAGAGGTCTTCTTTCTGTTTTTGTTTTTAAACCCTGCACTTGCAGGAGCCCAGGACTCTTCTCCAGCTGGGAGTTCTTCCTGAATGCCTATTGGAGACAGCGAGGTCACACGGTCTCCTGGGAGTGCAGAAAAAAGAAAAATGGCCTGGCTGGGGAAGAGTCCAGGGCTCTTGCAAGTGCAGGTTTTTAAAAAAATAAAATAAAAAGAGAAGACCCCACAAAAATTGCCTCCACTTTAAAAGGTATGTGGAAACACTGTCGCCCTTGCCAAGGAGAAAATTCTCTGAAATTCTCCCCTCTCCCACTCTCTTTTGCCAGAGTTTTCATCCCCCCCCCATCAAAAATGGAAGAATTGAAATTTTCAGCATAGCACTAATATACATACACACACACTGCTGAAAGCTTGGGGTAACCAGGAGAGGATTTTTGTGTGGAAGCACGGTGAGTCCCTGTGTTCACTTCTCATACTCAGAACAAGTTCTTGGGCTCAGAATCTTTGCATTCTCAGTATATGTCTTTCCCATCAGGCTCTGGCTGGTGGATCTCTGAGTTTGGAAGGGGGGGAGCAAACAACGTGGATTCCACATACCTGAAGTCTTCCACCCCAAGAATTAAAATCATGTGGAGCAGGAGAGCCAGGCTACAGCTACTGGTGGAAGCTCACCAGCTCATTTCCTCACTGTGCATGCATGGGGGGCCTGTGGGGAGCCTATGTAAACAGAGCAAGCTCCCCTCTACAGACCTGCCCCTCTGAAGTGGGGTCGGTGGGGTCAAGGCCAGAAGAGATGCAACAGAGGGGGCTCCATGTAATTCATAAGAAACAGCATCCAGGGCCAACTGATGTCCATGAAAACTGCCTAGTTTCTCTCTACTTCTGTTTTCCAGCTACCAAGGAAGGAACCTGCATGTATTGCTTAAGGACCAAGACAGGGATGTACAGACTGTGTAAAATCTGTTCCATCTGTGTTTTACGGGTTGTTGGGAGCCTTTTGTCCCATCATCCACCCGTCAACAGAATTGAATTTTTCAAGTTTCTGAATTTCTGCAAATCCACACATGCAAAAAGGCACAAATTCCCACAACATGTGAAAATCCCCCCCCCCCCGGTGTGCATTTTCACACTTTAGCCTATGGGGGAAATGCACATTTTCAGACTTTTTTAAAAATGTGCATTTTTCTACAGCAATATGTGTGCAAAATTCCTGAAGGTTAAAAAAAAAAAGGGTCCCCAAGTCTGCAGAAACCACTTGACAGGGGGAAAGCCAGTCTGCTGTGTAATCCATTGTTCCGATTCATAAAAATCTGAACTCATTTGGTTCCATTGTGGATTTTTCCATCATCCCTAGAAACGGTTCTGAGTAACGGCTGGATTTTATATTTTAAAAAATGGGGGATGAACCATCATTTGATTCTTCTTCTTCTTCTTCCCAGCAGTCCTAAGGACAGTACCAAATGCCACCTGAAACCATCACAGAACCTTGTACAGCCTAATTCAAATGTCTACAACTCACTCCTCTCCTCCATTAAGACACTGACCATGCAGACGTCACAACTACAGCATCAAGCTGGCCTCTGTTTATTCCCTCCCCAACCTGCTTCTTGTAACATCATCCCTGATGAAGTGATACATTCTTTTTGACCTACCTCTGCGTTGGCCTAATAAAAGTATTACCTAGGGATGGCTGAATGATCGATGTTCAAGATTGCTATGAACATCACCTTGCTGCTGGTCTCATGCTCGATTCCTGTTTGCATTTGTGATCGCTGCTCGCTCTGTGCGAATGGGAAAATCGCACGAATCAAGCAGACATCAAATGTAAATTTGGGGAAATTTCCACAAATTTGGGGAAATTTCCTAATGTGCCCAACTTCTCTCTATAGTCTAAAACAGGGCTGATCCAGTCTGCAGTCTACAGTCAAATTAGGAAATTTGTGCAAAAGCGAATGGGGAAAGCTGTGCATAGAAAACATGATCACATGTCTGGCAATTTATGGACATTTTCAGCAGATACGTGCTCATGGCTGCTATTGCATTTGGGGCTTCGAACAGGGCATGCTTGCATGTTTTGCAAACAAAAATGAAATTCTCATATGGATTTGGATATTTTTCTGTTGGCCTATGTGACCACTTTTCCTTTTTAAGCAGTTGAGAGATTGGTGTTGTTAACAGAATAACACTGGTCTCATCTATCCCTATCTTGTCTTTTCCTGGAAAAAGCTTTACCCTCCAATTGTCCCTATTTTCTGGTAAATCCTTAGACAGACACCTTGTTAAAATTTTGTTTCTATGAACTGGTAGTATTTGCATCCTCCAGATTTCAGCTCCCTCTTAAGGCCTTTAAGCACTAACAGTGCAATCCTATACACTCAGAAGTACATCCATGTATGCTCAAAGAAGCTTACCCCTAGGAAAATCGGCATAGAACTGCAGCCTAAATCTCTGATATGGATGTATGGATGCATCTTTTCTTTAGTATGCATATGTGCATATGAACACCAAAGCACAATTTTGGCACTAGGGAGGTATGAGAATTTTGTTTCAACTTGCGAATCCCTCAAAAATTCCATTTACAATCCCGAATGGGAACGCATTTTCTCCAAAAAATGTTTGGGAATTCATGAACTTTCATTCACATTCACAAAATGTGCATTTGAAAAAGGTACAACTTTCTCAAAATGCCCAAATTTTGAAAAACATGCAGCTTCCTCAAGCTACGCGACTTGCTCAAAATGCACAACTTGCTCAGCGTGTGCAAATTTTGAAAGAAATGCACAACTTCCTCAAAATGTGCAACTTTTAAACCACCCATGCGTTAGTCGATGGGGGAGATTTCTGTAGTTGGGGAAATTTATCGAAATCTGGGAATCCTTTGCACAACTTTCACGTTTGATAGCACTTCATTTTGCACAATTTCAAGTTTGCACAAAATGGACAGTGATTGCGAATGTGAGTACAAACTGTTGAGGGGCTAGCTGATGTTTGAAGAATTCTGGCAAGCTCAAATGGTGCTCGTTCGCACATCCCTTGCTGGCATGAGGTAGGCACATCAAGGCAGATGTATGTGCATGTGCACTAAGGCTCAATATCAACACATTTTCAAACATATATGCATGAACACTAAGTCAATAGGACATGCACAGCCTGCTATTTCACTCACTGCAGCTACTGAGGTATGCTTTGAGTCATCATCTAGAGTAGATGTGTTTTTTCTAGAATATTCTTAACCAAAAGAAGAACCATCGTTAAAACAGTGGAGGCAAAGGAAATGAACGCAGCACCTAGGGAAGCCTTGCCCAACCTTGGGTCCCCAGATGCTGTTGGACTACAACTCCCATCACACCTAGCCAGGAAATCCAATGGTCAGGGATGATAGGAGTTATCATCCAAGAATATCTGGGGAGCCAAGGTTGGGAAAGGCTGAATTTCATGTCATTTCTCAGATTTCTATACTGCCTCACAGCCAAAGCTCTCTGGGCAGTTCACAAAAAATAAAAACTGTTAAAATACGTTATACAAAATACAAAAACCATTTATGTTAAAAGACATAAACAGACAGTACACACAGAGACAACATATATCTAAAAACCATTTTTTAAACTATCAGCCAAAGACAATTCAGGACTTGATTAAAAAACTCAGTATATGCTGGCCGCCCAATGCCTGAGAGAAGAGGGCAGTTTTAACCTGGTGCTGAAAAGATAACAATGTTTGCGTCAGGTGGGCCTTGTCAGGGAGATCATTCCATAATTGGTGGGGGGACCACCAAGAAAGCCCTCTCCCTTGTTGCCACACTCCGTGCCTCCCTCAGAGGAGACACCCAGAGGAGGGCCTGGGATGTTGAGCGTAGCATATGGGTCGGTTGTTAATTCTACGCAGGGCAGACAACTTCAACAACATGCCAGAGTGGTGGAGTAGGGGTGGGGATGGGAACTCTACATGTTCGCAGCATGAACCTTGGCTTGAGAAATAGGGGTGTTTCTCTGTAAAATGTTGTAAGATATGAAATTATCACACACATACGGCTGCCACTACTGTTCCACTGTTCAAGGATAGGAACAGCCCTACCATTTGGCAGGAGGAGGTGGCTGTCACAGGTGGGACAGGGAATTGGGGCAAGGTGTTGGAGGACAGAGCTGTGTGTACCACATGGCCTGCCCTGCACGCCCTAAACTAGCCCGCTGCCCTCAGCGGTGATGCAAGATGCTGCCCCTTCACCAGTGTTGAGGTAAGATTCAACTGCCAGTCTAGTCGACTTCTCTGCATGTAATTTGGGGTGGGAGCACCATCTTGTTCTTTGCCTGAGACATCAAAAGGTCTTGGACCAGCACCATTCAAGGAGTGATTTGGAAAATTCCTGCTTATCAATCCAGCCAGAAGAACAAGAAGAAAATAATACCCAGAAGACGTATTGTGCAGAAATATTCTGCTGGCTGTTATGAACCCCCAGTTTCTTTGCAGGGGTGTGCAAAGAAGTGTGTGTGTGTGTGGGGGGGTGTTGAGTGTGGAAAACATTTTCTCCATGAATATGGATGGTCATCCATCAATTTATTTTAAGCACATTACCTCCCTGACAAAGAGAGGAAAGGGGGCAGAAAAAAGAAAGCCAACGGGGTGGGGGAGGAAAGACATATAAAATTAGGTTTGTCACTCACTTGACGTTTTGGCCTCCCCAGAGAATTGTCTCCTAAACAGAGCTCATGAATATTAATTATTTCCCTGAATGCACCGCCATCTACCGAAACAATAAGATTAGTCGGGGTGGTAGGAGACCTGATTTATGAAAGAGGAGGGTCGGCTGGTCTAAACCCACAAAAGAGAAGGTGGGTGGGGGCTTCTAGGGGCAATGAGGTCCCACTCAAATTTACAGAGAGATGAGCCACTGCAAAGGGGCATCTTCAAAGAGGAACAGAGAGAGGGAATCAAGAGGCAAGCCCAGCCCTCTGGGCATGTTATTCTCCCACGTACCATGTAGGGTGGCCAGGTGTCCTACTTTACAGGTTCTCTATCTGAAGAGTTGTCAGAGGACAAATATCCTATATGAAGGCATCCCCTCTTTCAGAGATGGGGAATCTGTGGCAATCCAGATGTTCTTGGATTCCAATTCCCATCAGCCCACACAGCCTGGTCAATAGTGAGAGAAGATGGGAATAGTAGGCCACCACGATCTTGAAGGCCACCAGTTTCCCAGCTCTGCTGGGGCTGTCCAGTCCTTTTCTGATTTAAAGGCAAAGGAAGCTAAGAGGGAAGAGCCCAGGGGCCTTAGTGTTGCACCTCCTATCTAGAGTATGTCCAGAGAAGGTGTGACCTGGATGGCGAGGGGTCTGGAAACCAAGTCCTATGAGGAACAGCTGAAAAAGCCAGGTATATTTAGCCTGGAGAAGAGGGAAAAATTATAGTGGTCTTCAAATATCTGAAGGGCTTTCATGTAGAAGGTGGAGCAAACAATGGAGCAGACAGAGAATGAATGGGTGGAAAGTGGAAACTGCAAGGAAGCCTTAGGAGAAACATCTAAGAGCTGTGTAGCAGTGGGACAGGCTGCTTCGGGAGGTGGTGGGCTTTCCTTCACTGGTAGTATTTAAGCAGAGGCTGGATAATTCTGTCATTCTAACCTGCTTATTTGCGCTCAGTTTTCTTCTCCCTGCCAGCCACATTTCCGTTGGCCAACAGACGTATGGCTAGCCGAGACAAGAAAAAATGGCCTTTTCATTCGTGGCACCTAAACCGCTTGCCAGGAGCAGTTTCTATTCCCTCACCCTGGGTCTGCATTGCCCTGCTTTTAAACGGGCTCTTTAGATTCCAGAGAGCTTTTTTTTGTTTTTAATCTGAGCCTTTGATATGTTTCTTTTAATAGCCTGCTTCTGCTATGTGGCTTTTTGCCACAAAGTTTTACGATGCTCATTTACAGCTGTTACGTTTTACTGTAAGGTTTCGTTCTTCCATTTTTACTGTTATATTTGAAATAGTTGCGAACAACGTTTGTGCTTGTATGCTGCCTTGAGTTTGATTTTACCCTCAAAAGGCAAGAGATAAACGCCCACATGCATTTAATTAATTAATTTATTAACTGCCCTGATGACCTGCTTGTAGGCTTCTTATCAGGACATCTGGTTGGCCACTGTAGGAAACTAAATAGGCCTTTGGTCCCATCCAGCAGAGGCTGGTGGCTCTGATTTCAGTGGGCCGGTGATTCCATTCTGGGTCTTAGTCAGAACCAGACAGAACTCTAAAGGAGTCATAACCCCCCCAAAAAAAATGGTTTCAGCATGTTGGATAGCTCCTTTAGAGTTCTGGCTGTTCCTGACTGAAACCCAGAATAGATTCACAGCCCCGCCAAAGTCAGAACCCCTGTGGACTCTCATCCAGCAGGGCTCTGCTCATGTTCTTAGCATGCCCTTGCAAGATTTCTCTTTGCAACTGTTATGACATCAGAACAGTGATGAGGCACTTTCTATACTCCCAAAGGCTTCTGGGTGGTAAGGCAGCTGTTAGCCAAGTTCATAGACATCATGAGGCAATTCCTCCCATGGGGCTTTTTCAGTTCAGGAAGTGCAGGTGGCCTGGGAGGCTGCAGAGCAATGGGCAGATGTGGAACAGAGAGAGAAAACACACACAGCACCCTCGGCCACCTCAGGGCGATTAGGTAAGCTCAAAAATACCACCAAAATGAACTCAAAATTCTGCCTCAGAAAAGTGGAAGCCTCACCGCAGCTGATGCTGTTGCCACCTACAGAAGCAGTGCAGTAAACCAAAAACCCTGAGGGAAAAAGAAAGAAGCTGTGCGACAACCCCTGCCAATAGTGAGCCCTATCTGTGAGAAGCGGTTGGAGAATTTCTCCTCCCCTATGAGAAATTTGGTGAAACCATCCCCTCAATTTCTCTGCCCACAAACAGGCTGGAGAATTTTGAGAGGCCATCTGTGCACAGCACTAGTGAAGATGGCCAATGGAGACGGTGAGATGGAAAATCTTGACTTTCGAAGAAAGGACTTGTTTGCAGGACAGGTATGTACATATCTGTTCTGTGAAATATTCCATACTGAGAGAAATCCCAAACTCCATATTTGGCGTGTGTGTGTGTGTGTGTAAGGGTGGGGGTGGGGAATATAAGACATGCAAAAACCAAATCACACACAGACACACTCATTCTCCCCACAGTACAAACCGATGCTTTGAAGCCATTCGATCATACAAGGAGCACTGAAATGCGCAGGATGCAAGCGGGGCATCTCAGGCAAAGGCACCGCATCAGCCTGTGTGAAGCAAGCACTGCCAGATGCCGAAGCAAATTAATCTATTTACCCCACTGTAGCCTTTGCATTCGGTAAGAACGTCTCACTCGCAGAGGAACAAAACACTATTAATCTTATCTGTTTTCTTTTCTCAGCTGTGTGTGTGTGCACGCACGCACATGTGTGTGTAGGCCAGGACAGCCTGACAGAAAAGACCACACAGATCTTCTTTCCCCCACCCCCTACCCCACTGCTCTTCCTTACCTCCCATGGCCTAAGCACATTGATCCAGGCCTGATTAGAGTGGGCGGGGGAAGAAGCCAGCAGAAAACAAAAGGGGAGGCTAACCGAGTTCCAGGCAAAGGAGCTCACTCAAGCAACGCGCCTCGGGAGCTGAGAGCCGCGGAAACAAAGCGTGGCTGTGTCTGGGCAAGATGACCCACAGCTCCCACATGCAAATGTGCAGCACTGGAAGACAGAAACGGGCACAGACAGCAAAGGAAGGATGCATACCTAAAATCACATGGGTTGGACTGGGAATGGGAGGGACAGGGGCTTGCATCTTTCCAGCTGGGAAGGCAAACCCATCAACTTTTGATTTAATTCTTCCTGCAGTTTGATCTAGAAAGAATCGCCTGTCACTCAGGACACATCTGCAGGACTCGCATGAGGCAGGAGGGGGGCAGCCTGCTGCCCTCCAGATGCTTTTGGATGATGACTCCCAGAATCCTTGACTATTGGCCATGCTGGCTGGAGCTGGTAGTCCAACCTCTGGAGGGCACCCAGGTTGTGTATCCCTGACTTATGGAATCCATTGCACATGAAAATGAAATGACAACCACTGGCCCGAATGACTTCATAATGTGCTGATGCTAATAATAATAATAATAATAATAATAATAATAATAATAATAATGGATTATACCCAATTTACAGAGATCATCCATGATAGCTGAGAATGGAACCTTTATATTCCTTTGCCAAATTCTACACCCAAAGGACAAACAGGGAAAGCTCTCCTTCATTGTGGTTCCCTAATTGAGTGTACCCAGAAGCAGGTGACCACTTTGAGATACTAGATCAGCCTTCTCCAAACTGGTCCACCCAGATGTTTTGTATTTCAACTCCCAGCTGCCACAGCCAGCATGGTCAATGGGCAGGAATGCTGGAAGTTGTCGTCCAACACATCTGGAGGACACCAGGTTGGGGAAGGCTAGACTGGATGGACCTTGGTCAGGAGACTAAAGTCCTGGGCTGGATCGACCATGGTCCATCCCAGCCCAAGGTGGCAATGTGCACATTATATCCCCAAAGTTCTGAGTGTCCTAACACTGGGATACGTTGATGACGACTGAGGGCAGGGGCTTGTAAAAAAGGATTAGACAAGTGATGGCCACCAACTTGGATGTCTTTAAAAGGGGGTTAGACAAATTCCTGGAGAAGTCTATCAATGGCTACTAGTCCTGATGGCTATGTGTTACCTCCAGTACCTGAGGTGCTATGCCTATGTGCACCAGCTGCTGGGGAACATGGATGGGAGGATGATGTTGCACTTGTGAGCTTCCCGTGGGCAGCTGTTTGGCCACTGTGTGAACAGAATGCTGGACTAGATAGACCCTTGATCTGATCCAGCAGGGCTCTTCTTATGTTCTTATGAATAAATTCATGGAGGATGGGCCAGTCAAGAGCTATTCACCAAGGTAAGAGATGTGGAGCCTCCAAGTTCAGAGGCAGCATGCCTCTGACTCTCAGAGGCTATGGACAAGGAACAGTAGGAGACCATCACCATTGTGTCCTTGCTTTTGAAAGTCCCCAAAACATCTGAAGGGCTGTTTTGCAGAAGATGGAGCAGATGTATTCTGTTGCTCCAGAGGACAGGACTAGAGCCAATGGGTGGAAACTTTAGGGAAGCAGATTTCACCTAAAATTTAGGAGAAACATCCTATGGAGAAGAGCTGTTCGGCAGAGGAACAGACTATCCCAGGAGGCGGCAGGCTCTCCTTCGCTGGTGGCATTTCATCAGAGGCTAGACAACCCTCTGCAAGGATGCTGCAGTGGCACCCTGCAGTTCTGAGCCTGCACTGAGCTGAGGGTTGGACTAGATGACCTCCAAGATGTGGCCCCGATGCCAGTGGGGCGGTGAATCCGCTCCGGGCTTCAATCAGCACTTTAAAGGACCTATCCAAGGAGTAGAAGCACCTTGGATAGTTTCTTTAGAGTTCTGACTAGTTTGAACTAAAACCTGAAACGGATTCATTGCCCCACTGACATTGGAGCCACCAGCCTCTGCTGCTTCCAACTTTGATTCTATGATCCGCCTTGCTGTTGTTGGAGGCTGAGTGCTGTCTAGATGGAAATTTGGTCTACTCCAGCATGGGAATTCTATTGTTCCTTCCAGTGGATATAATCCTGCATCCTCTCCTTGCTGATCCACACAGCTGAAAGGGAAGGAATATTTCTTAAACACATATTAGACTTCTTTTCTCTCTCTCTCTCTCTCTCTTTTCTTTTTTTTTGCATTTCCTGTATGTGTGGCACAAAAAAATATGCTAGAACGTTTTGCCCAGTGTGCAAATGGGGTAAAATATAAACACCGTACCTGCTAAACTTCTGCACGTTGTACATCTCTGAAAGACAAAAGTGCCTTGTACAAATTTTATAGAATTTGTACAAGAAATAGAGAAAAATGATATCTATGTATGTGGATTTTGAACTTTGAGATGGTTGATTCTCTTTTTTCTGATGTTGTTAAAATTAGGAGAAAAGAGATAATGTCTGTGAACTCAATGTACGATATACAACTAAGACAAGAACTAGAGAATAATAATAATAATAATAATAATTATTATTATTATTATTATTATTATTTGTTGTGTAAGGGGAGCCAAAGGTAGATACCTTACAATCTTAAGAGATATTTTAGTGTATGTGTATTGTTGTTGTGTTTCTGTGGTTGTTGTGTTTTGTTTTTCTTTTAAATTTTTTTTTAAAAAAAAATTAAAAAAAAGACAGAAGAAAAAAAAAAGACAGAAGAGCCCTACCATTTATTCATTTATTTATTTATTTAGAAAAAAAAGACAGAAGAGCCCTACCATTTATTTATTTTTAAAGGCAAAAAGCCTCGGTGAACACTTGTTGAATCAGAGTCCCCAGTTATGACCATGCTTCCAAACTGCAAATAATAACAGACATTGGTCATGTTCTTTGGCTGTTTATGTGGCCATGTAAGGCAAGTGTACCACCAGCATGGATTTCTTTGCTCTCGGAATCACAGAGATACCCTTACAAAATAACTGGATGCCCAAGTATATAATCAACTGCTAAATCTTTGGAGCTACAAACCTATGGGGCCTCTTGATCGCTTCAACATCGTCCAGCCATTGTTCTGGACAATCCTTGCTAATCAAGGCAAAGCAAGGCTTGCAAAAGAGATCTGGTTAAGCAATTATCGCCTCTGAAAAGGAAGGATAAAGTACCTTTGATTCCCCCTTCAAGGCCACTTATTAGCATCTCAAAGAAGGTGTCAACTTCTTCAGCTGGACCCACTTTGGGTCCCAAAGGCTTATTCTTCACCCTCTCTCCTCTGCTTCTGAGCAGGCCTTTCAGATCACAGCCTTCCCAACGGCCCCTCCTGATATATAGGCTTTAGTGGGTTTGGGATTTTAGAGTCACAGAGGCCTGAACCATAGGCAAAAGAGAAAGAATTGATTTCTCCATCCCATTGAATTAACCATAAATATGGAGAGAGGGCGAAATCTCAGAAGGCAGACCTCATCAGAGCCAGGATGCTGCAGCGTCATCTGCAAAGATTGCAACTCCTAAGCACACTTGAGTAGGAAGCAGGTTCCAACAAACTGAGTATAGCTTTTGCCTTAGTAAACATGTTTGGGATTGCAAGGTAAATGCCAGAGAGAGAGCCACTTAGCACATGCCAAGACAGCACCACCACAACAAAATCGAGACCTTAAAAGACTTAACAGATTGATCACGGCAGAAACTATTCAGTACTAGAACCGGCTGCATCAGATGTAAGCATCATTCTCACTGGGTGGATGTGCTTACAGTTTACACATGGATGCAAAGAGGTAAACAACAACAAATTAATGAATGATAGGCCCCAAAGGCCACTAATTGCAAGAGGCACATTTCTATGCAAAGCTGAGTGATCACTTGTGACAGCAAGAATGGGCAAGAACACAATATTCTTACGTCAGCTATGTTCATTTCATATTGACAGAGGAAAAAAAAACCTTGCACTGAATTGAGTCCTGAAGTAATAGAATCAAACTTGCTGATGAATTGTATTTGGGCATTGGGTTGCTCATCTTGCAGAGTTTTATCTTTACTGTCCTTTCCCTCATGATTGTCTCTCTATGAAGTAGGTCACTTTACCTCCTGTTTTGCAATTTGGGAGCGGGGGGGAGGGGGAGGGGGAGGGGGAGGAGGGAGCAGAGGAACTAAAGCAGGGACCTGCACAAGGCACCTCCTGGTAAAAAGTTAGATCTGAATCACAATTTATTTTATTATTTATTTATTAATAAATTTATTAATCACCCATCTGGCTGGTCACCCAGCCACTCTGGGCGATGTACAGCGTACAATAAAACAGTTTAAAACAATAAAATTCTACAGTAAACCCTAACCCACCCCAAATGCCTGCCTGAACAACCACGTTTTTAATGCACGACGGAAGCTCATTAAAGAGGGGGCATGGCGGAGTTCCCTAGGGAGGGAGTTCCACAGAGTGGGGGCCACCACAGAGAAGGCCCTCTCCCTCGTCCCCACCAGTCTAGCTGTCCTGGCTGATGGGACAGAGAGAAGGCCATCCGAGGCTGCTCTTGTTAAGCGGCCTGTCTGGTGTTGCTGGAGGCGCTCCTTAAGAACAATCTCCTTGGTGCCAGTAGGACGGAGTAATTCTTGAGCCACTGGTTCCAGGAGCAATTCCTGAGTAACTCAGCCCCAGAACTTGTTTTGTTTCTTTATTTCATTAGTTTCTAACTCACTGTCCTGGTCAAGGCCTGCCAGGTGGCCTTGCAAAGAATTAACCAAAAGAACACACACACACAATTAGCCATTTTAAAAGCCCCAACGCTTAAAACTGCAGTAGGAGTACTATAGAGATAAAAACATTAACAGGTGTAAAGGTTTTGCTAAAAAGAAGAAGTGGGGGGGGGGGAACAAGAAACAAGAGTGGGTGTGAGTTGGTACAGAATTCCTTCCACTCATTCATGAGTAACCACCTCCCGCTCCCCATCCCAACATGCACACCTCTCTGGAACTATGGGCAAGCGATTCCAAGAGAGGTTTCAGCATCTCTGTTTGTACACATTAGCGACTGGGAACTAGGGATGCCTGTTGCTGTGGAATATGGCCCCTTTGGGGCTCAACAGACTCTCAGTGAGCACCCGACTCAGCTTGCATTTACAGTCCGAGCCATGGGGTTTTTTCCTGAAAATCCGGGAACCTTTTCTGTGTGTGTGTCTGTGTGTTTAGTTTATGTAAATAGAAATGTGCGCAAATTGCAGGGTGCAATTTGTGTAATTTATGCACGTGTCAGTAACAATTTGTGCAAATTGTGGGTGAAATGTGTGTAAATAATGCCGTTTGAACACATTGCTATTTACGTAAATAAAACAACCTGGGGAAATCCGCACGCTGGCCTGACTCGATGCAGATCAAGTCAGGCCAGCTTGCAGGGAAAAGAGCTGAAGTGTAGAGGGCCGAGCTAATGAACACTGAGTGAATCCCACCCCACCCCCCGGACGGATTCCTCCCACATCCCTACTGGGAACATGCATGAAGAACAAATGTATATGACACCAGGGACTGGGGTGACTGAGAACCAGGAACCCCAGCAGTCAGATTCTGGAGCTTTACTTCCTGCTTTGTTACCACTGCAAGGGCGCCATCTAGCCTGCAGAACCAACTTGCCTATTGATTCAGTCAGCTAATCCCCAAGGCCAACCCCTGACCTCCAGGCCCTACGAAGTCCAAGACACAGAATTTGCTCCTCAGTCCAAGCAACATGTCTCTGGCGTGAGGACACTGTACAAGCACCAACTCTCTTTTACTGATTGCTGGATTATGATCCCCATTTGACTCAGTCTGACAACATACCTGCTTCCTGACATATTGGACTGACAGCCAACCCTCCTCGGTACATGAGACCCAACTTCCTAGATCCTGACCCTTACTGTGGTCTTAGAAAACATAGCTCAAGGCCAGGTCTGAAGGCACATGAGGCAGCCACCTTGCTGAAGCTAAGCAGGTCTGAGTCTGGTCAGTGCTTGGATGGGAGACCACCTTGGAACCGCACAGAATTCCACAATGGAAGAAAGGTGGGATACAAATGTAATTCATAAATAAATAACTTTATCATTTGCCCACCCATGAGAGCAGTCAGGTGGGTGATCACACGTGAGAGAGGGCCTTCTCTGCAGTGGCCCCACACCTTTGGAACAAGTTGCCATCAGAGGTCCACCATACTCCGTCACTGCAGATTTTTAAGAAGGCCTTGAAGACGTATTACTTTACCATGGCCTTCTCTTGACATGACTGCTATTGTTGCTGTTTACTGCTGTTATCATTGTTGTTGGTCTTATTGCTGGCTTTTATTGCTGTTTTTATTGTTTTTATGTTTATATCACTTTTAATATTTCAACTGTTTTTATGTATTTTATTGCTGTAAACCACCTTGGGAGGGCTTCTGCCCTGAAAGGTGGCTAAGAAATGTTTTGAATACTTTTAAATTAAATAAATAACAATGTTTACATTCTTCCTATCAGTTTCTGCTCACATCATATCTAAATCTATATTTGCATCTATCCATCCATCTCTCTCTCTCTCTCTCTCTCTCTCTCTCTCTGTGTGTGTGTGTGTATCTATATCAGCCTTCCCCAATCTGATGCTCAAAACCTTGGACTACAAAATATTCCTGACCATGGCCAAGCTGGCTGTGGTTGATGAGAGGGCACAAGCCCTGGAAAGGTTGATCTATAGCTAGATATTTCTCATCAAGACAACCAGTTGAGCTCTGTCACCAATGACGTCAGAGCAGAGAATCTCACCGATGCAATTGAAGGATAACTCTTGCCGGCAAAAGAGGGAACAGCCATCTCCGTTGACCTTGTTCATGTCATCACACTCTTCCCCAAGGTCTCTGTGAACAAGAAGCAACAACAACAAAAAAATATGGGGCATTCGTATGTTGAAAGGAAATAAGTAAAAAAAAGGTTTGAAGCTCTGGGAGTGAGGGGGGAACTATATCAGATGGGACAACTCTTATTCTCTCTACCAGTCTACAGTCTGTGAAGGAAAAATAGGGAAATATGTGGTGGAAGCAGAAAAGAAACTAGCCAGCAAAAACGCTTTCTTGTACAGTGAAAACTATTAAGTAAATGCAGTACAATTTAAAAACCCAAGAGCCGCATATGTTCATACTACTGATCTTTAAATTGTACACATTTTTAACCCTAGGGATCAGTTGGTGGGCAAAGAGTTGACGGAGAGCCTACAACATTTAGCTATCTGATTTGGAGTCTAAACCTTTGCCTGCCCACCCCAATACTTTTTCAGGCATTTGGAGCTGGTAAAATTAGGCCAAGGGCTGGATGTTCACCCATTGGCTGCAGGTTGCTGACCCCTAACCTCTTGGTTGCACTACTGCAATGCATTCTATGTTGGGCTACCCTCGAAAATGGTTCAGAAATGTCAGTTATTCCAAGAGACAGCTGCTCAGCTACTAAGGACATAAGAGCCTTGCTGGATCAGACCAAAGGTCCATCTAGTCCAGCATTCTGTTCACACAGTGGCCAGCCAGCTGTAGATGGGAAACCCAGAAGCAGGATGTGAGTGCAACAGCACCCACCCACCCATGTTCCCCCACAACTGGTGTACATAGGCTCACTGCCTCTGACACTGGAGGGGGCATAGAAACATCAGGACTAACAGCTATGGATAGACTTCTCCTCCATTAATTTGTCTAACCCCCTTTTAAAGCCATCCAAATTGGTGGCCATCTTTACATCTTGTGGAAGCGAATTCTGTAGTTTAACTAGGACTGGTTGATACGATCATGCAACACCAGTGTTTTGTCAGCAGCAGTGTACTCCAATCTATTTCCAGGCTCAATTCAAAGTGTTAGTGTCGATGTACGAATCCCTTACCTGGCTCCGCGCAGGGGCATCCGAGGTGGGGGGGAGGCGCTCCGTCCCTCCCCCCTTGATGGGGGGGAGGCACTCCGTCCTTCCCCCCGGAATCCTGCCCAGCCAGCTCCGCTCCGTGGCCAAGCCACAGAGCTGCCAGCCAGCTCCGGCCACCCGCAGCCGGACATCCGGCTGCTGGGCAGCCCTGCAAGGACGCAAATGGCGGCTGTCGTAGCTGCCACCATTTGCGTCCCTGTATTGAGCCATGATAGGCTACGTAAATATTTACGTAGCCTATCACGGCAGGGGGGGGGAAACCAGCGTATGCAAATGGCGGTAGCCGCCGCCATTTGCATACGCTGGGGTTCCCCCCCCGCCGCCGTGATAGGCTATGTAAATACTTACGGAGCCTATCACGGCCTCCGCAGGGACGCAAATGGCGTCCCTGCATTAGCCGTGATAGGCTACGTAAGTATTTACATAGCCTATCATGGCTAGGAAGAGGAAGCAAATGGCGGCCAGGACAGCCGCCATTCGCAAAGCAGCGCGGATGGGAGCAGGTAAGTGCTCCGTTTTGTGTGCCTTTCGTGGGGTGGGGGCGGCAGGGATTTCATCCCACGCGCCTTTTGTGGGTTGGGGGGGTGGGGGCTTCGTTCCACGACGGATTTTGGGGGGCCGAATGCACTGGCATTCGGCCTCACCGAGATCCATCGCGGAATTCTCTGACATCCCTAGTGTTGACTTTTAAAACTTGAAATGCCTTGGGGCCAGAGTATCTAAAGGAAGTTTCCTTCCATATGTACCTGCCTGGACCCTTACTTAGGTCGTCTTCAGATGCCCTCTTCCAGGTGCTGCCAACAAATGAAATTAAGCTGATAGCTACAACAACAGAGAGGGCCTTCTCAGTTGTGTCACTCCATTTATGCAATACTCTTCCCAAGGAGGCTGACCTGACACTCACATTGTTATCTTTTCAGTGACAGGCGAAGTCATTGATTGATTGATTGATTGATTGATTGCATTTCTATACCGCCCCATAGCCAAAGCTCTCTAGGCAGTTTATAGACGTTAAAACATTAAATACAATATAAAAAGTTTAAAAGCCATTTGCATAACAGCACACAGACAACAGACACAAACAACATACAACTAAAAACATCATTGAATTATCAGTCATAACTAAAGACACATCCAGGACCGATTAAAACTCATCATGTGCTGCCGGATGCCTTGGAAAAGAGATAGGTCTTAACCTGGCACCAAAAAGATAATAACATTGGCACCAGGCGGACCTCATCAGGGAGCTTGTTCCACAGATGGGGGGCCACCACTGAGAAGGCCCTCTCCCTCATTGCTGCCTTCTGAGCTTCCCTTGGAGGAGGCACTCAGAGGAGGGCCTTAGATGCTGAATGTAGTGTATGGGTGGGTTCGTTTCGGAAGAGGCGTGCTGTCAGGTATTGCTTCAGGTAAAGTTATTTCTCTTCGCAGATACATTTTTGATCTTTAGATTTTTATCACTATATCCATTGTTTTTAACCTGTGTTATTGGGTCAGCCACCACCGAGGACTCCTTATTATTGGGCGGCCTATAAACATCATAAATAAAATAAATAATCCTAAGAAGTAAGATCAAGCTAGGAGCATCGATACTTACATCTGGATGATCCCATCACCACAGAAACCACTTCCGTGGACATATGCAAGCGGGGGGGACGCTTCACTCTCTTCCGTCCCGGAAATGACGGAAACCCAGTAGGTGTATAAGCTATGAGCTCTAATCTCACTGCAACAAAAGGAAGGAGACATGAGCCAGGGAATAAAATGCAGAAGGGGTTCAGAAGGGGTTCAAAACTCAGTATAGAATCCTGCCTCCTGGAAAATCACGCCCTACAACATTTCACGGGTGAAAAAAGAGGGACGCTTGGAACATCCCCATGATCATAATAAGGGCCCTTGCACAATGCCTCTTTCCACCTCCTCTGGACACTGTTGGAGGCTCTGCTCCATTCACTGGACACATTCATTTCGTCTCCTCCACTGATTTGAAAGCCAAGAGGGTATTTGTTCTTTGGCTTAAAGATATAATAGGAAAGATGCAATCGACGGACACACAACATGCTGTCAATAGTTCAACATCAACCTCAGAGACCGGAGGGCATGAAATGGTTGGGAGTGCAATGCATGGAGTCTTGGGGTAGTATTCAACTGTGCCGCAGTGCTCATGCTAACGATGCTGCACTAGCGTAAGCCAATGTTTGGGCACCATAAGTAGCACTTGCTAGGGCAATGGGAAACAGTGGCAATTTGCCATGGGAATAGTACAGGTGGGGCCTACAATGAAAGGCTGCAAGGTGGAATTTCCCAGTTTAGTGTTCCAGCCAGCCAGTGACATCTTCTTCTAGGAAGCTCCCGCCTGCTCCACTTCTCCATTTTTTCCACAACCGAAACAATGCTCAGTCCTCACTGCGCTGATTTGGGGGGTGGGTGGAAGGGGGCTCTTTAGGATATATTTTGGAGGGTGGTTCGCCCAAGGCTGCTTGTGTTGTGAGAAGATAGTGCTGTTTTGGCTTGATAAGGAGCCACACTCATAGAATGGGTTTGCTCTTAGTATACAGCAGCTTCCCCCAGCTTGGTGCCCTCCAGATGTTTGGGGACGTCACCTCCTTCCAGACCCAGCCAGCATGGCGAATGATCAGGAATGCTGAGAGCTGTAGTCCAAAATTTCTGGAGGCTGGCAAGTTGGAGAAGGCTTCTCTGTGGGATAATTATCTCATTTTTTTTCCAGCCAAGATTGGCTTCCAAAGCAGCATACAATTAAAAGGCACGTATAAATGTACAATCCTTATAGGGATACATGGGGGATATGTGTCAGAATCCTCTGATCCCTGGCAGTTGATGACATATTTATGCAAATGTGCATTATGCACAGTGCATCAACTCTCCTACTCAGATTTTTCTCCCCTAGAGACCCAAGAAGGGGTCTGAAACCCCTGGGGGATAACTACTAGGGATGCTGAAGAAATTTGAGATGGATAAAATGAGCTCGGATTCCTAAGAATCTGACCTGCGGAATCCGCTGCGGGCGGATCTCCTCAGGCCATGCAGAGTCTATGGACTTCTGGATCTTTCTTTTTTAGTTTCCCGAAATTTACGCATATTTATTCATAGGAAAATATTTCTTTATGTATTTACAATATTTATATACCGCTCCGTATCTAGAACAGATTTTGGAGCGTTGAGCACAAGAGATAAAACAGTAAAAGGATAAAAAGATGAAAACACCAGATTAAAATTATACTATTTTTTTAAAAAACACAATATCAATAGAAACTGTGACTGGTGAATTAACGAATGCCTCCTGGAACAGTGCTGTTTTCAGGAGATGCTGGAAACAGCACAGTGCTGGTGCCTGCCTGACCTCCAGGGGCAGGGAGTTCCAAGCAAAGGGGGCCACCACACTGAAGGCTCTTCTCCTTCTCCTATGCAAGTTTCTGCTGAGATGGGTAAATATACACAGGGGAAAGTGGAATGGAATAGGGGACAATACACTAAAGGTTCCGTCCTAAGGTAAATTATGTAAATTATTGCAAACCCTCTTATGGAATTATTTGACTATTTTTCCACACAATGGGGGAAAAAATGAATCCATCTGTGAGCGGATGATGGAACAAAAGGTGCCTGACAATCCGCGAAACCCAGACAGAGCGGATTATTTGACACAGTCTGTACATCCCTAATTATTATTTCCGCAACTCACGCTAACATTACAAAAAGGCATTCTTGAAAAGTTGGAATAAGGACAAACGGTACAGATATACCAAGGAAAGGGACCAGGGCTGGTCCAAGACATTTTGCTGCCTGAGGCGAGAGATGGCTTCCTCTCCCATTCCATGAACAAAGGGTGACTGGACTGGAAGTTGAATCTTTCTTTGACACCGGAAATGGGACAGCGTACTCCACCATACCTGAAGAAAGCAGGCTAGCTTAGGGGGTGCAGGGCAGGAGCTCACTGGAGAGCTCATTCCAGAGATGGGGGGCTGCCACTGAGAAGGCCACTATTTCCCAGATGGGGGGTGTTTATGTTTTTATATGAAACTGGAATATCTACTCCTGTTTCTTCAGAAGAATGAATAATTTGATAATGCAGTAGAGGGTAATAAAAATGTGAATTATCTCCCAGACAACAGGGAGCCAGGACAGAGTGCATGTATCACTGAATGGAGAGTTCCATTGGTATCTGGTAAAAAAACAAATGTTTTTTTTTTTTTTATTACCACTGAGATGAATATCTGTTTAATAATTATTTTGTTTTTGCATGAGAACTACTTTCAACCAAAAAAGAAAAAAAAGAAGAAAAGAAGAAGATGGTATGTACATTGTGTCTTACAATCTGATGTAATGCTTTACAAACATTTTCACTGGTGTGCTGCAAAGCAGGAAAAGAAGTCTATTCAACCAGGACAATTTCTATCAGCTAACATGAACCAAAGGAAGATCTCTCTGAATCACAAAACAAGCAGACAAGCTCCAGATTATCTAACAGAAGTTCCTGCCACACAGCAGGGACCAGAGGTGCAATCCTATGCATGTTTCAACAGAAAAGAAGTCCTACAACTCCCAGCATTCCCCAGCCAGCTGGGAGTTGTAGGGCTTTTTTTCTGTCGAAACATGCATAGAATCCTTCCCCAGGATTCTGCCCCAGGCTGAATCTACACATAGCAGTTATACCGTTCTCATACCGTTCTCATAACTATTGGTACACATGATACCAATGGGCACCAATAGTTATGACAATGGTATGATAACAGTATAATTGCTACGTGTAGATTCAGCCCCAGTTTCGTTGAATCAGGAGAGCATTCAGCAGAACTGCTCGGAAGGGATGCTTGAGGATTCCGTTCACTCTGCATTTTTAAGCGAACTGACCTGATCTGCACCTCCCAGACTAATATGAAATTTGGAATGCAATTATCCTTCAGTTTTCACACTTCCCCGCATTTGTGAGACCGTTCTCAGCTGAGGAAATGTACCAAAAATGCGCACAAAAACACATCTTGTGAGATAAAATGCACACAAAGATGCAAGTTTAACAGTAAAAATGTGTACAAAAATGAGAATTTTGTGGAAAACACATGAAAAAGAATGCAAAATGTTGTGCATTTTTTGTTAAAAAAACAGCGAATTGATGCAGAAATGGAACAGACTTATGAACAAACACATATGAAACTGACCCAGACTGATTGTGTCAAATTGATTTGGCAAATTGATTCAGTCAAAATCAAATTGACTGATTTGGCCCCATGCGTACTTTTAGCATTTAGTTTAAAAATGCAGGAGGTTCATAGCCCATTCCATTGAGCCTGAGGGGGGATTGGCCTTCCCACTGCGAAAAGAGTGAGGTGAGAAAGTCTCAAGAAGAAACACACCCTCCTTCTCACACCTTCTTAGACAGACTTATTTTGCAAAAGGGTTGGTTGCACTTCTAGAGCTAAACACAAAACGCAAATGCCAAAACAATATAATAATCATTGCCACACCCCAAGAACACATTTACTTAGAGCCACCATCTATGGATGCTTCCCATCAACCCCTCTCCCTTTTATGACTCGTGTTACCTCCAAATTCTCCTTTGCACCATCAGTCTGTCTTTTCCTTGTCCCTCTTATGGTCTCCTTCCAGTGGGAATTCCTGGCATAACTCCATCAATAGACTTCCACCATCTAATCATTCCACATGACCTAGCCCCCTTAACCTTTCTGGAACAATTAATGGGGCTTGTTTTGTTAATGTCCATCAACTACATGCTCAGCTATTCTCAGCACCCCAAAGATGAAGCGGGAAAAAAGCTTTGCCTTAGGATACAGTTAAGAATATAAGGAGAGACTTTCTGGATCAGACCAAGGGTCCATCTAGTCCAGCATTCTGTTCACACAGTGGCCCATGGGAAACCCACAAGCAGGACATGAGTGCAACAGCACCCTCCTGCCCATCTTCCCCAGCAACTGGTGTACATAGGCTCACTGTATCCAGTACTGGAGGTAGCACATAGCCATCAGGACTAGTAGCCATTGACACCTTTCTCCTCCAGGAATTTGTCTAATCCCCTTTTAAAGCCATCCAAGTTGGTGGCCATCACTACATCGTGTGTAGCGATTCCCATGCTTTCACTATATGCTGTGTGAGGACGCCCTTCCTTTTATCTCACCTGAATCTCCCACCAATCAGCTTCATAGTATGACCTCGGGTTCTATTATTATGTGAGAGGGAGAAAAGAGTCTCCCTATACACTTCCAGTTTCACTGTATATCTATCTATGTAGCCACACATGACACCACCAGATTTAAAGATTGGCAACTTTTGAGGCTTGCAGTCATAGCTTGGGTGCCCTTCCCTTTTTATATGGCAAAAGATCATCCATTGTTTGGTGTGAGTCCTGATGTGATGGCTCTATGCTACCTCCAGTATCAGAGGCAGCATGCCTATGTACACCCGTTGCTGGGGAACATGGGCGGGAGGGTGCTGTTGCACTCGTGTCCCGCTTGTGGGCTCCCAATCAACAGGTGATTGGCCACTGTGTGAATACAATGCTGGACTAGATGGACCCTTGGTCTGATCCAACAGGGCTCTTCTTATGTTCTTATGTAAGCCTAGACTCTGTGGCGCACCTAGGGCAGCCCCCGTTTGTGAAATCCCTTCCAATGCAGCCCCACCAGGTTTATTCCGCTAACCTTTCGAAGAGGATGGTAAACATAGTTCAGCAGTTATTATCTTTATGATCCCCTGCTTTTAAATTTCACTGAGAGTTTCATTGTTATTTAATTTTGTTTCACATGTTGTGAGTGGCTTTGTGAGTCCATAGGTCAAAACAAGACAAGAGGACAAACAGAAATGAAATATGGGCAGAGCAATCCTAGCCTCCCCAAAGGCCTTAGGCCTGCTGGTCTTAGGATGGGGTGGATGAGCTGCTCTGCTAGCCCAGTGGCCCATCTGTTCTGGAGATCCCACGACACCCATGGAAAGCTCTGCAGCAAAGGATCACCAGTGATGTTGTTTCCGCCAGCAATAGGCCCCCAAAAGGGGCATCATAGGCAGGTCAAGGGGAGGGGAGGCTTTGATGGATCCAAAGCCCTCTCGCTCCCCTGACAGGCCCCCAGATTGGACCTACCACCACAGCTACGATACTTGGGGCAGGAATGTGGATCTTCTGCCTGCATCCCCCACAGCTGCCATGGAAGGCACCATGGTGGTTCCTCTTTCAAGGCCGCAACAGAGACCTTGGAAGGGGATGGAGAGGGAGGAAAGGGGGCATTCTGATGAGTGGGGAGGGCAAACAGGAGGAGTCTCGTGGATCTGCTGGATCTACAAGACGTTCTGTTGCTTGTCCTGCCCACTTGATGGTAAGTCTGCTAGACAGGCTCAGAAGTAAATAATGTAACTGGAGATGGTAAAAGCCTCCATCCCGCTCCTGCCGTGCCTGGCTCTCATCAGCAGTAGGGAATGGTGAACATGTGACATTGAGCTCATTGAGGTTCCGAATTCTACCTTGAAGATCATTTTGTCTTGTTTGCATTCCTGAACATGTGCAGTGTGTGTGTGTGTGTGTGTGTGTGTTAGAGAAAAAAATCTGCAATTTTGATCAGGAAAATGCACATTTCTAAAGTGCACATTTTTTCCCTATTGAAAGAAATACACGTTTTTTAAATTGTGCATTTCCCCAATAGAAAATGCATATTTCCCCCCCACAGGCTAAAGTGTGAAAATGCAAGGGGGGGATTTGTGCAGCTTTGCATATGTACAAGTGTGTACTTGCGCTTGTGAGCAAATGCAGATTTTCAGAAGTGCACATTTGTGCAAATGTACATTTTGAAACGCAAACACAGGTTTGGGAAATTGCAAACATTTCCCAAGATTTGCATTCCTGCTCACGCTCACATTCACGGCTGTGAACGGGAACAAATCCTCATACGTCCCTGGTTGGCAGGGCGCTGGATAGACAGAGGGCCCCAAGGTCATCAGAGCTCTCCATCTTTTGAGAGTTGGGGGTGTACGAAACCCCACTTACCTGGCTCTGCCGGGTTCCGCTGGGGGGGAGGCACTCCGTCCCTCCCCCCGGAATCCTTGCCGGGGGGGGGAGGCACTCCGCACCTCCCCCCGGAATCCTGGCTGGCCGGCTCCGCTCCGCGGCCAAGCTGTAGAGCCGCCGGCCGGCTCCAGCCGCCCGCAGCCAGACATCCGGCCGCTGGGCAGCCCTGCAGGGACGTAAATGGCGGCTGCCGTAGCGGGTTCCCCCCCACACCATGATAGGCTACATAAATACTTACGTAGCCTATCATGGCCTACGTAGGGACGCAAATGGCGTCCCTGTGTTATCCATGATAGGCTATGTAAGTATTTACGTAGCCTATCATGGCTGAAGAGGAGCAAGCGAATGGCGGCCGCAGGACAGCCACCATTCGCACAGCAGCGCGGACAGGAGCAGGTAAGTGCTCCATTTTGCATGCCTTCCGTGGGGTGGGGGCAGCGGGCACTTCGTCCCATGCACCTTTCGTGGGTTGGGGGAGCGGGGGCTTCGTTCCGCGACAGGTTTGGGGGGGGCGAATGAACTGGCATTCAGCCTCACTGAGATCCATCGCGGAATTCTCTGACATCCCTATTGAGAGTACAATCCAAAGGAAAGGAAAGGAAAGGTTCCTCCTGTGCAAGCACCGAGTCATTGCTGACTCTTAGAGGGATGCCGCTTTCGCTGGCATTTTCATGGCAGACTATAGTGGGGTGGTTTGCCATTGCCTTCCCCAGTCGCGTGACTACCTTTCCCCAGCAAGCTGGGTACTCATTTTACCGACCTCGGAAGGATGGAGGCTGAGTCGACCTGAGCCGGCTACCCGAGACCCAGCTTCTGCTGGGATCGAACTCAGGTCATGGGGAGAGTTTCGGTTGCAATACTGCCACCTATCACTCTGTGCCACATGAGGCTCATACAATGCATAGGATGGCACTCTAAATCTCAATAAATGCACATCAGTCAATCTATTATTCTGTAGACTGAAAACATCCTTCATTTTTACATACATGAAAAGATCATTTCTATGTGATGTTGCAGCAGTTTACATCTGCAACACAGGTGTATCACTTTGGCAACTATTGGTCTTTGGCTGGAAGGACAACTTAGCAAATATGGATTTCCAGCATGGATCCTTCATGGTCCCATACATCCTTGAAGTAAAGCAACAAGAGCAACATCTCTTCTTACACCAACTGCAGAGAGGCTCGTTCTAGGGCACATAGATTTTCCCTCTCCACCCACCTCATTTTCCCACTCCTCCTGTTCCTACTTCTTGCCCAATTGTTCACAATGTACGAAGAAACCTAGGGAGGTTTCTTTTCATCTCATGACTTCTTCTTCTTCTTCTTCTTTTTTTTTAAAGAGAGAGAGAGAGCGAGAGCGAGAGAGAGAGCGAGAGAGAGAGAGAGAGAGGCTAAAACACTATGTGAATCCCTGTCTGAGTCTGAAGTTTAAGCCATGTGTGTGTCTCGGAGGTGGGGGGTAGAAATGTGTAAATGAAAGAATGATGTCAAAACTCAGGCCCCTTTGCACTCCCCTGTTATTTCAGCTGCTGTCACATCTCTCTCTGTTTGGTCGAGGTGAGAGAAACAGGTGCAAAATCCTCCCTTTTCTTTTTTTTCCACTGGAAGGTTGATTTAGAGAGCAATCCTATGGCCACTAGACAGTGTCTAGACGGCCACAGAATTTTTCAGTTTCTGGGAACCAAGGTTGTCTGGTTCCTAGAAACTGTGCTGCCCTCCCCCTTGCAGCCAGCATGGTTCTTTCCACACTGCCACCATCTCCGTGCTCATAAATGGAGCACAGAGAGAGTGAAAATAGGGCGTTCCTGGGGGTGGGGAGGGGAGGAGATGATGGAAGCTGCTTTAGACAGCTTCCTATCCAGTCTCCAGGCCCCTTCTCTCCCCAAAGCCACAGCTAGATGCATGAAAACACACATCTAGCCACAAAAGCAGGGCTGGTGAGGTGTGGAGGAGAGGATCTCCTCTGTCTGCCCGGCACTGGATAGTTGGTAGCCTCTGATTTCAGCCCTTAAAAGGTAAGATTGCCTAAGGGGTACATGTGACAGGAAAGCTGGCTAGCTTGACCATTTCTAGATTGCTGTCAAGACCTCATCTGAGCCAGATTCTGGTCCAACCTCTTTGGAAGAAGCTTGGGGTCTGTGAAGATCCCTGCTTGAACTGCAGCCCTAGAAGAATCCGCAGCAGTCCAAAGTCAGCCTGAAGAGCCCCATCTCAGGGCTGCCTCACCTGCCCCACCATTAATAAGCCCCCCACCCAAACCCCGTCTTGATCCCTGATCCTCCCCCATTGTCCCCTGGCTCTCAAGAGCAAATATGTATTTATTTGTTTACAGCATTTGTGTACCGCTCCACATCGAAACAGATTCTGGAGCGGTGAACAAGAAGAGATAAAATAAACAGAAGATCAGAAGAATGAAACATGATATAAAAATTATTCTTTAAAAAAAACACAGAGGGCCAATAAAACCAAGGCTGGTCAACCAAGGAAAGCTTCCTGGAACAGTGCTGTTTTCAGGAGGTGCTGAAAACAACTGAGTGTTGGCCCCTGCCTGACCTCCAGAGACAGGGAGTTCCATAGGAAGGGGGCCACCACACTGAAGGCTCTTCTCTGGGTGGACTCCGGTCAGGCCGTAGGTCCATATGGAACAACCAAGAGCCCTCTGATGACCTCAGTGATCAGGTATGTTGGTAAGGAGAAGTTGCTTTCTCAGGTATCCTGGTCTCAAGTTGTTTAGGGCTTTGTACACTAGTACCCAAACCTTTAACTAGTACCAAAACCTTAAATATGGCAATGGAACCTGGTGGGATGCCCAAAGCTGACGTTTGGCTACCAGAAGGTTCTGTCACCAAGGGTGTATGCAGGAGGAAGGGTCTACTCAGGAAGAGGGAGAAGAAGATTCAACTGCCAGCAATGACCCAGCTGCTGACCAGGTAGGGATGTACGAAAATCACTGACCTTTCGGGGATTATGCTGATGGTGCAGGGGGAGGCGTTCCGTCCCTCCCCCCGGAATCCTCGCCAGAAGGGGAGGTGCTCCATTCCTCTCCCCCCCCCCCCCGGAATCCTGGCCAGCCAGCTATGCTCCGCAGTGATTCTGCGGAGCCGCTGGCCGGCTCCACCAGCAGCCGGACATCCGGCCGCTGGCTAGCAGGGACACAAATGGCGGCAACCGTAGCCGCTGCCGTTTGCGTCCCTGCAGTCAGCCGTGATAGGCTACATAAATGTTTATGTAGCCTATCACAGCTGATTAAAAAAAAACATGCGTGTACGCAAATGGCGGCGCCCATGGGCGCCGCCATTTGTGTACGTGCGTGTTTTTTTTTAATCAGCCGTGATAGGCTACATAAACATTTACGTAGCCTATCACGGTGTTTTTTTTTAAATTTAGCCGTGATAGGCTACGTAAATCTTTACATAGCCTATCAGGTTTTTTTGTTTTTGTTTTTTTTTAAACTTGGAAATGGCGGCGGTGGCAGCCGGTCGGAAGACCGGCCACCGCAGCCGCCACCGCCGAGCCACCGCCACGAAGATCTGCCCCAGGTAAGTCCCATCCCGGGGAGGTGGCGGGCCGTTCCGCCACTGATTTCGGGGGGCCGAATGCACTGGCATTTGACCTCCCTGAGATCTGTGGCGGAACTTTCATACATCCCTAGGAGCTGGCAATGTCCTCACAGTGTTCTCTGGACCTTTGCAGGATTAACAGCTCCTTTGGGGCTCATTAATCTTCAGCTCTCCCACCTGGTGTGAGTCAGAGCAATTCCAGACTCCTGTGAACAAGGGAACTGGATGACATGTAGTGGGAAGATTGCACTGGCCACATGCAATTCTCCCTGTAGGGATTAGAAAGTCATAGGGATGTGGAATCAGCTGGGATCTCAAAGGTAGGGGTGGACGAAAGTCACTTACCTGTCGTCGAAGGCTGTTCGCGGTGGGGGGGAGCGCTTCGCTGCTCCCCCCGCGAAGTTCAGGCCGGGGGGGGAGGCTTCCCGCCTTGCCCGGCCGAAATTCAGGCCGGGGGGGAGGCTTCCCGCCTCGCCTGGCCGAAATTCAGGCCGGGGAGGAGACGCCTCGCCTCGCCCGGCCGCGAACGCGAAAGTAAAAAAAAAAACTTCCCCTGATAGGCTACGTGACGATTCACGTAGCCTATCACGGCTAGATCTGCAAAGTCAGCCGTGATAGGCTACGTGAATCGTCACGTAGCCTATCACGGGTGACTTTAAAAAACAAAAAAACAAAGCGCGTACGCGAATGGTGGCCCCCATAGGAAGCCGCCATTCCCGTTCCTTATTTGGTGGCTGTAGTCTACGTAAATGTTTACGTAGACTACGGCGAAAATAAGGGCAACGCAAATAAGGGCAACGCAACGCTATTTGCAAATAAGGCAACGCAACGCTATTTGCGTTGCCCTTATTTTCGCCGTAGTCTACGTAAACATTTACGTAGACTACAGCCACCAAATAAGGAACGGGAATGGCGGCTCCCTATGGGGGCCGCCATTCGCGTACGTGCTTTTTTTTTTTTTTTTTAAAGTCACCCGTGATAGGCTACGTGACGATTCACGTAGCCTATCACGGCTGACTTTGCAGATCTAGCCGTGATAGGCTACGTGAATCGTCACGTAGCATATCAGGGGAAGTTTTTTTTTTTTTCTTTCATTACAATGGCGGCGGCGGCAGCTGGTCGAAAGACTGGCTGCCGCTCCCGCCTCGCTCGAAAACCCGCCGAACCGCCGGCCGGACCAGCCACCGGGAGGGACATTCGCAAAAGGTAAGTCCCGTCCCGGGGGGGGGGGTGCGGGGGGGTGAGGAGGATTTCTCCCCGAAACTTGTTCGGGGGGCCGAACACGTTGGCGCTCGGCCCCCCGAAGTTTCGGGGAGAAATTCTCCGCCATCCCTACTCAAAGGTAATCTAGACAAATGCTACTCAAGGGGGGCAGGGGAGGCATAGCTCAGGAGCTGGATAATAAGTGTTTAAAAGGGCTCAGGTTCAATCCCAAGGATCTCCAGTGAAAAGGATCTTTAATGGCAGGGCTGGGGAAAATCTCTCCCCATGTCCCTGGAAAGCTGCAATTAGGGATGGCGGAGAATTTCTCCACGAATCTCCAGGAGGCCGAGCGCTGAGGCATTCGGCCCCCCGAAAGTGTTGGGGAAATTCTCTGCCGACCCCCAGCCCTCCCCCCGGAATGGGACTTACCATGGCCGAATGTCCCTCCCGGCGGCGGGTCCCGGCGGTGTTTCATCGGGGGCAGGGGCGACGGCCGGTCTCCCAACCGGCTGCCGCCACCGCCATTACAAAATAAAAAAGTAAACAAAAAACAAAAAACACACACCCGTGATAGGCTATGTGACGATTTACTTAGCGTATCACGGCTAGATTTCCAAAGTCAGACGTGATAGGCTACGTTAATCGTCACGTAGCCTATCACGGGTGACTTTTGGGGGAAAAATAAAGCGCGTACGCAAATGGCAGCGGCCCATGGGCGCCGCCATTTGCGTTCCTTATTTCGGCACGTCTAGTCTACGTAAAGATTTACGTAGACTACGGCGAAAATAAGGGCAACGCAAATAGCAAATAGCGTTGCCCTTATTTTCTCCGTAGTCTACGTAAATCTTTACGTAGACTACCCAGGCCCAAATAAGGAACGCAAATGGCGGCGCCCATGTGCGCCGCCATTTGCATACGCACTTTTTTTTTCCAAAGTCACCCGTGATAGGCTACGTAACGATTTACGTAGCCTACCATGGCTGACTTTGGAAATCTAGCCGTGATAGGCTACATAAATTGTTACGTAGCCTATCACATGTGTGTGTGTGTGTGTTTACATTTACTTTTTTATTTCACGGCCGGGGAGACGGGGTGCTTCTCCCCGGCCTGAATTTTGGCCGGGCGAGGTGGGGCGCCTCCCCCCCTGGCCTGAATTTTGGCTGGGCAAGGCGGGGTGCCTCCCCCCCGGCCTGAACTTCGGGGGGAGAACCGAAGCGCCTCCCCCCCACCGCGAAGCAAGCTGCGGGACCAGGTAAGGGACTTTCGTCCATCCCTATCCATAGGTACTTCTTAGTACAGGATCACAGACTTGGAGGGAGAGAGCATCTAGTCCAACACTCAGTGCTAAGGAGGAGCTGTAGCTCAATGGCAGAGCACATGCTTTAGGGTTGCTGGCTTATACCAAGTGTCAAGGGCTCCTTGGAGGGCTCTCTCAGTCTAATCCAGTAGCCAAGTCCAGATGCAGACAAAGGGATTCTTTTCAAAGCTTTATTCTTCTTTTACAACTTAACAACCCTACAGGTAGCAACTAGATCTGAGCAGCAGCATCCCTATGCCCTAAGTTGGAACAGTTGGTCCCCGTTTGAAAGGCAATTACTGGCAGACCCCTGGATATAAGGACTAGGGAGAATCCCTCCCCTTTTCCCTTGGATCCTCTGGGCGCAACCTTTCTTTGAGCGCGAACCCTTTGGCGCCACTCTCTGAGTCTGCGCCACACATCCACCCAGTCTGCTATCTGTGCTGAGACACTCCCTGGACTGCTTTCTAAACTAGGAATGTGGGTGGGAGGAATCTCCGTCAGCTGTTGGTCCTGGGAAAAAGGAGCGCGCTCCTCTCCCGAAAGAGCGACTGCTCCTCCTCAGCAGCAGAACTACTCTGGGAATCTATGGGCTCAGTGTCCACCCTGACACCAAGTCACATCATTGGTCTATCTGTGTCAGTACTGTTTACACGGACTGGCAGCAGCTCTCAATGGGAGTCTTTTCCAGCCCTACCTGGAGGTGTTGAAGACTGAACTGGGAACTTGTGTATACAAAGCATGCGCTCCACCACTGAGCTACTATAAGGATTGGGCCCAGCACCTCTCCAGAAGCATCCTGAGAGAGTGTGGGAACTGACTTAGAGTCCTGTGAGGAAGAGGCCAAAGTGGTGGGGGAGTTACCAAGGTTTCAGGAGATAGAACAGGAAGACCGGGGAAAGAGAGGAATCTCTCCAGATGACAATTCATCAGTTGGTTCAAAGCCAAACAGAAACTTCGCCATCTGTGGGAATACAAGATCTCATGGGGAGGGAGGAGTTGGGAGCGACAGATGCCAGAATCAGATGTCAGTTCAAGAGGGAGGTGCAACTTTGGGAAGTAAGGTATTCTACAAGAAGTCCCTAGAGGAAGACCCTCCCTGAAGGCAAAACTAGAAACGCTATTCAAATTTCGTACTGCGGGCTAATGCCAGTTTCGTTGCAACTTTCATAACAAGAGTGCACCAGTCAAAAACAACTTCACATAGACTATATAGCATTGTACAAAGCTAATTAGAGATCTTAGCTCTAGGCTGCTAGAAGCTGAAGAAGTCTATAAACTAAAACACTGTTGGTCCGTCTGACTGATTCACATTATAAAAGCTATTTACTAAAAGATCGACTTCTTTGTCTGACCACAAACACACCGGGCGGTTTAGTGCTCGGCAGCTATGATGACCCTTCCCACAATGCACAATGGTGTTCGCGCAATGCCTGGTTGCTTAGTGTCCAAGCACATGGACTTGGATGCATGCACACTAGACATGTGATGCATTCCACCATTCCTCACTCACAGACTCAACTGCTAGGGAAAAAAAGGAGAAACCCCAGCAAGTCCCACTGGCAACACTTAATAGGGCTTCCCCCACACAAAGCCGAGGCAGTGATGTACCAAGGGGAGGACCCGTAAGAGATGTCTCGTGTAAATAAGGAGGGCAGGGAGTATATGCAGAGAATGAATGTTGAATGAGGTGTCTCTTCCAATGGCAGATGCTATCAAGTTTCCCTTTAGAGGGACTTCGTGTCTTGACCTAATCCACTTCACATTAGGAGTGTGCCTACAAGGAAGTTGCTTGTGGCTCAGCAGCAATGGATTTTTACAAACCAGACGGAACCTATTTCCACTGGCTTCCTCCCCACCCCACTAACCCCCACCCCACCCCCAGTGAGCCAATTTCCTCCATTACCATCAAATTTGCAACTGGCCTCATTAAATAAGCCACAGCAAACCGAAGGACCAGTTTATTGCACTCTGCTCTAGACAGAGATGAGGATTTGCAGAATTCATCTTATACCGGGGTCCAAACAGGGCAGGCCAAATAAAGCAAGAGATGCAAAGAAAAATCGCACATGCAGCAGTGATCCGAAATTGTTAAGTAATGGGTCAGACCTGACAGCTGACTAAATGTAGTGGGTGGGGGTGGGGAGGAACACAAAGATGGACATGGAACAACACTGATTAACAGGATATATTTTTGTGAGCCGCCCAGAGAGCTTCAGCTATTGGGCGGTATAGAAATTAATTAAATAAATATATATATATATATATATATATATATATAATTTACACACACACGCATGCACGCATAAACTCTACAGCACTTTTTGTCTAGTTTTTTTAAAAATTCTTTTCCCAACTTTCAGAAAAGAAATTATTGCTGTTGAGTCATGCCTGCTTGTAATGTCTTGCTTCCCTCAGTCAAGCTAAGAAAATGCCATTAAAAATAAAATAAAATTCCTCGGGGATGTTCAGGTGTCCTAGAATTTACTCCAGGTTCTAAATATGGTATGAAACAGAACACCGCAGAGAAATAACTCCCTACAAGACAACACAGGGCTTCAATTTCTCACATCTCTAAAGGCTACCAGGTACAACGTTTTCCTTTCTGACACATGGCGATTATTTGATTTTCAGTCCATTGCCTCCCTTAAAACTCACAACTCTCTCCACTTAACAAGAAAAGATTGCGCAACTTCTAAATTTCTCCCCGACTGACAGTTTTAGCCGAAATGCCACGGCTCCGATTGCAGCACGTTCAAAATGGGCACATTCTTCTTCCCCCTCACGTAACACTAGAACCTGGAATTGAACAATGAAATCGTTTGGCGCTTAATTTGTGACAGACGGGAAGAGAGAATTTCTTGCAATGCAGAATTGACTTATGGAACAGGATGTGACCACTGCTAATAGACAAGCTAGAGAGGGTGTTAAACACATTCCACTCATTCTAAAAGAAAAGTGCTCAAATCCATATTAGTATAATATCTTTATTAGGTCACAAAACCTAATAAAGGTCACAAAACACTGTGCAAGCTTTTGAGTTCTTCAGAACACTTCATCAGGCAAAAAGCTCTGAAAACAGTATTCTGAGACCTTTTTGAGATTTTCTTCTTCAGGTGCCATCTCTTATCGGAGGTTAGCGATCATTACAGCTATTGTTTGTTTTTGATGACGCGGCTCTAAATAATTGTATAGAAGTACGGTTAAATCATTCCCTCAGATTCTTTAACCATAATGTTTGTCTTCTCCTCATTGTTCTTCTTCCTTCGATTTTTGCATTGTAATGAAGGTATTATGCTAATATCGATTGGAACATTTTTCTTTTAGAATTTTTGTCTTGCCCAACACAGCGATCTTTGTACATTCTCGTCTCTTGTGTGTGTGTGTTTTCTTTTGTTTCAATTAGGAGCTGGTGGCAGGGGAGAGATCTAGAGCAGTCCCAATCCAGACTTACTCCACCCTACCCCCATGGCTGCTTTTTGAAAAGGAAAAAAAAATACAAGAGAGACAACGATATGGATTAATGTCAGCCCTAATCCAGCCCTTAGATGGCTTTCAAAGGATAATGGACAAACTCAAAGAGGATAGCTAAATGGGACTGCCATGGTCAGTGGTAGTCTGTCTGTGAACATATGAGATGCTGGAGACAAACAGTAGGGGAGGGCTCTTCCCCTTATGCCCTGTTAGTGAGCTTCCCGGAGGCATCTATTGTCAGGAGCTGCCCCTTTTCAGCATGCAGCTCCTTTGCTGAGGGAACTGCACTGGCTGACCATTCACTACTGGGCCAGGTTTAAGGTTTCGGTACTAGTGTACAAAGCCAAACAACTTGGGACCGGATACCTGAGAGAACTCCTTCTCCCTTACCAGCCTGCCTGGTCACTGAGGTCATCAGAAGGCATGCTCCTGGTGGTTCCATATGGACCTATGGCCTGACTGGAGTCCACCTGGAGAAGAGCCTTTAGTGTGGTGGCCCCCTTCCCATGGAACTCCTGACCTCTGGAGGTCAAGCCCCTGCCAACATCGTGCTGTTTTTGGTGCCTCCTGCAAGCACCTTTTTTCAGGAAGCCTTCGTTGACTGACCAGCCATGGTTTTATTGGAATACAGTTTTGTTTTTAATTAATAATGATAATAATAATAATTTTTACATTGAGTTTTATTCTTCTTTCTTATCTTTGAATCTTTTATTCTTCACTGCTCCAGGATCTGTCTAGATGTGGGGCAGTATATAAATGCTGTAAATAAATATATTCTAGCTGGACTAAGTACCCATTCAGGCACTGATCCCAGTAGGAATTGGCTGTTTGTCTTGAATAATTCACCCCTGGAAGGTCTCAACCACATCATAAGTGACAGTTACAATCTCATACAGGCTGGCCTCAGAAGCGCTTACTCCAAGGTTCAAAAGCTGCACACCGTATTAGGTGATGGAGAAAACGCCCTCTGCACAAACACAGAGGATCCCAGCTTTTTTGATCCATTCCCTATTTTCCAATCCTACATCCTGGCCCCATATGCAGGTTGTTGGCCTATGAGAAAGGGAAGCAATATCTGGGTGCCTCTGCACATGTGTGGAGTGCCTTCCCAAGGCCAAGGGTTGAACCAGATGAGCTGTGGAAGTTCCCATCATCCGATCTCCCAACATTTTCATGTTTTATCTAAAACCAGCCACAGGTAGTTCCAGATCTGATTGGAGTGACAGCTTGGGGGGGGGGAGGTTTAACCCTCCCCCCTCTGCCATTTCACTGATTTAACCTGTCCGATCCTCAAGCTGCTCTTAGTACCACAGCAGGCACCTGTGTATTTTATGTCAGGGAAGGTGTATTGAAGGGGGGAGGTTAAACTCCAAGTCCCCCAGTGCCTCTCCTCTTATCAAATTTGGACCTTTTAGGTAAATATGAAAACATCAGGCTGTCCCGCCCCAGGATGTTCAGTGTCCAGGATTAAGATCTTGGAGAAATTCATTTGCGGGGTGAATTTTCCTAGGTTCGCCCCTCCAGACGTCATTCCAGTTCTCACTGTGGTGTCCGACTCGGTCCGCAGCAAATTGGGCCAGCTTGTGGATTTTCCGGGCATTTTGCACATTTTTCCCCTGCAGGTTCTGGGATTTGCACACATTTCTGAGCAATCTGCGCAAAGTTCTGAGCAATTTGGGCAAAGTGTGGCCAGCTTTGCACTAATTTGGCTGAATTTGCACCAATTCAGCCGCAACTTGCTCACGGTGCTCAGAAGCGTGGGCAAATTGTGAAACCCGTGACATAAAAGGCACAAAAAAAGTTCCCAGAGTTTAGGGAAACATTTGCAGCTTGGCCTGCAAACAAAGATCGAGCCATACGTGCCATAGAACTCTGTCGGGTCAAAAAAGAACGGGATATCCCATTGACAGAAATCCCTAGGTTAGATTAAGCTATGTTTCTTCATTTTTTATGCAGATTTCTACTGCTCTCTTTGAATAAATCCCCAGGTGACTGACTCCCTCCACTGCATTTCCTGAGCTAAGTTACAGCATACTACAAGTGTAGTTGAAAGGTTGTCACAGAGAAGAAGGCCAGGATCTCTTCTCGATCATCCCGGAGTGCAGGTCACGGGATAATGGGCTCAAGTTACAGGAAGCCAGATTCCGGCTGAACATCAAGAAAAACTTCCTGACTGTTAGAGTAATACGACAATGGAACTAATTCCCTCGGGAGGTGGTGAGCTGTCCCACACTGGAGGCATTCAAGACGAGGCTGGACGGCCACCTGTCGGGGATGCTCTGTCTTGGATTCCTGCACTGAGCAGGGGGTTGGACTCGATGGCCTTGCAGGCCCCTTCCAACCCTACTATTCTATGATTCTATAACTGGGAAAGACTCTTGCCCATTCTGAAACCTGGAGAGCCGCTGCCGGTCTGTGTTGATAGCACTGAGCTAAATGGTTCAGTCAATATAAGGCAGCTTCCTACATCAGAAATATCACATACATCAATCAGCCTTTCCCAAACTGGTTCTCTCCAGATGTTTAGTCCAAGTACAGACTGGGGAAGGGTGATGGTCATCCCCTGTCAGATTGGATTCCCAATGAGCTTAGGAAAATGTGATCCGTTCAATTCTGCTTTTGCGGTTGGATGCCCATCGAGTTACACAGATATTGTATGATTCTGTAGTAGGAGTATCAATACTCATCCTCGTCATCGCTGTTCTTCTTACATAGCCAAAACAGTGCCATCCATACACAAGCAGGACGTATCAGCACCCTTGGGGGAATCCTAAAGATTGCAGGATTATCCTTTTTTTTTTAGGCAAAGAAGCCTAAAGGAGAGGGAGACCCAGAACTGCCAAATGAGTACTGAGTATGTTCAGTGGGTACAGAATTCTCAATGACTGTCGGTGGTGGTGGGGAATACAAAATGGGAGGAGTGGGGAATGGAATGGTGTACCTTGGAAAAGGACATGGCTGGCTGGCTGGCTGCAACACTGAACAGGAGCGAGCCCCCACTGCGATACATTTTGTCGCAGGTACAAAATGCAATATTGCAACAATATACTATTGTTGCAATAGTAATAGTACTAGTAGCTGGTGTTGTCATCATAGTGTGTATGTTCGTAGCATCCAGTTTTAACAGTAAATCACCTCGGGGGCCAGTATGGGGCCAGAAGATGACTCATACATTTACAAATAACACAGTGCATTATACGTGGGGCTGCCTTTGAAAACAGTCCGGAAACTTCAGCTAGTCCAAAATAGGGCAGCGAGACTGTTGACAGTACTGGCCAATGAGATCACATTACGCCAGTACTTTTCCAGCTACACTGGCTGCCAGTCCATTTCCAGGCCCAATTCAAAGCGATGGCATTAACATTCAAAGCCATTAACGGCTTGGGGCCGGGTCATCTGAAGGATCGCCTCCTCCCATATGTGCCTGCCCAGACCCTAAGATCATCCTCAGCGGTCCTTCTCCATGAGCCCCCACCAAAGGCAGTGAGGTGGGTGGTGATTAGGAGGAGGGCCTTTTCTGCTGTGGCACACTGGCTGTGGAATGAGTTCCCTGGAGAGGTTCGCCTGGCACCTACGTTGTACCCCTTCCAGCGTCAGGTGAAGACTTTTTGATTTTCCCAGTGTTTTAGCATTTTAGCTTCCTAATCTTTTGGCTTTGGTGTTTTAAATCTGTATTTTAAATCTCTACATTGCTGCTAGGTTTTATTCTGGTTGTACTGTTAGATTGTGGTTTTACGCTTTCATATTTTATATTGTTTGATGCTGCACTTTGTGGTTTTAATTTCTGTGAACCCCCCAGAGAGCTTTGGCTATTGGGTGGTATAGAAATAAACAAACAAACAAACAGCTGCAGCATCAGGACTTGTAGTGATAATTGCAATGATTTCTTAAAAGTGTTGTCAAGTCCAAGCTCCAAGCAAGAGATACAAGTAAGCATTTTCCCCATGACTTTGGCTTCCGATACTTACGTGTCCACGAATTTCCGGCTGAGGTCCGAGATGGTGACAGATGAGCCCTTCTGAAAGGGAGGGTCCCGGACCACTTTGTAGTGGATGGGCCGGCAATTGGCACACTGTCTGCTCTCTGGGACCGAGCTTATCATGGCAGCATCGATCTCCAAGAACTCATCCAAGGTGTAAATCTGGATGCCATAAATTTCCTCATCCACCTTCTTTGAGTCCATCCTGATGGTCATGGGGATGTCACAGAAAAAGTTCTGAGGCCCGAGGGAGATGTTTTGCCCACTGACCATCAAGAGCTTGATGTCATTTATGGCTTCTTCAGAGTCCCATTCAGGGGATACATAGGTCACCCAGATGGTCAGAGACTCTGGGATCACAGGATACTGGAACTCTAGCTCCAAATAGCAGCCCTGGGGTTCAGGGCAGGCCGGCGGGACTGTCTGCTTGATGACAACCGAATTGGGGCTCCAAGTTCTGACATCGGGTTTGCATGGCTGTTCCACGTCAGGGTGACCTTGAATGTGGAAAGAGAGAAAGGCAGAATGAAAAGAACACTGCACAGATTTGAAAAACTCGAACCTCGGGGCTTCTGCAAGACTTTGTGGTGACACTCCATCACAACAATTATTTTTAAAATAATTCCATGTCTCTACAAATTATCTTTGTTTCCCACTGCTGCATTTTGTTTTGCTTTTTTATTGTCATGTGGCAGTATATTCCATAAGTTACTCACAGGCAGTGTGTTCCTTTGTTTTAGAACATAAGAACATAAGAAGAGCCATGCTGGATTAGGCTAGGCGTCCATCTAGTCCTGCATTCTGTTCACACAGTGGCCAATCAGTTTCCCATGGGAAACCCACAAATAGGACATGAGTGCAACAGCACCCCAAAGCTTCATTGGGCGCTCACCGGGCTGTGATGAGGCTCACGCGGCGCCACGAGGAGGGCTGGGCGGGCGGGCGGCGGCTCAGCGAGTGCCCAACGAAGCTGGGCGCGGGTGAATCTGTCGATCCCTATTCCATACACCTTTTCCCAATGTAGACATGTTTGTTTTCATGCAACCATAGACCAAGATGCGTGCATCGTAGAAATGGACGCAGGTTTCTCTGTGCAGTTTTCAAGTGCGTGCAGGTTAACTGATGCATGGCAATGTATCCGTTTCACAGAATGCATGGCAACGTGCGTATTTCCGGCCTGAAATTGTGTTCATGTCTGCATCCAGTTACAGGAGGTAAATCTAGGAAAACCTTTGATGGAGTGAATCCCTACTGACAGTCTTCTATTCATGAAATTGCCGGGGGGCAGGGTGCATCTTGTCTTTCACTTCAGTACAGCCCAGTACAGAGGTTGACCACCTCTGGTAAGTCTTGAGCTGATCCTCTTCTTCTCCTCCTCCTCTCCTCCTCCTCCTCCCCTCCTCCTCCTCTTCCTCCCTGCCTGTTCTTACTATTCTGCTCTACTATACAGCCAGACCGCCCCCCCCACTCCCTAATCTCATTCTTGGGAGGCTTACAACATCTCGCCAAAGTTTAATCAGTGTGAGTAGCGAATGCACAACATGGCTCTCTTTATCTTGGAACGTGCCGTGTGTGCTTTGTCCGCACGGGGTTGAGGTTAGCCATCCGCCAGTGGCAGAAAGCCAGCTAAAGAAGCCACTGTTCTCTCCCTTCACAAAAGTGTACCAGGTCAGGAAGGTGGTATGGCATAATCAAATCCATTTCTTGGGGGAAATGGGGGGAAGCAAATTAAAGAATGGGGCCAGAGGACAAGTTGCTTGCTTGTGTGCGTGCGTGTTTTAAGTGGCTATTGATGCTTTTGGTGGTTTGTACTTTGGGTTCTGTAAAATGCAGCTTTGCTCTTCTGGCTCAAGCTGCAGCTGCTTAAACTGTGGGAGCCGCAATTTTGTTTTGTTAAAAAGGAAAAAAAAAAAAAAGCTCATTTCTGGCTTTCCCGCTTATGGGGCTTCTGGGGAAAAAAAAGTGAGTTAAATGAGTTTCAAAGCTGGAGGTGGCAACTAGAATGACTGATAAGTAGGCACTGAGGAGAATTCAATGTGGTCTGCATTTTTTAGGGAAATGAACCTAATTCGCATTTCCTGAACTAATCTGCAGTGTGGAATGCCATCATACTGCGGACTGCGCACTTCGTTGAATTACGCGATGCACTTCTCAGCTCAAACGCTGCATACAGAAATGTGTGTGAAAAGAAAAGTTGTGTACTAAGATGTGTGTGTTAGGGGGAAATATGTGTGCTAGGGAAAGCTGAATATCCAAATAAAAGCACATTTCTTTATGGTAAAAACTGCAAAGTGATGGGAAAACAGAAGAGACTTATGACTGAAATTGACTTTGACTGGAAATGAGACTGCTGCATCCATCCCTACCAATCCATCCCTACCCCAAAGCCACTAAATACCAATGCCAGAGTAACATTCATACCACCTGTCCCTATTTAACATGGACAGTCCCTGTGCTCTGGTCCCTGTCCCTGGTAAATCATAGAATCATAGAATAGTGGGGTTGGAAGGGGCCTAGAAGACCATCGAGTCCAACGCCCTGCTCAGTGCAGGAATCCAAGTCAGAACATCTCTGACAGATGGCTGTCCAGCCTCGTCTTGAACGTCTCCAGCGTGGGAGAGCCCACCACCTCCCTAGGGAATTGGTTCCATTGTCATAGTGCTCTAACAGTCAGGAAGTTTTTCCTGATGTTCAGACGGAATCTGGCTTCCTGTCACTTCAGCCCATTCTTCCGTGTCCTGCATTCTGGGATGATCGAGAAGAGATCCTGGCTTTCCTCTCTGTGACAACCTTTCAAGTCCTTGAAGAGCGCTCTCCTATCTCCCCTCAGTCTTCTCTTCTCAAGGCCAAACATGCCCAGTTCTTTCCGTCTCTCCTTTAGGGATGGCGGAGAATTTCTCCACAAATCTCCGGGAGGCCGAATGCCAACGCATTCGGACCCCCGAAATTGGTGGTGAAATTCTCCGCCGGCCCCCCGCCCCCCCCCCGGGATGGGACTTACCTCGTGCAAATGTCCCTCTCGGCGGCAGGTCCCGGCAGCGTTTCGGTGGGGGTGGCGGCGGCGGCCGGTGTTCTGACCGGCTGCCGCCGCCATTGCAAAATAAAAAAGGAAAGTAAAAAAACACACACACACCCGTGATAGGCTACGTGACGATTTACGTAGCCTATCACGGCTGACTTTGGAAATCTAACTGTGATAGGCTATGTAAATCGTTACGTAGCCTATCACGGGTGTGTGTTTGTTTTTTTTACTTTACTTTTTTTTTTTTCGTGGCTGGGTAGACGGGGCGCTCCTCCCTGGCCTGAATTTCGGCAGCGAGGGATGGGGCGCCTCCCCCCCGGCCTGAATTTCGGCCGGACAAGGCGGGGTGCCTCCCCCCCCTCGCCTGAACTTCGGGGGGAGAACCGAAGCGCCTCCCCCCCACCGCGAAGCAAGCTGCAGGACCAGGTAAGTCCCTTTCGTCCATCCCTACTCCTCATAGGGCTTTGTTTCCAGTCCCCTGATCACTCCCCTTACTTTGGAGAATGGCTCATTAGCATTCTGTTAGCGTTGACTGCCTAGGTGGAATGGACGACCCAGTCTATTTCTGCTCTGTGTCACTTTCACATGGGTTCACCCAGAAGTCCATTCCATCCTATTTCTGCAGTAATTTGCGAAATATATTTATTATTATGTATTTATTTGATACATTTGTATACCGCCTTTCTGCCAAGGCACCCAAGGTGTTTTACAATTTTTAAATACAGAAGGAAACAAACACTCCCCCCCCAAACACACCAACACACCAAATGAACACCAGATATAGTTCTCTCAGACCAACTGAAAGTCTCTTCAGGAGCAGATGGAATAGCTTCCTGACCTGGGCTTCCCCTCTTCTGTATTCCCTCAGGGCACACAGATCTTAAGGAGCCCCAGGGGAGGAGAGAATAAGAATTCTGCACAAAAATTCATGTTTACATCCATTTTAAAATACAGATTTATAAATGTATTTTACCTAAACGGTATATTTTAAAATGCATTTTTTTAAAAGTTTTTTTCAGAGATTTCTTGCGTTGGAGGAAGGAAACTTCTGGAAATAAGAAAGCCGGTAGGCAAGTTCCAATCTGTGCAATAGTTTGAGAGGTGAGGAACAGGTTAGTGTGCATGGGAATTTGTAAAGACTGAATTCCTCAACTGGCTCTGCTTGCATGAGTTGACAGCCCAGTTAAGCTCAGTAGAACTTAAAACTCTGAGTAGGGGTGTATGTAGATGCATCTTGCCCATGAGGTACATTAAGGGTGCAACCCTAGGCATGTTTAGACAGAAAAAAGTCCTACAACATGGCTGGCTGGGGAATGCTGGGAGCTGCAGGACTTTTTCCAGTCTAAATATGCACAGGATTCAATCCAAAGGCACCATGCACTGCACAGCCTGACATTTTATTGATTTAGTTTAAAGATTTCTATGCTGCTTGTTAGGATCAAAGCCCTTTCAAAGTGGTGTGCAATCAAAAAACGATCACCATAAAACAATGGTACGATTAAGTATCCAAACATTAAAACCATGAATCCAGTTAAAAATGATCCACAACTCTAACCCTCTAAACGAGCAGCAGAACAGCAAAACATCAGTTTGATAGCAATTAAAAAGTTCCAAAATTAGCAAGAGCAAGAATTTAAACACCCCCTAAACCAGGGGTGCAAAATGTGCTGTCTTGGGGGCCACAAGTGGGCTGCCAAGTCATTTCTGACAGCCCGCCAAACCCCTGCATCTTTCACTTGTGGTAGCACTGCCTGGGGTTTCCACTTTCCAGCACCCCGGCCCTGCCATACATCATGAGTGAACTAAAACAATGTCTTCAGTGCCCATCTGGGCATTGTGTAGTCAAACATCTCTAGGGAGGGAGTTTCAAAAATGGGAAGTCACCCAGGAAAAGCCCCTGTCATGCATCCTGGCCAACCTTGCAGCTACTGCAAAATGCTGTGAAACGCTGAGGTATATATTGAACTGATGATAACAGATTATAGGACAATTAGGTGTGTGTGTGTGTGGGGGGGGGGGTGTTACCCCCCTCAAACTAACACCATCTAGGCTGTTAAACCTACAGAGAGCAGAGTAAATGAATGCAGTATATAGCAGATCACATACAGTCTTCAATAGGGATGTGCAAACCCACCCCTGTACAGGTTCTCCAGGCATCCACCCCGCCCCTGCCCCTACTTGCTGGTCCCCGGACTGGGTCTGAGGCCCTCCCATGCTCAGCAAGCCGCCTGTACTCATCCCGGCGGCCTCATCGAGCTCTGCAGTTGCCATTTAAAAAAATGGCAATTGTGAAAAATGCAAATACTTGTATATGTGCGAAGATGCTAAGTTTTGTGAATACGTGTATGTGTGACAATGCATATTTCCACAAATATGCACATTTTTGTGCATGCGCAAATATGCACATTAGCAAAAATGTGCATTTCCACATTCACAAATATACACAAAATGCACATTTTCATGCATACACAAGTATGCACATTTTTGCAATTGCTGCTGCTTGCTGAGCATGGGCAGGGGGCAAGTGGTGGCAGGGGCTTGGTAAGCAGGGCTCAGGGGAGTGGGAGGGGGTTCCACCAGATTCCTGAATGGAATGGGGCACCTGAGCCATCCCTAGTCTTCAGCAATGTGTAATAGTGGAGAGAGGGGAGAAGTAACCTCAAGAAATTATTCTTTATGTGAGATTAAAGGTATTACAACTTACAAGCATGTCCTTATTTGTTGCTGCACATTCTTGGAGGTTATGCCTTTGGCTGTGCTGAATTGGAAAATAGCACAAACACTTTGCTGGTGATCCCCCCACCAAGTCCCCCAATATATTTTCCTCTCTCCCATCTATTGTTTCCCCACACACACACACATTCACCTTCTCCAAATATTCCAGCCAGTACGTTTACTGGAAGGAACGCCCACGTCCAAAGTTTTGGCTTCTTCGTCTTTTTTTAAGACCGAAAGCATACACATCCATGCTAATAACCTTGGCTTGCAGCCAAGAATCCCAAATTGAGGAAGGGGCAGGAGTGGCTGGCTGGGGGAGGAACAAAATATTTGGACGATTGAGACCCGAAGGATTTTCTTGGCCACGTGAAAGTAAAATTGCACATCTTACAAGAAAACAGTTTAACTTCTCAGTTTAAAAATAAAAGAACTGGCCAAAAAAGGCCTTTGCAAGTCTATGGAACAGCATTGCATTAAGTTCTTGTCAAATTCTCAAAGAACGGCACTGCCTCGTGTTCAGCTTCTACTCTTGGACTCAAAGGATCATTGATTTTCCAGATGCATGCCAAAGCCCATCTTTTTCAAGTCTCTGCGGACTTCAGCCAAAATAGTTACGGAGTTTGTCATTTGAAATCAGGGAAGGACGAATTTTGCTTTCTCCCACATTTGCATTTTTAAAAATCTCAAGTCCTTTCCATCTCATGTATGATGAAGTTTGCAAGATTTGTGAAGTTCTTATAAAAAAAAATGAACCAAACAAAATCCTCACTCAGTCATGCCATATTCGCATTTGCTATGTTAATGCAAGCCTTGGGTGAGGGCTGATGAATCTCTCAAGACAGCACCCCATGAATTATGTGCCAGGATAGAAGCAAATGCCACAGTATTGCATAATGACTGCTGAAAACCTCAACATGGAGGTCCATGTACTGGGACAGGCCATTTGTAGCAGAAGTGCTTAAGAAATTCCAGCTCTGTGAATTTTGATACAACGTTGAACTGACCTGAACTGCACCTCCCAGACTATCATGTGGATCAGAACTCGGTTATTTGCCAGCTTCCCCAGTTCCCAAATGTTCCAGTCGATTTCTCAGCTCAAAACATATCTATGTATGTTTAAGCACACAGATTTGGAGAAGAAAATACATCCAGAAATGCATTCATGCCAATGTTTATGAAGTTCTTTAATTTAATTAAATAAGATAGAATTGACTTCTGGCTGAACACCTGAGAAACTGGCTTGGACCAGAAAAGATCTGGTTTGTCCATCCTGGAGACCTGGAGGTGCATCGTTCTTCAGGCAACGGATGATCAATTAATGGAATTCACTGCTGCAAGATGTGGTGATGACAGCTTGCTTAGGTGACGGCCTTCAAAGAAGATTAGGTAAATCCATGAAAGGGAACTGTCTATCAATGACTACTAGCCGAAGTGGCTATATGGAACCCCTAGGTTCAGAGAGAGTTTGCCACTGAGTACCAGTCGGTGGGGGTCAAACAGTAAAGGAAAGTGGCTGTCTTTCCTGCTCTGCTTGTAGTCTTCTCAGATGCATCTGGTTGGCTACTCTGGGGATCAGGACGCTGGACTAGACATTAATTCTGATTCAGCAGGGCTCCTCTTACATTAGGATGCATTCTCCAGCCCTTGGGTCCCAAGTGTCATTGAGGTCCACTGATCGGTCGACCAGGCAAGAATTGAAGGCCAACCTCTGTGCATTTATTTAGTTTATACTGTTTACACAATCCAGACATTTCCTATTGCCTGCCAGTGGCAAGGCCTGATAGAACATGCTCCTCCTATTCCTTCTCCTTTTAGTGTCGGAAGAAGGTTACGACGCCTGAACGTCCATCCATGAGAGCTTATCAGGCTTGCTCCGAGTCAAACTGTCCATTTCCCCAGTTCAGTTTAGCTTGGCACAAATTCTTGTGCAATTTGCTACCATGAGACATAGTGATGGGCACCAATTTGGATGTCTTTAAAACAGGGTGAGTCAAATCCCTGGAGGAGAAGGCTCTCAATGGCTACCAGTCCTGATGGTCCTATGCTACTGGTTGGCTACTGTGTGAACAGAATGCTGGACTACTTCTGCCTTTGGTCCAAACCAGCATGGGTCTTCTTATGCTCAGCAATGATGTAGTTCAGAGCAAGGGCTTATATGGGAGGTGGAGGCTCCAGGGGCCAAAGTCCAGGGGGCTGAGCTAATAAAAGCTCAGCAAGCTCCCCCCCTCCCCACCCCCGGATGGAGTCCTACGACATCCTTAGACACACACCTCCATCCCCAGGTGCTCTCAGCAAGCTGAATATGAGCCAACCATGTGATGTGGCAGCAAAAAAGGTCAATGCTATTTCCGGCTGCATAAATAGAAGCATAGCTTCCAAATCCTGGGAAGTGCTAGTTCCCCTCTACTCAGCACTGGTTAGGCCTCATCTGGAGTGCTGTGTCCAGTTCTGGGCACCACACTTTAAGAAGGATGCAGACAAGCTGGAAAGGGTTCAGAGGAGGGCAACAAAGACGATCAGGGGACTGGAAACAAAGCTCTATGAAGAGAGACTGAAAGGACTGGGCATGTTTAGCCTTGGGAAGACTGAGGTGAGAATAGGGTAGCACTCTTCAAGGACTTGAAAGGTTGTCACAGAGAGGAAGGTCAAGACGTCTTCTTGATCATCCCAGAGTGCCGGACATGGAATAATGGGTTCAAGTTACAGGAAGCCAAATTCTGGTGGTCCATCAGGAAAAACTTCCTGACTGTTAGAGCAATATGACAATGGAAACAATGACTTAGGGAGGTGGTGGACTCTCCCACACTGGAGGCATTCAAAATGAGGCTGGATAGCCATCTGTCAGGGATGCGCTGACTTGGATTCCTGCATAGAGCAGGGGTTGGACTCGATGGTCTTCTAGGCCCCTTCCAGCCCTACTATTCTATGCTTCTATGCTTCTACGATGCTGGACATCCACCTGTCAGGGATGCTCTGACTTGGATTCCTGCACTGAGCAGGGGGTTGGACTCGATGGTCTTCTAGGCCCCTTCCAGCCCTCTGGAATATCTGGAGTATCTCCCCCATTTGCATGAGTTACAGAAGCACTCAGACAGAAACTGGCCCCAAATGTCCTTATGACAGAGTACATCAGGAAGGCTGGATGCTACTCAAAAGGAGAGCATCCAATGCAAAACCAAACCCTCAGTCCAGAACATTACACTATGAACCATTTTGCAGGCTGTTGCTGCAAACAAGTGCTTTCCATCATCAACCCCCTTCTGATTCACAAAGACAACCTTATCGATTCCCCTTCCTCTAGACACAAGAATCTTCTGCCTCTTCCGCCGAACCCTCTTTTCTCATTCACAATGCAAATAATATTGATCTAGCAGATCTAAGCACAGCTTTCTTCCTGGCAATGCTAGCTCAGCTCCTGCATGTCTCAAAAGACAAAACAAAACGGGAGGCAACTTTGAACAGAGGAAACATCCGAGCTGGTGTTGGGGGGAGCACTTTTCCCCCTAATGCAATTTGGCTCAATTGGTGGCTTGACTTTTGACACACGTTCCTATGCTTTAGGGCACAGATCTCTGTGCTGAAACCAGGATCTCTGTAAGGAGTTGGGAATGTGAGGTGGTGGTGGTCTAAAAACATAAGAGCCATAGCGGATCAGACCAAAGGTCCATCTAGTCCAGCGTTCTGTTCACGCAGTGGCCGACCAGCTGCCCACAGGAAATGCGCAAGCAGGACATGAGTGCAACAGCTCACTTGAGTGCACCTCAACGTGAGCTGCACCTCAGGACATGAGTGCACCTCCCACCCATGTTCCCCTGTAACTGGTGTACATAGGCATACTGTCTCTGATACTAGAGGTAGCATAGAGCCATCAGGACTAGTAGCCATTGATAGCCTTCTCCTCCAGAAGGCTATCAGACCCACTTTTAAAGCCATCCAAATTGGTGGCCATCACTGATGCTGAAGGTTCCTCTGAGAACCTTCAAAGGAAGCTCGAAGGAATCAAAAAGAGCTCCTGGCTACCTGTCTCAGCACCTTTTTAACCTCTGCATATCTTATCTATCCTTAGCTGCTAACTGTCTCTGCTCCTCCCTTCCCACACCTAGGGAAAATTGGCTGCTAAAAGAGAGATAAGCATGTTCAAGTAACAGCATGAAGAAAAGTGGTCAGAGGCTGTGCAGTCTCCTGTAGCTTTCTGTGCCTTTCCCTGGGCAACCCTCAACGTTCAGAGGAAAAGGCAGGAGAAAAGCTCAAGCCATTCCTGGGTGACGCTTTTGGTTGACCCCCCAATCAAGGGAAGTTCCAATGTGTCAAGCACCACGGGGCTTGAACAGGAGTCCTGGAGGATCAGGAGTCTCCGAAGATCTGGAGTCTCCAAAGATCAGGAGTCTCCGAAGATCAGGCATGGTTTCCCTGAGCCGCCAAAGCTTCTGGTGAGAGGACAGCACTGCAGGCCATTCCAGACAAGAGTTGAACAGAGCAGCCCCTTATCCTTCTGGACTGGGAACTCAGGTAGTGCTAGTGGGCTGATCAGGTTACCAAGGGATAGAAAACTGGCCGAGTTACTGATTTCCCACAGTTTTGCCTGAGTTGCGGGGGGGGGGGACCACTTGCTCCTCTCTCTGTGCCTGGCTCACAATTGGCTTGTCTCCAGCCTGCATTTAGTTTGCTTTCCCTCAGCCTGAACACCTGATGCAGTGTCCCTACCAGGGAGGCTGGTGGCACCCATTCTGGTGGGGCTGTGAATCCATTCTGGGTCTCAGTCAGAACCCTATCCCTAGAATAGGTTCAGTATCTTGGAGAGCAACTCTAGAGTTCTGGATGGTTCTGGCTAAAACCCTGAATGGATTCATGGCCCCACCGAAATTGGAGCCCCCAGTCTCCACTGGTCCCTACTAAAGGATCTGTCCAAAACATAGCAAACATGGACCTAGGAAGCTACCCAGTTTAGGGACATCTAGCCCAGTGCTGTCTACTCTTGACTGGCAGCAGCTGCTGGGATCTCAAGCAGAGGTCTTTAACCTCATCTCTTACCTGACTCTTCTTTAACAAGACATGGCATGGACTCGACCCGGGATCAACTGCATGCAAAGCATGTGTTTTGCTACTGACGTTTGGCCTCTTCACCACAGTGACCGCAGATCAGTCTTCCCCATATCCTCCAGGTTTTTGGACTTCAACTCCCAGCAGCCCCAGCCAGCATGGCTAATGGTTAGGACTTCTGGGAGATGTAGTCCAAAACATCTGGTGGGCACCAGGTTGGAGAGAGCTGCTGGATTGTACAGCCACTTCCCCCAATGGGAAATCATGGCACATCACATCTCCGGAGCTCAACCACAATCCAGGTATGGAGGGAAAACACAGAAAGATGTTGTATAATATATAATATGTATATGCATATAAGATCTTTGTGTCAAGTTCAATGGTATGTGTGTGTGTGCATGTACACATACGCACAGACAATCACACCATTGTATTTAACCATTTGCAATCTATTTTATTTCTATTTTATTTATACTCGGACATATACCTTGCTTTTCATGATGATATAGATATAGATATAGATATAGATATAGATAGAGATAGATCACCGCAGACGGTGACTGTAGCCATGAAATTAAAAGATGCTTGCTCCTTGGGAGGAAAGCTATGGCAAACCTAGACAGCATAGTAAGAAGCAGAGACATCACCTTGCCGACAAAGGTCCATCTAATCAAAGCTATGGTTTTCCCAGTAGTAACGTATGGCTGTGAGAGCTGGACTATAAGGAAGGCTGAGCGCTGAAGAATCGATGCTTTCAAACTGTGGTGCTGGAGAAGACTCTTACGAGTCCCCTGGACTGCAAGGAGGTCAGATCAGTCCATTCTAAAGGAAATCAACCCTGAGTGCTCATTGGAAGGACAGATACTGAAGCTGAAGCTCAAATATTTTGGCCACCTAATGCAAAGAGAAAACTCTCTGGAAAAGACCCTGATGCTGGGAAAGACTGAAGGCAAAAGGAGAAGGGGACGGCAGAGGATGAGATGGCTACATAGCATCACTGATGCAATGAATATGGACTTGAGCACGCTCCGGGAGAGAGCGCAGGACAGGAAGGCCTGGCGTGCTATGGTCCATGGGGTCACAAAGAGTCGGACACGACTGAACGACTGAACAACAACATAGATATAGATATAGATATATAGATATAGATATATAGATATAGATATAGATTGTTGTTGTTGTTGTTCAGTCGTGTCCGAATCTAACAATGGATTTATTGGGCTGGTTATAGAAAACTCTTGTCCCCTCACTGTCTCAAGTCCCTCCACAGACTCAAGGCTAGGCTACCCCGCTGGCAACTGAAGGCAGAAATTGCTCGGTGGGGTGTTCCTTTGCTTTGCGGAGTTGAAATGGAGGAAGCCTCAAAGCTTAAACTCAGCTCCGAGCTCAACGTTAATTAGGCACAGGTGAACTGCTGCCCCCCACCTTGCCCCCTTCTCACAACTCGATTTGGAAATTGAAATGGTCACCCATTGCAAGTATTTTTAGAGAACTCTTGGTGTGTGCACACTTTCCTTTCCCCCAAGAGTTCTAAATGCATAATCTTGGTTGCATTATATTCAACTGGCTTCAACTCTCATCTGTTTTCAGTCCAACTCCTGGACCAGTTTAGAGCCAAGAGAGCTAATGAAACGTCCACAAAGTTTAGTGAAAATGTTACTCCGTTCATTTCATTTATTGCATTTCTATAGCGTCCCATAGCCGAAGCTCTCTGGGAGGTTCACAAACATTAAAACCGTTAAAATACATTATCTAAAGCACAAAAACCATTTGTGTAAGGACATAAAAAAGACAACACACGCAACAACGTATCTAAAACAATTTTAAACAATCAGTCATAGAAAATTCAGCACCTGATCATAACGACTGGTTATCTGCTGCCAAATGCCAGACAGAATTTGCAATATTATAGCCAAGAATTTTACGCAAGATAAATTTGTGCTCCAAAGCTACTAATAACAAATCTGTTGACCATTATTAATAATATCAGTATCTGCCTGCCATCATTAATATGAATTGCATTGATTTTGATTTTTCTTCTTTCCTTGCCTGGTTCTCCCTTCCACCTCCCCCCACCCCTTTCCCAGCCAGTCCCTTTCCTCATCCACAGTTTGGGGCTCACCTTCTGCTCCTCGGGGGCTCCAGTGCCCCGACGGGTCACACGGCATTGGCGAGGAGGCGCTGAAGGCATATTGCACTAGGACTCGGCCTTCCATGCAGAGATCACATGCTGATCCCACTTCTCTAGGAGGCAGGAAATTAAAAGAAAGAAAAAAAATGCACCAACTTAGTAACAGTTGAATGAAATACCTATCCAGCAGAATGAAGCAAGATGAGATGACAAGTTGAATTCCACGCACCCCCTTTTATTTTTCTTACAGCGCTGCAGAGAGGGAGGTAGAAAAGATGAAAATTGCCCTTTGCCCTTCCAGCTAATTGTCTGCAAAATCAATTCCTCTGTTGCGACCTCCAAATATTGCATTTGGTCAAGACCCCCCCCCCCACCAGAAGATTGGGCATTCATAATTGTGCAAGCTCTCTCTCTCTCTCATTCTCTCTCTCTCTCTCTCTCACTCACACACAGAGACACATACCATATTTGAGCAATTGGCCATTCCTGTCTTAACCATCTTTCATATTTGAGGTCAAAAATATATGAAGCTACACACACACACCTGTGCATCTTTGTACCCCACTGACAGACATAATTGTGTGTGTGTGTGTGTGTGTGTGTGTGAACTGTCTATAACATTTCACTCTGTTCTATACGTGTGTGTGTATGTGTGTTTAATTTCAGGCAGTTCGACTTGAATGGGAGAATGAAACACTGCACACACAAGGCATCGGGGGTCTATCTAACTCCAACACGGTGAAACATCCCACAAAGCAATGCAGTTGCTATTTCTGCTGAGGCATCCAAGAGATTCTGACTTGGCTGAAAAAGTAGTGTAAGGCACTGAGACCTGTAAGAGTCTATTACAGTTAGGGTGAGTCTATTACAGTCAGGGTGAGTCTATTACAGTCAGGGTGAGTCTACTGCAGTTGGGGTGACACCATCTCTGCTTAGAGATGCTTTTGTACTATTAAGCATTATATAAGTATTATTAATAAATAAGAAAAGAAAAGAAAAGAAAAGAAAAGAAAAGAAAGACAGACAGACCAACTCTGCATCCTTGCATTCCTTCACTATTAAGCAGGGGTAAGCAACCTTTCTTTCTGTTGAAGGATGCTTTCCCTCTCAGTTGATCTGTTTGGGAGCACACACCAGATTAAGTGGTGCCAGTGAAAGTCAAGGTCAGAGTCAAAAGTGAGGGTGGCTCATCCCTTTCCTCTTTTTCTTTTTGCCACCCCCTTTTCTCTGCCCCCCTCTTCCTTCCTGCCCAAAGACAGCTCACACTTGCCAGAGGTCTGAACTGATGGCATGCAGAGGGCTTTTGAAATGAGGCTGGGGGCTACATGCTACCCTTGCTATAAGGAATAAACCTCAACACATTAAAAAAAAAATACAGTTGGGGTCATTGACAACTTCGCTGATGTGTCACAGACATACCATTCCCGACAGAGCAGCTCCCCTTCTCATGTGCAAATCTACCCTCCATTCAGTGGTTTGCTTGAGCCATAGTGTTATATGTATCTTAGTGTGAGCCTCGATTAACCAGGGTTATTCTGTAACCAGGGTTTGCAACTTCGAGTTAATCAGGGAGTACAGTGAGCCCTGATTAACCAGGGTTGCTCTGTAATCAAGGCTTGCAAACCTTTTTCAGCTTCGAGTTAATCAGAGCTTAGTGTGAGTCCTGATTAACCAGGGTTACTCTGTAACCAGGGCTTGCAACCTTTTTCAACTTTGACTTGCAGACTCTTCTTGTGTCTGCATCACCCACAGGTTTTCTTTTTTTCCTTTAAAAAACACACACACACCTGTTACTTAATTGGTGTCTATCTGATCCCAAACCCAAATAAGGAAAATGTTTTTTTCTTCTTTTTCTCAAGCGTAGGAAAGTTAAACTATAGCCATCTGGGCATACTCTAAAAGAACTACAAAACAAACTTTTCTTCCATCATGCGAATAGCTGAAAATCCTGCCTTTGCAAAGCGTGCTTTGGGCTCGCTCAGGGAATTGCCTTCCACTCAAACCACGGGCACGTCTTGTCTGAGCTCAACTTTAAAAGAAGAGGGAACACACATCTCTTGCTCCTTGGAATCCCAGGATCCCTTCCATGCCCCCTAGAGATATGGAAATTTGCAAGGGAAATTAAAGCCGGCCAGCCAAAGGAACTGGCCAAAAGTCTTGCCAATCATCTCCTAAATCAAGAAAGTTGTACCATGCAAATCCTTGCCGTTGTGGAAGAATTAAAGAGATAGCGATCGATGGAACGGCGGAAATGACTGCCGCCTCCGTGATGAAGAGCAGGTTGGCGAAATGGACCCTGGCCATTCTTGTCCAAATGGGGCTCTGCAATCGCTCCCTTAACAATATCTCCCTGCGTCAGCCTGCTGCATATTTTTTTTTTTATTGAGTAATACCCTTGCAAATCAATGGCTGGGGATAACAAGATTAAAAACAGTGCTTTGATGCAGTCAGGAAATGAATGGGTCTTTCTCTCTCTCCCTGCGTTTTTGCCCTCTGCTTCTACTCCGTTCTCCTGTTTATTTGAAAGTAGCAAAATGCCTGTCATTATCACATGACTGTGTGTATGAGTTTCTAGGGAGCTGTATATATTACAAGGCCTTCCCTGCAGGGGACGGTGCGTCTCTGTATGCTCTGTACCTGAGCAGCAGCGTCCCTCAGCAACCATCATGGGTCCTCCAGCCTGTACTTCTCAACAAGTGTGATTATTTTGTAGCCCGTTTTAAGACTATGTCACACAGGCACCTGCCTTCCTAGATGCGTTCATGAGGCATTAATATGGAAGACAGAAGTGTGGGGGCTTTGCAGGGCTGGGTCAACATGCCTTCCTTAACTCCATCAACCTTTTTTTTTTGCATGCTGCAAAGTTGGGAGTGGAATTTTGACAAGTTGGAGCAGGGAGGAAGCATGACGTGTGATGGTGCTCCTGTCAGTATCTTCATGATAATGCTACACGAATGAGAAAACTCCCTGCCCTTACTCTAGGGACTTTGGGGCAGGGGGTTGGAACTTAAAGCACAATGACCACTAGTCACTGGGGAACATTGCGGGGGGGGGGGTGCTGTAGCATTCGTGTCCTGCTTGTGGTTTCTTGGTCGACAGCTGGTTGGCCACTGTTTGAACAGAATCTTGGACTAGATGGACCCTTGGTCTGATCCAGCAGGGCTCATCTTATGTTCTGCTGTCACATTGCCTTGGCCCCCACTTTTCTCATGCACACACACAAGAAGAGAGGCTTCAGTCTCACTCCTTTAATTCACTATCAACAGGTTTATTACAGATGCAAATCCTCAAAGACTCTCAGGCTACAAAGGGATGACAACAGGGGAAACAAATGGGAGCTACGATGCTGACAGCAGTTTGAAACAAGACTTGCAGGCTAGAATAACTTAGGGAGGGACGCCCCTCCCTTCCAGTGATGCTCCCCTACATCAACCTTCATGCACCGCCAACCGGGTTGAACGTCTGAGCTCCGCCTCTAGCTTTTCCCTCTTCGTTCTGCACCGCAGTCTAGCATCCCTCAGGTCACACCCTGCACCGTCCTCCTCCTGAGTTCTCATGGAGGAGGGAAAGGGGGGGCAGCTTCAGGCCCAGCCATCTGGGTGTTAGCATCCTGAGAAGCACACCTATCCATATCTGAACTCGCTTGGGAAGATGCCACCCCCGTTTCTGGCTGTTCCCTTTCTGAATCTGAACTGCTAATAGGGATGTCAGAGAATTCCGCCATGGATCTCGGTGAGGCAGAATGCCAGTGCATTCGGCCCCCCGAAATACATGGTGGAATGAAGCCCCTGCCCCCCCACCCACGAAAGGCACTCCATGAAACGGAGCACTTACCTGCTGCCATCCATGCTGACTTGCAAATGGCGGCCGCCCTGTGGCCACCATTCACTTCTTCATCATAGCTGTGATAGGCTACGTAAATACTTACGTAGCCTATCACGGCTAATGCAGGGACACCTTTTGCGTCCCTGCAGAGGCCGTGATAGGCTACGTAAGTATTTATGTAGCCTATGACGGCAAGCCCCCACCAAAAAACAGTGTACACAAATGGCGGCGGCTACGGCGGCCGCCATTTGCATTCCCTATTTTTAACCGTTTTATCCTATGTAAATATTTATGTAGGCTACTACTGCAAAAAAAAAAGGGAACGCAAATAGCGTAGTGGGAACCATTTGCGTTCCTCCCCCCCCCCCCCCCGTTTTAGCCTACGTAAATATTTACGTAGGCTATTACGGTGGGAAAAAAAGGAACGCAAATAGCACCCACTACGCTATTTGCGTTCCCCTTTCTTGTCTTCGTCTTAGTCTACGTAAATATTCACGTAGGCTACAACGGCTAAAAATAGGGAACACAAATGGCGGCCGCCATAGCCGCCGCCATTTGCGTATGCTGTTGTGTGTGTTTTTTGGCTTGCCGTGATAGGCTACATAAATACTTACGCAGCCTATCATGGCAGCTTCGCAGGACGCAAATGGCGGCTGCCATTTGCGTCCGCAGCAGCCCGTCCATGGCCAGAACTCCGGCTGCAGACGGCCCTGGCTGGCGGCTCCACAGAGCCACCGCGGAGCGGAGCTGGCACAGGGAGGATTCCAGGGGGAGGGACAGAGCGCCTCCCCCCCACCACGAATCCAAGCTGCGAAAATGTAAGTGACTTTCATACATCCCTACAAAGTCTGCTATCTCCATATTCGCAGAATCAATCCTGACATCTTCTGTCCGAATGAAGTTATCTTTCTCTATAAAAAGTCTCTGAAAACTCACCAAGGACATTGAATGTTGTGGAAAATGTGGCCTTTAAAGAAACTGTGGCTGGTTTTTAATAAACATTTCTGGGAAGGCGTGCACCAAAAACATGCTTCCTTATTAAGTCTAATTCTAGTAAATCAGAGCCTGCCTGCTCTAGAACTGGGAACCCACAGAACTAGGTACAGATGTGTTATCCCACGAACCATGAAGACTGGGGCACCTGTCTGGACTCTAGAGGTGTCACAAGACCTGCAGCAACTCCATCCACCCAAGCAGACCATTGGCTGTCCTCAGCAGGAAGGGCGATGAGCCCTTCCTTTTTAAGCTGGGGCATCGGACAAAGGGTAATGATGGTCTTTGCAATGACTGGCTTCCAAAGCTCCAGGCTTGCTCTTTCATTCTGATTCCAGGCCAGGCCTAATCTTCCCACCCCCTTCACAGCTCTGACCCCTGGCTTGGTTCCTGGTTCCCACTAGTAATGGATGGGTCAGTCTGTTTCCAGTAGGGATGGACGAAAGTCCCTCACCTGTTCTCGAAGCTTGCTTCGCGGTGGGGGGGAGGTGCTTCAGTTCTCCCCCCGAAGTTCAGGCGAGGGGGGGGAGGCGCCCCGCCTCGCCCAGCCAAAATTCAGGCTGGGGGGGAGGCACCCCATCCCTCGCCGGCGAAATTCAGGCCGGGTAGAAGCGCCCCGTCTACCCGGCCGCGAAAAAAAAAGTAAAAACACACACACACACACACCCGTGATAGGCTACGTAACAATTTACGTAGCCTATCACGGCTAGATTTCCAAAGTCAGCTGTGATAGGCTACGTAAATCGTCACGTAGCCTATCACGGGTGACTTTGGGGGGAAAAAAGCGTGTACCCAAATGGCGGCGGCCCATGGGCACCGCCATTTGCGTACGCGCTATTTTTTTTTCCAAAGTCACCTGTGATAGGCTACGTGACGATTTACGTAGCTTATCACGGCTGACTTTGGAAATCTAGCCATGATAGGCTACTTAATCGTTACGTAGCCTATCACGGGTGTGGTTGTTTTTTTTTTACTTTACTTTTTTTTTTTGCAATGGCGGTGGCGGCAGCCGGTAGGGAGACCGGCCGCTGCCCCCGCTCCCGACAAAACGCCGCCGAACCACCGCCGGGACCCGCCGCTGGGAGGGACATTCGCAGGAGGCAAGTCCCATCCTGGGGGGGGGCAGGGGGCCGGTGGAGAATTTCCCCACCAATTTCGGGGGGCCGAATGCGTTGGCATTCGGCCTCCCGAAGATTCGGGGAGAAATTCTCCGCCATCCCTAGTTTCCAGTCCACGTCACTTTTGCAGGAGTTCCCCCATAACACCAGTCAATTCCACATAAATCTGCAGTAGTTTTTCAAACCTGCATGCATACACGTGCACGCACGTGCACACACAAATCAGTCCTAGGAGCAACTCTGGTTCAAACCCAAAACCATCACATCACCTGCTAAATCAGCGAAGGGCAACTTGTGGTACTCCAGGTGTTTTGGCCTAGAACCCCCATCAACCCTGGCCAGCATAGCCAATGGTGAGAGATGATGGAGCTGTAGACCCACACATCTGGAGGACCACAAGCTGCCCACCTTATTTGAATGTCGGCAAACCCCAGTGCCTCCATTCCATCTCAAGGCTGTGATCATGCAGACACCATGACTTCAATATCAAATCAGCCTCCTTCTTCCCCCCACTCTGGCCACAACCTTCCCCCCCAAAAAAAAACCTTGCCTGATGAAGAGATCTGGAGATCTCAAAAGCCTCCATGTTTTTTTTTTGGGGGGTGACCTTTTGGAACATTCCAGTGTGAGTTTTTCAAAACTACTTTCCCTCAAAATACACATTTATGAATATATTTCAATACACCTTTTGAGCCTGAAACTGGTTGGGACCTTCAGGAACTGCAAAAAGCTAGCAGACGACTAGGTGCTGATCCACTCATTAGCCCAGGAGGCACAGATTAGGTCAGGCTGTAATGGAATTTGCAAAGATCAGCTCCTCGAGCCTCCCAGGCTCCCCAGTCAATGGCAGCCTCTGACAGCATGTCAATTACACAGCTCCATAATCCAAGGTTTTAAATGGTATTCGTCATCATCTTAGATTGGCCATAAAATTGCAGGAACTGACAATAGATCAATTATTAATTCAAAAATAAGAGGTTGAGCAATTCCCCCCTTCTGCCCTCAAAAGAGTCACAGTGTGATTTATTTATCCTAGGCTTGAGAAACTAAGAAACTATGACATAACTACTGGACAATGTCTCCTTAGATATCCTCAAATTATGCCGGCTCCATGCTATTGGAAACCCCAATGGAAGGGTCTGTAAAAGAAATAGAGTGTTGACTTAAGGTATGATAACTCTGTTATGAAATCCTAGATCGAACAGGCTGGCCTTTGTATGTCATTTAAGTACCAACTAGCCCCAGATTATTAAAAACATACTGATTGAGGTTGAAGAAGTATGTCAGAGAGACGTATTTGGTTACATAACAATTAACCTTGTATCAGTATGTTTTTAATAGGCAGATGGAATTTATTTAACATACAATAACTGCTTTATGAAATATAAATTAAAGGCATATTGCAAGAACTTAATTTACCCTTCTAGAAAGTGCGTGTGGGAGAGAGATGGAAGATGGTGATGGTGGTACTAGTGTCAGAGATTGGTGGGAAAACAAAGGGCCATTTCAGGTGTTAGGTCTCTTGCTTACACGAGAGGTCTTGGCCATTTTCTAGAGAATTATCTGGGTGATCACAGATATTGGAACAAGCAATATATTCTGTGAAGGATGGATGAACATGCTGAGCTTTGACACCTCCAAAGGAGTGCTTCTTTCCGAGCAGCCAGTTTCAGGGATTGCAAAAGGCTCGAGGGCACTCACTGAGCACCCCTCTCTGTTGCCTCCATGCTCCACCACATGTGGGGTACTGGTAAATTCTGAAGGGCAGGTGCTCAACATAGCCACACCCCCAAAGAGAATCCAAAAGTCCAAGTAGTTGTGTTAATCCATCCATCCATCCATCCATCCCACCCACCTCTCTCTCTCTCTCTGTATTATGCTTGTCTGTTCTAGGCCTTTGTTACACATGCAAGACCAAGCCACCCCAAAACACTTTTCAGTACTGATAGCTCACAATAGGGATGTGGGAGGAATCCATTCGGGGATTGTAGCCCAGTGAATTTCCATCCGTCTTCTGCCAGCTCAGCATGCAACAAGTCAGGCCAGCTGGAGGATTTTTCGTATTTTTTTAAGTTTCCATATTTTTACATTTTTTCATATATTTTTTTAAAAATGCAAAAATTGCAACTGCGATTTGCGCAAATTACACCATTTATGGCCGCAGTTTTGCACTTTTGCAAAATTAATTTTACAATCTTGCGAAATTAACACCCCCCCAAAAAAAAATAGTTCCCAGATTTCGGGAACTAGAACCAGAGAGCTTCGGCTATTGGGCGGTCGGTATAGAAATGAAATAAACAAACAAACAAATATAAACAACTTGCATTGTGGGGATCCATCGGGCCCCCAAAGGGCCGGATTTCCACACAACAGACATCCATAGCTTACAACAGTGTATTGTTCCTGGGAAAATCAACTTTCCCAGCAGCTACTGTGGGGGCTGCCAGTAAGCTCAGAGGGAACAGAGAGACTGGAGGGGGTGACAGATGACATAATCATAATCCCTGCTAGTCCAGACATCCTGGTGTTTAGACCCTGTGAGCCTTTGCTGCCTGAGGCGAAGGACAAGATGGCACCCCTCCTATTCCATAATATAAAAGCTGACTGGACAGGCAGATGAATCTGTCTTTCATACTAATGATGGGAAAATGTTCTTCACTGAACTTGAAGGCAGCAGGCTTACTGGGTACAGAGTAGGCTGAAAGCCGCATGGTTCTCTCCTTGAACCCCTTGCTTCTGCCTTCCAGCATCTGCTGCCTGAGGCAACTGCCTCACCCTACCTAATGGTAGGGCCAGCCCTGCTGTGAGCCCTGGCTCCACTACACCCTTGTCCACCACCTTCAAGGGTCTTCTCCCCTCTGGAAATGGACACAAATAGCACCAATTTGCTGCCAGGGATCGGGACCACCTGCCGCCACCTCCGCTGCCTTCCCTGTTGCCACAGATCAGCCTCTGAGCCTGGTGGAGGGGGCAGAGGAAAGAGGCAGAGGGAATGGCAGCAGCTGCAGCTTGAGGCTGGCATGAAGGAGGCCCTTCTCACAACTGCTCAACCTGCCGCCTGCATGATGAGAGACACTTGCTTTTGCAAGCAGCCGTGTTTGATTTTTCAAACCGCCCCTACGTTATGCGGACTCACATGAGTGCACCCCAAAGGAAATGGGTGAAGAAGAAACCTAACATCTGACGAGGCTCAACGTCTCATTAATTTGTGGTACTTCAACAAGGAGAGTTTAATTTTCACCTTGGAGGCGCAGCTAGGCCACGGCTTGATGGCTAGAGGTGGGCAGAACTATTAACATTGCTTTCTCTTAGTTTCTCATTTTCCTAATCTGATGTTGATTTCTATCGTGAAACTGTATTCTATTTCAAAATAAGGTTAACAAAACAAAGGCAACAAAAAGAAGAACGTACATAATAATAAATCAAAATCACCAAAGAAACAAAGGAATTCACTAATTTTGTGAACCGCCCAAAGAGATTTCCGCTATTGGGTCGCATAGAAATAAATACATATATACATACATACATACCTTAGTCTTTAACTGATATGCTTATGGAACATCTACAATAAAACGGCCTAACCAGGGGCTCAATACTAGTGCTGTGCCAAAAACTGAAAGTAAAAAAAATACAAGTTCTACAATATATAAAAAGGAGAGCGTGCAAGTGGATGTCATACGAACATAGAAGATAAGAAGAGCCATAGTGGATCAGAGCCAAGGGCCATGTAGTCCAGCATTCTGTTCACACAGTGGCCAACCAGCTGTTGAACAGGAACCCACAAGCAGGGCATGAGCGCAACAGCACCCTCCCACCCATGTTCCCCAGCAACTGGTGTACATAGGCTCACTGCCTTTGGTACTGGATGTGGCGCATCGCCCTCAAGCCTAGTAGCCACTGATAGCCTTCTCCTTCAGGAATTTGTCTAACCCCCTTTTAAAGCCATCCAAACTGGTGGCCATCATTACTTCCTGTGGTAGCAAATTCCATAGCTTGACTATGCGCTTTGTGAAGAAGTCCTTCCTTTTATCTGTCCTGAATCCCCCACCAATCAGCTTCATAGGTCCCCAGGTTCTAGTATCTTGAGAGAGGGAGAAAAATGTCTCCCTATCCACATTCTCCACTCCATGCATGATTTTGTACACCTCTATCATGTCTCCCCTTAACCTCTTTTTTCCAAGCGAAACAATCCCAGCTTCTGTATCCTTTTCTCGTAGGGGAGATGCTCCAGCCCCTTGATCATTTTCGTTGCCCTTTTCTGCACTTTTTCCAGCTCTTTCTTTTTTTAGATGTGGTGACCAGGACTGTACACAGTATTCTAAGCATGGCCACACCATAGATTTGTATAGGGGCAGTATGATCTTGGCAGTTTTATTGTCAATCCCTTTTCTAATTATGCCTAACATGAAGTTTGCCTTTTTTACAGCAGCTGCACACTGGGCTGATATCTTCATCAGGCTGTCCACCACAACCCCAAGATCTCTTTCCTGGTCAGTCACCACTAGCTCAGATCCCATCAGGCTGTACTTGAAGTTGGGATTTTTTGCCCCAACGCACATCATTTTACACTCGCTTACAATGAACCGCATTTGCCATTTAAATGCCCAATCTCCCAGTTTGGAGAGATCCCTTTGGAGCTCTTCACAATCCCTGTTTGTTGTAACCACCCTAAATAATTTGGTGTTATCTGCAAACTTGGTCACTTCACTGCTCACTCCTAATTCCAGATCACTGATGAACAGGTTGAAAAGCATTGGTCCTAATACAGATCCCTGTGGGACCCCACTATTTACTTCCCTCCATTGGGAGAATTTACCATTTATTCCTACTCTGTGCTTTCTGTTCTTTAACCACTTACTGATCCATAACGGACCTGTTATAATGTCATTTTGTGTGTTTGTGGGTATTAATCAGAAAAAAAAGGTTACTGTACTTGATTGGAACTGTATCAAAAGTTTGAAATGCGTCAACGTTTGAAATGAACAGAAACCATGGTGACATAATATTTCATCCTGGTGCTTCATCAACGTGTTATTTTTTCTTTCTTTTGAGGAGTCTGCATGAAAGTCTGTACAGGTATTTATGCACATTTCTCTTACTGATGATGATGATTTATTAAATTGATACATTTAGGGTGCAATGTTATGCAGATAGGCGGCTGCTGAACTCGGAGGCAACCGCCTATCCAACGCGGGGCAGGAGAAGCATGGAGGGGATCATTCCTTCTGTGCCCCTCCTGCCCTGCATTTTCAGCTAGACAGCTGCTTTTGGCTGTCTAGCTGCAGGAGGGCAGAGCGGCCTCCTGCAGAGCGCAGGCTCTGAGGTTGGTTCCTGGAAAACAAGATATCCTATGGTCGTCTAGCCGCTGCCTAGCAGCCATAGGATTGCACCCTTAATTAATAAATCTTCCTATCACAAAAAAGCTGTCTCAAAGAGCCTTACACACATGAATGCAGAAATCCATAATTAGTATCATAGAAAACCCCAAATCAATATAAACCACAATCAACACAATAATACCAATGATAACCAACACCATAAAAATATAATCTAAAAACAAGACAATCGAAAAAGTGTTCCTCCATGATGCATAAAATCCCACTGCTCCCACAGCCTAGAATGCACCTACAACAACTGGGCCATAAGTTACGTCCAAATGCCTGGGAAAATAAGGACATGGTCCTCAAGTGGAGCCAAAAAGTTGGAATGTTGCAACCCTTGCAGAGGGTTCTATAAATGCAGGGCTATCACAGAAAAAGGTTATTTTTTAAACTGGTACCCCACCATCTTCTCTTGGATGGGGTACAGGGGACCAGGCAGGCCCACCCAGGGAGAGGCAATCTGGAGGTATTGGGGTCCCAAGCCATGTAAGCATTTTTGTACACAATTTCCCCTAATAAATGCATATTTTGCAAGCAATTGTCCCTAACATAATGCATTGTTGTATGCACTCCTCTTTCATATATGCATTTTTGTATGCATCGTCTTGTACATGGGGATGCTCCTGATGAAATTTCTCTGGGGATCTTGATGAGTCCATCTCACCTATTCTCTGGATCTGATATATACTTGGGGTTGGGAAGGACTGGCTACAGGCTACAAATTCTGTGTGTCTCAGCAACCCCTTTTAATGGTATTTATGTCCTTTTATTCCCTCATTTCCTCCAAGGGGATTGGGGTGACATACATGGTCCCCCCTGCCTCTTTATTGTCACAAAGCCCACGCTCACCCAGTGGGACTCTGCTACAAACTTCACAGCTTGAGTGGGAATTTGAATCTGGATTCCCCCAGTTCTAATTTGACACTCTCACCTAGCTTTCCCTGAGCCAGTGTGCTCCAGATATGTTGGACTGCAACTCCCATCATCCCCAGACAGAATGGGAAGTTGGGCTGCTCTAGGGAGCTCTGGGTGGATAAGTGGGTTGGAACTTTAAGCACAATTACATCATGTAGCCTTACCTTGCAAAAGCTGAGGATGATGGAAGTTGTAGTCCAACCCATCTCAAGGGTATCAGGTTGAGGAAGGCTGCTCTAACCACTACACTGGACTAGCTCCCACCACATTGGGTACCATTACACTGCTTACATTTACAAGTCATCTGGAGCTTACAGAGCACCTCTTCTGTGCTTTCGATAGGGATGTACGAAAGTCACTTATGTTTTCACAGCTTGGATTCGCGGTGGGGGGGAGGGACAGAGCTCCAGGAATCCTCCCTGGGCCGGCTCCACTCCACGGCGGCTCCACGGAGCCACCAGCCAGGGCCATCCGCAGCCGGAGTTCCAGCCATAAACGGGCTGCTGCGGACGCAAATGGCGGCCACTGTAGCGACCGCCATTTGCGTCCTGCAAAGCTGCCGTGATAGGCTACGTAAGTATTTATGTAGTCTATCACGGCAAGCCAAAAAAAAAGCATACGCAAATGGCGGCTACGGCGGCCACCATTTGCGTTCCCTATTTTTAGCTCTTTTAGCCTACGTAAATATTTACGTAGGCTACGGTGAAAAAAAGGGGAATGCAAATAGCGCCCACTATGCTATTTGCGTTCCCCTTTTTTCCGCCATAATAGCCTATGTAAATATTTACGTGGGCTAAAACGGCTAAAAATAGGGAACGCAAATGGCGGCCACCGTAGCCGCCACCATTTGCGTACGCTGTTTTGTTTTTTTGGCTTGCCGTGATAGGCTATGTAAATACTTATGTAGCCCATCACGGCCTCCGCAGGGACGCAAAAGGCGTCCCTGCATTAGCCGTGATAGGCTACATAAGTATTTACGTAGCCTATCACGGCTATGATGAAGAAGCGAATGGTGGCCGCAGGGCGGCCGTCATTCGCAAGTCAGCGCGCACGGCAGCAGGTAAGTGCTCTGTTTCGCGCGCCTTTCGTGGGTTGGGGGGTGGGGGCTTCGTTCTGCCACGGATTTCGGGGGGCCGAATGCACTGGCATTTGGCCTCACCGGGACCCATGGCAGAATTCTCTGACATCCCTAGCTTTCGGTCAGGATGTTGTAAGCAGCCTTTGGTTCATGAGCTGGATCTCATGGCCTTTGGGTACCTTTTTGACCATAGGCTTCTATGTGTTTGGCTCACACTCATTGGTGAAAAGCAAACTTCGGTGTCTTAACGCTCCTGAAGATGTGCCCTGGTGCAATGAGTTCCAAAAGATAGGCTTGCCTTGCGTAGGCTGAAGTGGACTTTTAGCCCGCAAGAACCTATGGCATAATAAATCTGTAGGTCTTTAAGGTGCCACCAGGCTCTGGCTTATCTTGGTGGCTGCCAAATGGCTCACTTGCTGGGGATCCGATGACATAGACTGTTCTGTGGGAGGAAGCTTTAGGGCAGCGGTCTGGACCAGATAAGAGTGCCTTTTGGTCCTCTCCCCATTCTGTGTTCTACGGATCACATCCTGAATCACTGCAAGATGGGAGTGCTTGCTTATGAAACTCCCACTGCAACCTTCACTAACAGGGCAAACCGCTTGCATACAGCTAGGAATGTACAGATTGTGTAAAATCCGCTCCAGCTGTGTTTTGTGGATTGTCAGGTGGCTTTCGCCCCATCATCCACCCATCGACAAAATTGGATTTTTTATTTGTTTCCGAATTTGTGTAAATTCTCATTTGCACAAATGCACAACTGCACAATTTCGCATGTGCCAAAATGTGTAAATTCCCCCAAATGCACACTTTACCCTATTGGGGGGAATGCATATTTTTGCCAGGTGTTGTGTGTGTGTGTGTGTGTGTGTGTATTTCTCTATGACAAAATTTGCGCAAAATTTGGGAAAGTTAGAAAAACGCTCCACAAAGTTGGCGGAATCTGCCTGACAGGAGAAGAACTGGTCCGTTGCAGAATCTGGGGGTCGGATTTATGAAAATCCAAAGTCATTTGGCTCCATTGCAGATTTCTCCGACATCCCTACATACATACAGCTATCTGTCCCCAGCTTTAAAAGTCGGAGAAAGGCAAGCACATCACCCCTCCCTTTCACCTTTCAAAGAAGTGCCGGTCGATGGGTGGAAACCACTCCAAGGTGACCGAGGTTTCTGTCCGGTCCACCGTCTGTGGCATGATAGCTATGGGGGCAGGCCTCTTGGCAGGCTGCCAGCTCTGGTACACCAGGTCCAAGTAGCAGTGCATTCTGGCCACCTGGTTAGGTGTGAAGGAATTGGTGCAGTCATCATCTGGAGCAGAGGAGGGGAAAACAAACCACACACAACCGAACATAAGAAAGGAGAAAACAAGAGTTAGGACACTGTGAATATGGACTCCCTGTAGCTCTTCTGGAGGCCACATTACAGAATAAACAGCTGACCAAGGGAAGATCCAACATTCTCCTTGGGCTTGGGGGGAAATAAGATTCATATTGTCAGGGTGGACACTGAGCCCATAGAATCCCAAAGTAGTTCTGATTCTGAGGAAGAGCGGTCGCTTCTGGGAGAGGAGCGCGCTCCTCTTTCCCAGGGCCAACAGCTGACGGAGATTCCTCCCACCAGCATTCCTAGCTTAGATAGCAGTCCTGGGAGTGACAGAGCGCGGGAAGCAGACTTGGTGGATGCGCGACGCCGACGCAGAGAGCGGAGCCAAATGGAGGGCGCAGAAAGGAGGCGTAGTGCCCGGTTGGCGCGCAAACAACGGCTGCGCCCAGAGGATCCAAGGGAAAAGGGAGGGACTCTCCCTAGTCCTTAAGTTCAGGGGTCTGCCAGTAATTCCCTTTCAAACGGGGACCAACTGTTCCCACTTAGGGCATAGGTACTCTGCTGCTCAGATCTAGTTGCTAATGGTAGAGTTGTTAAGTTATAAAAGAAGAATAAAGCTTTGAAAGGAATCCCTTTGTCTGTGTCTGGACTTGGCTACTGGATTAGACTGAGAGAGACCTCCAAGGAGCACTTGACACATATTTAGGATGTGAAAAGCAGCCTTGCAGCAAACGAGTCTTTTCAGAGCTCATCAAAAATGGAAGAAGAATAGAATAGAATAGAATAGAGGAGAAGAGAAGAGAAGAGAAGAGAGAAATGAAAGACATTCACACTGGACCACAAAGCTTTACCACTCCTTCATCTTTACCACTTAGTGCAGAGGTAGGCAACCTTATTGGATCTGTGGGGCAATTTGAGAAATTGTCTTGGGCACCACCAAAAATGGCTGCCATGGGAAGCAAGGTAAGGGACAAGTAAAGACTGCCCTAAAGACTGAGTACAAAGCAGGGATGGTGTCTGAGCCCCAACCCACTGAACAACTTACTGGAAACCAAGTTTTCAGCACCAACAGAAACCTATGTCATAGAAGGCAAACTCTTTTCTCTCTCTTCCCCCTCCACCAGTGAACTCATTCTTCCCTTATCCCCTCTTTTTATATTTCACTATCACGCCAAGCCAATTCTCTCCAAGCAGTCCCATGTGTTAACTTAAAAAAGAAGAAGAAGAAGAAGAAGAAGGAGAAGAAGAAGAAGATGCAGAAGAAGAAGAAGAAGAAGAAGATGCAGAAGAAGAAGAAGAAGATGCAGAAGAAGAAGAAGAAGAAGAAGAAGAAGAAGAAGACGAAGAAGAAGAAGAAGAAGAAGACGAAGAAGAAGAAGAAGACGAAGAAGAAGAAGGAGAAGAAGAAGAAGAAGAAGAAGAAGATGCAGAAGAAGAAGAAGAAGATGCAGAAGAAGAAGAAGAAGAAGACGAAGAAGAAGAAGAAGACGAAGAAGAAGAAGACGAAGAAGAAGAAGACGAAGAAGAAGAAGAAGAAGACGAAGAAGAAGAAGAAGAAGACGACGAAGACGAAGACGAAGAAGGGGTAGAGCACCTCAAGCGGGCACCAAGAAAGAATGTCTGGGGGTGCAGCGGTACCCTTGGGCAACACATTTCCTGCCCCTGACCTAATGGTTTGGAAGGGAAGCTAAATGTGATGCTAGTGTAACAATTTCTTTAAAACCACACCTGCTCCAATCACACATAAAGCAGCAAGCAGGACTAGAATATCCAGTTTTTAGAGACTTCAGCCTCTTTTGAAAAGCCCTCTGTGCACTATATCACTCAGACCTCTGGCAATAGCATCAACGGGTATGGAGGAACAGGGAGAGAGAAGGAGAGGGAGGAAGAAAGAGATGGAGTGGCAGAGAGAGAGAGAGAGAGAGAGAGAGAGAGAGAGAGAGAAGGGCACCCCCCACACTTTTGGATCTGGCCTTGCTCAGTGCTGGCTTTAGCCCCACCCACCACCTGCATGTACCCCCTGACATATTACCCCCAAGGGAATACAGGTTGCAATAGAAAAGGTCCCTCACCCCTACCTTGGAGCAAAAAGAGCATTTGGATGATGGGAGTGGAACCTTCCCCATGGTGACTCATAATTAGCTCAGTTTTCCCAAGCTTCTTAGGAGAAATATCAGGGGGAAAAAATTGCAAAAGGATGTTACTAAGAACCGACAGGCCTGGGCAGATCTTCCCACAAGTTCTTCTGCTGGTCCTGCCTCCCTTGAACAAACCTACCCGGTAGGACAGGCACAGGGGGCGGGCGACTGGTGATGGAAAGTGTTGGTAGAGGCCTTGCAGGCATCATACTTAAGATATGGATGCAACTGGGTACGTGCTACCATTGGCACTGACAGTCAGGACTACCCCTGGGAACTGCAGCTTTCCATGGGTCCTGGCTAAATGAAAGGGAACCCAGAGGCATCAGAAGCATTCCCATGCAGCCCTCAAGCTAGGGGTGCCCCCAAGTGTTAAAAATGAAGGCTAGAAGAACTTTGCTGTTACCAGCCAGCTGCAAAACTACTCCAGAGATCGGAGCGTCTAGAGGGCTATAGCTATAGGATTTTTCGGTTTCTGGGAACCGAGGTCATAGCCAGGGCTCCGAATGTGGTTCCCAGAAACTGTGCTGCCCGCCCCCTTCTCTGCCTCCTCATAGCTGGCACGGTTCTCTCTGCACCAGCGATGACTCTGCGCTCACAAACGGAGCATAGAGAAGGGGCAGTCCCAGGGGCATGGAGGGGAGGAGACCACGGGAGCCATGTTACCCAGCTTCCTATGTGCCATGCAGCCTCCTTCCTGCCCCCACCCCGAAGCCGCTGCTAGACAGCCAAAATCAGCCATCTAGCCAAAAGCGTTGGGTGGCCAGAGCATTTGGAAGCCTCCGACTTCGGAGGCTATCAACCATCTCAGTAGAATTGCATCCTAAGAGGAATTTCAATGCAGACCTACTGATCCTACAAATGTGACCTGTCTTCACCTTCTGCTAAATTTTAGAACACAGATGGGCAATATGCAGCCTGCAAGGGCTATACCACAATACCCTCAAAAAGCCCCGTAGCAATTACACCACCTATTTTATTTATTTAGTTTGCTGCCACTGCAGGGGCTGGGGGTTGGGCGGCCTGCCTGCTGGGTAGTCTGGAGAGGAAATTGGTTGCCTGGACTAGCTGAAGTCGCCCACCCCGGCTGCAGAAGCTTTACTCCAATAGCTTTTCAAACTGAAATCTGAAACTTCAGATTTCATTTTGCTTTCACGTGCTCACCGTTTCCAAAGTGTCCTGTGAAGTCTGGATGGGACTGAAGATGAACAAATCTAGAGCTGTCTGCAAACGGCCTCTCAAAATTCTACAGCCTATTTGTGGGCAGAGAAATTGGAGGAAACCTCCAGGGGGTGGAAGGGAGTGAAATTCTGCTTGGGGGGGGGGGATCATAATTAGCAGTGGCCATTGCACTGCCTTCCCCCCACCCCATGGCTTTTGTTGTGGTTGTTGTTACTATTGGTGCAAACGGCAGCAGTATCAACTGCATTGCTGCCAGGCCACCATTTTGCATTCTCCATCATGTCCCAGACCTCGCATTATTTTGCGGCATGGTGGGGGAAAATGGCACCACCACCCCAAAATGGTGTAGGATATTCAGAGAAAATTCTGCAAACTGGCTTTCTCTTTCCAGGGAGGGTAAAAAAAGAAAAGAAAGAAAAGAAAGGAAAAAAAGCAGAAATTCTCTCAGAAAAAAAAAAATGGCTTCTGAGAAACGTTGGCTCAGCTCTAGAAAAATCTGTCATTGTCTGGTCTGATCTGTTTTGTTGCTATTGTTGCTAAATTTCCTCACTGCTTTGCTGCTGGGAACTGATAAAACTGTTTGGTAATCCAATTAGCATAGCCCCTGATTCAACCTTTCTGCTCCTTTTGTTCTAGAAAGTGCTGAACACAGATGGCTTGGCATCCGCCTGAACATGGAATGTTGCCTTTTGTTACTGTTCCAAAGAGTAAGGGCCTGAGCAAGAGTTCTGTGTGTCTCTAAAGCTTGCGATCAACATTTTGATTAAAGACCAGCTCTACGAGCAAACTATCCCAGCTGGAACAGGGGAGGGGGGCAGAGTACCTGCATAGCTCATAAAGTTGTTGAACGGGGTGTTCTGGAAGCTACGGAACCCACACATGTCACTGCCAGGGGCTGGATCGCCGCAGACCTTGTGTGTCGGAGTTGGGTTGGTGTCGCGGCAGAGGTCGCCCGTCTCAAAGGAAGGCTCCGTTTCCATGCACAAATCACTGCAGGAGAAGATCTCAGAGATCCCTTTGAAGACATGGTAGAGCCCAAGGCTGTGCCCTATTTCGTGGATCATCGTGTGTGTGTGACCCGCTATGCCATAGAAGGAAGGGTTGAGCACGATGCCCCCTGTGCAGAAAGAGAAAGAGGGACAGCTACTTTCACACAGTCATAGCCAGAGAGTCAGGCTGGAGCTTCTCAAAGCCAATGAAACACCACCATATGCAAGTAAGAATGGGCCAAAGTAAATGGTTAGCTGGGGATGATGGGATATGAAGGGCAATGGGGTAGCTGGGCCAAAAAACATATAGCCTGTCCAGTGTAAATGGGAACAGGTGGGGTGCCATGGGCCAATGCACCATTCTGAGGCCCCCAGAATCCTCTGCAATGTACAGGGGGGCCCGTTCCTGAAGGGAGAGTTTGAAAACCATTGCACAAGCCCTACGGTCAATGTTACCTCCAGATTTTTCTTTTTGGGGGGCAGCCTTTGGCAAGGTGTCCTCAGTGCCCCCTCCCACTTGCTACTGTTGCCAACCGGCTTGCCCTTTCCCTCTGGGCCCAATCGGGGAGCAGAGGGCGAGGCAAATGGAGCCTGCTACTCTCCCTCTGCTTCCACATGGAGAGAGCACCGATGCCCAGCCAGCTACAGAAAGGAGGAGAAGCAGCAGTAGCAGAAGCAGGTCTAGGGATCATCCGTGGCCCCCCGACTGGTGTGTGGGCTTTGGTTGGTGCCCAGAGGTGGTCCCTGTGGCTCGGCACCTATAAACCAAAGTCAATCCATGTCGACTATTTTGCAACAAACCCATTACAAAGCATCCCTCCCCTCCTCTCGTTTTTTCTTTCTTTCTGATTGCTAGAGATATTGGACACGTCCTCCCTGAGGTGTGTGTGTTGGGCGGGGGGATAAAAATCACAATACAGGCGGTCTTGATTTTATCAGGGACAAGGCGGTTGTGCCTGTAGTTTGGTTTCCTCCTCCTCTTCGTAAACTTCAGGCATTTTGTGTGCGGAGGACATGTATATTTTTCACAGCTGTCAAGGCTCTAAATCAATCGCAGTTTCTCCACCAACAAGATAGCTCCCTCGCCCAGGTGATCTATATTCCAAAGCTAAGATCTGGACAACAGAGCATATTTCATTGTATTTTCTTATTAAATGCATATTGGATTTATGGAAGGAAAAAGAGTATAGAAAGATTAGGCGGAAAGTTCTTGCTGAGGGAGAAAGGGGGCAGTGAGGGCTCTTAAAACAGGAAATTAATTTCTTCTCCTCCTTTTGCTGTTCTTTTTCTTCTCCTTTGTGAGTTGACTTCAAACTGTTGACTAAAGAATAGTAACTATTATTATTATTATTATTATTATTATTATTATTTACTGTTAAACTCCGATTTAGGAACATCTTGATTTGGACAATGACTTCTGACACTCAACTGAAATCAAGGTGCTAAAGAGAATGCATTTGACAGCTAGATGTTAGTTAGAAGAAAAGACAGCCAACTGAAAGACCTAACAAAGACCCACGACTGGTCCAGCAGGAGGTGCTGCAGGAGAGCACAACACGAATTAGCCAAAATATCTGGTTATTTGAATTAAAATGGTCTGTTCCTGTCTGCTAGCTAAGTGCCAGTTCTTCGATTGTCCCACTCAGCTGTAAAGTTCATCACTTTCTCCATAAGGAAGCTGCCTTATACTGCATTGGACCATTGGTCCATCTAGCCCAATACTGTCCACTGTGACTGACCATGATTCTCCAAGGTCATGAGCAGAGGGCTTTCCCATCACCTGTGGGAGAATGAACCTGGGGGACCTTTGGCATGCACAGCATCCACTTTGCCACTGAGGTATGGACATTCCCTTTGTTAGTGTTACATCCACAGCACCTTGTCCTTCAGGCTACATTTCCAAGAGAGCAAGGGACAAGCCAAAATGTCTCCTAACCTCTCACTGCCCCATTTTCATGTGGTGAAATGGGGAGAGGGAAATTTCAGAGGGCTGAAAAATCCAAGGGGGGACCAAACTCACTACTGCCTGCTTCCACAGCTCCTTTTGCTGGGCAACATTTTGCTACCACCTCCACTTAGGAGGCCCCCAATAGAGCCACTCTTGGTCATCACGGAGCACTGCTTCGGGGAGGGAAGAAAAGCAACAGTGCATCCCTGTGTTCCACACACACCATTTTGGCCATGCTCCTCAAATTCCCTAAAGGGGGACAGTCCCCCCATTTCACACCACAGAATTCAACCAGTAGTAAGAGCTCTGCACGTTCATGGCTCATCATAGTAGTGTAAAGTTCAGAATGGAGGAAACAAAAAATGTATCATGAAAGTAGCCATGCTAACACCAGTGAAATATCCACTGACACACTCTCTCCAACGATGAACATGGCGGAGCAGACCAAACCCATCTCCTTCAGGACTGCATCCCCAAACGGTGGCCAAAAGACACCCCTGGGACACCAGGCATAATGGAGGCAAGCTGTCCTCCATTGTTGGTTTCCACCATCAGATAGCCAAAGGTATACAGCCTTTTAACAAAGAAAGCATGTTGGGCCATTTTGAGGTTTCCATTTTCCTCATCTTGTTCGCTCTCTCTCTCTCTCTCTCTCACACACACACACACGCACACACACATGCAATCTCTGTGCTGCATTTTCCCCACCCCACCTCAAGAACCCACTCCCCTCCTTAAAACCTTTGCAAATTATGCCCATGGAGATAGATGCCCCCTGCAGCAACTTCATTGTAAAAGGTGAGATATTATTTGCCTGCTGTCATTTGAAAAATACCACAATATGCTTTGGGTCTATAATCTAATATTTTTCCTGGTTGCAAGCCAGGAATGGTGAATATTTTTGTTGTCTTGATTTGTTTTCTTGTTTTGTTTTCTGGGGGGGGGGGGGATTTTGTTTTTTTTTTTACTTCCCTGAGCTATTTAAGGCTGTTACTGCAAATGATAAGAAATCCGAATGAAGGATAAAGGCATTATAGTCTTTCCTTCCCTGCCATGTTGGTAGGGATGTACAAATCCCTTACCTTGCCGTCTGCGGGGGGTCCACTGGGGGAGGGAGGTGATCCGTTCTTCCCCCCCGGAATCCTCACCGGCTGGCTCCGCTCCGTGGTGATTCTGCGGAGCTGCCGGCTGGCCGGCTCCGAAGCCCCAGTGATATGGTCACCATTGCCGTATTGCTGGCTTAACTGACGAACTGCAGATGCAAATGGCATCCAGCATAGCAGATGCCCTGCTCTTTGATGTGATAGGCTCCATAAAGATTTACATAGCCTATCACGTCAAAGAGCAGGGATGCAAATGACGTCCGCTACGCCGGACACCATTTGCGTCTGCAATACGTCAGTCGAGCCAACGATAACGGCAATGGCAGCTGTATTGCTGGGGCTTTGGAGCCGGCGGCAGGCAGGATCCGCTGGCGAGGACTTCACGAGGGAGGCGGAGGGAGGCGATCCGATCCTCCACGGACTTCGGGGGGCCGGATTCAATAGTATCCGGCCTCATTGGGGTCCGTGGAGAATTTTTCTGACATCCCTACACATCGGTGAGTACACAAGGAGGCTATCTGCAAGACGTACCTAAGTGTACCAGTGCTTCTTTGTCCCATGGAAATGTAGCCATGCCGGCCAGCTCTTCTTCAGAGGAGTTAGCAAAGAAGATGTTGAGATGCGTAGAGCTGTCCAGTTGGAGCAGACTTTTAAGTTCTTTGACATCTAAGTACGCTCTGCAATGGAAAGAAAGATGTTTGTGTAAATGGGAGTACCTCCAAAGGTAAGAAAAAGCTTCCAACACAAGTCAACTTCTGAACAGGTAATGAAATGGCACGGACTTATGGGCCCTCTCCCTAATTTTGTCCTGGGAAGATTCACTGACCAAATTACTGACGTGCATCCAGAAGTGGAATGATGATGGGAATTATGCTAATGTTATCTAGCTGCAGTCATTCCATCAGGCTGCAGAACCGAGGGTGTGAAGAGGAGCAGGGCTATGCCTTTGGTTCTGCTGGGACACCACTGCCTTTGGCTCTCCCCAACTGTCACCTGGCAGCAGCTAGTCCGTCCAGCTACTTACACTGTTTCTATCCCCACTGATCGTGATGAGAGCTATAACTTTAGGAACTAGTGCCTGAGCTGGTATTTGTTCCTCCTCCCTCCCTATCCCGTTTTCCTTGTGTATCATGCCATTCAAATTGTAAGGCTGAGTGTAGGGGCTGTTTTACTACTGTGAGCCTTTTTGGCTAAAGAGCAGGGTACAAAAGCTTTAAACAAAGACTCAAAGAAGAATCCACCAACCCACCACAATATTTCCAGGTACACATGATGCAAATAAGTCAGCGAGTCCAGAGACACAACTTTCAGCTTCATCGCCGTGAATCTCATTGAAAAAGTAAACTTGGGCTGCAGGTAGGGATGTTGGAGAAATCCGCAATGGAACCAAATGAGTTCAGATTTTTATGAATCCAAGCAATGGATTCTGAAGCAGACTGGCTTTCCCTGTTGGGCAGATTTCAAGGACGTGGCCAACTGCCTTTTTTTTAACCTTTGGGGATTTGGCGCAAAATTTGTTGTAGGAAAATATGAGAAAAAATTACTAAACCCCACCCAAAATACAAATTTCCCCCATATGCTAAAGTGTGAAAATGTGCATTTGGGGGGAATCTACGCATTTGGGGGATTTTTTTCATGTGCAAATTTGCACAAATTCGGAAACTAAAAAATATCCGATTGTGTCGATGGGTGGGCGATGGAATGAAAGGCACCTGACAATCTGTGAAACACAGACAGAATGGATTTTAAGCAATCCGTATGTCCCTAGGTGCCAGTGGGGATCACATGATTGAATGCACTGTGACACACAAACACCCCTCACATGAAAGCTAGCATGTCAGGAAGAATGATTCTACCCTAATGTCCCTCCCAACATGCTAGGCTTTTAAAAACAGGGATTGTTGTTGCTGTTGTTGTTTGTGGTGGTGGTCATGTTGATGATGACAATGACAATAATTGGAGGGAAATTTAGTCTTTTGAATCCACACCTGAAATGGTACAACCCTGACACAGGTTGATGTCCCTATATAGATCCTTTGTGAGCCCCCTGAACCTATGATGTTGCTGTGGATGGGGCGAGAGCTACCCTGTGACGGGTAACTGCCCAGGGCCCACTTAATGGTCACTTAGCATCAAGGTGGTCATGCACCAGGGAAGCTTAGTGAGGCCTGCTTGTTAGTGTGTGTTCGGACTAGAGTTGTGCACAAATGACTTCTCAAAATGCTCCAGTACATTTGTAGGCAGAGAAATTGGGGTGGGGGGCAATTTCATCAGATTTCTCCTAGGGGAGGAGAAATTCTCTAACCATTTCTCACAGATAGGGCTCGCTATAGGCAGGGGTTTCAGCACAGGTTATAGAATCATAGAATAGTAGGGTTGGAAGGGGCCTACAAGGCCATCGAGTCCAACCCCCTGCTCAATGCAGGAATCCAAGTCAGAGCATCCCTGACAGATGGCTGTCCAGCATCGTCTTGAAGGCCTCCAGTGTGGGAGAGCCCACCACCTCCCCAGGTAATTGGTTCCATTGTCGTATTGCTCTTACAGTCAGGAAGTTTTTCCTGATGTTCAGCCGGAATCTGGCTTCCTGTCACTTGAGCCCATTATTCCGTGTCCTGCACTCTGGGATGATCAAGAAGAGATCCTGGCCTTCTTCTCTGTGACAACCTTTCAAGTACTTGAAGAGTGCTATCATATCTCCCCTCAGTCTTCTCTTCTCAAGGCTAAACATGCCCAGTTCTTTCAGTCTCTCTTGATACGGCTTTGTTTCCAGTCCCCTGATCATCTTTGATGCCCTCCTCTGAACCCTCTCCAGTTTGTCTGCATCCTTCTTAAAGTGTGGTGCCCAGAACCGGACACAGTACTCCAGATGAGGCCTAACCAGTGCTGAGTAGAGGGGAACTAGTAATTCCCGGGATTTGGAAGCGATGCTTCTATGAATGCAGCCCAAAAGAGCATTTGCCTTTTTTGCAGCCACATCACATTGTCGGCTCATCTTCATCTTGTGATCGACAACAATTCCAAGATCCTTCTCGCTTGTAGTGTGGTTGAGCCACATATCCCCCATCTTGTAACTGTGCATTTGGTTTCTTTTTCCTAGGTGCAGAACTTAGCATTTGTCCCTATTAAATGTCATTCTGTTGTTTTCTGCCCAGCGCCCCAGTCTATCCAGATCACTTTGAATGTTGTTTCTGTCTTCCAAAGTATTAGCTATCCCGCCCAATTTGGTGTCATCTGCAAATTTGATCAGCATTCCCTGCACCTCCTCCTCCAAGTCATTAATAAAAATGTTGAAGAGCACTGGGCCCAGGACCGAGCCCTGCGGTACCCCACTCATTACCTCTCCCCAGTTGGAGAAGGTCCCATTGATAAGCACTCTTTGAGTCCGATTCTGTAGCCAACTGTGGATCCACCGGATCGTTGTTTCATCTAGCCCACTTTGAGCTAGTTTGCTCATCAGGAGATCATGGGGCACTTTGTCGAAAGCTTTGCTGAAGTCGAGGTGTATGATGTCTACAGCATTCCCACGGTCTACAAGGGAGGTGACTTGATCAAAAAATGAGATCAGATTTGTCTGGCAGGACTTGTTTTTGACAAATCCATGTTGGCTTCGAGTAATCACGGCATTGTTGTCAAGGTGTTTCCAGATGGATTGCTTTATGATCTGCTCCAGAATTTTCCCAGGGACTGATGTCAGACTGACTGGTCTGTAGTTCCCAGGTTCCTCCTTTTTACCCTTTTTGAAGATAGGGACAACATTAGCCCTCCTCCAGTCATCTGGCACTTCCCCCGTCCTCCATGATTTCTCAAAGAGAATAGACAGCGGTTCTGAGAGTTCTTCTGCCAGTTCCTTTATGACTCTAGGATGCAGTTCATCTCGCCCTGGAGATTTGAACTCATTCCAAGTAATGAGGTGTTCCTTGACCATATGCCTGTCGATCTCAAGCTGCAATCCTGCCCCTTCAGCCTGTACTTCGCCTTTGCCAGGGGGGTCATAGACCCTCTTTTGGGAGAAGACTGAGCCAAAGTAGGAATTGAGCACCTCTGCCTTTTCTTTGTCATCTGTTATCGTTTCGCCATCCTGATTTAATAGCTGAACCATCATTTCTTTCCTCTGCCTTTTACTATGCACGTAGCTGAAGAAAGCCTTTTTGTTGTTTTTAACATCCCTTGCTAACCTCAGCTCATTCTCAGCTTTAGCCTTCCTGACACCATCCCTGCAATTTTGTGCTATCTGCCTGTACTCTTCCTTTGTTACTTGGCCTTCTTTCCACTTCCTATATGTGTCCTTTTTTGTTTTCAGGTCATCCCTAAGCTTTTTGTGAAGCCACATTGGCTTCTTCTGTCGTCTTCCACCTTTTATTCTTGTTGGAATTGCTTGTGATTGTGCCTTGAGAATTTCCTTTTTTAAAAGCTCCCACCCATCTTGGACTCCTTTTCGCGCTAGCATCGCTTGCCATGGGACCTTACTGATCATTGTTCTGAGTTTATGAAAATCAGCTTTCCTAAAATCCAGGGTACGCGTTTGACTACACTTGGCTTTTGCTTCCCTTAGAACCAAGAACTCAACTTCAACATGGTCGCTTTCCCCCAGAGTTCCCGTAACTGCTACTTTATCCACTAAGTCATCTCTGTTGGTTAGGATCAAGTCAAGGATAGCCGATCCTCTAGTTCCTTCCTCTACTTTCTGTAGGAGGAAGTTATCCGCCACACAAGTCAGGAATTTCCTGGAGGGGCCATGTTTTGCAGAATTTGTCTCCCAACAAATATCGGGGAAATTGAAGTCCCCCATTACTACTACATCATGCTTCCTTAAAACATTGGCTATTTGCTTTTCAAAAGTTTCATCCTTGTCTTCTCCTTGACTGGGTGGCCAGTAGTAGACTCCGACCACCAGGTTCCTTTTATTCTTTGCTCCATTTATTTCAACCCAGATGCTCTCGATGGGGCTACCAAGCTCCTCCTCCTGTATTTCTGTGCAGAGATATGTATTTTTCACATACAGTGCAACCCCACCTCCCTTTCTATTCCTCCTGTTCTTTTTGAACAAGTTATATCCTTCAATTGCTGTGTTCCAATCATGACAGTCATCCCACCAAGTCTCAGTTATACCTATCAGGTCATAATTTCCCTCTTGTATTAAGAGTTCAAGTTCGTTCTGTTTGTTTCCCATACTCTGGGCATTAGTATATAGACATCGAAGACCATGTGCTTCATAGTCTGGCTTTCTTCCTACATGTGTCTGAAGACTATTATTGGGCGCTATCAGAGCTGTTCTCTCCATTGCAGTGCATGCGCCTATGTCCAACGTTACCCCCAACATTACATCTCCCTTCGCCATAGGATTCAGTTTAAAGTCCTCCTGATGAAGTTCTCCATGCTGTGGCCAAACACATTCTTCCCATCCTTTGTGAGGTGCAACCCATCCCTAGCCAATAGCCCATCTTCCAGGAAGTATAGCCCATGGTCCCAGAATCCAAATCTCTCTCATCGGCACCACCTTCGTAGCCAGTCATTCACCCGGAGTATTTTTCGTTCCCTTTCTATCCCTCTTCTAACTACTGGAAGGATGGATGAGAAAACTATCTGGGCCCCAAAGTTCTTGAGTTTCCTTCCCAAAGCTTCAAAGGTTCTTCTTTCCTCAGGGTTTTTGGTTTATTGCACTGCTTCGGTAGGTGGCAACACCACCATCTATGTTGAGGCTTCCACTTTTTTGAGGCAGAATTTTTAATTTGTTTTGGTCTTTGAGCTTACCTAATCACTGCGAGGTGGCCGAGGGTGCCGTGTGTGTTTTCTCTCTCCATCACACATGCTTCCATTGCTCCGCAGCCTCCCAGGCCACCTGCACTTCCTGAACTGAAAAAGGCCGATGGCAAGAATTGCCTCATGACGTCTTCCTCATGATGGCTTTAACTGAAGTGCAGGAAGCCGAGGAGGCTACAGGCAGCCACAGAGATGACTCTACAATGACAGACAGGACACACACGCACACAAACCCTCCTCAGCCACCTCATAAGTAAGGTAAACACAGGAACCAAAACCCCAACCCATGAGAATTTCTCCGAAATTTCTCCTCCTTGGAATTTCTTTTTGAAAGCTATTTCTTTTCTATCTATTGAATGAGAACGATCGGAAAAAATGTGGGAGAACTGTTCAGCACAGCATTAGTTTGGACTGCACCATTTCGGACTGCAGATGCAGATGATGACTCAGCGGACTGAATCATCTGAGAAGCTGACTTCTCATTCAGGGCAAGAGAATGAAGCCTCTGGGAACCTCCTCTTAGCTAGATCCTTGTGTGACATCTCATAGACTACAATTTTCCGGCACCTAAAAAATTAATAATATGTTCAGTATGTGGCTGAAAGTGGATAGGGAGACATTTCCCCCCCTCTATCATAGTACTAGAAGAGATAGTATTCAGGGCAGATCAAAGGAAGGGCTTCTTCAGACAGCACAGAGTTAAACTATGGAATTCACTATCACAAGACGTAGTGATGGCCACCAATTCAGATGGCTTGAAAAGCGGGTTGGACACATTCCTGGAGGAGAAGGCTATCAATGGCTACTAGTCCTAATGGCTATGTGCTACCTTCAGTATCAGTGGTAGTGAGCCTGTGTACACCCGTTGCTGGGGAACACAGGTGGGAAGGCGCTGTTGTACTCATGTCCTACTTTTGAGTTTCCTGTGGGCATCTGGATGGCCACTGTGGGAAAAGAATGGTGGACTAGATGGATCCTTGGTCTGATCTAGCAGGGCCCTTCTTATGTTCTTACACCAAGAAACGCTGCCCAATGGATTCCCCCAACCCCATCATTCTACATTGCTGAAAGCCCAAAAAAGTGTCCTTCTCTCATAATACAAGAATCCAAAGGGGTCCTCCCATGAAGCTGATTGGGGGGACATTCAGGAAAGCTCAAAGGAAGGGCTTCTTCACATAGCACATAGTGAAACTATGGAATTTGCTACACAAGACATAGTGATGGCCACCAATTTGGATGGCGTTAAAAGGGTTTAGACAAATTTATGGAGGAGGAAGCTACCCATGACTACTAGTCCTGATGGCTATATATAACCATGAGGATCAGAGGCAGTATGCCTATGTGCACCAGTTGCTAGGGAACATGGGCAGGAGGGTGCTGTTGCACTCAGGTCCTGTTTGTGTGGGTTTCCTGTGGGCAGCTTGTGGTCTGATCCAGCTGGGCTGTTCTTATGTTCTTGTAGGGATGTACGAAAATTCTGCCACGGATCTCGGGGAGGCAGAATGCAAGCACATTCGGCCCCCCAAATCGGTGGCGGAATGGCCCGCCACCCCCCCGCCACCCTCTGGGACGAGACTTACCCTGGGCAGATCTTCCTGGTGGCAGCGGCTCCGGCGGCGGCTCCGGCAGCAGTTCAGTGGCGGCGGCTGCAGCGGCCGGTCTTCCGACCGGCTGCCACCGCCATTTCCAGTTTAAAAAACAAAACCAAAAAAACCAACGTGATAGGCTACGTAAAGATTTACGTAGCCTATCATGGCTAGGTTTTTTAAAAAAAACGTTATAGGCTATGTAAATGTTTACGTAGCCTATCACGGCTGACTTAAAAAAAAACACAAAAAAACTGTGCGTATGCAAATGGCGGCAGCCACGGCCGCCGCCATTTGCATTCCTTATTTTGGCACATCTTAGTCTATGTAAACATTTACATAGAGTAAGACGGCGAAAATAAGGGGAATGCAAATCGTGTAGATGCTACGTTATTTGCGTTCCCCTTATTTTTGCCATCTTAGTCTACATAAATGTTTACGTAGACTAAGACGTGCCAAAATAAGGAACGCAAATGGCGGCGGCCACGGCCGCTGCCATTTGCATACGCGCATTTTTTTGTTTTTTTTAAGTCAGCCGTGATAGGCTACGTAAACATTTACGTAGCCTATCACGGCTGACTGCAGGGACGCAAACGGCGGCGGCTACAGCCGCTGCCGTTTGCGTCCCTGCTAGCCAGCAGCTGGATGTTCGGCTGCTGGCGGAGCTGGCCGGCGGCTCCGCAGAATTGCTATTCTGCAGAGGATTCCGGGCGAGGATTCCGGGGGGAGGGACGAGGCGAGGATTCCGGGGGGAGGGACGGAACGCCTCCCCCCCAACCACAAACAGAATCCGCGAAAGGTAAGTGCCTTTCGTACATCCCTATGTTCTTGTGAAAACCAAGCATAACTGTTACTGTTCGTCTCCACATCTCCCACATCCCTGCTCAATGAAACAATTTCCTCCCATTGAACAGGGAAATTCAACATGAAAATCCAAATTTGGTAAACATTCAGCTCACCCCACCTCCACCGCACCCACCATCACCATCCTCATGCAGTAGGAGAAGGCAACCTGGTGCTCTACCGATGTTTTGGACTACAACTCCCATAATCCCTGACCATTGGCCATGCTGGCTAGAGCTTATGGGACATGTGCTCCAAAACCTCTTCTCGAAAACCTTACCTATGCCAGTCAGCAACACTGCATTTTAAAAGATGCAGTAGAGATGAAACCAAGACTCAGATTATGGGAAGGGGGTGGAGGAGCGAGAGAGGGGACCCTTCTTCTTGCATTTGGTGACAGTGCCATCAGATACCGTTTTTAGAAGACTATGGGGGGGGGGGCTTTGCCTAAATGTGGATGGAGGGAGTCATGCGGGAAGACTTTTTTCTGATAATATTATATATTTCTTTTTCATACTCCCTAGAAAAAGAAGGCCACCTTGCAGAATTTTCTCTGCATATCTACCACTGTGTGTGTGCGCACGCACGTGCGCATATGTGTGTGACTCTCAATTTCTCCTCCACAATGTCCTGCAATAATACTAGGTCTGGGACATTTTACAGGATGCAAAATGGTGACCAGGCCTTCAACACAGTTGCTGCCTTTGCAGCGGCAGAAAAAAGCAAACAAACAAACAGCTCTTAGGAACAACGAACTCCTAAGGCTGAGCCCCACCCAGAGTAACTGTTCGAGAATTTCTCCTCCCCCTGGAAAATTGAAGTGAAATCCCCCTCTCCCGCAATTTCTCTGCCCACAAATGGTGTGGAGAGAATTTTTCGAGAGGCCCTTTGCAGACAGGTATCAGTTTAAGGAGAATATAAACCCTGAGGAAAGAAAGAGGAGATGGTGTATGTGTTGGGGGCGGCGGCATGAAAATCAAGAGGAAAGTTGATGTCAAAACTGGTCTTTTGGGCACAAGGACACCAACCTCCCTCTCCTCTCTTGATGCCTCATTAGCAACGCAGACAAACACCTCATGGGAAAATACTGAGGATATCAGATATTCTGCACTCAGACTCAAGAAGCGTACATCCCCATGCCCACCGCTGTTCACAGTGAGCTTCTGCTTTGCATCGCTCAATAAGGACAGGTGGACAGTCCCCCAAACCGACAAGCACTGCAGCACCAAAGCAAAGCATCTGACTGTTTGTCACAATTCACCCTGTTCCCAATTCTATGTCGTCCTATGTTTATCCCACTCTACCCCAAGGAATTCAAACAAAGTGCCCACCCCACACACACGCATTTGATTCTCACAACAACCCTGTGAAGGAGGTAGAAAGTGACTGGGCCAAATGTCATGGCTGAACAGGGATTTGAACCCAAATCTTCCGGGTCACAGTGTGCAGCACTGTTAACGCTCCACCATATGGGACTGTTACTCCTGGGGATGGATTCTGTGGTTGATGCAATCAACAGATTCCAGGTAGGGATGTAAGAACTCACCCTAGTTTGGGTTCTCCAGGCACTAGCCAAAGCAGCGCCCCTGCTCGCATCCCCCCAAACCTGCGCTTGAGCCACCCACGAGTTTGGTGACTTCCCCAGTGCACACCACGAACCCATTCGGTGAGTGCCGCCATTTTCTCGCCCTTGATTTCTGCATAAAACAGGAAGTTAAAAAAATGCACATATTCAAATATGAGCAGCTTGGAGCTGGGAATGCTAAATAAGCACAATATTACAGGGATTATACTTCTTATATTGCGCATATTTAGCTTCCCCAGCTCCAAAATGTGCATATTTGAATATGCACATTTTTTTATCTTCCCGTTTTACACAGAAATCAAAGGCGCAGAAATGGCGGTGCTCACTGAACGGGTTCGCGGTGAGTACTGGGGAGCGCAAGCGGGCACGAGCGGGGGGTGAACAAGGACAGCGTTTCGGGGTGGGGGCAGTTCGGGGGTTGCAGGCCGGGGTTGCTTGACGAATTCCCAAACCCCGAATTGCGCTTGTGACATCTCTAATTCCAGGTTTCATCCCTGGCATCGCCTGTTAGAAACCCTGGAGTAGGGGTGTATGAACCCCACTTACCTGGGTCCGCTGGGGGGTTTGTGAGGGGGAGACAATCCAGTCCTCCCCCCGGAATCCTCCCCAGCTGGCTCCACTCCGCGGCGAGTCCGCGGAGCCGCCAGCTGGGGCTGGCCGCTGCTGGACTTCCGGGCGTGGCCGGTCTGCGTCCGCAAATCACATCCGGTGTAGCAGACGCCATTTGCATCCCTGCACTTTACCATGATAGGCTACGTAAAGATTTACGTAGCCTATCACGTTAGAGAGCAGGGACACAAATGGCGTAGCGGATGCCATTTGTGTCCACAGTCCAGCGATACAGCCGTCGCAGCCGTATCGCTGGGTCTTCGGAGCCGGCAGCAGGGAGGATCCGCTGGCGAGGACTTCACGCTGGAAGAAAAGGTAGGAGATCTGATCCTCCGTGGACTTCGGGGGGCCAGATTCAATAGAATCGGGCCTCACTGGGGTCCGTGGAGGATTTCTCCAATATCCCTACCCTGGAGAACCAGCAGACATTACTGAGCTCACTGGACCAATGATCTGACTCAGTAGGAAGCAGCTTCATATGTTACTACTTAAGATGGCCAGTGGAGGCTGTAGAGCACCTTGGAGAGCGCCTGTTGAATTCTGACTGGTTCTGGCCGCAACCAGGAGCAGATTCACCACCCCGTTCACATAGGAGCCACCAGCCTCCACTCAGATGGCCCTTTCTTCAGAACCATGGTCCACTCCATAACAGCCTGTGCTTCTAGCTACCAGGGAGTGTTCCCTTCCAGTTATGTTCAGGTTGGAAATCCTCATGATCATGGGAAATAGTTCTATAGCACCATATCATGATTTCAATATTTCATCCATTCATGGCCATCTCCACAGAATTTAATAGGGAGAGAGAAAGGAACTGCAGCCTCTAAAAAAAGGGTGGGGGGAGGACAAAGAGCAACCCAGTGCTGAGGATGTTTAGAGAAACATCAGCACAGGGTTCCTGCCCCTCCCTTCTCCCCACAGCATTTGGGGGCTGCAGACTCTTTAAATCCCCCTGTTAACGTCAGCGGATGTGGTCATCGCACCATAGTGGAATTTGGCAAATTTAAAAAGAAGGGGGAACAAACCGTCCTTTTAAAATTCTGGCAGCTTTATTGGGTGCAGCGGGGGGGGGGGGAGGCGGATCCAAAAATATTTCTTCCGAATCTGACGTATATCCTGCCCTTGGAATGGATTCCCTTTGGATCCAGAGACCATGTCAAAAATACAGTATGGGAAGATCCACGTCCTGCCCTGAAAGGCCAAGCTAGAAATATTTTTAAATACGTGAATAAGTAAATAATTTAAAAATCAGGTTGAGATGAATTCCATAAGCACCCCTAGGTTAAACATGGAGACACAATGCAGCCTCAAAACACTGTTCCTTTTTTGTTTTGTTTGCAATCGGGGCAATTTGTGGGACGGGGAAGCAAGGGGGCAGAAATTCTCTGGGGACAGGAAATAGTTGGCTCGGTCCCCCTTTCTCGGCAAGCAGCATGTGTTTTTGCCTGTTACACGTGGAGCTCTCACGAACTGCTTGCTCTTCTGTTCCGCTGAGCTGGGTTCCTCAAATTCTTTGTGAGAATTCCATTCCCAGAAGGAAGGGAAGCTACAGGAGCTGGCTCGGGACCAAAGGTTTCCAGTCATCCCCCGAGGACTCCCCAATGGAAAACAGAATTACGTTTCCACAATAGCATTATCTCTCCGCCCACCACCTCTCGCTGAAGTCACTGGCTCCAAAATAGCTCTGGACAGGGCGTCCCCAAGCCCCCCTCTGCTGAGTTACAGAGGAAAGCCGGCTCCTTGGGGACACAGTGGCAGGGGGCTTTGTTTCCATTCCATGGAATATTTATCTCGAGACCAGTGGTCACAGATATGTCCTGAAGGACGCAGCTCTCTGACCATTGACACAATTCTCACGTGTTCCTCCCTGCCTCCGATCTCTGTGGACCTGTGACAAACACACAGGTCTGTCTGCAAACATGGGGACAATATTTCTGATTCTACAGGGGCTGAAAAGAAGGAGGAGCTTCCCTGCAGTCTTCATTTGAAACCTCTGCCCATGCTTTGTTGTACCTTTGCAACCTCCTAACTGAACATTGAGGTATTTGAAGAACAGACATGTGTGACTGCCTTCGGAAACAGTCCAGAAACTTCTGCTGGTTATAACAGGGCAGGGACCCTGTTAACAGGGACTGGCCGATGCGATCACACTATGCCAGTGCTTTCCGATTTGCACTGGCTTCCAGTACGTTTCCAGGCCCAACTCAAAGTCCTGGTGTTAACCTTGAGTGTCCTAAACGGCTTGAGGCCTGCTTAATGGAAGTTGCACCTTCTCCTGTATGTACTTGCCTAGACCCTACAGTCATCTCCAAAGGCCGTTCTCTAGGTGCCTGTGCCAAATGAGGTGAGGAGAGGGCCTTTTTGGTGGTAGCACCCTGGTTGTGGAATGCCCTTCCCAGGGAGACTCGCCTGGCACCTACATGGTGGCCTTTTCTGCACCAAGTGAAAGCCTTTCAATTTTCCTTGGCTTTTCCATTTTAAAAACCATGCTCCTGTGCTTTGTAGACCTTGGGCACAACTGTTCCTCCTTTTATATTGATCCTCTTTTATCTGGCTTTTCACATTATGTTTGCTTTATATATATTTTTTATGTTTTAAGGTTTTCATTTTTAAAAACCTTACAAAAAACCTCATAAACCACCCAGAGAAACTACTGTTAATGGGTGATTTAAAACTGCCATAATACATGAATAAAATAAGGGAAGCCCCACAGGATCAGACCAAAGGTCCATCTAGCCCAGCATCTCACTTCCAACAGTGGCCAAACAGATGCCCTCAGGAAGCCCCCAAATAGGACATGAAGGCAAACAGCACCATCCAAGCGCCTGTGTTCCTGAGGTACACTGCCTCTGAACCTGGAGTTTCTATTTAGCTCTCAAGACTAATAGCCATTGAGAGGCCTATCTTACATGGATCTGTCTGAAGTGAGCCATGGCTGAAGAGTAGCTTGTGCGTTTTACATAATCAAGTCAAATAAACCAGTCAATCAATACTCGCCCTTTGAAAGCTATCTAGGCACATGCCTGTCAGACTGTCAGTACGTCATGGGTCCACTTTACAGGATCTGTCATTGTGAGGGCAGTATCATCCACCTATAAATCTGATGTTATTATCATGGGTTGTTTTGAGGAACATTATGGTTTAAAAGATGGCATACAAATATTGTAAAATATAAATATAAATAAAATGTAAATATTTACGTAGGCTAGAACGGCGAAAAATAAAGGAACGCAAATAGCATCCACTACGCTATTTGCGTCCCCCCTTTTTTTCACCATTTTATCTTACGTAAATATTTACGTAAGATAAGTCAGCGAAAAATTGAGAACGCAAATGGCAGCTGCCGTAGCTGCCGCCATTTGCGTACAGTGTGTGGTTGTTGTTGTTTTTGACGTTAGCTGTGATAGGCTATGTAAATTCTTACGTAGCCTATCATGGTTGTCTAGCTGGATGCAAATGGCGGCTGCTATGGCGGCCGCCATTTGCATCCACACCAGGCTGTCTGCGGCCAGAAATCCGGCTGCGGACGGCCCTGGCCGGCTGCTCCGCGGCCTGGCTGCAGAGCCGGCCATCGAGGATTCCAGGGGGGAGGACTGGATCGCCTCCCCCCCATCGAGGATTCCGCGGGGAGGGACGGAGCAAACGTAAGTGAGTTTTGTACATCCCTAGATGGGGGAAATCTGATCATCCAAAGCCAGCCTAATCCAGAGCTGTCCAAAATGATGTCAGCTGCAGAATACCCGCACCTTATAACCTGGATGCAGAATGGACAAATGGGCAAGGAGTAGGAATTGCAGAGAGGTGAAAGCCTAACGTATGACCTTTACACTACCTCCAGGATCAGAGACAGCGTGCCTCTATTAACACTAGTCCCCAGGGAACAACAGCGGGAGAAACTGCTATTGCGCTCATGTCCTCATTGAAGATGTTTTACTTCCAGGTAAACAAGCACTGGATTATGTTGTCCATTTTGCGACCCTAGTTTATTGTGCCTCCTTATTCCTGGCAGTATTTTCAGTTCTTTTATCCTAGAGCGGCTGGGTAGCCGGCCAGATAATCTAATAAATAAATAACAAATAAAGCCACTTGCCAATGGATCGGTGTCCCCACATGGCCAAACATTTATATATTTACACATAGGCCATTAAAGAATGATGGGGCATCCCAATTCTGCACTTCCTGCCTCCGGGCCATTGTTAGAAATCAGCTCCTTTTGTAGAAGTCCTGCTCTTCTCCTTCCAAAGGCTTCAACATGAGTAAAAAGTGAGCCTTCAGTGAACATCTGATGCTAGTTTGGATAACTCCTCTGTCCCACACACACACTGACCCTGAAAACCGCCACAGTTTCACAAATGTACACCTGTTCTGAGTTTGGGCCCACACCATGGTACGGACTGACACTGGCATTTGTAAAAGGCATCTCTCCTTGGGGTGGAAGAACAGGGAGTGTGAAGTACCATGCTGCTGGTGTCTGAGGGGTGGAACTTGGAAGAAGTGGAATGCTATGGAGACAGGAGTTTGGTGTCAACAAAGAGTACGCTCAGTACATGGTGAGTTCACTGTGAGCAATGACTATCAAGAGCTCAGTTCCTGCAAGACAAGAACCAGGTAACTCAAAACATGGAGGAACTGGAACCAGAAGCTTCAACTGTTGGACAGCCTGCAATGAAGGACATGAATTAAGCCTTGTCCAACATTCTTTGCAGTCTCTGATTGGCTAACGTCCAATTCCCCAGGCTCTGATTGGCTCCCATCCAGTTTTCCAATTGGCTGAGAATTCTACATAAGCACTTCCTGGTCAGGCCAACTTGAATCCCAGTAAAAAGTGTGGTCACTTTTTGCTCATTTTTCTAGTTGCTCGCAAAACATGCAAGCAGGCCCCGTTCGAAGCTCCAAACATGAGCACGAGCACGTGTCCACCAAATATATCCACTGTTGAACACATCCTTAGGCTCGTTCCCCACTGCCCAATTTGATTTGCTCAAATTACCTAATCTACCCAAATTTCCTCTGTAGACTGAATCAGCCCCATTTTAACCTATGGAGGAAATTTGCACAAACTAGCAAATTTGCACGAATTTGGGGAAAATCGGCAGAAATCTCCCATTCGATCTCTGCATGATTTGTGCAATTTTCTCATTTGTGCAAAGCAAGCAGCGATCGCAGACGCGAACAGCAATCGGGCATGAGACGAGTGCTGAGAAGATGTTTGGGGAATGCTGGTGAGCTCGAACAACACTCGTTCACTCACTCCTAGGCCTAGACAGAATTGGTAAGTATCTACTGATTACACCCGGAGCCAGTCCACAGGCACCCACTGGGGAAGAGGGAATTCATGTTTAGCAGGCTAAGACCAAATGGAGGCTGATGGCTCCAATGTCAGTGGCTCAGTGAATCTCCTTCAGGTTTCAGTCAGATCCAGTCAGTACGCTAAGGGAGCAATCCTATGGCCGCTAGTCAGAGGCTAGATGGCCATAGGATATGTCAGTTTCAGCAAATCGACCTCGGAGCCCATGCTCCAAGGTCGGTTCCCTGAGAACCAACGTTTCCCTCCTCCTCCCCCGTGCTGCTTCACAGGCAGCTCGGAACGGCCCCATGCTTCGCGTTCGGAAGAGGCGCACAGAGCAGCCAAAACGGGGCATTCCTGGGGGCGGTCAGGGGGAGGAAGGTGGAAATGCTGGTATGACACATCCTATGTGTCGTCTGGCAGCTGCTTCTCCCGCTCCATCGTGCTGCGGCTAGACAGCCGAAATCGGGTGTCTAGCTGCAAATGCAGGGCAGCTGAAGCACGGAAGGGACAATCCCCTCCGCGCTTCTCCTGCCCTGCACTGGATAGGTGGTTGCCTCCGAGTTCAGAAGTGACCACCTATCCTGACAGGATAGTGCCCTAAAGGAGCTATCCAAAGTGTTTTGCATTTTTGCCATAGATATTTGCCGACAGCAAACTCGGCCACTTCACTGCTCACTCCTAATTCCAGATCGTTTATGAATAAATCAAAAAGCATTGGTTCCGATCCCGATCCCTGTGGGACACCATTATTTACATCCCTCCACTGGGAAAATTTACCAGTTATTTCTACTCTCTGCTTTTGGTTCTTTAACCAGTTACTGCTCAATAAGAGAAGCTTTGCTCTTAGTATAAAACTTCTAAAGATTTAACACCACAGTATAAAACCAAAGTGAAAAGCACGCTGGTGCAGACTCTTCCCTGTTTGTCCCCAACATCTGGCATTCCAAGGTATACTACATCTGTACAGGGAGGTTCCATTTTTCATCATATGCTATATTTCCAAAGTTCAGGTTTGCTTATATAGCACACACACATGGGAGGGAGGAACCTGAAGGCTCAGGGGAACCCGAAGGTTTGCAGAAGTACAAAGACCTTTAGGGAAAAAAACTCCAACATGAGGTAGGACCCCAAAAGAGTGTGTTCATTTGCCATGGAATGTTGGCTGACTGTTGGAGGGGAGAAACAGAAAACTGGGGGTAGGGCAAATGGAATGGAATATCCTGGATGAGGGCGTGGCTGGCTGGAAAACTGTAGAGGAGCACCCACACCAGTGGAGGCTGGTGGCTCTGATGTCAGTGGGGCGGGGTATTCACTCTGGGTATCAGTCAGAACCAGTCAGAACTCTAAAGGAGCTATCCAAGGTGCAAAGCACACTGCAGTCACTGGGTGATATAGATCTCCTGGTTTTGCATTCTCATGAGCAATGTTCATTGAATGGTTTGGGGCGGGGGGTTGAATGGGCAGGAACCCTGATTGCAGATATGGGCCTACTGGATGGACCTTTGGTCTGATCCAGCTTCTGAAGTTGTGGTTTGCTAGCACAGCACCAAATAGCTGATGGTGGGTTTCTGTCCTCCCCCCACGTCTCCATTGCAATCTGTGAGCCATGCTTAGCCTTCTCAAGGTTATTTGGGTCCCATGATGGAGGACGTAATGTCAGTCACATGGGCCCATGCCAAGGAGAACCAAGGAAGCGAGACTTGGGGGCTGCCAAAGTCGCATTTCAAAGCCGTGAGTGCAGTCCTGGAAGAGGATCAAAGCCTTTCAAACTGTCATTACAATATTTCCTTGACGCATCTCTTGGAAGGGGCAGTGAGCTCCATATATATATATATTTGAAGAAGCAGCAACAACTCGACATCCTGAGATGGTAGTTCAGTAGAGGAAGGCAAAGAGAAAAGGAACAATGTGTCTGTGGGGTGGGGTGGGGTGGGGTGGGGGAGGTAGCATAATTTTGAAACAGAACCCCTGCCCCATCTGCACACCCGAAGGCAGCGACGATTCACAGAACTCTTCTTGAGATGGGAATGTCTTGCAACACCCTGACGTTGCCTCACTCTGAAAATAACATGATGATTCCAAAGCTTTTAATACATCAGCTAAAGGTCTTTTCTGATGGAGTGTATTTGAGAGAGAGGGGGGTGGGGGGAAGAGTTCTACAAGCCCCTTGAAGGCCACTGGAGATGCTGAAATCACATCATCAGAACACACGTTCCTCTCCCCAGGAATGTGTTTACCCAGGAATGCTGGAGGAGACCAAAGGTCCATATAGTTCAGCATCTCACTTCCCAGAGTGCCCAACCAGATGCCTCTGGGAAGCCCGCAAGTGAGACATGAGGGCAAACATCCTGTCCTGCCTATGTTCCCCAGAAACTGGTATTTAGAAGCATACTACCCCTGATCCTGGAGGTAATCTATAGCCATCATAACTAGCAGCCATTGATAAGCCGTATCCTCCATGAATTGCTCTTATCACCTTTTAAAGGGAGAGGGCCTTCTCGGTGGTGCCCCCCCCCCCCGCCAACTGTGGAATGATCTCCCTGATGAGGCCTGCCTGGCACCAACATCGTTATCTTTTTGGAGCCAGGTCAAGACCTTTCTCTTTGCTCAGGCATTTGTCAGCACACGAGGAGTTTAATTAGGTCCTGGATTTGTCTTATGACAAGGCTGCATATTGTCACCCTGCTTATTTAACTTATATGCAGAGTACATCATGAGAAATGCCGGGTTGGATGAATCAGAGGTCGGAATTAAGATTGCCGGGAGAATTATCAACAACCTCCGATATGCAGACGATACCACCCTAATGGCAGAAAGCGAAGAGGATCTCAAGAGCCTCTTGTTGAGGGTGAAAGAGGAGAGTGCAAAAGCTGGTTTGAAACTCAACATTAAAAAAACTAAGATCATGGCATCTGGCCCCATCACTTCCTGGCATATAGAAGGGGAAGAAATGGAAGCAGTGACAGATTTTACTTTCTTGGGCTCCAAGATCACCGCAGACGGTGACTGTAGCCATGAAATTAAAAGATGCTTGCTCCTTGGGAGGAAAGCTATGGCCAACCTAGACAGCATAGTAAGAAGCAGAGACATCACCTTGCCGACAAAGGTCCGTATAATCAAAGCTATGGTTTTCCCAGTAGTAATGTATGGATGTGAGAGCTGGACTATAAGGAAGGCTGAGCGCCGAAGAATTGATGCTTTCGAACTGTGGTGCTGGAGAAGACTCCTACGAGTCCCCTGGACTGCAAGGAGGTCAAATCAGTCCATCCTAAAGGAAATCAACCCTGAGTGCTCATTGGAAGGACAGATACTGAAGCTGAAGCTCCAATATTTTGGCCACCTAATGCGAAGAGAAAACTCTCTGGAAAAGACCCTGCTGGGAAAGACTGAAGGCAAAGGGAGAAGGGGACGGCAGAGGATGAGATGGCTAGATAGCATCACCGATGCAATGAATATGAACTTGAGCACGCTCCGGGAGAGAGCGCAGGACAGGAAGGCCTGGCGTGCCATTGTCCATGGGGTCACGAAGAGTCGGACACGACCGAACGACTGAACAACAACAACATGGCTGATTGCTTGAAGTCATTTAAGGTATATGTTTTAGATATATGTTGTCCATGTATCTACTGTCTATTTGTGTGTTTTTACGTAAATGGTCTTTAAACTCTGTATATTGTATTTTAATGGTTTGTAATCTTTGTAAACCACCCAGGGAGCTTCAGCTATGGGGTGATATTGAAATAATAATAATAATAATAAACATGATGATGATGGCCATTCATGTTGGTGGTGATTGCTTGCTCTTGTGTGGGTTAATTCCATAGCTGAACCAGGGGAGGCTGGTGGTTCCAATGTCAGTAGGACGGGGTATTCACTCTGGGTTTCAGTCAGAACCAGTCAGAACTCTAAAAGAGTTCTGACTGGTTCTGACTGACACCCGGAGCAGATTCACTGCCCCACTGCTATCGGAACCACCATTCTCCACTGAGCTGAATGATGTTCTTTGCGCTTACTTTCATACTATGAAGTCTTGGGATCTCAAGATCGGATAGCAGAGAATCTCCCACACCAGAACCTAAGAGTCGCCTTCCCAATTTGCTCTACCATATGCTGGCCTCTTGTGCTCGCTCTGCATACTCTCCAACATTTCACAAAGAAAAACAGGGACTTGGAGGCCTGGAGACATGGTAGGGGTTGATCAAATCATTGGGTAGATAGTAGGGATGTCAGAGAATTCGCGATGGATCTCGGTGAGGCCGAATGCCAGTGCATTCGGCCCCCTGACATCCATCACGGAACGAAGCCCCCGCCCCACCAACCCACGAAAGGTGCGCGGAACGAAGTCCCCGCCATCCCCAACCCACAAAAGGCGTGTGAAACGGAGCACTTACCTGCTCCCATCCACGCTGCTTTGCGAATGGCGGCCATCCTGCGGCCGCCTTTCATTTCCTCCTCTTCATAGCCGTGATAGGCTACGTAAATACTTACGTAGCCTATCACAGCTAATGCAGGGACGCCATTTGCATCCCTGCAGAGGCCGTGATAGGCTACGTAAGTATTTACATAGCCTATCACGGCAGGGGGGAAAAACCCAGCATACGCAAATGGCGGTAGCCACCACCATTTGCGTACGCTGGGGTTTTTTTCCCCCTGCCATGATAGGCTATGTAAATATTTACGTAGCCTATCGCAGCTAAGTACAGGGACGCAAATGACAGCTGCCATTTGTGTCCCTGCAGGGCTGCCCAGTGGCCAGATGTCTGGCTGTGGGAGGCCGGAGCTGGCCGGCGGCTCCGCGGCTTGGCCGCGGAGCGGAGCCGGCCGGGCAGGATTCCGGGGGGGAGGACCGGATCGCCTCCCCCCCACCGCGGAAACAGAACGGAATGGAAGGTAAGTGTTCAGTCCATCCCTAGTAGAAAGAAAAAGAAGGAGAACAATAATATATATAATTAAAACTGGGTCCCACATTACAGGATAGGGTTGAAGCAGTTGAAGGACTACTGTTCTTAACTCAGGTGGCCACTTAAGGATTGCCCCCCACCCCCGGAAATATATATCCAAAAAACTGGACAGAAGAGGTCACAGATTTAGGAACATGAGAAGTTGCCTTATGCCGAGTCAGAGAATTAGTCCATCTGGCCTAATATTGTCAACACTGACTGGCAGTGGCTCTCCCTCCAGGTTTTCAGGAGGGAGGTTTTCCAGCCCTATCTGGAGATGCTGGGGATTGAACCTGGGTACCTTCTGCATGCAAAGCATGTGCTTTACCACTGAGCTATGCCCCTTTCCCCACCTCTGATGTAGATCTCAGTTCTCAAGCAAGTTCATATGGGAGAAGTCAGTCCATTAGAGATCCCAGTCCAAAACAATAAGGGATTTGATGGTTAATAATATCTCAAGGAGCGCCTCCAGCAACACCAGACAGGCCACTCAATAACATCAGCCTCGGATGGCCTTCTCTCTGTCCCATCAGCCAGGACAGCTGGGCTGGTGAGGAGGGCCTTCTCTGTGGTGGCACCCACCCTGTGGAACTCCCTCCCTAGGGAGCTCCGCCATGCCCCCTCTTTAATGAGCTTCCGCCATGCATTGAAAACGTGGTTGCTCAGGCAGGCATTTGGGGCAGGTTAGGGTATCTTTAGATGATGTTTTAACGTGTAATTTTACTGTTTAAATTGTACTGTTGTACATTGCCCAGAGAGTCTGGGTGACTGGCCAGATGGGCGATTAAGAAATTTAAAAAATAAAATAAATAAATAACAACAGCGCCTTGAACTGCACCTGGAAACATGTGTTTGGATATTTGCAAATAAAGGAACACAGGTCGATTCTACCAATCTGGGCCAGAAATTCTAACCTAAATCCTTGAGCCCACCATGAGCCTTCCGTGTGTATGCAGGCACACATATGCCTGCTTAAAACTAATGCTTCACACTTAGAAATGTACTTGAAAACCCTAGAAACACACCAACCTTCCTTCTCCCAGGTCAGCATGTTTTGCTCAGTATCCTCTACACGGGGGTTGGCAACTGGGTACCTTTCAGATGTTTTGGATTATAATTCCTATCAGCTCCAGCCAGCATGGCCAATGGTAGGGATTATGGGAGCTGTAGTCCAAAAGATCTGGAAAGCACCAGGTTACCTACCCCTGTTTTCCTGACTGCCAGGCATCAGGGTTCAACGGGTTGGAAGGGGCCTACAAGGCCATCGAGTCCAACCCCCTGCTCAATGCAGGAATCCAAGTCAGAGCATCCCTGACAGGTGGCTGTCCAGCCTCATCTTGAGTGCCTCCAGTGTGGGAGAGCCCACCACCTCCCTGGGTAGCCCACTACCTCCCTAGGCAGCTGTGTTCAATGCGGGTTACCCCCAAGTAGGTATGAATAGGATTGTGGCTTACAGTGCAATACTATGCATGCTTACTCAGAACTACCTGAAAAAAAGTCTCAGGACCTTCCTGAGAAAAAGGCCTTCTGGGAAATGTTGGTCGAGCTCTAGCTGACATTCTTTAAGGTTCAGCACTTTCCCCAGGATCTTCCAAATGTTAAATTTCTGAGCACTGATTCTGGATACATCTTGTCTCTAAGGTAGGGGTGCACGAAAGCCACTTACCTGGTCTCGCAGCTTTTCGCAGCAGGGGGGAGGCGCTTCGCTGCTCTCCCCCCGAAGTTCAGGCCGGGGGGGAGGCTTCCCGCCTCGCCCGGCCGAAATTCAGGCCGGGGAGAAGGCGCCTCGCCTCGCCCGGCCGCAAAATTAAAAGTTAAAAAAAAAACGCCCCCGTGATAGGCTACGTGACGATTAACGTAGCCTATCACGGCTAGATCTGCAAAGTCAGCCGTGATAGGCTACATAAATCGTCACGTAGCCTATCACGGCTGACTTAAAAAAAAAGAAAAAAAAAGCACGTACGCAAATGGCGGCCCCCATAGGGAGCTGCCATTCGCGTTCCTTATTTGGTCCCTGTAGTCTACGTAAATCTTTACGTAGACTACGGCGAAAATAAGGGCAACACAAATAGCGTTGCCCTTATTTTCGCCGTAGTCTACGTAATCTTTACGTAGACTACAGCGACCAAATAAGGAACGTGAATGGCGGCTCCCTATGGGGCCATTAGCCGTACGCGCTTTTTTTTTTTAAGTCACCCGTGATAGGCTACGTGACGATTTACATAGCCTATCACGGCTGACTTTGCAGATCTAGCCGTGATAGGCTACGTGAATCGTCACGTAGCCTATCACGGGGGCGTTTGTTTTTTTTTAGTTTTATTGGAATGGCGGCGGCGGCAGCCGGTCGAAAGATTGGCTGCCACCCCCACCCCTGACGAAGACCCGACGAACCGCCACCGGGACCCGCCGCCGGGAGGGACATTCGGGAAAGGTAAGTCCCGTCCCGGGGAGGGGTGCGGGGGGGTGCGGAGAATTTCTCCCCGAAACTTCATCGGGGGGCCGAACACGTTGGCGCTCGGCCCCCCGAAGTTTCGGGGAGAAATTCTCCGCCAACCCTACTCTAAGGTGCAGAGAGATAATTGTACAATCATAGAATAGTAGGGTTGGAAGGGGCCTACAAGACCATCGAGTCCAACCCCCTGCTCAATACAGGAATCCGAGTAAGACCATCCCTGACAGATGGCTGTCCAGTCTCATCTTGAGTGCCTCCAGGGTGGGAGAGCCCACCTCCCTAGGTAATGGGTTCCATTGTCATATTGCTCTAACAGTCAGGATGTTTTTCCTGATGTTCAGCTGGAATCTGGCTTCCTGTAACTTGAGCCCATTATCCCGTGTCCTGAACCGTGGGATGATCGAGAAGAGATCCTGGCCTTCCTCTCTGTGACAACCTTTCAAGCACTGGAAGAGTGCTATCATATCTTCCCTCAGTCTTCTCAAAGCTAAAGATGCCCAGTTCTTTCAGTCTCTCTTCATAGGGCTTTGTCTCCAGTCCCCTGATCATCTTTGTTGCCCTCCTCTGAACCCTCTCCAGTTTGTCTGCATCTTTCTTAAAGTTCGGTGCCCAGAACTGGACACAGTACTCCAGATGAGGCCTAACCAGTGCTGAGTAGAGGGGAACTAGTATTTCCTGGGATTTGGAAGCTATGCTTCTATTAATGCAACCCAAAGGGCTCCCTGGCTGGCTCTGGACCCCTTTCCTCTTTCACCCTCAAGCCCATTGGAGATCATGAGTCAAGCAGGAGCTTTCAGGCTGCTGGCAAAATGCCCAGCTTGCTGCAGTGAGTCTACTCAGAAGAAGGAGCTTGCTTGGATCAGGGCCTGACTAGAAGCCAGGAAGGGATGGAGCCTCCAGCTCCTATATAAGATCTCAGTCTGAGCTGAATCACTGCAACTCAAATTGTCCAATGTGAACTGGGGGACTGAACTGGGGACACAAGGTCTTTCCTGGCCCTAGTTGGAGATGCTGCCTAGGGGATGAAACTTTTACATCCAACCATGTGCTCTACTACTGAGCCGCAGTCCTTCCCCTTCCTCTCAAGGATGCTAATTTTCAACAACAAAACCATGCCCCCTGGAGCCTGGCCATTTGCCCCTCTCTGTCTGAAGAGCAGAGGCGAACAGGACAAAAAGATCAGTGAAAGGACAACCAGGAAAAGCCATCCAGTGATGCAAGTGACTGGATTTAGAGGAAACTAAACTTCTGGTAACCTTCAAGTCAGATTACAGCAATGCGCTCTACATGGGGCTGCCGCTGAAGACGGTTCGGAAGCTGCAGCTCGCGCAAAACGTGGCAGCCATACTGCTAACGGGGACCAGAAGGCCTGAACATACAAGACCAATTCTGACCCACTTGCACTGGCTGCCTATAAGCTTCCAAACCCAATTCAAAGTGCTGGGTTTGACCTATAAAGCCCTGCATGGATTGGGACCACAGTACCTAACAGAACGCCTCTCCCAGCATGAATTGACCCATATATACTACACTCTGCATCTAAGGTCCTCCTACAGGAGCCTCCTCCGTGGGAGGCTCGGAGGGTGGCAACAACAGAGAGGGCCTTTTCAGTGGTGGCTCCCCATTTATGGAATAATCTCCCTGACAAGGCCCGCCTGGCACCAACATTGTCATCTTTTCGGTGCCACGCTAAAACTGCCCTTTTTTTCTCTCAGGCATTTGGCAGCGTATAATGAGTCTCTTGATTGTCTTTGGCTGATAGTTTTAACTGTTTTAGATATATGTTGTTGTTGTTGTTGTTATGTTTGTGTTGTTTTATGTCATTATGTGAATGGTTTTTATATTTCATAAAAATGTATTTTAATGGTTTTTAATTTTTGTGAATGGCCCAGAGAGCTTCGGCTATGGGGCGGTATAGAAATATAATGAAGGAAGGAAGGAAGGAAGGAAGGAAGGAAGGAAGGAAGGAAGGAAGGAAGGAAGGAACACACACACACACGGGTGTTTTGAAAACTTCTGGTTTTCTCCTGCATGCTAGAGAATGGCCATTGCCCAAAGTGAATCTTTTCACTGAGTTTCCTTGTATCTCCCTCCACCTCCTCATCTTCCTCCAAACTTTTAAAGACTCCCTGGCACAGACTGTAGAGAGAAACACACCATGGCACAAAATTCAAATCTGGATTATTGTTATTCGGACAAAGGGAGACAGCAGAGTGACAGCAGGCAGGAAGATAGAGAAGGAAAAAACAAAGTGACCTCAAAATGAGAAGCCCATTGCTATGAGTATGAATTTAGGGATGTATGGATTGTGTAAAAACCATTCTGTCTGTGTTTCACGGATTGTCAGGTGCCTTTCGTTCTGTCATCTGCCCATTGACAGAATCAGATTTCTTTTTCTTTTCAAATTTGTGCAAATTTGCATTTGCGCAAATACGCAGTTGCACAAATACACACGTGCAAAAATTTAGGGATGTATGGATTGTGTAAAAACGGCGTAATTCTTTGTGTAATTTAGGGATGTATGGATTGTGTAAAAACGGCGTAATTCTTTGTGTAATTTAGGGATGTATGGATTGTGTAAAAACGGCGTAATTCTTTGTGTAATTTAGGGATGTATGGATTGTGTAAAAACGGCGTAATTCTTTGTGTAATTTAGGGATGTATGGATTGTGTAAAAACGGCGTAATTCTTTGTGTAATTTAGGGATGTATGGATTGTGTAAAAACGGCGTAATTCTTTGTGTAATTTAGGGATGTATGGATTGTGTAAAAACGGCGTAATTCTTTGTGTAATTTAGGGATGTATGGATTGTGTAAAAACCATTCTGTCTGTGTTTCACGGATTGTCAGGTGCCTTTCGTTCTGTCATCTGCCCATTGACAGAATCAGATTTCTTTTTCTTTTCAAATTTGTGCAAATTTGCATTTGCGCAAATACGCAGTTGCACAAATACACACGTGCAAAAATGCACAGAATTATTATTATTATTTTGTGTATTTTTCTACAGCAAAATTTGCACAAAATTCAGGAAAGGTAGAAAGCTGGTCCACAAGTCTGCAGAATCCGTGGGTCGGACTCATGAAAATCCGAACTCATTTGGTCCTGTTGAGGATTTCTCTGACATCCTTAGCTATGATGTATATTTTCTACTGTGATTATGTAAGAAAATGTAAGAGCATAAAAAGAGCTTTTTCTGGATCAGACTCAAGCTCTGTCATCTAGCCCAGCATCCTGTTTCCCTCCATGACCAGAGGGAGAAAGGCAGGGTATAAATGCAATAAATAAATAAATAAATAAATGACCAGACTGACGCTTCCAGGAAGTTCACAACCAGAGCACAAAGGCAACAGTACTCCTTTGTTGTTGACACACACACCTCTGAATGTGGAGTAAGGTTTAGTTACACAATGTCACAGAGTTGGAAGGGACCGCAGAGGTCATCTAGTCCAACCCCCTGGACTAACAGGCTACATTCAATTCAGCTCAGTTTCTCATTTTCCCAACATAAAATTTGTTTCGACCCATTTCTGTATCAACCCATTTCTGTATCACTTCGTGATTTTTTTAAAAAAAGTCTTCACGTGTTTTTGTGCATATTTCTCTAAATGTATGCATTTTTGTGTGTACGTTTCCCTAATATATTCATTCTTGTGTGCCATTTCCCCTATTGTGTGCATTTTTGTGCACTTTTTTTTTATTTGTGAACTGCATCACAAATTTTAGAAATGTACGAAAATCATGGTTTAAATGCATTTATTTATTTATTTGCCACATTTCCACTTCCCAGAACAAAACCCTGGGACGTAGGAATGAAGCAGTTCTTCTCTTCTTCTTCCTTTTGAAGGCTGCAGGCAAAGGGGCAACAGGTTTGCAATGGTTTCCCTCTAGGGATGTTGGAGAATTCCGTCACAGACTCCAGTGAGGCCGGATTCTTTAGAATCCGGCCCCCTGGAGTCTGTGGCGGAACGGACTACCCCCCCGCCGCCCCCTGAAGTCCCCGGAACGGACCTAGCTGGTGGCGGCTCCGGCAGCGGTGGCTCCGGCGGCGGCTCCAGGTCGTCTTCCGGGCTGCTGCAGCCGCAAATGGACTCCGGTGTAGGGGGCGCCATTTGCGTCCCTACGCTAGGCCATGATAGGCTACATATATATTTACGTAGCCTATCACGGCTAACATGGGGACACAAATGGCCGCTACATCCTTTGCGTCGCTGCTTTTGCCGTGACAGGCTATGTAAATATATACGTAGCCTATCATGGCCTAGCATAGGGACGCAAATGGCATCCCCTACGCAGGATGCCATTTGCGTCCGCAGCAGCCTGACAGCAGATGGAGGCCCTGCTGCAGATCGGACCGGCCGGCGACTCTGCGGACTGGCCATGGAGCGGAGCCAGCCACGCAGGATTCCGGCGGGGGGGGGAGGACCAGATTGCCTCCCCCCCCCGTCAAGGATTCCAGGGGGAGGACCGGATTGCCTCGCCCCCCGCGGAACCCAGCAGAGCCAGGTAAGTGGGGTTTTGTACACCCCTATTTCCCGACCCCCCAAAAAAAATGTTTCAGGAACTTGGGGGATATTGTTGTTTTTTAACTTTCCTGAAATTTATGCAGATTCATTTGTAAGAAAATACGCAAGTTTCTGCTTCAGAAAAGTGGAATGGAATGGGGAACGATATGCTAAGTGTTACGTACTAAGGTAAAGTATGTAAATTGATACAAAACCTCTTAAATGATTCTTTGCATATTTTTTCCATATGGCAAAAAAAAATTGCATCCACCTGTGAATGGATGCTGGAACAAAAGGCACCTGACAATCCGTGAACTATAGATGGAGTGGATTTTACACAGTCAGTACATCCCCAGGTGAGAATACAGATGTGAATTCTGTTTGGTTTGTATTTTGATAACTTACCAAATCCACACTTCCCAGATCAATATGTGCAGCTATCTTTCGGTATTTGCATATCCGAGAATTCTTTGATGCAATTCTTTGAACCAAAAATGTACATTAGGGAAAGTGCCCTCAGAAATACAGACATTAGTGAAAATATTATATAAGGGAAAACAGCTTGCAAAAAAATGCGTAAATTAGGAAACACTGCATACAACAACAACAAAACATTGGGAGAAAGACACACAAAAATGCATATGAATCTTTGTGCAGGTTTTCATTTTTGGAAATGGGGTGGAATGAATTTAAGATTGGAAAAATGAGAAACTCAAAGAATCCAGAATGGACCCATTAGTTCATCCCTCATCGGGAGAAGACATCATACAATAAGGCAAAGTAAAGCACTTTACTCTGCCTAAGGCAATGGCCCTCCTGACAGATGGGAGAGCGCGACGTGAGGAAGGAGAAGCAGAGGAGGGTGTGTGGGAAAAGGACTGGAATTCTCCACCTTTCCCCTGCCTGTCAAACTCGATGGGCCTTTACTGAGACAGAGTGAATAGCCAGCACCAGAGGCGAGGTCCACTCAGGCTTCATCCCTGGGCCTACAGAGGTAGAGTATGGCAGGAAGAGAGAGGAGTTTGGGGTGAGGCATCTTTCTCCTTTTTCTTTCCTGGAGCTTTATCCCCCGGACAGATTCCTCCAGCATCTCTACTCTTGGCTAATCATTCCACTGCTTAATAAAGGAATGATGAATTAGGCGATTTCTCTCACTCTATTCAGTCACTTGCCTCCAACCATTTTCAGAACATGTGGAAAGAGGAGTAGGACCATGCATGCTACCCCTGCTATGAATGCTCCCATCTCCATCAGCTGCTGCCTCACTCACCCACCCACCCCTTTTCCAGAAAAGGGGATCCTTTGCATCTTTGACTGAACACACTCAGGGGGGTGAGGGGAGATATGATAGAGGTCTACACAATGATGCATGGTGTGGAGAATGTGGATAGGGAGACATTTTTCTCCCTCTCTCAAAATAGTAGAACCCAAAGGGGTCATCCTATGAAGCTGGTTGGTGGGAGATTCAGGACAGATCAAAGGAAGGGCTTCTTCACACAGTGCATAGTTAAACTATGGAATTTTCTACCACAAGACGTAGTGATGGCCACCAATTTGGATGGCTTAAAAAGGAGTCTAGACAAATTCCTGGAGAAGGCTATCGATGGCTACTTGTCCCAATGGCTGTGCGCTACCTCCAATACCAGAGGCAGTAAGCCTATGTACATCAGTCGCTGGGGAACATGGGTGAGAGGGTGCTGTTGCTCTCATGTCCTGCCTGTGGGTTTCCTGTGGACAGCTGGTTGGCCACTGTGTGAACAGAATGCTGGACTAGATGGACCCTTGGTCTGATCCAGCAGGGCTTTTCTTGCGTTCTTATGTTCTTAACCCTTCTTGCTACTGCAAATAGGGCTTATTTCTATAAAGGTTCTTTATCAACCCTTTCTTTATTTTATTCTAAGAATGAGCTGACTCACTGTTCAGGGATGAAGAAACCATGACCCCCATGAACATGCTTCATTGAGTCGGGTGGGAGGGGGAGAAAGAGAGAAAAGTCATATCAGTATCCAAGAAATGGGTTCCACCCTTTCCTCTGCACATTTAATTTTACTACATCTTTTGGTAAGATTTCAATGCGGAAATTTTCCTGGCGTCAATCCTGCAGGTTTCCCCTTTCTGTCAGGCAGTTCTATATTTTGGTAAACTAGTCCTATTAATAGCTGCCTTCTGTGGCTATTAAAAACGCAGAGGTTTGTTTAGTAGCCGAAAGTCCTAGCCTGCTCCACCAAACGGATGGAGAAGTCAAAAGGCGCAGAAGGTTTTGACATCATGGTATGGAGCGATCTTCCTGGCTCAGAATCAAAGCAAAACAATTGCATAAAAATGTTGGACAACTTAAGAAAAAAATGCAGGCATGGGGTACGTGTAACAGAGGAGTACATGATGAAAGCTGGAGGCTGCCTCTCAGAGACAGACAAAAATGTCCATTTCAGTCTCCCTCTGTTTTTCAATTTTCTAATTTAAATTCATTTTCCTCCATGTCTACCACAGAAGATTCATACACATTTTTGTGTGCATTTGTCCTCATATACACACATGGATTTGGCTAGCAATTTCCTCTGGTCTCATGCATTTTAGGACATTATCATCATGAACAGAACCATTGTGAACTGCCCAGAGAGCTTTGGATATTGGGCAGAATAGAAATGAAATAGAAATAAATAAATGAATGAATAAATAAATTTTGCATGCAGATTTCCCTAACACACGCATTTCTGTGCACATTTTTTGATCAGAGATGTTATCACAACATTCGGACAAGCGCAAATATCGAAGAATAACTGTGTTTCGGTTTGTGCATACGTCTGGGAAGTGCAAATTAGGTAGGTTAACATGAAAGGCCTTCCAGGCCATTTTGATTCAGCGTGCCATCAGGCCCAAATGCTGTCACACCCACTGTGCGACACCTGAGGTCCACAGGAGATGCTTGCTAACGCATTTAAACCAGGGTTTGGGCTCTACTTTTTAAAGCCAAGGGGACACACAGGTAATGTGGCTGAACACTCCCTGCACCCCTCAGTTATTTATCCATAGCCTGCCTGCCCCCCAACACACACACTCCCCATGCACCCCCTTGAAGTGCTTTTCTCCAAAACAAACTCTTGGCCAACATCAGAGCTCCACTAAGGAGAAAAAAACATTGGAAAGATTATGGGGAGATAAACCATTTGACACCCAAACATTTTCAGGAAGCCAACCTGCCCCCACAGATGCTGAGAAATAGATTTAATTCAGAGAAAGTTGCTCTTATGCACAGAGGAAGTAAGGCTCATCTTGACTGCACAGGAGTGCAGTGAGGTAAACTGATGAGAGTCTGGTCAGGCTGAGGAGACCTGAATTCAAATCCTCCCTCAGCAAGAAAGCTCAACCGGACAACCAAACCAAGTGAGCTTCAGGAGGAGGGAATCCCTGTCCTCCAAACACAGCACAGAAATGCAGCTCTTCATCCATCCTCTAGCATTCCCCAGCAGCAGTAGAATATTTTGCAGGCTAGTAACTCTTGTAGCCTTATTTGCAAGGCTGCACAAAACTCACCTGAACTAATAAATACCTGTATATTTCCAAAGGACAGTTATTGCTGAGGAAGACACAGCGCCTTTAAAAAAAAACAACTTTCTTTCCAAATTCATATCTCTGCACAAATTTCCCTCTTTTTGCACAACTCTCTAACAACCAGTCCTGAGCAGTAAAAACCCCTCAGCTTTTGTAGAATATGTTTTAACATTCTGATTTAGTTTATTGCTGGCATAAAGCACTTGTAAAAAAAACCTATCCACATTCCCCCACCCTGGGGAGCAATCCTATTCTGCACACAAGCGAGATAATATTCTGCCTCTAACCAAGGCAGAAGTTATAGGAGGGGCAGGAGGAAACAAAACGGTATCTAGTGAATCTGGGCTAGGATCCAAAATATTCCCAGGATCCTGCAAGTTCCAAAATGTAGGCAGCAAAGGGTGTCATCACCTTTTCTTGATTAAGCACCCCTCTCAATTAGCACCCCTCTCTAAACAGCACCTTCAATATCTTTCCATCTGGCCCCATCAGACAGAGAGGTGAAACAGTGAGGCCTACTCCATCAGCCCATCTGGGACCAAATGTCATTTCACTTTCCAGAAGGAGCATCCCTGTAGGTTTTCCATGGTGACTAGGGATGCTGGAGAAATTTGAGATGGACTAAAATGAGCTCGGGTTTCGAAGAATCCGACCTGCAGAATCCCCTGTGGAGCGACCTCCTCAGGCCGCATGGAGTCCGTGGGCTTTTGGATGATTTTTTTTTTCTTTCCCGAAATTTACACATATACACTCGTAGGAAAATATGTAAGTTTCTACTAAGGAAATGTTGAATGGAATGAGGGACAATACACTAAATGTTACCTACTACGGTAAATTATGTAAATACTTATGTAAATACTTACGTAATTATTTACGTATTTTTTCCACATGACGGAAAAAAAAAATTGCATCTGTCTATGTGCAGACGACGGAACAAAAGGCACCTGACAATCCATGAAACACAGGCGGAGCAGATTTTACACAGACCATAACATCCCTAATGGTGACTCCAACACATCATACAAGATCTGGACACAACCCATATATATCCAGGGACATACATTTGTATAAACACCTTCACACATAATCTACAGTTTAGCAGCAATTTTCAGCTCATGGTAACGGACTTGCAGCCTGGGCCAGGCCTGCTTAGACTCCCTGTGACCTGGTAAAATATACCCATTTCTCTCCCCCATATTCAGTCTGGTCACAAGCGTGCAAGACCGCAGGTTTGTAAGCCATTTCCCAACCAACTTCAGGAAAGGATTCAAAGGTGTCCAACGTTGCCTTTCCTGCACGTGTATACTGGAAATGATGAGCTGCTTATATCGCCAGTTCATCACAAGCCAGTTTGGAACTTGAACTAAAACCAAACAGGACTGGCCAGGATCAGGGTCAAGAGTAGGTAACGTTGGGCACCTGCTAAGGCCCACACCTCTGCAGGGGACCCCACTCTCAATCCCCTGGTCCCGCTGCTCCTCCTCCTTGCTGTCACTACCTGTTCATTTACTTTCTCTGCACACAACTAAGGACCAGAGTGAGCAGAGCAGCTTCCTTCATTTGCCTTGAGCTCTCCCTGTGGATGGTTGTACACACTGGATCCAGAGGGAGAGGGCAAATCAGTGGGCAGGGGGAAAGAAGCAGGAGAGCCCCCCACTGTGGGCATTTTGCCTAAGGGCCCCCCCAAAACCCGAAGCCATCACACGCCGTGATTACTATTGAAAGGACCCACATGCATTGGGCCATTGCATGAAAGGACCCACACAACTGGATTAAGCATGAGCCAGATTCAAAAGAAACTATTTAATTACGGGTGGGGGGCAGTGGGGGCTGGTGGCTCTGATGTCATTGGGTTGTTGAATCCTCTCTGGGTTTCAGTCTGAACTCTAAGGGAACTATCCAAGGTGCAAAGCACCTTGGAGTTCTGACTGGTTCTGACTGAAACCCAGAGTGAATTCACCGCCACACTGACATTGGAGCTACCAGCCTCCACTGGGAGGAGGTGTGTTTGGGGGGTGGGGTGGATGACATGGAGGGATGGCGCATGGGCAGACCTGATATGATTCCAAGGACCTTATTTACTTAAGAGTATGCCTACCTGTGAGGAGAGTCTGGATCAAAGCATGTCTTGGTAACATCAGTTATCTCCGGGTTACAGCAATTCCCACCATCAAAGTTGTACTTCTCATAGTTACAATCCATGTTGCACATGCTGTTCTGCTTCTTGTTGACTGCCGAATGGCGCAGGTGCCGGCAGTCCCCTCCATCGTACCCGGTTAAGGTATGGTTGCACTCTGGGTCGCAGTTCTCGTCTCCAATCTTGCTGATGTCGCAGTTAGCCAGGATGAGGCGGTGTCGAAGGGAGGAATTCTTCACTTCCAGCACCTCCAGTTCCCATGTGATGTTGTAAGGGCTGAAGGCCTCATTCAACTGCTGGTGCTGAAATTCGATCTGCTGGTGGCTGACGGTCGGGTTCCGATGGTGGTCATCGTAGATGTTCACCACTCGGTAGCGGACTACCTTTTTGCGCCGGAAGCTCGGAAGTTTGTTGTAGCTGGTAATGACCTCCACGTTATCGCAGACAGTTTGTCCGCATGGAGGAGGGTCAAGGCTAGTGTCCAGCAGGTAACCAGGGTGGGAAGTGAACTCCGTCTGAGGAAGACTTGGGCTATCTTTCATGGGGGACCAGGCGCTTTTCACATTCAGTAACGTCTCCTGAAAAACAAGCTGAGGTAGAGGAGCATCTACTCCATGAGTCACCAGGGCCATGTCCAACAAGATCTCCTTCTGAGACCGAGCTGTTCTCCAAAGACTGAAATGTTCTACATAGCCTCGGTAATTCTGGTTCAAGGCATTCCCACCAAGCATGAGCACTTTGCACTTCACGGTCAAAGGGCTGAAGATACTCCCTACCTGTTCTCTGCTGGTCGCCATCTGGGCACCATTTACATAGAGCTTCATCAGGTGCCCATCGTAAGTAATGGCTAGGTGAACCCATTGATTTGGGAGGTAGCTACGATGATCCGTGATGGTGGTGACCTTCCGGGCGCGGTCCGTCTTCAAGGAAAAAAAATAGCGGGGGTCTCTATTCCCTTGGTCACTGATGTTGTTAATCCCCAGGACCCATCCTCGATCAAGGGTGGTGTAAGAACATTTGTCGTATAGTCCTGGGTGTGCCCAACAAAAAAAGAAAGAAACAGAAGTAAATATGGGTGATGGTAGCACCCATATATTACATCAATTTAGAAAGAGAGTGATTCTCACAATAAATGAGACAGTAAATGCTCTAGTGGGCCTGTGGCCATAACTGGGGGGAAAACAATGCCAATTTTGCACCAAAGATCAGTGCCTGCTAAAGTAGATTCATGATGTAAATGGAACGTCAATTCTTTGCCGGGGAGGAGGGGTGGGGAGGGTGTGTGTGCAGAAACCCTTTGTAATTCTTAGTGGTGAAATTACCCTAAGAAATCTCGTTAACTTTACTTGAACGGTAAGCTTGACATCATGAGTTGGGACCAAATCCTCACTGAACAGATTCATGTGCTAATCCTCACAAAATATGCAGGTCTCAGAATGCAGGATAGAGTGGACTTTGGGCTGTTAAATCATTTTTATAACACTTGTACTAGAGATATGCCCATCTAATTTCCCTTATCAAATGACACCACATTATGTCATATAATACATAAGAGATCTAAAAGCAGAAGGAAGCATTTGGGTTTCTTTCACACGGATCCTGGGAAATTGGTTTGTGTACCCTGTGAGTAGCCCACATTTTGTTAGATTTTTGGCACCCATCTAGCCTTATTTCAAAACCTTAAGTATACCCACCTAGCTACTGAACCCTCTCTGTAACATATCTTCTCCCCCCGCCCCACCTGCCCAAAGTATTTCGCTTTGGCTGTATCTAAGTATGCAGCAGAACAAGTGAGAATTAAGAGCTTTTCTACACGAGACTGTTAATTCACTGTATCTAATTTAGCTTTCGTCACAGAATGGAAATTCGAGCCCTACATGAACAGTGTTTCCTTTCTTGCTTTTCCGCTACATATCCTCTAAGTGGCACTGTGGCATAGCAGAACAGCACAATTACAAAAGTGGGAAAGTGTTTTCTTCCACTTTCACAAATAATACCGCATTTTTCCTGCTTAAAAAAAAAAAAAAAACCCTCACCAAAAGTGCTCTTTAAAAACAGAAGTGAAACTGGAGAGTCACGATGTTGTCTAACGAACCCATACACAACCATGAGCAGGGAGTGACGAGCACACAGCAAATGCCTTGTGTAGAAAAGCTACTGGCGTAATATGGACTGTGTCACTTCTCATTACAGGTGAGGGATATCGCTTTTGAATTCTTCCTTACATTAAAAAACAAAACTTGCTAATAGGAAAATAACAACCAGGATCAAGCTGGGCGAGAGCCTTGCTCCCTGGTGTCCTGGGTGGGGGTGCAGTTGTTTGCTGTTATTTTGTTATGTATTATTTGTTACTAGGTTTTAGGGAGCAATGAAACAGGATCCAAGCCCAAGTATAGTCACAGGTGGCATGACTATACACTTTGCTGTCTCTGGATTCAATGACGTCATTCAACAGCTTCAGTAACAGGACCATGTTAGACAGAATGAGGTGGTGGAATGGTGAGGTGCAGGACTGGCTCCTGGGTGGTACAGTTGGGCATTTGCCGGGGCCCCAAGTCCATCAGAGGGACCGCTGCCCTAATAGTGCTGACATTTCCACTTCACACAGACTATCCAAGAAGATCTGATGCAGAGTAAGGGAATCCTCTGTGCATGACCCAACTTTTTCAGGGTGGGTTTTTTTTGGGGGGGGGGCTTCAAAATCCCAGAGCCAGCACTGCTGAGGTGATAGCACAGAGAGTGGGTGGATCACATTTTTGAATGCTTGCTTGGGTTAAGAACTCCCTGCAACTAGAAATCAGCACAGCAGGGAAAGGACAGGGCCAAAACCTGATGTGCTAGTTTTCTAATTGCAGGGAGTTGTTTGTTTGTTTGTTTGTTTTATTTCATTTTTATACTGCCCAATAGCTGAAGCTTTCCAGGTGGTTCACAAAATTTAAAACCACAAAGTACAACATAAAACAATATAAAATATGAAACCTTAAAATACGATATTAAAGTTCAGACAGAATAAAAACTAGCAGAATAAAACCTTGCAGTTGTTCTGGGATGTGTGTGTGTGGGTGTGGGGGGTCAGGTAGGGGAGCATTCAGAAGTGCTATCCCCCACCTGTAGTTTGCAACTGTAGTAAAAAAGAGACAACCTGGAGTCGGATGTGGTACCATCCATTCTAGGACAAGGAGCTCATGTCGGGACCTCATTACATTCAGAATCAGAATGTAAAAACATCTGGCTCCTTTGCTTGAGTGGGTGCAGGAACTTGCTAATGAGAACTGGCAAATTCTTGATTTTCAGGTTTACTATTGTTTACCAATGACAGGGAATTCAAGAATGTTTTAAACCTCTGCCATCTTAGTCACACAGCTCGCTCAACATGCTGGGTCACTAGCAGGCCACCATGTGTGCTTGCTAACTCAGCTGAAATTTCCACTCATATCCATCAAGGAGAAGGACTGTGGCCTTGCTTACCCAGGACCAGATCTGGAAAGAGGGAGGTGGCAAAACTCAAAGAGCCCCCTACTTACTGAGGGGCTCTTCCCCAAACTATCACCCAATGTCGGCGTCTGAATAATGGCTAATACAATAAAGCAGCCTTCCCTGACCTGATGTGTTGGACTACAACTCCCAGGCTGGGGGATTCTGGGCATTGTAGTCCAACACATGTGGGAGGTTAACAGGTTGGGGAAGGCTGGCTGAGGGATTCTGGGAGTTGTTGTCCAACACATCTGGAGGGTGCCAGGTTGGGGAAGGCTGGTGTAGACAATATCAAGCTACATGGCTTGACTTCCTATTTTCCTTCCTGCACCATTTCCCTCCCCTGCCCACCCCCCAGCTAGTATTTGCCCACTATTTGCAGTCAACAGCACCTTGGAGGGAAACAGTTGCTGCTTCTTTCTGAGAAAAGAAAGTGGACTGATATAAGGCTGGCTGGCTCTCGGCGTGCAAAGCACACTGTCTGTAATGCATAGTTTGACCCTCAAGAGTTTGACCAATTCATCATAACCTTGATTATTCCCATTTCAAGGGAGCTGAGTTGCATGGCTTTTGACTGTGCAACTGAAATGAGTGCTGTGGTTGTTGTTGGCTCAATATAACGGTGGGTAAACAAATCTAAACCCCCAACACACACAAAAACCATAGCACACTGATGTTTCAATCCACTAAGTATTTCTTATTTTGTGCGCTCTCTCTCTCTCTCTCACACACACACACACACACACACTCTCTAACCCCTCACCTCTGTGCCCCATCATTCTCTTCACTGACACCCATAGCACCTTCTGGTTCTGAAGAAAACTTGCTCATGTCTCTCATCCATCAACAATTGTTTGTTGACACTGTGGTCTTGGAGAGCATCAAAAGAGCGAAAGGGATCCGTCGGTTCATTTTTACTCCCCCCCCCGCTTTTCGCCAGCTCAAAACTCAACTCTGTGAAGTGAAACACTTTCAAAATACATAAATAAACTGGCATTTCTTTTTCCTCCTCCTCCTGCTCTGTTATTTTGCGAGGGGCTCTTCCTTCCCCTCTTCCTGTTACCTTTGGAAGGGAGATGCCAGAGTGAGGCAGGTAATGTGTTTATTCATCTATGGGGTGCACAGAATTCAAAAAAGCCTTCTTGAGAGCAGGCCCAACCTTAACGCTGCGATTTCTGATCACGAGAAGGGGGCATGGCGGGGGGGGGGGGAGTAGATAGAGAAACAAGTTGGTTTGCTCTGGTATTCAGATCCAGGATAAGTCGACGTGTGTTTACCAGGCATGGGAAAGTTATCAAAATTCAATCTGCAAAACAGGAGAGGCTGCAGGGATGGGCATTCCCCAATTGCTTTCTTGCTTTGCAATAAGAATTATTAGTGATATTATTATTATTATTATTATTATTATTATTATTATTATTAATGACTGAAACTGGCCCACAAAAAGCTCAACTGTGTTGTGTCTTTGTGTGTGTGTGTGTGTGGGGGGGGTTGATGTTGCTAAATGAAGATACACATGACTGCCCCAATCACATCTACAGACGGGGTGGGGATTCAAAGGGGGCCTGCAGAGGATAGCAGCTAAGCCGTGGATGCACGCATGCACACACAGGCACACACACTGCTTACCTCCATGTACAGCCCTCGCTCCCCAGGCCCTTTTCTCCCAACCAAGCTAATTCCAACACTGGAAATCAACTGAGTAGAAAATCTGACTAAACGTTGTCAGGTAAGCTTGGGGGGGGGTGGAATTTAGCGCAGCCGTTGGCTTTGTGTGTGCCCAGAAAATACCTTTTCTCCAAGGAGTTCAGGGTAGTGTGTGTCAGGATCAGGCCCAGGCTCCCTGGTTTGGTGTCTGACTTAGATCCAGTGTCAGAGGCAGAGTAGAAGAAGCCCAGCCAGAACAGGGAGCAGGGGAGGAAATTCCCCAAGACTCTCTGAGAGTCATGAAGAACCAAGTTAACACAGAGACCGGATGTGGTTCTGAGAATACTCCTGTCTACTCAGAGTTGACACACCCTCCCAACCTTGCTTTCTAAAACTTTCTGGGATGTGGTGAAGTTGCGGTCTTACCACAACATGAGGGTAATGATACAACTGTGGGTTTTGACAGGGCTGAGGGAACTCCTGGCAACTCCACCATGCAAAAATGGGCATGATGTGAATTGAACCTCAGGCCTGGTTGATCACCACCAAGCCTCACTGCTAGTATTCACAAAGAAGTTATCTGTTGACTGTTGACATCATATTGTTGCTGGAGAGGGCCAAAAGAACTTCACCTGCATTCGGCAATGCACAACTGAATGACAATCCAGTTCCCGTTTGCTCCTAACCCCCCAGCAGGCTTCAGATACGGTACGGTACTCATCTTAGAACAACTTTTCAGTAAGTGATTTCTTTTGCTACCATGCAAAGAGACCACCTTTCGGTGAGACTGAGACAATGGGGGTGGAGGTATGAATGGTGTTATGGAGAAGGGAGATTTTTATTTCAAACATGTGGTGGGGTTGTTGGTGAAGGAACCAGTCAAGTTCTCAGGAAGGAAAAAGGAGGGTGGAAATTAACAATCCCCATAACTTCTGGAAGTTGTCATTGCCCACTTTACTGGGAGAATGCAACCATAGGTGACAGGACTTAGTTATGAAAGGGGAATTTAGGTCAACAATCAAAGCTGCTGTCAGGGGCCCATGAACAGGGAGTTAAAGGTTGGGGCTGCGTTCTTTCCCCTCACATGCTTTAATCGCTTAGTATCAAAGTCGCAGCAGAACGCTTGAAAGAGCAAATATTCCACAGGAACCTATAGGAAGCTTTTATCTGTCCAGAGGAAAATAATTAAAAGAGACAGATTTGGGTTAAGTATTCCCATGTTCCATGCCACTGGATAAAGTCAGGGAGGATCCACCCAAGCACTTTCCCAAGTTCGCCATGTCAGAGATTTCCTCAGACGACTTTGAAACCATCATGGTTGGCGTTTCATTACGTGTGTGTATGCCATTATGAGAAGGGCGGCAATAATGAATAACTTTCCCTCTCTGTTTCCCCACCAGCACCTTCTACCATGCACACCTTAAATAATTCAAAACTCCAACATACTCAAGGCAAACACTCAATCCATACAATTGCTAACACTGCTAAAAGGCCTCAAGCATCTCATGGGAAGCAGATGGCCTACAAACACAAGAACAGCCACACTAGACAACTGCCCAGAATAATACCTTCTTACCACTGGTGGAAAGTGTATTCACGGCCCACCTTTCCAAAGGCAGCAGCTCCCATAAAGTACTCCCAAACAGCCTTTGCAGGACGGACCACTTCAGCTGGGGTGAAAATACTGCTATTCCACTGCCTTAGCCCACATGCCAAGAAGCAATGAAGTGGCAATCTCGTGTTTCTCCATATTGACAAAGGTTGTGCAGGAAAAATGCCATTTCTGTAAAAGGCACTCGACCCAACTCTTTCCAAATTTGACAGCAGAGTTATGTAGGAAGAGAAGCAAGCTCTATAGTACCAGAGATGATGAACCTTGCCTCATTGTTGAAGCTCATGCTCTAGCTCCTGACTAACTGCTTGGAGATGTGCGTAACATCTAATTGGCTTCTGGGGCCCCTTTACTTCCAATATATATAGTATTTCCCCCAAAGGCCAACGTAGAAATTATGCTAGCTCCCTTTCCAGAACATCTAGGAGAGTTTACCTTTATCTAGAAGTCATGAAGTCCTGCATTTCCCACCCCGCTTCACATCATTGGCTGCTGCTGGCAGAGAAACATGGGATGCTAGGATGCAGTTAAGATGTTACAGAAGGGAAGGCAACGCATGGGTATTTGTTGCGGAGTAGATGGCGGGCCAGACTGAGAGGCCTTGATCAGCCTGCAGAATGGAAATTCCTCACCATTCCTCTAACCACTACACCACACTGGTTCTCTAGTTTGGCATGGGGATGGTCTAGCGTGCTGGTTAATCTCAGCTCAGTCATGAACTCACTGGGTAACTCACATAAATTCACCCCTTTGGTCTCACACACTTACCCATCCATATGTACAGGAACATTCAGACTGTTCACATGCAATATACATGCACTTCTCTCTCTCTCTCTCTCTCTCTCTCTCTCTCTCTCACACACACACACACACACACACATCATTCACATACCACTTTCATATAAACACAAGTCTAACCAATACTTCATTAATCCCTTCATTAATTCTCTGTCCTCTGCTGAACCCTCTTCCCACCAACAGCACACAACCCCATCTGTTCCTATGTGTTATACATTGCTTCCTCATGTTAACACTGTGAACATTTGGAATGTTCATAAACATTGGACATTGAACACAACACCTCAAGCAGCTGAGCCAATGACTAGGGAGGACTCATTTCAATCGACCAGTGCCAGAGCTCTAACAACCAATGGCTATGGATATTTCAAAATGTGAAGCCTGTGTCCAAGTTAGTTTTTTTTTTTTCCTTTGTTGAGTTTAAAAAAGGTGTCCCCAACCAGTCGTGTCTGACTCTAGGGTGTGGTCCTCATCTCCATTTCTAAGCCGAAGAGCCAGCGCTGTCCGAAGACGCTTCTGTGGTCATGTGGCCGGCATGACTGAACACGGAGGTACACGGAACGCTGTTACCTTTCCCGCCGAAGCGGTGCCTATTTATCTACTTGCAATTTCTTGCTTTCGAGCTACTAGGTTGGCAGGAGCTGGGACTGAAGACGGGAGCTCACTCCGTCACGCGGCACTCGGGTCTCGAACTGCTGTCCTGCTGACCTTCCGGTCTGCAGTTCAGCGTCTTAACCACTGAGCCAAAATGGGAAAAAAGCTTACATTTTCCCCTGCAAACATACATGGCACATGCTTCAGATTGACAACTCAATCATCCATCTACAGCAGCCCTTTAGATTAGCAGTCTGCAAATGTTAGAAACGTACCAACATGCACACCTGTTGGTAGCCTGTCTAACAACACGTGCATGATTTTTAAAGAAATGCTATTGGGAGGGGTGGGGGTGGGGATAATTAAATATCTGGTATTCTACCAAGGAGTGGAACAGAAGAAGGAGAGGAATCATAGAATCATGGAATCATAGAATAGTAGGATTGGAAGGGGCCTACAAGGCCATCGAGTCCAACCCCCTGCTCAGTGCAGGAATCCAAGACAGAGCATCCCCGACAGGTGGCTGTCCAGCCTCGTCTTGAATGCCTCCAGTGTGGGACAGCTCACCACCTCCCGAGGGAATTAGTTCCATTGTCGTATTACTCTAACAGTCATGTTCAGCTGGAATCTGGCTTCCTTTCACTTGGGCCCATGATTCCGTGTCCTGCACTCTAGGATGATGGAGAAGGGATCCTGGCCTTCCTCTCTGTGACAGCCTTTCAAATCCTTGAAGAGGACTTTTTAGTTCTGAAACAGCACTTTCAGATGCCTAGTTTCACAGGTCTCAAGACAGGCATAGCCACTTTGTTCTAGTGAGAGTTCTCATGCCGACAAGGCAAATAAAAAGATACCCTGGAAAAAAACAGGCACTTACACAAGAAACCAGCAGTCAGGAACAAGGAGGATAAGAGGAACAGATAAGGATGTGATCAGACAAGACAAACTGCTGACTGTGCTCACACACACACACACACCACAGCATTCACCTGAACTCACATGCGGAGAAAGCAGAGTGGAGAGAGAAGATGGCACCTCTCACTTACTGGAGGCCTATAAGATGGACTACTTGTTTTTTGACCTCCCAGCCCTTAGGAAGGAAGGAAGGAAAAACAGTGCTGCAAGAGGTTGGAATTCATTAGTGGGGCTGGCCCTGCCATTAGGCACAGTGAAAACGTTGCCTCCGGCAGCTGATCCTAGGGGGTAGGTATTGGTAGTGAGGTGCTGGAGGACAGAGCAGTGTGTTCCACGTGGCTTGCATTGCACCCCCTAAGCTTGCCAGCGTCCCACAGGTACTGTGGAGGACGTTACATTGTCTTATCGCAAGTCTTGAAGTAACATTCAACAGTCAGCTTCTATACGTAGGGATTATAGAATCATAGAATCGTAGGGTTGGAAGGGGCCTATAAGGCCATCGAGTCCAACCCCCTGCTCAATGCAGGAGTCCACGTCAGAGCATCCCTGACAGGTGGCTGTCCAGCCTCATCTTGAATTCCTGCTGTATGTTTTCAGGGATTATGTTTGCTCAGAGCCCACTTCAGGAGAGAAGGGAAAAATGGTGTTCAGGGCCCACTTTGCCTTTATATATTTACTTCATTTCTATACTGCCCAATAGTTGAAGCTCTCTAGGTGGTTCAAAAAAGCTAGGCAGAGTGTGGCAACTGCTGCATGTAGTAAATGCTGGAGGGGCAGAGGGCGCAACAGGAGTTCCCCAACCTCCTGAGCCCCCTGGCCATTCCCCTGTGGGTGGACAGAGCTATTTATGTCACACAACCTGACCTGCCCCCCCAAAACCAGGGGAGGGAGCTATCCCATGAACAGTCTCGAAGTAAGATTCAATGTCCAGTCCAGTCCAATTGGCTTCTGTATGTGGAATGGGTACGTGGGGGGATGCCATCTTATCCTTTGTACCAGGGAGCAAATGGTCTTGGGCCAGCCCTGGCAGTGGGCAACATCAGCTTTCGTAACCAGTACTAGTTTTGATGGCTATGTGCTACCTCCAGTACCAGAGGCAGTAAGCCTATGTATACCAGTTGCTGAGAAACATGGGCAGGAGGGTGCTGTTCCACTCATGTTCTGCTTGCGAGTTAAGAACGTAAGAACATAAGAAGAGCCCTGCTGGATCAGACCAAAGGACCATCTAGTCCAGCATTCTGTTCACACAGTGGCCAACTGCTGTCGGCCAGGAATGCTCAAGCAGGGCATGAGCACGACAGAACCCTCCCACCTATGTTCCCCAGCAACGGGTGTACATAGCCTCACTGCCTCTGGTACTGGAGATAGCACATAGCTAGCAAGACTAGTAGCCATTGATAGCCTTCTCCTCCAGGGATTTGTCCAACCCCACTTTTAAAGCCACAGGATTCCCTGTGGACAGCTGGTTGGCCAATGTGTGAACAGAATGCTAGACTAGATGGACCCTTGGTCTGATCCAGCACAGCTCTTCTTATGTTCTTATGAGATGCTTGGGTTGGGACTGCACTGGGAATCTTCTGTAGGAGAAGCATGTGCTCTTTCACTGGGCTAAAATCCCTCCCCCATAAGCATCCAATTTGATTCATCTTTTAAGGTTAGAGGGACACTCATGTGCTTCATGTTTATCTCCACTTTTATTGTTTTAGGCCTCAGAAGGATACAAGCCAAAAAATAAACCTGTGCTTGCCCAATAAACGATCCATCCCACTTAGCACCGTGCAGCACATAAACCAGCTTGGTGTTACTGTTCAATGAATTCTTTTCCCAGCGTTGGCCATAAAAGAGTGCCTCTCCGCCTCCCGCACATCTCCATAAGAAGCCTGCTTGTCGATGCAATCAATTCACAGTTATCTCCAATCTACATAAACGCTGAAATCTAAACAAGCTGACATATCAGAAAGCACCATTCCGATCTCCATGGAATTTGCTTGCAGCTTAAGACTCATATACACAACCCTTAACAAGCAAAACAACACATTAGTTGAGGCATTAGAAGGTTCTTACCTCCTGCCAAGAATCTCCATATTTACAGCCACCCCTGGGGGTAAACGGTAAAGATTTTGAAACACATATATACTTATAGGGTGGATCCTAAACCTTGAGGACATTTGGGGTTTCGGAAGAACGACACGTTTGGGACAAACTAATTTGGGAGCAACAGTAACAACATCCCCGTTGCTGCACATACTTGTTCACGCAGTCATGTACTTTGCATGTATACTCGCTTAATAACCACTGTGGCTCTAAGGGGTTTCCCTCCCAGGCCACCCCCCCTTCCCTTGACCACCAATCATTTGGTGGTTTCCAAGCTTTTCTGCAGTTTTCCCCTGTTCTAATAGCTCAAAATGCATCTCCCAAGGCTTGGTGGATATACCAGTAAAAGATAGTGTGTTTTTAGAGAACCAGTCCTTGAGGACTTGGCTTATTATATGAGTGTTAATTATATGGAGACATAAGAGAAAGTTATTTAGAGGCTCTCCTAAAGAAAGTGAAATACAGGGGTGTAAAGGAGAAATGGAGTTATTTATTACAATCAACCAATCCATATGCGATACAGAGGGTCGTGGTATTTGCAGTGAAAGCCACTAAATGTAGAACAAAGATTTTGGATGCCATTGGTGTGAACCGTTATAAAGATTCAGAGGTATGACTGTAAGGTGATTGACATGATATGAAAGGTTCCTTTATGCTATACTATTGTTGCATATTCACCCTACTTTAACTTCAGTAAAGACTTGATATGTGGTTTTATAGTTTAGTTGTTTTAACTTTATGTGTAAATTTTGACATTGTATAATAGCATTTTAAATTTTAATTTTGTACCTTTGGATTGAGCAATAAACACATTACTTACTTGCATCTCCCAAGGCTTGGTACCCAGAAATAAGAGCTTTAAGCTAAAATACACTGGTATTTTCATTCCCGCCCCCTTTACCATTGGCCCCACACTTTTTTTCCTTTGACCCTGTACACCACTAGGACGCAGCTACTGAGAGCTTCTCCAAAATGGAATCTGGCCATTGAGCTGGAAGAGTTTCAACACCCCTGCTTTAGAGGAAGGGGAACCCAAAGGACTTCACCTCTGGTTTGTTGCGTGCAACTCCTTTGCTGAGGGAACTGTATTGGCTGCCTATTCGCTACCAGGCCAGGTTTAAGGTGTTAGTACTGGTGTACAAAGCCCTAAACAACTTGGGACTGGATACATGAGAGGGCGCCTTCTCTCCCTCACCAACCTGCCCGGTCACTGAGAACATCAGACAGCATGCTCTTGGTGGTTCCACATGGACCCGTGACTCAATTGGAGTTCACCAGGAGAACCGCCTTCAGTGTGGTGGCCCCCTTTCTTTGGAACTCCCTGCCCCTGGAGGTCAGGCAGACACCAACACTGTGCTGTTCCCAGCACCTCCTGAAAACAGCACTGTTCCAAGAGGCATTCCTTAATTGGCTAGTCATGGTTTCTCTTTCTAAAAATAGCATAGTTTTAATCTGGTGGTTTGATCTTTTTATCCTTTCACTGTTTTATCTCTTGTGTTCACCGCTACGAAATCTGTTCTAGATATCGAGTGGTATATATTGTAAAAATAAATAGATAGATAGATAGATAGATAGATAGATAGATAGTTAGAAAAGTGCTGAGGGCAATGACCCTGAGGGTTTCTCATCTTGAATGCCAAATTCAAAAATGGGGCATATAAGCCTCAAGTCTCGGAGGGAGCAATCCTATGTCTGCTAGATGGCCATAAGACACGTTGGTTTCTGGGAACCAACCTCGGAGCCCATGCTCCAAGGTCGGTTCCCTGAGAACTGACCCCTCCCCCCGCACTGCCTCATAGGCAGTGTGGAATGGACCTGCGCTCTGCACTCATAAGAGCAGCATGGAGCGGCATAAAAGGGGCGTTCCTGAGGGAGGGGCGGGCGGAAATGTTGGTACGACACATCCTATGTGTCGCCCAGCTGCCACCATCCCTGCTCCGATTTCCCGCAGCTAGACAGCCAAAATCGTCTGTCAAGCCACAAATGCGGGGCAGGAGAAGTGTGGAGGAGACGATCCCCTTCATGCTTCTCCTGCCCTACATTGGATAGGCGGTCACTTCTGAGTTCAGAGGCAAACACCTATCTCCATAGGATTGCACCCTTAAACACTCTTGAACCTTATATTATCCACAATGGATCAAAAAATTGGCTCCTGAATGGGCAAGGATGGGAAGAGAATGGGCAAGGATGGCATAAGCCCCAAGCCGCTTAGACACTCTCGATCAATCCCTATATTGTCCACGATGGATTAAAAAGTTGGCTCCTGAATGGGAAGACCAAATCAAAGCATCATGGAGTTGTAAGGGACTTTGGAGCTCATCAAGTCTAACCCCTTGCTCAATGCAGGTTCTGCGCTGTAGGGTGCGCCCCTGACAGAGCGCCATCCAGCCTCTGTCTAAACACCTTTAACGAAGCAAGTGGAGGTTTAGCTATTATTAGGGACCCAAGAGCCAGCACAATTGGGTTAAAAATACATCCAGATGGAGAGCCTTGCTAATTGGACTTCTCCTTAGGAATCCCAATAAGATCGAGAAACGGTACGTTCCATTCAAGACCTTTGGGGAGCTGCTTCCAAATACCCCGGGCCCATCTTTTGACGCCTCCCTTGGACCCGATGACAGCAGCTCACACAGAGGCAGCAGACTGCCTGTGAGGTTTCTCAGGTCAAGCTGCGTTCCTGCAGGTATGGAACCCAGCTTTGGGACTCAGTCCATGGGCACTTTACCAACATTGGTAAAGCAATCTCTCCTCCTGGATGAACAAGGTAAAGCATATCTCTGGGTGGCTGAATTGGGCTGGAGCTGGTACAGGAGCTGGGACTGATCGCAACTGATAAGGAGCCTCCCCAAGAAGAGGGACTGTTATGGGGAAGGACCGCAGCTCAGTGGTAGAGCACCTGCTTTGCATGCAGAAGGTTCTAGGTTCAATCCCTGGCATCTCCAGGTAGGACTGAGAAAGACCCCTGCCTGAATCCCTAGAGGGCGCTTCCGAGCCAGCATTGATAATGCTGAGCTAGATGGACCCATGCTCTGACTCAGTAGCAGCTTCATATACCTGTTTTGCACCTTCTCTGTTGGTTTCCCACCAGTGGGCTCTCTCTTTTGATAGACATTTGACCTGCTGGGTTGTTAAATAATAATTGTGAACCACCCAGGAAGCTTCAGCTATTGAGCAATATAGGAATGTAATAAGCATTTTTTTTTAAGAAAATTATTATCTGCTAGCTCGTATCTTCTAGCTGTAAGTCTCTGTTTTTGTGTGCATTTATAATAAATAGTGATGGGCAGAAATGGAATATGTTGGTAGATTAAAAATATTTAGCAATATTTAGCTGCCATTTTTTTTTGGTTTTTCCTTTGTAATAATTACTATTTTATGGTTATTTACTTAATGGAAGTGCAATTTACAGAATGGAATGCATTATTTACATAATGCATAGTGATATCACAATACCCAATACATAACGATTCCAAACACTGGTCACAATGATCAAATGTTAACATCAAAGACAGTCACAAATGAAAAGTAGCATTAAGAATGAAAACAAGACCATTATTATACCGAAACTGACGTTAAATCATCCCCAGTAAAGGAATGGGTTTTAATGATTCCTGAGCTTTTTCATTCCAATAAATAATAAAAAGATTCAACTTTTCTAAAAGAAGAAGAAGAAGAAAAAGAAGAAGAAGGAAAGGAAAGGAAAGGAAAGGAAAGGAAAGGAAAGGAAAGGAAAGGAAAGAAGATCCTCTATTAATCTCCTTTCTCAAGCTCTTATCGTGGTTAGTCAATTTAACCATGGTGGCCATATCCCAGACCCTGAGACACCAATCTTAACTGAAGGTGGTGGGTTAACCTTTTTCCAACTAAACCTGATTGCCATTCGAGCCACTTTGAAGAGGTAAATCACCATTTCAGTATCCACACAAGCAACTATGCCCTCAAGATATCAAAAAAAAAAACAAACAAACTACTAATGGGGCCTTCGGGAGCACAAATCCTAAAATTAAACTGATCTCATTCAGTACGGAGGAACAAAATCTTATCATCTTTGGGCAAGTCCAAAAGATATGGCAAAAGACAGCTGCCATTCTTCCATGTCTGATTTCTGCCCAAGCATTGTCTTACATTGGGGATTCCGAAAATGGACGCTGTGCATTTCAGAGATGAAAAATGGGACTTGTAACAACCTATTGTCACTCAAAGGATCACAGCCAGAGCTCAGCGTACTCAACGTTATATACTGCCCTTCTTTACACACTGTATGGTGGTGATACAGGTAATTTCAATGCGAAATGGGGTGTCTTCTTTCGGTTAAAGTTGTATTGTAAAAAATGTTGTATAATACATTATCAACATTTCATAGTGAAACTCAGCATCTAAAACAGCCTTCCCTAACCTGGTGTCATCCAGATGTTTTGGTCTTCCAACCCCCATGAGCCCGGCCAGCATGGTCAGTGGTCAGGAATGCTGGGAGTTGTAGTCCAAAACATCTGAGATGCAACAGGTTGGAGAAGGTTGATTTAAAGCATGTAACACAGTAGGCTGAACACTGGATACATTTGTCAATTTTGGTTTCTCAGTTGCTTGCTCATTTTCCCAGTCTTAAGTTTGGTTTGTCCCAATGTTTGCATGAAAGTTGGTACACATTTTTGTGTGCATTTCTCCTAATACGTGCATTTTTGTATGCAGTTTTGCTGAATATACACATATTCATAATTTTAGTAATTTACTGCACACATATTAGTAATTTTCCTAGCATAATGCTTTTTTTTTTTTTTTACGTCATTCTCACTAACATTTCCTTTTTTGTCTGCACTTTCCCCTAAGGTACACATTTTGAGATGCATTTTTTTTTTTTAAAAAAATGGAGAATTCCATTGCAAAATTCGGAGAAGTGTAATTTCGAAGGATAACAGAGTTTCGGTTTATGTATTGGTTTGAAAATGCAAAATTCGATACGTCTGCATTAAAACTAATTTCTCCTCCATCCCTGATGGGTCTTCGTCATTCATGTGTCTGCGTTTATTTTCATGCACTCAGAACCAACAGAGTGTGGTGCAGTGGTTAAACTAGGACTAGGAAGACGTGGAATAGGACTAGGAATTCTTCACGCAGCCATGAAGGTCATTGGTTAAACTTGAGCCAATCACTCAGTGTCACCTACCTCCTGGGGTAGGCATGAGGCTAAAGTGAGGGGAGACCTTGTATGCCACCCTAAGCTGTTGGGACGCTTGATCTTGATCGACCCTGTTGATTCTCCTGGACCTCTCAGCGGCTTTCGATACCATCGACCATGGTATCCTTCTGGATAGGTTGTCTGGGTTGGGAGTAGGAGGCACTGCACTACAGTGGTTCCGCTCCTACTTGGATGGCCGATTCCAGAAGGTGGTGCTGGGGGATTACTGCTCTGTGCCATGGCAATTGTGCCATGGGGTTCCACAGGGCTCTATTTTATCCCCCATGCTGTTTAACATCTACATGAAACCGCTGGGGGAGGTTATCCGGAGGTGTGGGCTGAGGTGCCATCAATATGCGGATGACACCCAGCTCTACCTCTCTTTCTCATCAAAACCAGGTGAGGCAGTGGCTGTTCTGAATCAGTGCCTGGGCACGGTAATGGACTGGATGAGGGCCAATAAACTGAAACTCAATCCAGACAAGACGGAGGTACTGTTAGTGGGTGGTTCGTCTGCCCGGCTAGGTGATATTCAACCTGTTCTGGAGGGGGTTGCACTCCCCCTAAAGGATCAGGTTCGTAGTTTGGGGGTGCTCTTGGATCCAGAACTGTCACTTGAGGCACAGGTGAACTCAGTGGCATGGAGCACTTTTTATCAGCTTAGGCTGGTATACCAACTACGCCCTTATCTGGACAGAGATAGCCTAGCTACAGTTATCCATGCTCTGATAACTTCTCGTCTGGATTACTGCAATGCGTTATACGTGGGGCTGCCTTTGAAAACGGTCCGGAAACTTCAGCTGGTCCAAAATAGGGCAGCAAGATTGTTAACAGGGACTGGCCTGTGAGCTCATATTACGCCAGTACTTTTCCAGCTGCACTGGCTGCCAGTCCATTTCCGGGCCCGATTCAAAGTGCAGGTGTTAACATTCAAAGCCCTTAACGGCTTGGGGCCAGGTTACCTGAAGGATCGCCTCCTCCCATATGTGCCTGCCCGGACCTTAAGGTCATCATCAGAGGCCCTTCTCCGTGAGCCCCTGCCAAAGGAAGTGAGGCGGGTGGCTACTAGGAGGAGGGCTTTTTCTGCTGTGGCACCCCGGCTCTGGAATGAGCTCCCTAGTGAGGTTCGCCTGGCGCCTACATTGTACTCCTTTCGGTGCCAGGTGAAGACCTTTTTATTTTCCCAGGCATTTTAGCTTTCTAAATTTTTATCTTTGCTGTTTTAAATCTGTATTTTAAACTCCTGTACTGCTGCTAGGTTTTATTGTGGTTGTATTGTTATATTGTGGTTTTAATGTTCTATATATTTTAAATTGTTTTATTGTGTGTTGTTTGGTTTTAGTTTTTGTGAACCGCCCAGAGAGCTTCGGGTATTGGGAGGTATAGAAATGAAATAAATAAATAAATAATTCTTTCTTTCTTTCTTTCTTTCTTTCTTTCTTATATCTCCATACCACCCAATAGCTGAAGCTGTTGCGGTCAGGGTGTTTAAAAAGGAAACATATATTCCCTTTCAAACAGGGCATATTTTCAGCTGATCCATGGGGAAGGACTAGAACCAGTGGGTGGAAATTACAGGGAAGCAGATATTGGGTAAACATTAGGAGAAATTCCCTGAAGGTAAAAGCTGCTAACAGTGGAAGGGTCTGCCTTGGGGGAGAGGGGTATTTAAGCAGAAGCTAGACTTCTATCTGCCAGGGATGCTGTAGTTGCATCCTGCACTGCAGATCCCACACTTAGCAGGGGTTAGACTCTATGACCTCTCCAGCAACCTAAGCTAACCAGCTTTTTAAAAGGCATCCCCATAACTTCCCCAAAGGCAAAGGTGAGACAGGGGGGTAGACTGTCCATGGTAGACCAGGACTACAGGAGTCTGTGCATTGCTCTTGCAGACATCTGAATCATTTTTAAGTGGTTATTTTAGTGAGGGGTTATCGTCAGGGTGTTCCCCCCCACACACACACACACCTCTGCTTCTTTTCCATTTCATGCCAGTTCTTAAGAATCCCTTTCCACATGATAGAAGGAGAGAGTTCACGAGACAGACCTTTAGACAGGCAGATAGCCATGTTGTCTGTCAAAGAGATTCCTATAAGCAGATGCACCGTCGGAAACATCCAGTAAACCCGTTGTGGGTTTTCCAGCCAAGGCGAGAGCGAACGAGCATATGGCTGGCTTTCATTTGATTGCTCTCCCCTTTCTCTTCCCTTCTCAACTTCCCCCTGGGGTGCCTGTTTGTAAACAGGAGAGGGGATATTATTCCTGGAGGCTGCGATCTAGAGTGAGGAAGAGCAAGAAAGTTTGGGGGGCTCCTGGGCGCAAGAGCCAAGCTTCGCAAGCACAGTTCTTGCCAGACACACAAAGGACTCACTGTATAAACTGTACACGGCCTGATTTCTTTTATTTCTTTTCTTTCTTTTTTACAAGGCTAGTGGGAATATGATAGGTGCAGGCTGAAAAGCAAACAAGCCCATCTTGGAGGAGGGCTTCCCACTTCCAGTTGCTGAGAGCGCAACACACCCAAATTAAATCATCCTCCGCAGCAAACAGAGGTCTCGGCTCGACTGACAAGGGTCCTCCTCTACGCAACACTGATTTCCCCTGGTGATCACCATAAATCTCAAGCCTATTTCAGTTACGCCCGCACACACATCAGGGAAACACCACTAACCTTTGTTCCACAGAGTTTCTCCCCCTCCCCTTATAAATCCAGAGTAATTGAGAGCAGAGCTTGGCCCTCGGTGTGCATTATAGGAGATCATGCATTGCCAAAAAATGAACATTTCAAGGCCCCTCTTATGTTGGGACTTCACCTTTCAAGGCCAAATTATTCTGCTTGGGGTCTCAGTTCCCCCGCCTTCCCCTGCCTAGATTTGACCCCACCCGCAGCGAACTGCCTGAAAAATGCTCCAGGAGCAAATATGCTAGAATTTTGTACGGTGCAGCAAAGAGGTCCCGATCTCTCCAAACAGGATAGGATCTGGGCACTGCAGATCCTGGTTTGAGCAGGTCTCAAACTGGGGACATCAGCAGCAGGTCAACAACAATCAGGTGCCTCAAAAGACAGTGGGGATGTGTAAGAATTTGTTAAGTTTGTTGTTTAATAAGAAATGCATTTTGCACATTTCTTCATATACAGGACAGAAAGAACCTGAGGGGTGTGTGTGTGTGTGTGTGTTTTAATAGAATCCAGGAGAAAGCAAAACTAACAGATCCATCGGTCCCTAGAAGACCAGCAGAGTAAGTCAGCCTTCTCCAATCTGGTTCCCTCCAGATGTGCTGGACCGCAATTCCCAGCATACCCCAGCCGGCCAACACATCTAGAGGGAATCAGGCTGGGGAAGACCAGACCAGACCTTATGGATCAAAAACTGTAGTTCCAGCCTGTAAGGAATCATGTGAATCCCCCCAGCAGCTTTCATACTGTCGGCTGACTCATCAAACCAATCCAGACAGACCTGGCCTTATAATATCCTTGAGGTAATGCCCTAAGTGTAGTAACCACACAGATCACTTCACCTCTCTCCAAGCCCTCACTGCTTGTGACAGAATCAGGCTTTCCCCCAGCTGTGGCCTGTTGCACCAGACTGGGCAGCGGGCGAGAAAAAGGTGTCCAGCCATTAGCAAAGGGTGATATGTGAATCGGCACTCACACAACCCAGAAAAGGAATTGGGGGGGGGGGGTCAATGCTCATAGTGCGCTCAAATGCAGATTCATTTCTCCCCAGATAGTAAGCTCAGAGGTTTTCTGGTGTTATTATTTCCCAAGTGGAACAAATTGAGAATCCTCCGCTGTTCCATTTTTTAAAAAAAACCAAATGTTGTACTGTGTCGTGTGCGCAGCTTACCAGAACTGTCATTTCCAGTGCATCACTCATGTTTATTCTCCCACCTGCATTACCCACCTGCATTAATAAAACACTGCACAAAAGTGTTCTTGATGTGATTGCATGTATAAATGCCTGGATGTGACCATACGTGTAGTTGGATCAACATCCTCTTTGCACTGTGTTTTCCCGGTGCGCACATCACTAAAACACCACACAAAATGAATGATTGCGCCAAGAATGCTTTTTTGGCAGTGTTTTATCAAATCCGTACATGTGAAGGATGTGCATCAGATTGGGATGAAGCCTGAAGCGTGAGCAGAATTAGGTTTCAGTCCTCTTCTGTTGCTTCCTGAGGTGAAGTGGTTTCCCTCCAAAGGCAACAGAACTGAACCTGCTCCAGAATGAGGCTTTATTAATGATCCATGTTTCAAAGACATGGAGAGTTTATGTCTCCAGCATCTTTAAGCTTCATTTCTCGAAAAACTGTGATTACAAGCAGGGAGGGAGGGAGATTCAGTGGCTGACAGGTCCACCTTCTGATCTTTAAAGGGGATTAGAGAAATTCATGGAAGATAAGGCTATCAATGGCTACTAGTCATGTTGCCTGTATATTACCTCTAGTTTCAGAGGCAGTATGCCCCTCAATACCAGTTGCTGGGGAACATGGGCAGGAGGGTGCTCTTGCACTCATGTCTTGCTTGTGGGTTTTCCACAGGCAGCTGGTTGACCACTGTGGGAACAGAATGCTGGATAAGATAGGACTTTGGGCTGATGTAGCAGGGCTCTTACGGATGTGACGGACTCAACCTTGGGGGAGTTGGGGGTGGCGACGGCTGACAGGAATGGTCCATGAAGTCACGAAGAGTCGGAGGTGACTGACAGAAAAACAACAAAGCAGGGCTCTTATGTTCTTCAAAGCATTCAAGCAAACAGTCAGTTGTGCACAAATGGCTCTTGAAATTCTCTATCCTATTTTCAGGCAGATAAATTGGTGGAACTGTTTCACCACTATTTCCTTTTCCAGGGGGTCCCAGCAGGGCATAGTCTGGAGACACATGAGACAACCACCTTGCTAAAGCTAAGCAGGTTTGGGTCTGGTCAGCGCTCAGAGGGGAGACTCCCTGAGAACCACATACAGTCACCTTGAGTTCCATGATGGGAGAAAGGTGGGATAGAAATGTAATTTAAAAAAAAAATGATTTCTCCGGTGGTTTTGTGTGAGTCTAGCATCATTCTGGGGCATTGTGTGTGTGCGTGCATGCGGGCCAGGGGCGTGGATGGGGGGTGGGGGATGATATTGCCCATTAAAAATGTTGGAGAATATTCTGAGACATTTCTGCAAAGTTGCCTTCTTTTTCTGCAGCTGGGAGAAGGAGAAAAAGGAAATCTCAGAAACTTCCTCAGAAAAAAATGTGTTCAGACAGAGACATTTTGGCTCAGCTCTGCCTCTTCTTTTCAAGGAGCCGGTCTCACTCCTTGTGAATGTAGCACCACACAGACACACAGACCCATGTAGTCACAAACGCGTAGAAATTCAGAGAGATTAAGGTTATCACCTCTGCACTATTTGCTTGTCAAGCTAAGGCAAACAGATGGAAATTCTGCCTATCAGGAAGGAGAGATGGGTTGGGGGGTAGGGGGTGGGGAATCATGGACAGAGAGATAGGAAGGGAAGGGAACTAGAATAGGATGATAAGGCAGGAAAGAGGGAACACACAGAAAAGTTGTACACTTACATCACACAGCCAAGCAAAGTGGGTTGAATCAATATCCTGATTTTTAACACTGGAGGGAAATTCATTTATTTTGGAAGAAGCAGATACGGTGGTTTTAAGAGAGCAGCTATTAAGTCAATGGAATTCCTCCTTTATGATCATTAAGTAGAAATGCAATACATCTCATGCCATAGTGGGGGATAGGGATGTCAGAGAATTCCGCCACGGATCTGGGTGAGGCCGAATGGCAGTGCATTCGGCCCCCCGAAAACTGTGGCGGAACGGCCTGCCACCCCCCCGCTATCCTGCGGATCCCCCCCGGGACGAGACTTACCTGGGGTGGATCTTCCTGGCGGCAGCGGTGGTGGCGGTGGCGGCGGCAGCTGCGGCAGCTGGTCTTCCGACTGGCCGCCACCGCCGCCGCCATTTGCAGTCTTGTCTTGTCTTTTTTCTTTTTTTTACAGAGACGTGATAGGCTACGTAAGTTTTTACGTAGCCTAAAACGTCTGGGTAAAAAAAAAAGGCGTACGCAAATGGCGGCGGCTACGGCCGCCGCCATTTGCGTTCCTTATTTTTCTTCGTCTTAGTCTACGTAAATATTTATGTTTTATGAAGAAAAATAAGGAACACAAATGGCGGTGGCCGTAGCTGCCGCCATTTGCGTATGCGTTTTTGTTTTTTTTCCTTACCCAGAGCCCTCCTCGGCCGGAAATCCGGCTGCGGACAGCCCTGGCCTGGGCCTGGCCGGCTGTTCCGCGGAGCCGCTGCGGAGCACAGCCGGGTTTCGAGGATTCCGGGGGGGAGGACCGGATCGCCTCCCCCCCGTCGAGGATTCCGGGGGGAGGGACGGAACGCCTCCCCCCCCCCATGAACATAATCCGCAGAAAGGTAGGGATGACTTTCATACATCCCTAGTGGGGGAGACTGTTGTGACTCGGGAAGGGCCATTGCTCAGTGGCAGAGCACCTGCTTTGCATGGAAAAGGTCCCCAGTTCAATCCCCAGAATCTCCAGGTAGACCAAGGAAAGAATCCTGCTGTGGAGAAACCCTGGAGAACTGCTGCCAGTCAGTGTCGACAGTACTGGGCTAGATGGACCAATGTAGCTTCCTAGATGTCTGCTGTTCAGGTGCTAGCTGTGGATGGGGAACTCCAAGGCTCGTGCTGCGCTTCTTTCTCGGGGTTCATTATCTTTAAATCAGACTTGGACCATACAGCCCTCCAAATAGAGGGCACCTTCGAATAGAGGACTGCCTTCAAGTAGAGGGCTGTCCTCGTTAAAGTTGGACACATGAACACCCGATCTAAGAGAGTTGAGAGTTCATCGCAGGGGTGCTGAGTGCTTCCTTTGCATGTCCAAAGTCAGCTGCCAAGCATTCCTAAAACTGTTTGCCATGCACAGAAGCCACGGTTTTAAGGGAGCTTTGCTGTGCTGCTTAAGGGAAGCCTTCCCTGCCTCACTCTCCCCTTTCATCTTGGATCCTGCTGCAACCTTGCTTTCACCAGGGAATGAAAGTTTGGGGAAACAGAGGCACTTCCTGTCAAACAGGGCTCTGTTAACTCAGGATCATGTTCTCAAGCAGGCATCCGGAACGGATGGAAAGACAGTTAGCAGGAGTGGACGGGGGAAGCCCTCACAATTAACTTTCACTTCTCTCAGCGAACGTGCCTTTCCCACTCCAACTCATTCATCCAAACAGTTTTCACTTCGGGCTGTCAAAGAGCCAATCATTGGAGTTCCAAGAAACTGAGACATCTCCATCACCAATTGGAGGGCAGAACGCCAGTTATAGAATCACAGAATCATAGAATGGTGGAGTTGGAAGGGGCCTACAAGGCCATCGAGTCCAACCCCCTGCACAATGCAGGAATCCAAGTCAGAGCATCCCTGACAGGTGGATGTCCAGCGTCATAGAATCACAGAAGCATAGAATAGTAGGGCTGGAAGGGGCCTACAAGACCATCGAGTCCAACCCCCTGCTCAATGCAGGAATCCAAGTCAGAGCATCCCTGACAGGTGGATGTCCAGCTTCATAGAATCATAGAAGCATAGAATAGTAGGGCTGGAAGGGGCCTAGAATACCATCGAGTCCAACCCCCTGCTCAATGCAGGAATCCAAGTCAGAGCATCCCTGACAGGTGGATGTCCAGCATCATAGAATCATAGAAGCATAGAATAGTAGGGCTGGAAGGGGCCTAAAATACCATCGAGTCCAACCCCCTGCTCAATGCAGGAATCCAAGTCAGAGCATCCCTGACAGGTGGATGTCCAGCATCATAGAATCACAGAAGCATAGAATAGTAGGGCTGGAAGGGGCCTAGAATACCATCGAGTCCAACCCCCTGCTCAATGCAGGAAGCCTGTTCTGTAGGAAGTGACTATGTTTTGTTTTGTTCTGCTGTTTGTGTTTGTTTTCTGGTGCTGCACACTGCAATGTCAGGTGTGACATTTACAGCCTGCAAAAGTGTGTGTGTGTGTGTGTGTGTGTGTGTATAGTGAATAATGGTAAAGGGCCTGCCCACATCTTGGGGACTGGTAAATGTTAACTCCTTTGTTTCTGAATTCCAGCAACCCCCAAACAAGATGGATTTGCAACATCAAGATGTGTCACACCAGATGTTATAAGTGAGGCCACTTCAATTTCTGCAGAGGTTTTGTGACACGGTATGCACTGGGTCTGGGCAGCACATGGCTGCACGATGTATATCCACTAGAGTTATTGCACGACACAAGGACAAAAGGCAGCAAGAAAAGATGTGTTGGGCAGCAGGAAAATGAACAGCGGTGTTCATTTTATGTGTGCCTCTGGTGACTCTTTAACAGTTTTGGCTCCCAGTTGGTGTTGGGAGAGGAGGTTGTTTGGTTTCTTCTGCTGCTTTGTACGGATCTGTTGTTAAACGTACTGTTTTTAATCTATAATGAGTCCATTGGAATATACAAGTAAACAAGTAGGACCTGCACACAGAATGCTGCCGTATAGAGTGCTCCTGTTCAGGATTCCAGCCAGCCATGCTCTCTTCCATGATACTCCATTCCACCACCACTCCATTTTTCATTTCCCACCCCCAACTATGAGCCTGCATTCAATGCCCACTGACCATACTAGGGCTTCATTAGGCTGCTTTGGGGGGAGCATTCTCCCTTCAGGGCACCCCCCCCCTAAAAATGTTTTGGTTCTTGTACAAGCCTGCTAATAACTCACTTTTCTGCATGGATGGTTCTGTTTTGAGTGCATAAGATCAGCACTCCAAGAATGAGTTCACCATTCATATCTAGGAAGTACGTTTGACAAATACATTTGTGTATTATCTAACACAGTTCTTCCCCCGAAACTATGCAGTGTTCCTTCTGCACTACCAGGCCTAAAGATTATGAATTCTGTAACCAGCCCTGCCTCAGCAGAAGGTCTTAGAAACATTCTGCCAGTTATATCTGTGTAACTCAATGGGCATCCAACTGCAAAAGCAGAATTGAACGGATCACATTTTCCTAAGCTCATTGGGAATCCAATCTGACAGGGGATGACCATCACCCTTCCCCAATCTGTACTTGGACTAAACTTCTGGAGAGAACCAGTTTGGGAAAGGCTGATTGATGTATGTGATATTTCTGATGTAGGAAGCTGCCTTATATTGACTGAACCATTTAGCTCAGTGCTATCAACACAGACCAGCAGCAGCTCTCCAGGTTTCAGAATGGGCAGGAGTTTTTCCCAGTTATAGAATCATAGAATAGTAGAGTTGTAAGGGGCCTACAAGGCCATCGAGTCCAACCCCCTGCTCAATGTCCAGCCTCGTCTTGAATGCCTCCAGTGTGGGAGAGCCCACCACCTCCCATTGTCGTACTGCTCTAACAGTCAGGAAGTTTTTCCTGATGTTCAGCTGGAATCTGGCTTCCTGTAACTTCAGCCCATTATTCCATGTCCTGCACTCTGGGATGATCAAGAAGTAGGGTTGGCGGAGAATTTCTCCCCGAAACTTCGGGGGGCCGAGCGCCAACGTGTTCGGCCCCCCGAACAAGTTTTGGGGAGAAATTTTCTGCACCCCCCCGCACCCCACACCCCCCCCCCCGGGATGGGACTTACCTTTCCCGAATGTCCGTCCCGGCGGCAGGTCCCGGCGGCGGTTCGTCGGGTCTTCGTCAGGGGCGGGGGCGGCAGCCGATCTTTCGACCGGCTGCCGCCTCCGCCATTCCAATAAAAGTAAAAAAAAAAAAAAACGCCCCTGTGATAGGCTGCGTGACGATTAACGTAGCCTATCACGGCTAGATTTGCAAAGTCAGCCGTGATAGGCTACGTGAATCGTCATGTAGCCTATCAGGGGGCGTTTTTTTTGTTTTTTTTTTACTTTCGCGTTCGTGGCCGGGCGAGGCGAGGTGAGGCGCCTCCTCCCCGGCCTGAATTTCGGCCGGGCGAGGCGGGAAGCCTCCCCCCCGGCCTGAATTTCGGCCGGGCCGAGGCGGGAAGCCTCCCCCCCGGCCTGAACTTCGCGGGGGGACCAGCGAAGCACCTCCCCCCCACCGCGAACGGCCTTCGAGGAAAGGTAAGTGACTTTCGTCCACCCCTACCTTCCCCTAAAAGTAAAGTAAGATTCTAGTCCTTATGGTATTAAATAAGCTAGGAAGATAAGAAGCTGTCTTATTGGTGCATCTAGCTCCAATGCTCTCTGCACTCCTGGGGACTGACTCTCTGGGGCTTCAAAGTTCAAACAGGTGCCTTTTCCAGCTTTACCTGGAGATGTTGGCGACTGAACCCAGGACCTTCTCCCTGTAAAGTGTGTGCTTTACAGCTGAGTTGCAACCTTTCCCCACAGTCACATCCCAATTCAAAAAACCAACAAAGTTTTGGCAGCTAGAGGTCTTGCTAGCCCCTTCAGGAAGGAAGGGTAATCTCTCCTTACGCTCACTGCTGGTCTGAGGAAAAACCATCATTTGTGAAGGATTCTCTAAGAGACTTGCTCCTTGGCTGACTTCCAGGTGTTTATACACACAGCCAAACCTGGCTTGTAGTCAACTTTTTTCCCCTCTACAAGCATGGGTAGGGGTGAGAGAGAGAGAGAGATGGAAAGGGAGAAAGTTTAATTCCCTCAAACTTTCAGTTGCTAAACTGGGGGCATTTCTGGGCACTGGACAGGCCATGATCTAATCTCCAGCTGTTCACTCGAAGGCACTGACTGCTCACAATCTGTGTGAGTGGCACATCAGGGCTTCAGGCGAGATGACATTAAAATTCACATAAGACAGACTCATTTGGCACTCCAAAACTTTTTTTAAAAACAAACAAACAAACAGCCTCCCAAAACCACAACACCACCCAAAAGATGAATGATTATACCATTACACACACACACACACACACACACACACAGACACACACAGCTTTCACTCCATCCTCTTTTGCTCAAAAGGGAGGATCAGTTTCCGTTTTGGGAGCTACACAAGTCATGATGAAAGACTACATAAAATGTGTATGTGGGGGGCGTCCCCAATCTGATGCAGCCTGCGTTCTCCTCCTTGCTCGGGATCACTCCTCTTCTTGTTCAAAGCCAGAAAAGAGAGTAATGGGGTGGAAGGGGAAGAAACCCGACAGGGGTCTTTGCTCCGTAAAAGGGAGAGTGTGGCATCTGGGGAGGAAGAGAAGAGGCCGAGTGGGGTACTGAAAAGAGAGCTGAAGCTTGTCGTTGCTGTTTTTGCCCTGGCTTTCTGAGCTTTGTGAGAGACTCCTGTGAGTGACAGCAATCTTGTAGGTCAAGTATAGGGCACTCGAGATAACGAAATGAAAGCGCTGTAATGTGGCAGGAGAGACAGAAAACAGCCCCTGAGGCTGATCAGTGACAGAGCAAAGACAGAGGAAAAGCATCTGCCACTAGGACTGGGTGGGAGGAAGATCCTCCCAGAAAGGGGGGACCCTCACCATCACGTTAAGATAGCGCTGTGCCAAAAATGCCCCCCACATTTGTTCTGACCATTCTCGTTCAATGTGATAGAAAAGAAATGGCTTTCGAAAAGAAATTTAAAGGATTCGAATTGGGTTTGGGGTTCTCGTGCTTCCCTTGCTCATGAGGCGGCTGAGGAGGATGTGTGAGTGTCCTGTCTGTCATTGCACAGTAATCTCTGTGGCAGCCTATGGCCTCCTCAGCTTCCCACACTTCAGTGAAAGCCATCCCGAGGAAGACGTCCTGAGGCAATTCCTCCCATGGGGCTGTTTCAGTTCAGGAAGCGCAGGTGGCCTGGGAGGCTGCAGAGCAATGGAAAGATGTGTGATGGAGAGAGAAAACCCACACAGCACCCTCGGCCACCCCGCAGGGCGCAGAGAAGCTCAAAAAGACCACCAAAAGAAATTCAAAATTCTGCCTCAAAAAAGTGGAAGCCTCACCACAGCTGATGCTGTTGCCACTTGCCGGAGCGGTGCAAGAAACCGAAAACCCTGAGGAAAAAAGAAAGATCCTGTGCCACAACCCCTGCCAATGGTGAGTCCTACCTGTGCGAAACTGTGGGAGAATTTCTCCCCCTCTAGGAGAAACGCGGCGAAATTGCCCCCCCCCCCCCAATTTCTCTGCCCACAGATAGGCTGGAGAATTTCGAGAGGCCATTTGTACATAGCTCTACTTTAAGATATCTATGGGTATTAATTATGATGATGAAGACATTGCCAACAGTGATGGCAAGAGACGACACTCCAATGTGCGTAACCCTTCAGAGTCCTCCTCTATAGACGTTATTTTGCTTGCAGCCCTTACAAACAAGCCTGAAAGACAGGTAAAGCTTTCCTAGCCAGATAGAGGACTGAGGTTAGGAGAGATGCTACTCACTTCATTTAGAGACATAGGAAGCTGCCTTATACGGAGTCAAGACTCTTGGTCCCTCTAGGCCAGTATTGTTGACACTGACTGGCAGCAGCAGCTCTCCCTGGATGCAGGCAGGAGTTTTTCCTACCCTGCCTGGAGATGCCAGGGCTCAGGTGAGATTTGAACCAGGGACTTCCTCGGTGGTGGCCCAGGCACAGATGCACAGTGCTACTGCAGGTCTCCTAAGCTCTTCCTTAGCTTTCGAAGGACCTGACCCCCGCCCTTGGCCAGCTAAATGAGGTAATAGTAGGGTAGTGTGGTTAGAGTGTCAGAATAAGGCCAGGAAGCTGTGGATTTAGATCCCCGCTCGGCCAGGAAGCTTGCTGGTTGATCTTGGTCAAGATGCTGTCTCTCAGATAAAGCTACATCACAGAGTTTTTGTGAGGATAAAAGTGGGGGGAGAACCACGTGCGCTGCCTTGGAGGGAGGGCAGGATGAAAATGCAGTAAGTAAAATAGAAGTGCTCAAAAGTACATCCCAATCTATATCACAATACCTGATTCCTAGAGCAGCAGGCCAGTCCTTTTACGGCAATCCCCGAAGAAATATATTGTCCATCCCTCAATCTTAATCACTCTCTCTCTCTCTCTCTCTCACACACACACACAATCTTAATCTCTCTCTTCCCCCCTCAATCTTAATCTCTCACTCAATCTTAATCTCTCTCACAATTTTAATCTGTCTCGCCCCCTCTCTCAATCTTAATCTCCCTCTCAGTCTTAATCTCTCTCACACACAAATCTTAATCTCTCTCTTAATCTCCCTACCTCTCTCAATCTTAATCTCTCTCAATCTTAATTTCTCTCTATTTTACTTTCTTTCTCCTCCCTCTCTCAATCTTAATCTCTCACTCAATCTTAATCTCTCTCTCAATTTTAATCTGTCTCGCCCCCTCTCTCAATCTTAATCTCTCTGTCTTAATCTCTCTCTCCCTCCCTCTCTCAGTCTTAATCTCTCTCACACACAAATCTTAATCTCTCTCTTAATCTCTCTACCTCTCTCAATCTTAATCTCTCTCAATCTTAATTTCTCTCTATTTTACTTTCTCTCTCCTCCCTCTCTCAATCTTAATCTCTCACTCAATCTTAATCTCTCTCACAATTTTAATCTGTCTCGCCCCCTCTCTCAATCTCCCTCTCAGTCTTAATCTCTCTCACACACAAATCTTAATCTCTCTCTTAATCTCTCTACCTCTCTCAATCTTAATCTCTCTCAATCTTAATTTCTCTCTATTTTACTTTCTCTCTCCTCCCTCTCTCAATCTTAATCTCTCACTCAATCTTAATCTCTCTCTCAATTTTAATCTGTCTCGCCCCCTCTCTCAATCTTAATCTCTCTCAGTCTTAATCTCTCTCTCCCTCCCTCTCTCAGTCTTAATCTCTCTCACACACAAATCTTAATCTCTCTCTTAATCTCTCTACCTCTCTCAATCTTAATCTCTCTCAATCTTAATTTCTCTCTATTTTACTTTCTCTCTCCTCCCTCTCTCAATCTTAATCTCTCACTCAATCTTAATCTCTCTCTCAATTTTAATCTGTCTCGCCCCCTCTCTCAATCTTAATCTCTCTCAGTCTTAATCTCTCTCTTCCTCCCTCTCTCAGTCTTAATCTCTCTCACACACAAATCTTAATCTCTCTCTTAATCTCTCTACCTCTCTCAATCTTAATCTCTCTCAATCTTAATTTCTCTCTATTTTACTTTCTCTCTCCTCCCTCTCTCAATCTTAACCTCTCACTCAATCTTAATCTCTCTCTCAATTTTAATCTGTCTCGCCCCCTCTCTCAATCTTAATCTCTCTCAGTCTTAATCTCTCTCTCCCTCCCTCTCTCAGTCTTAATCTCTCTCACACACAAATCTTAATCTCTCTCTTAATCTCTCTACCTCTCTCAATCTTAATCTCTCTCTCTTTCTCTTCCAGTCTCAATCACTTTCCCTCCCTCCCTCCCTCCCTCCCTCTCACACACACATACAATCTTAATCTCTCTCTGTATGTGTGTTCTTCCCTGGAGGGGAAGAAACAAAAGTATCACTTTTGGATGTGTCTGAGCTTCCTCATGGGCCTCCTCAAATTAAAAACAAGAGAAAGGTCCCAAGACCTCATGATTTATCAAGCTTGCAGTTCAACAGTCAGGTCAGGGGAGCAGGGGGGGGGGCAGGTTTGTATAGTGCAACATGATCTTGTAGTCAGCTGTTGACATTTGCAATATTGGAAGGAATTTCAAAAATGCTGAAAACTCTGTGTGTGTGTGTGTGTGTGTGTGTGAGAGAGAGAGACAGAGACAGAGACGGAGAGACCCTTCATATACTCTGCCTTGACCAAATAGTTGTTATGTGTCTAGGGTAGGGGTTGGGAGTTCACAACACACATGGATTTTAAAGAAGACCCCCCCACACGAAATAATAATAATTTAAAACGTGCTTAATACAGTTAAAAGTTAATTTTAGAGCCGCATGCTTGATCCACCCTTTTCTAAACTGACGCCTTCCAGGTGCATATGACTACAGGTCCCATAATCCCCTAGTCGCAGACACTGGGGTGATGGGAATTGTAGTCCAGCACACCTGGGAGGTGCCAGGTTGGGAGAAGGCTAGGGAAAGCTTTCAGGATAGTGAACAGTCCATCCTGCACTCACCCACCCCACCCCAGGTGTTCCACAGGTATAAACGTTTAAGGACACAGCATATTCCCATGCGCCAGTCAAATCAGGAATAGTTCCCAAATATTTGTTGTTGTTGTTGTTGTTTGGTGCCTCGCTTTTGAATTTTTTTTTTTTTTTAAGAAGATAGCAGCACTGGCCCATGAGCAGAAAAATCCAAAATCCACAGCGGGACAACACCTTGATTGGGCATCGCGGCGGCGGCGGCGGGGGGGGGGGGGGCGAACCGCTACTTGACCAAAAATGAGCACGATCCAGGAAGCCAGAAACGAAGCACTTTTCGGCCCCGTTGATTCCAACGGGAGAGGTGTGGCGCACGTCCCTGTGCATATCTTTACTCAGAAGTCAAGCCGGGCGGGCTAACTCCCGAGTAAGCACCTTCACTTGGGATTCCAGCCCAAGGGCGCAATCCTACGCGCGATCTTCTCGGAAGTCGCTCTCGCATCACTGCGGGGCAACGGGGCGGCTGCTGGCAAATCTGCCTGCCCGCGGGTGCAGCCTTGCCGCCTGCTCCAGGCCACATTTACTCGGAAGTAAGCCCCCCTGGCTTACGCCCAAGTCACCGCGACGCCCGCCGCCGCCTTTTTGGCCGTCGGCCCTCCTCCGCACGTTCCCCTCGAGGTGAGTGAGCCTTCTTCGAGTCAAGCCGGCTGACTCCCGAGGAAGCGCGCTTAGGGCGGCAGCCAACGCGCGCTCCACTCCTTGAAACCTCCCGCCCGCCCCGGCCAGACTTTGGCTGGATCGGGGCCAACGCTTCCAGCGGGATACGCTCACGCCCTCCCTACCCCCCTCGAGGAGGGGGGGGGCTCCTGTAAGCACGTTTGCTCGGAAGTACGCTCCAGGGAACACGTGCGCGCGTGTGAGCCTTTGCACGCTTCCGCCCATTCACAAAAAGAGGGGCAGGCGGCCGTGTGTATGTTCAGGGGAAACAACACGTGTTCCTTCTCCTTCTCCTCCTCTCTCTCTCCCTCTGACACCACTAATAAAGCTCAACCTCCCCCCCCACACACACACACACGCTTCGTGCCGCGAAGCAGACGCTGCGGAGGTCCAGGTGCGCCCGCACGCGCACCAAACGGGCGCCGCGCCGCAGCCCCGCCGCGCGGATCGCCCGGCCCTGACGCGCGACAAGCCCCGCTCGCCCGCCCGCCCGCCCGGCCCCGCTCACCTGCGACGACGGCCGGCGCCTTCTGGCCGCCCTCGGGACGCAGCCACGCTTGCGCCGTGAACGCCTCTCGGGGCAGCGCCAGCCCCGCTCTGAGCCGCAGCTGCTCGCCCGGGCCGCGGAAATACAGCGCCCTGCTCGGGCCCAGCGGCGGCTCGCCCGGCGCCGCCCGGCGCCGCCGCCGCGGGGCGCGCAGAGCCTCCTGCCCGCCCGCCGCGGCCGGCCGCCCGCCCCGGGCTAACCTGGTGGCGCAGGTGCCCGCGGCGGGGGGCTGCGAGCGCGGCGGCGGCGGCGGCGCCCGGGCGTCCCTCCGCGCCCGGCGGGAGCGCCGGTCCAGCCCGCATTCGGCGCCGCCGGCGCGGGCCGCCGCCGCCGCCGCTCCTGCCGCCGCCGCGGCGCACGCGAGCAAGAACACCGTCCAGCGCGGCATCTCCAGGCGGCCCCCCCGCCCCCCCGGCTCCCCTGTAAGTTCTCCCGGGCTGCCAGCTTTCGGGCTCCTCCTCGCAGCCGCTTTGCCTCCTTTTCTTCTCTTGTTCGCCCTTCTTGGATACTTGCTCTTTTTATAACCCTTCTCAGTTGCTTTCTCTCTCTCTCTCTCTCTCTCTCCCCCCACCCCCCCACACACCGTGTCTGTCTCCCCCCCCCCTTGCTTTGAGGATTTTTGTTGTTGTTTTGTTTTGTTTTGTTGTTTTTACTCTTTTGCAACCGAAATAAAATGAAATTTAAACTCCTCCGGAGTTGCCCTCCTCTCTCTCTCTCTCTCTCTCCCTTTTCCTTCTGTCTTTCTCTTCTATTCCTCTCTCTCTCTCTCTCTCCCCCTTTTCCTTCTGTCTTTCTCTTCTATTCCTCTCTCTCTCTCTCTCTCTCCCCCCCCCTTTTCCTTCTGTCTTTCTCTTCTATTCCTCTCTCTCTCTCTCTCTCTCTCTCTCTCCCCCCTTTCCTTCTGTCTTTCTCTTCTATTCCTCTCTCTCTCTCTCTCTCTGTCTCTCTCTCCGTTTTCTTCCCTCTCTTTCCCCCTTCTTCTTAAAAAAGAAACAGCTAAAAGAGATTCGGGCACACACGAGGTTCCCTCCCCCTTCTCAAAAGATGCTCTAATCCATTTAAAAAATTTTTTGCCTCCTTTATAACATAAGCCACAACCCCTTTCCCCCCGCCCCCCTCCTTTCTTCTCCACTTAAATGAAAGGGGGGAAAAAAAGGGGGGGAGCCCCCTTAAAGATGATGAGTAAACAAGAAACTGCTAATCTAAGAGTGTGGGGTGGGGGGGTTGGGTGCTCCATCTCAATGGAGAGCCCCCCCCCCAACTGCAGAGATCGTGACTAATCAATCACTTTGATGTGGGAGGGGGGGCACAGGGAGTCCTACACAGGTTGGAGCACTTTGGCTGGGTCTTCCACTTCCTCCCCCCCCCCAACACACACACACTGCTGCTCCCCTTCCTTTTTTATAATTATTTTTATTTAAAGGAGGGGTAGGCAACATGAAGGTAACGCTCTGATCACAATTTCCCCCAGATCTCCTTTTAGACCTGTCCAAAACACACATTCCTATCCCCCCCACTCCTCTTTTTGCACAAGAGACAGCGTTTTCCCCTTCTCAGAAACCCTTTTGCTGGTAAACCTCATCCGTATATTATTATTTTTTTTTCCTGCAGCGCATAAAGAGTCTTGAAACTTGATTCTCTGATTTTTTTTTCTTAATTGCTTTCTCTCTCTCTCTCTCTGCATTAAATTTTCTCTTTTCCTCTTATTATTTCCTTGAAAAGTTATGCAATCTTCAGCCAGACTCCCCCTTTTGTGCCCCCCCCCAGTGCAGTTTGATGGTGCAGCTAATCCAAAAGGTTGCATCCAAGGTTCCCATCGGATCATGGCGAAGCTAAAAGCTTGTCCTTCCAGAAGCTGGAACAAGATGAGTCAGGCAAAGGGGTGGGGGTGTCTGCCTTTTAGATTCTGCTTCCCCCCTCAGCCCCCACCCCTCACAAAAAAGAGAGAAAGAAAGAAAAGAAAACCTTTGGATTTAATGTGAGTGTGTGTGTGTGTGTGTATGTGTATATATATATATATATATATATATATTCAAAAGCAGTAAGCTGAACATGGATGTTTTAAGGCTGGTATTAACAAAAAATATCTCCCTCTCTTTCAAATAACATATTGTCCTTAGACCTTAGTCTGTTAGGTTTCTAAGCTAACCCTCTTCCTTCCTTAAACTGAGTTGTAGCCACAGGTAAGGTTCTGAATCCCTGCGCATTTGTGGATCTGTTTCTGAGCTGGGACGCCTTTGGTTTTTGGTTGTTGTTTTGAAATATATATTTCATTCTTGAAAGATCTCAAAAGCTCCCCCTGATGGCAGCAAAGAGGTGGTTTTTACAAAAATCTCTCCCTAAGTTAGGTAGGAAAGAATCGGAGTTTTACCAAGCCTCTTCTTCCAATCCCATTCAGAAAACACACAGATTAGAACCTTGGTGTTCTCCCATTTCTTTAATTCACAGACCCAATAATTACCTCCATCGAGGACAGAGCGGGGTGGGCTTCTTTGCAGCTTCTTTGGGGAAAGATAGACAAGGCAGACGTGGTGAGAGCAATGGGAGATCTCAAGTTGAAGGGGATTTATTTTGCTTTCTTTTTGCTTCTAGGAAATACGTAGCGAGCATCTGAGTGTCACATCCGTGTCTTGGCCTCGATGGTTCTCCCTGGTCTTGGATGCATAACTCGAAGGCCTGGTTTGCACCTATAAAAGCCCTGGACAGCTCTTGCACAATGCCCCTCATTCCCTCATGTTCTTGTTGTTACCCCATCAACATGCATGGCTCTTCACAAAGGACAGATCCCTTCCAGGAACAGTTTCCAGGATGGCTACTCAGTCACTCCTCCACCAACCCATATGCCTAACAATTGGCAAGTCAAGCAGGACTGCTTCCACTGTGTGCCCGCCCCCCCCCCCCCAGTCCCACCCTGAGCTCTGCAGAACAAAATGGAGAAGGACTGAATGGGCATTTATTATTCCCATTACATGTAGCTAGGTTTCATCACTGTTGGGTTGGGGGGAGAAGGGCTTGTGCCAAAGGCATCATAGGGAAGGTGGATTTGAGAGAAGGAGGAAAGGTGGCATCATGCTGGTGTCCTGGGAGGCAGTTCCAGGTAGGGATGTACGGACTGTGTAGAATCTGCTCTGTCTTTCGCGGATTGTCAGGCACCTTTTGTTCCATCTTCTGCCCATAGACGGATGCAAATTTTTTTTCCGTCATGCAGAAAAATCCGCAAATAATTACGTAAGGATTTATGTAAGGATTTACATAATTTACCTCGGTGCAAAACATTTAGCACATTGTCCCACATTCCAGTCAACATTTCCTCAGCAGAAACTTATGTGTTTAACGACGAATATATATGCATATATTTCGGGAGAGTGCGGAAAAATCATCCGAAAGTCCATGGACTCCGCACGGTCTGAGGGGGGCACTCTGCAGCGGATTCCGCAGGTCAGATTCTTAGAAACCCATAGGGATGGCGGAGAATTCCACCACGGATTTACGTTCAAGGGAACGTAAATATTTACGTAAGCTATTACAGAGAAAAAAAAAGGAACGCAAATAGTGCCCACTACGCTATTTGCGTTCCCCTTTTTTTCGCCGTAATAGCCTACGTAAATATTTACATAGGCTAAAACGGCGAAAAATAGGGAACGCAAATGGCGGCCGCCGTAGCCGCCACCGTTTGTGTATGCGGTTTTGTTTTGTTGGGGGTTTTGCCCAGCCATGATAGGCTATGTAAATACTTATGTAACCTATCACGGCTGCCTGGCTGGACGCAAATGGCACCCACTACGGTGGCCGCCATTTGCATCCGCAGCAGCCCGTCCGCAGCTGGAACTCCAGCTGTGGACAGGCCTAGCCGGCTGCGTAGCGGAGCCGGCCGGCCAGGATTCCAGGGGTGGGAGGACCGGATCACCTCTCCCCCCCATCGAGGATTCCGGGGGGAGGGACAGAGTGCCCCCCCCCATGAACACAATCTGTGAAAAGGTAAGTTACTTTTGTACATCCCTAGAAACCCGAGCTCATTTTAGTCCGTCTCGAATTTCTCCAGCATCCCTAGTTCCAGGAGCAGCAAGGGAGGGAACAGGGGACCTTTGAACTGCTGAAGGTGTCACTAGTGTTCCAACCCTCTCAGAGTTCCACCCCTCTCCTCTCATATCCTGCTATCTCTCTGCCTGTGATTGCCACTCTTCCAGCTCCACTGCCTCCACCTGCCCAAAGGTAGGGACGTCAGAGAAATCTGCAACAGAACCAAATGAGTTTGGACTTTCATGAATCCAACCCATGGATTCTGCAGTGGACCAGCTTTGTCCTGTTGCCAGATTCTGTGGATTTGCAGACCAGTTTTCTAACTTACCCGAATTTTGTGCAAATTTTGTCATAGAAGAATATATATGCTTGCCCAAGGACTGAGATCTGTTGGAGGGGCCCTCCTCTGCATCCCACCAGTGCAACATATGCACTATGGTGGGACATGGGAGAGGGCCTTCTCTGCTGTGGCACCCCGGTTGTAGAATGCCCTCCCCTTGAAGGCCCGGTTGGCGCAGATGTTGTTTCATTTCGGCGCCAAGTTAAAACATGGCTTTTCACCAAAGCCTTTGGGGGCTAATTGAATTCCCTAAAGTTGCACATTGTTTTATTGTTTTAGATTTTTAAATTGGTATTAGCTTGTTTAATATGCTTTTAACTGTTTATTGTATTTATTGTTTTATACTGTATACATTGGTTATATCTGTACGCCGCCCTGAGATCTTAATGATGTAGGGTGGGATACAAATGTTTTAAGTAAATGATTAAAAAAAAAGAAAAGTGCATGTCCCGCATAAGCTAAAGCATGAAAACGTGTATTTGGGTGGATGAATACATAAGGTTAATACGAATGAGAGGCTCAAAAGATGCGAGCTACTTACGAACGTTTGAGCCTCTCATTCTTTATGTATGAACCCTTTTTAAATGTATAATTCTATATGATGATGTACATGTGTATGATTTATGTGATTTACAATGGTGGGTATTTGAATGTATAAACCTTATATATTGTCTTTTTAGAATACCCTGAAGAAGGACCTGAGGGTCCAAAATGCATCGAAGTTCTTTTATTGCAGTAAACATCATTTTCCCTACCCCTTTGCACTTGGCTTTTCTGGCCGATCCTGTATTGCCAACCTTGCAATGAGCAAGGGGCTGGACTAGATGATCTCTAAGGTACCTTCCATCTCTAACATTCTATGGCTGTGTAATATAGGGGAGATGAAGGTTGGCAAAGTAACATGTACTTTCGCCCTGATAAATCATGGTCATGTCCTAAGAACAGAGGGTACAACATTCATCTCAATGCAGCTGTAACCCTCTTGTGTTCCGCACCAACAGATGAAATACATTTAACATAGGAACAGCAGAAGACCCCTTCTGGATCAGGCCAAAGGTTATCTAGTCCAGCCTCCTGTTTCCCATGGGGCCAACCAGATACCTCTAGGGAGCAACTAAACAGGATACGCCATGTCAAAGCTTGGGGCGGGGGGAACTGGGAAAATTCAGCAGGGAAGAACAACAACAGGATATTTCTGTGGCAGGATATTTCGGCAGCAGTCCTATGTGTGGTTTTACCTGGGAGTAAGTTCCCCTGAACAGAGTGGGCCTTACTTCTGAGTAAACATGCATAAGATTGTAATGTAAATGTCATGAATTTGAGGAATACTGCAATTTTATCTGCTAAGCTATAAGCATGCATTTAATGCTCTTAAAGCAGTAAAGTAACACTAACTTTAATATGTTGGCTATATTTTAGCTTTTCCCAACATTTATTGGAGGTTTGTGACCTCTCCCCAGAATACACACACATACACACACACACACAGCTTCAAAATTTCTGGAGATTTTACATCTTTAAGACAGACTCTAGCTATAGACCTGGGCTTGAGTCCCGCTATTGAATCTACTCTGTATCTTTGGAAAACTGTAGGCGGCCTTATTATTATTATTAATTACATTTCTATACCAAACCCATAGCTGAAGCTCTCTGCGTGGTTTACAGAAGGTAAAACATTAGAATACAATATACAACGTTTAAAAGACATGTATATAAAAGCACACGGACAATATACACAAACAACATATGACTAAAAGGAACTTTGAAAAGTCAGTCACTGCTAAAGACACATCCAGGACCAATTGAAATTCATCATGTGCTGGCTAATACCTGGGAAAAGAGATAGGGCTTAACCTGGCACTGAAACAATGTTGGTGCCAGGCGGGCCTCATTCGGGAGCTTGTTCCACAGATGGGGGGCAACCACTGAGAAGGCCCTCTCCCTCATTCCCACCTTCTGAGCTTCCTTCGGAGGAGGCACTCGGAGGCGGACCTTAGATGCTGAATGAACCATCTTCAAGGGCAGCCCTGCCCATGCAGAGCGCATTGCAGTAATCTAATTTAGAGGATCCGAGAGCATAGACAACTGAAGCCAGGTTATTCCTGACCAGATAGGGGCTGGGCCACCAACCAACGTTGGTAGAAGGCACTCCATGCCACTAAGGCCACCTGAGCCTCAAGTGAGAAAGAGGGTTCCAGGAGGGCCCCCAAGCTACGGGCCTGCTCCTTCAGGGGAGTGCAACCCCACCCAGAACTGTTTGAACACCATCCAGTCAGCAGATCCACCCACCAACAGCATCTCAGTCTTGTCTGGATCGAGCGTCAGTTTATTAGCCTTCATCCAGTCCATTGTTGCAGCCAAGCACTTGGATCCAGGGCCATCCCTACCATTAGGCAGTGTGAGGCAGCTGCCTCAGGCAGTAGTTTCTGAGGGGCAGGGAGTGACTGCACGGTATGTGTGCCATGCAGCCTTCCCTGCAACACCTAAGGTAGCCTGTTGCCCTCAGGTTACTGTCCCATTACCGGTGTTGAAATAAAAGTCAATTCATGGTCTGGTCAGCTTCTATACACAGAATGGAAGAAAAAGTGCCATTGCATCCTTTGTATCAGGCAGCAAAATGTCTTGGGATGGTCTTGCTTGGGTCCAGGCAGTTTTAATGGTTCTTTGCTTTGCTCCACCCTTCACACTGCAATTGTCCACTGCCCTTTCCTGTCCCAGTATAACTTCCCCTTCCTATTACGACAATACTCTATGTAGCTCTCAGGCTCTGGCTACATTCACACATAATGCTTAACTATAAAAGATTTAGGCAAGAATGAGACTGTTTCCTGAAAGTAAGTGAAGCTATACACACACACACACACACACACACACACAGTCATCCTATGGTCATCCTATGAAGCTGATCGGTAGGAGATTCAGGACAGATCAAAGGAAGTACTTCTTCACACAGCGCTTAGGTCAACTATGGGATTCTTACCATGGGATGTAGTGATGGCCACCAGTTTGGATGGCTTTCAAAGGGGGTTAGACAAATTCCTGGAGGAGAAGGCTATCAATGGCCACTACTCTTGATGGCTATGTGCTACCTCCAGTACCAGAGGCAGTGAGCATATGTACACCAGTTGCTGGGGAATGTGGGTAGGAGGGTGCTGTTGTGCTCATGCCCTGCTTGTAGGTTCCTGGTTGACAGATGGTTGGCCAGTGTGTGAACAGAATGCTGGGCTAGAGGGACCCTTGGTCTGATCCAACAGGGCTCTTAGGTTCTTATATATATTTCTTTTACTTAATGGGATTTCAAGTATACATCTTTAAAGGAAGGAACATTAACCTTCACAAACAACTTGCGCACACGCATGCACACACACACACACACACAATCAATCAAAATAAACCAGGGTAGGCAATCTGGCACACTCCAGATGTTTTGGATTGCAGTGCCCAAAATCCCACCTAAACTGGGGCTTATGGGAGCTGTAGTCTAAAAGAGCACCAGGTTGCCTAACCCTGCAATAACATTCAACAGGAATAAACATGAAAAGGCCATAATTTCAAAATACAATTATGCATATTTAAGAGTAATTTGTTGGGTTGTCTCCAAAAGTAATTTGGCTTGTCTCCAAAAATTGATGGAGAGAAGTCATCTATTCAAAAAATGATTGAATATTTGCATTTTTCTATTTTATACTTCACTTGTTAATTTAGCCCATTGAGCAAAATCCATTAAAAAAATATTCAGTTAGGGATGTTAGGCTGTCTCTAGCACTTTGAGTATAAAATTCTGGCCTCTGTAACTTTTAGGAATGGGTGAATCTCTGAGTTTCACTTCCCCCCACATTTAGTTTAAAGAAGTCTTTTCTGTCTCATTTATGAAGAAATTTGCAAATTTTGGTAATGAGAAGTGCAGTAAGTTCTTATGAAAAAAAATGAAAAGTGGGTAGAATTGAATAATCCAAGATTTTCTGAAACACAGTTCTAACATTTTCCCAACCTTTTTTGCTTTTCCCAACGTTGTTTTCCACCACATGTCAGAGAAATCTCCTGTGCGGGTCCTTTGGACTTCTCTGCACAGAGCATTGTCGATTTTTGTCTCCACCATGCAGAACATTTATATTTTGTTTCTTTCTGGTCCCGGTTTGTTCCTGCTTGCAAATGCTTGCAAAGCAATTGTGCTGTTTTCACACAGAGCATGGCTGTCCAAAGGCAGGAGATTGGGTCATAGCCAACGCTATGCCAGTGGAAAATGTATACAACTTGGTGTTGTTTACTAGTGGCTGCACAATCACTAGCAGAGCAATTAGTGCAAACTATACCACCTAGCCCAATGAAGTCCTAATACATTGTGAAATGACTTGTGCAAGGATTTGTGCAACATCTTGTGCTATGCCTTGCAGAACAACTTGTGCAGCAACTGGCAGGCAAGCTGACATCATCTGCCACCCATCTCACACTTCCCTGTTCCCTTGGTACAATCATCACAGTAGTTTGGGGGGGGGGAGAGACAGCAAATGAATGTTCCCAATGACAATATGTTGGTCCTTGTAATGTAAAGTATTCATGTTTTTTTTGGGGGGGGGTGTACCGTGGTCTTGAACATGCAAAAGGGCTTTTCTACACAAGGCTGTAAATCAGCTGTTAATCCACTGTATCTACTTTCAATTTCCTAGCAGAATCAAGAGTTGAGCACTACATGAAGAGTGTTTCTTTTCCTGCTTTTTCATTACATAACCTCTAGGTGGCACTGTGGTATAGCAGAATAGCACAAATACACAAGTGAAAATGGGTTTCTTTCACTTTCATAACTAGATGCAGTATTTTCTCTAAAAAAAACCTAACCGAAACTGCTCATTAGACACAGATGCGAAACTGGAGATCACAACGTCATCTAAAGAACCTGTAATCAACTGTGAGTAGGGAATGATGAGTGCATGGTAACTGCCTCATATAGAAAAGCCCTAAGAGAGTAAGACCTAGTAGGTTTCATAAAAGATCTACTTCTGGTGGAAAGGAAAACTACTAGAATTGTTAGAACATAGCTGCCTTAATTTTTGGACTTCCATTGGAGGGGTGGCTATTGGGACTGTCATGATGAATGTCTGCTCTTCAAAATTGACCACTACACCACTGGATAGAACACATAGCTTAGATGTCTGTCTGCTCCTGGCATGGGCAAGCATTTATGCCATCTTTTGCATTTCCATCCTGACTGTCTCTCACACAATTCAAATTGGAATGTTCCATCCTGTTTTGATTTTGCAAACCCATTTGAGACTGCCTGATCCACTCCACTGTTGAGTTGCTTTGATTCCACTCCAAAACCTGCATTCTGGATTGGTTCAGCTCTGCAGGTCTGCATGTTCTGGTTACCTTTTCCAAGTTTAAATTATGATTCACAAGCCATCTTTTTTGTAGGCCTGAATTACTGGATATGAAGGCTTTGCTCAGTTTATTTTAGTAAACCAGAGTTAAGATGAACTGCAGTTTGTCGGGGCTGAGACGTAACACTAAACTGCCATCACTTAAAAACACAAGTGAAAGCTTTTGATATCCTCCTCATGGCCACTCTGGACGAGGGGGGAGTGTGAACCCAAGACTCACCTAGGCTTGTCCCTGTAATGATAAACCATACTTCATCATTACAGCAGATTGATACCATTATGTACAAACTGATCCAACTTAGAACTTACAGAGGTGAATTCATTCCACCTCTGAATGGATGAACTTATGTTAAGGTAAACATTATTGGATGGGATCCATCTTCTTTTCAGCTGGCAGGAGCAGCTTGACTCAGAATGCTCCAGTGGTAGAAATGGGGGAAGCCAATTTGCAGCAATTTCCCTTTCATTTGCAGCCCCCGGTGCCACCCCCCCCGATCACATTTGGGAGGAGGATAGGGGACATTTCATTTATTTATTTATTACATATCTATAAACCCAATAACCACAGCTCTCTGGGTAATTCACAGCAATTAAAACTATAAAATACAGATGTGAAGGTTTGAGGCCTACAGAGTCAAGGACCAGAAAAAGGTCAGGCCTAGAGGCCTGGAGTTGTGTGTTGGGAGGGGATGTCCCTGAGTGGAGTAGTTTCATTTCCCCAGTTAAGTTTCAGTTTCATTTCCCCAGTTAAGTTTCATTTCTTTAGGTTTGAAACAGTACTTTTGGTTTTGATGGAGGAGGTATAGAAAGAGAGCAAGAGAGCCAGTAAGGTTAGAGTTGGGGAGGCCAGAGCCTGAAGAGGGAGCAGGAAGAAGCAGCCTAGAGGAATCTAAGGACAGCTAGGGTAAGGAAACTTACATTTTGCCACTTTTATTTTCTCTTATTGCCTTTTGTATCACTGAGCACTATTGTATAAATACTTTTAGTTGTGATTTGCAGCATTTGCTTGCTTTAATTTACCAGTAAACTGTTGTGGTTAAATCCTGGGTCCAGAGTGTCAGTCACCCCACGTCTACAGCCCTAAACCCCACGTTATTGGGAGGAGGAAGTTTAAAAGATGGAAGGTGGAACCCTTAAAGAGGCAAGAGATCCTTAAGGAGTTGGCCAGGGGTCCAGGTCAATGGTAGAACCCTGACATAAACACTAAAAAATATAATATAAAAATGTAAACCTTCAAAACATCAGTATAAAAACACACACACACCAAAATAAAACTTAGCAGCAGTGCAAAGCTCTGAAATATAGTTACAGGTTTTAAACAACAGAAACTGAAAGACTAAAATAAGAAGGTCTTCATGTGGCACCAAAAAAGCCACAATGTGGGTGCTAAGCAAGCCTCCTTGGAGAGCTCATTCCACAACAGAAAAAGCCTTCTTCTTAGTAGCTACACACCTCGCTTTATTTGGTGGGGTGCTCCTGGAGAAGGACTGCTGAACTGCCATAGGAGGAGGGAATCGACAAAGATCATCTGCTCCTCTTTCGTTCCACCATTGGATCCAAACTGGAATCAGAAGCTTCCTGCAGATGGAAGGAGACCTGTCAGAGGGAGACTCTGGATCGGAGGGAGACTCTGGATCTGACCCATTGTTTATAATTATTACAGGGATAATATTATAATTATTATAATTAATATTAAATATTATAATTATTACAGGGTATCTATATTGGTGTGGAAGGACAGTGACACACGGACACTGATAAATGTACATTGTTTCAAGATGTCTTTATTGGCAGAGGAAACCTCTCAGCAGAATATTAAATGGAAATGACTGAAGCTTATTTTGTGCTCATATCCCTCTGGCTCCAAATTATATGCTAAAAGAGGAATTAGATGGACTGACTGAACTAGGAGTTGTCAAGAAAGTTGAAGTACCCTATGGAATGGGTTGAAGGAAAAAGAGAGGTTGCTATGACAGTGTCTGGAGCTTGAAGAGTAGAATAAAAATGTTAAAAGAGAATGCCCCCCCCCCCCAATAACCACTAGAGAGATTTTTGGTCAAAAAGCACACACACAACTTATGTTTTCTTCTTTGGGAAAGAATTATGACTCATTCATTCTGTTAAATAGTTAATAATGTTTTAATGTTGGTTTACTATACCTTGGGTCCTGGAAGTTATTAATGCAAAAATATTATGGCTAAAATCCAATGTAAGTCCTACTTAGAGTAGACCCATTGAAATGACTAACTTGAGTTTCATTCATTTCAATGGGTTTACTCTAGGTAGGACATATTTTACCTTATGTGCCCATTAGCCAATGGCCCTGAAATCCCATAGTGTTCTCACAATGTGTGGATTCATATTGCTGCTCCTTTCCCCTACCTTTTCCAGCAGAGGGTCTACTCGCAAGCAGGGCTTCACACAGCATCTGCAACCTTGGGAATGAGGGAGGGGAGGTTTGCTTTCTGCCCAATGAACCAGCAAATTGGAGCCACCTTCACTTTGGAGAAAGGACGTATTCAATCCTGACCAGCAAATCATCTTGCAAGGAAGAGCTGCAATTGATAATGGCTTGCTTACAAGGAGAAGGGTAAATGAAGAAAGTGGGTCAGATCCAGCCTAAATTAGTTCCTATTGAAAGCAATTTGACTTTATTTATTTATTTATTTATATACTGTCCAATAGCCAAAGCTCTCTGGGCGGTTCACAAATTAAATTTTGATTTCAACGGGACCAAGATTCAACTAATTTAGTCTTGATCCAACCCAGTGTTTGGTGTGTTCCAGAAAACTGATGAGACTTTTAGGAAAGCCTGTGAGTGAAAGACCTTTGTTGCTGTATGTGTTACAGCTAAATAGTTATAAAGATATAGTTTTGGTATGTTGTTGAAGTTGTCCAGAAATATTCTGGCGGCAAAACCAAACCTTGTCTCAGGGAGTCAAACCATTAAAATCATTGTACGGTGCCTGTTCTGGTTCAGCTGCAACTGAAGTATTTCTAGTTTGGTTCTGATTCATACCAATAAAGGTTCAGTAACTGTTTTGGCACTAGAGCTGTGTACAAATGGCCTCTTGAAATTCTCCATCCTATTTTGGGGCAGAGAAATTTCACCACATTTCTCTAGTAGGAGGAGAAATGCTTAGCAGTTTCTCATGGGTAGGGCTCACCATTGACAGAGGTTGTAGCACAGTTGCTGGTTTGACACTAGAGTTGTGTACAAATGGCCTCTTGAAATTCTCCATCCTATTTTGGGGCAGAGAAATTTCACCACATTTCTCTAGTAGGAGGAGAAATGCTTAACAGTTTCTCATGGGTAGGGCTCACCACTGAAAGAGGTTGTAGCACAGCTTCTTTATTTTTTTTCTAAGGGTTGGGGCAGGGCGTTGGCCTGCAAGCACTGCATCAACTGTGTAGGCAGGCTGGTCCCCATTTTGCATCCACCACAATGCAGGTGGGTATGTGGGGTAGTGTTGTGTCTTGCTCCAGGGTAGGGATTTCAGAGAATTCCACCATGGATCACGGCGAAATCCATGGCGGAAAGAAGCCCCCCCACCCTGCGAAAGGCGCGTGAAACGGGACACCTACCTGCTGCCGTTTGCGCTGACTTGCGAATGGTGGCCACGTCCGCGGCCATCATTCGCTTCATCACTATAGCCGTGATAGGCTACGTAAATACTTACATAGCCTACCATGGCTAATGCAGGGATGTCATTTGCATCCCTGCGGAAGCCATGATAGGCTGCATAAGTATTTACATAGCCTATCACGGAAAAAAAAAGGGAACACAAATGGCAGCTACGGCAGCCACCATTTGCATTCCCTTTTTTTTCGCTGTAATAGGCTACGTAAATATTTACATAACCTATCACGGCAAAAAAAAAGGAATGCAAATGGCGGCTGCCATAGCCGCCATTTACGTTCGCTGTTGTTGTTTTGCCATGATATCATGGCAAAATACAGGGATACAAATGGCGGTGGCTACGGCCGCCGCCATTTGCGTCCCTGCAGGCTGCCTAGCAGCCGGATGTCCGGCTGCGGGCAGCCCCGGCCGGTGGCTCTGCGGAATCTCCTCGAAGTGGAGCTGGCTGGAGAGAATTTCTGGGGGAGGGACGGAGCGCCTCCCCCCCACCGCAAATGTCACCCTTTGAAAAGGTAAGTGACTTTCGTACATCCCTACTCCAGGGAAGAATTGGAGCTAATGCTCCGTCAAAATCTGTCTTCCAATTTCCTGAACGTTTTCTGCCATGAAAGAAGCTTCCATTGCTCTGCCTCATTTTCAGGGTGTTTCATAATGTATTTTTGAGTGGTTTTGAGCTTACCTAATCACTGTGAGGCAGCTGAGGGTGGTGTTTGTGTGTTAGGGATGTAAGAGAATTTCTCCACGAATCTCGGGGAGGCCGAATGCCAGCGCATTCGGCCCCCTGAAATTGGTGGAGAAACGGTCTGCCCCCCCACCCCCCCTGGGACGGGACTTACCTTGTGCGAATGTCCCTGGCGGCGGCGGCTCCAGCGGCGGTTCAGCAGCGGCGGCTGTGGCGGCCGGTCTTCCGACCGGCTCCCGCCGCCATTTCCAAGTTAAAAAAAAAACAAAACATGATAGGCTACGTAAAGATTTACATAGCCTATCACGGCTAGATTTTTAAAAAACACCATGATAGGCTACGTAAATCTTTACGTAGCCTATCACGGCTGACTTTGGGGAAAAAAACACGCATACACAAATGGCGGCGCCCATGGGCGCCGCCATTTGTATTCCTTATTTTGGCACATGTAGTCTATGTAAACATTTATGTAGACTACGGCGAAAATAAGGGGAACACTATTTACATTCCCCTTATTTTCGCCGTAGTCTACGTAAATGTTTACATAGACTAAAAGGTAAAGGTAAAGGTGTCCCCAACCAGTCATGTCTGACTCTAGGGTGCGGTGCTCATCCCCGTTTCTAAGCTGAAGAGCCAGCACTGTCTGAAGACGCTTCCGTGGTCATGTGGCCGGCATGACTGAACATCGAGGTGCACGGAACGCTGTTACCTTTCCCGCCAAGGCAGTACCTATTTATCTACTTGCAATTTCTTGCTTTCGAACTGCTAGGTTGGCAGGAGCTGGGACTGAAGACGGGAGCTCACTCCGTCACACAGCACTCGGGTCTCGAACTGCTGACCTGCCGACCTTCCAGTCTGCAGTTCAGCGTCTTAACCACTAAGCCACCGCGGCCCCCTTACGTAGACTACCCATGCCAAAATAAGGAACGCAAATGGCGGCGCTCATGGGCGCCACCATTTGTGTACGCACGTGTTTTCTTTTTTTCACTCAGCCGTGATAGGCTACATAAACATTTACGTAGCCTATCACAGCTGACTGCAGGGACGCAAACACCGGCGGCTATGGCCGCTGCCATTTGCGTCCCGGCAGGACAGGAGAATTTGCGGCCAGAGGGACGGGGCGCCTCCTCCCCAGCCAGAATTTTTTGGGGGAAGGATGGGGTGCCTCCCCCCCCAGCCAGAATTTCAGGGGGGAGGGACGGGGCACCTCCCCCCGGCCAGAATTTCGGGGGGAGGGACGGAGCGCCTCCCCCTCCACCGCGAATCAATCTTCGGGATCAGGTAAGGGACTTCCGTACATCCCTAGTGTGTGTGTGTGTGTTCTTTCTATTATACATCTCCCAACTGTTCTGCAGCCTCCCAGGCTGCCTGCACTTCCTAATCTGAAAAAAAACCCTATGGGAGGAATTGCCTCACAACCAGGGCTTTACTTGACATGTGGGAAGCCATCGAGGCTACAGGCCACCACAGAGATGGTGTGCAACGAAAGAGAGGACACTCATGCAGCCTCCTCAGCCACCTCATAACTGAAGTAAGCCAAAGAAGCCCAAACCCAACCCATGAGAATTTCTCCAAAATTTCTTCTCCTTTGAATGTCTTTTTGAAAGCAGTTTCTTTTCTAGCAAATTGAATGAGAATGCTAAAAAAAATAAAAATAAAATGTGGGATAATTTTTTTGGGGGAGGGCACAGAACTCGGGCACACATTATCAACCAGTTCAGTTCTAGTTCACAATGAAAAGGTGTAAAAATAGAACACATTTTAATCATGATAATTTTGCACAGTGAAATGGAGTAAGGTAACAGGTCTACAACTGCTGCAACTGTCAGCAAGAAATACTACAAAGCATGAAACACACACACACTCTAAGCCCTTAAATAAATTCTGGTTTTATTTGTATGGTTTAATTTTAATTGTGCAATCAGAGCTGTGTAATAGGTGATGAAGCAACTAAATCAATTTTAAAGAGGAACCTTAAGGAAAGGCTTAGTAAATAATCACAGTTGCCAAGTGCAACATAATCAGGCAGTGAGAGGTTGACCAGGGTGAGGTGGGGTTTTACCTGAACCCATCTATTCAGTGAACATGTGGTGGGGTTTGGGAGGCTGCTAGCCCTAAGTGGGCAGGGTGCCTCCTTGAGGATAAGAACTCTCCATATGTTTTCCTGTGGCAAACTCCTTCTCCTGAACATCCACTGTTCTTTGTCAGGCGAGGGGGAAGATGGCATGCGTTTCTGGCAGTGAGTGTTGGGATGATGATGGCGGGGGAATCACACCCTGTAAACTAAGGTGTAAACTAAAGTATTTGGAGTTTGGTGCAAGAGCAAGGGTCACTTCTGAATGCCGAACTAATGAACAGCTCTAGATGCATCAGAAAGGGGTAAATAGGGGTTAAAAGAGAGGGGAATATTGCCTAGCAGCCAGGTGGAGCCAAAGGAGAACCCTTTTTAGCCTGGTTTTCTTGTGGATAAAAAGACAGGGATGTTCAGTATGTTTTGCAGTAGTTATGGTTTCATATATTACGATAGAAACCTGGCCTGATTTGCTCTGCTGTTTTATATTTCTGGCTTCTTATCAAGGAGAGTCTCTGTTTATTATTCAGTAAAGTTTGCGAAGCCTTTCACTTTCTGAATTCAGTCTGCTTTATTTAGCTGCTCCTGCCAACGGGGGTGGGCGGGTGGGGAGCTTCTCCATGTGTCCCCCTCCACGCATTCTTTCAATGCATGGAAGTGGGGTGCAGATCATGGGTACCCCGGCTCTTATATAGGTGCATAGTTGAACCCGTTCTAGGTTGGGAATCATTCCAGATTCTCTCTTTATAAGTTTGCCTTGTTTCTACTCACCTTTGGGATCATAGAGCAGAACGTGTAGCAAAAATAATTAATTAAATACCCAGGGATCATATCACTGCTGATTGCAGTGTTGCCAAATGGGCTGATTCTGGAGTAAGTAAGTCTGTGGATTACAGCCATGAAGAATTCAAACTTATGCCCTGTTTTACGAACCTGCATAATAGATGCATAAACCTTCTATTGTTAAGGGTCCCTTATTTCTTATTACAACACTGTTCAAAACACTGTAGAAGTCTGCTAACGTAAGCAGAAATTTAAACTGTGGCTGGCTGCTATTATGTTTCTGCCTGTTTGTTTTCTGGGTTTTTTTTTTTTGCTTCGCTTTGCTAGGCGAGAGTCACTGATGAAGTTTGTCCCACAAATGAATACATTTTCTTGTGCATTACTAAATGGCTGCGCGTGAGTCTTTAAAACTGAGAACTTTCTCTGACATTGAGCAATGCACGGCACTAAACTAACTGAAAACAAAACAAAAACAAGCATACAGGATGTGCAAAGTGGGTTTACAGGAAACAGTTTGGGGGACCCTCTGGCCCAGCACCCTCACCGGGACTCCCTAACTTGGGAAAGGTGAGACATGCAAACTGAGAATTCTCTTAGGGTGCAATCCAGGGGAGGCTGGTAGCTCCGATTTTGGTGGGGCTGTGAATCCCTTCTGGTTTCAGTCAGAACCAGCCAGCCAGAACTCTGAAGAAACCATCCAAGATGCTGAACCTATTTTGAGGATTAGGTTAAGCACCATGGATAGCTCTGCTTAGTTGGAGCTATCTAACTAATCAGATAGAGTTCTGGCTGGTTCTAACAAAAACCCAGAATGTATTATAGCCCCACCAAAATCGAAGCCACCAGCCTCCACTGGTGCAATACTATGCCTGTTCAGATAGGGAAAAAAGCCCCACAAGTCCCATCATTCCCCAGCCAGCCATGCTCCCTAAAGTTACATTTAGGGTAGGGATGGCGGAGAATTTCTCCCCGAATCTCCGGGAGGCCAAGCGCCGAGGCATTTGGCCCCCCGAAAGTGTTGGGGAAATTCTCCGCCGCCCCCCGCCCCCCCCCGGGTTGGGACTTACCGTGGCCGAATGTCCCTCTCGGCGGCAGATCCCGGCGGCGGTTCGGCGGGGGCGGGGGCATTAATCGTCACGTAGCCTATCACGGCTGACTTTGGGGGGGGGAAAGCGCGTACGCAAATGGCGGCAGCCCATGGGCGCCACCATTTGCGTTCCTTATTTTGGCACGTCTAGTCTACGTAAAGATTTACGTAGACTACGGCGAAAATAAGGGCAACGCAAATAGCGTAGACGCTACGCTATTTCCGTTCCCCTTAATTTCGCCGTCTTAGTCTACATAAATGTTTATGTAGACTAAGACGTGCCAAAATAAGGAACACCGCCATTTGTGTACGTGCGTTTTTGTTTTTTTTTTAACTCAGCCGTGATAGGCTACGTAAACATTTACGTAGCCTATCACGGTATTTTTTAAAAATCTAGCCGTGATAGGCTATGTAAATCTTTACGTAGCCTATCACGTTTTTTTTAAAAAAACTTGGAAATGGTGGTGGTGGCAGCCGGTTGGAAGACCGGCCGCCGCAGCCACTGCTGCTGCCGCCCCGCCGCTGCACTGCTGCCGGAGCCGCCGCCACCACCACCAAGGAGATTCACCCAAGGTAAGTCCCGTCCCGGGGGGGGGCGGGGAGGTAGCAGACCGTCTCGCCACCGATTTCGGGGGGCTGAATGCACTGGCATTCGGCCTCCCTGAGATTCATGGCGAAATTCTCTGACATCCCTAGCACAAATGCACATTTTCAGACATGAATGCAGCCTTGGGAAATTGCAAAAATTCCCTGAGATTTGTGATCCTGCTTGCGTTCATGTTTGGGGTTGCGAACGGGACATATTCACATGAGTTGTGAACATGAACAAAATTCTCGTACATCCCTAGTTAAATTGGACAAGATGGTTGCTGCATTAATGGATGGGGCTGGGCTAGTCCCCCTATTTTGTCCAGGCTTTTTAATTCAGCCCCAGGACTGCGGTAAGTTTGTCCATCCCTAGTCTTAACCTGGTGCCAAAAAAATGACAGCATTGGCACCAGGTGGGCCTCAGTGGGGGGCTCATTCCAAGTCGAGGAGCCACCACTGAGAAGGCCCTCTCCATTGTTGCCACCTTCTGAGCCTCTTGGAAGAGGCACTCAGAGGAAGGCCCCAGACATTTATCATAGTGTCCAGGTAGCTTCATGTTGGGAGAGTTGTTCCATCAGGAATTGTTTCCTCACTACCATTAGCAACAAGGAAACAGTAAGGTGCACAAGGATCACTGGGCAGAGGGTGTGGTTAAAGGCTTTCCTCCTTCCCAAGCATTGCTGTTTCCAGTACTATGTTTGAAGTAGTGCTGTGCCAAAAATTTCTCTCATTTTTTCGACCATTCTCATTCAATTTGTTAGAAGATAAATTGCATTTGAAAATAAATTTAATGGTGAAGAACGTTTGGAGAAATTCTCATGGGCTGGGTTTGGGTTTCTGGGGTTTACCTTAGGAGGGAACAGAAGAGTGAGTACAAGTGTCCTGTTTTTCATTGTACAACCATCTCTCTGGCCACCTGTAGCCTCCTCAGCTTCCCACACTTCAATTAAAGCCCAGTTTAAGGCACCATGAGGTAATTTCTCCCATGGGACTTTTTAAAGATCTGGATGTGCAGGCAGCCTAGGAGGCTCGCTGTGCTTAGTAAGCTCAGAAACACCACAAAAATACATTATGAAACATCCTGAATGAGGCAGAACAATGGAAGCCTCTTTCATGGGGGGAGAAAACTTTCAGGAAATGGGAGGGCAGATTTTGGCAGAGCACGAACTCCACTGCATTCCTGGAGCCAGACACAGCACTGCCCCCACCTGCGATGCGGTGGATGCCAACTGGGGGCCAGCCTGCCAAGACAGTTGATGCTGTTGCAGGATGAAGACCTCCAAAAACCTTTAGGGGAAAAAAGAAAGAAGCTGTGCTCAAGCCCTGCCAATGGAGAGCTCCACCTTGGAGAAACTGTGAAGAATTTCTCCTCCCCTTGGAGAAATTCAGTGAACATGTGAAATGATCTCCTAAATTTCTCCGCCCACAAGTAAGGGGGGGAATTTCGAGAGGCCACTTGCACACGGCTCTAATCTGAAGATGGTTGGGAAGAAGGAGAGACTTCAACCTCTCTCTCTCTCTCTCTCTCCTCTCCCAGCAATACTGATACAGATCACTGTTTCCCCATTGCTATTCCCTGACACCAGCCAGGCAGTAGGGAAAAGTGGGCACACTGCAGCTCACAGCCCACATGCATCCCATACATGTCTAAGAGCATAAGAAGAGCCCCAATGGAACAGATCCTGTTTCTAACAGCGTCCAACCAGATGCCTACAGGAAGCCCACAAGCAGGGCAAGAAGGCAAATATACTACTGCCACCGTTGCTATCTAGTTGTCTCTGTCAAGGACTTTACTTCCTCCATGACTGTATCCAATCCCCTTCTCAAGCCAGTGACTGTCTTGTGATAGCAGATTCCCCAGGTTCACTCTACGTTGTGTACGTCCAGGATGTGTCCCTCTCCTCTTCCCTTATTCAGCATGCCCTCTTCTAAAAACCTGAGAAGGGGAAAGTTAAGTCACAAAATCACCCACCTGTTATATTAATCTGTTTTAGGGTGCAATCCTTTGGCCTCTAGATAGCGGCTGGACAGACATAGGATTGTCCGTTTTCCAGGAACTGAGCTTGGAGACAGCGCTCTGAGGTTGGTTCCCAGAAAACTGCCTCCCCCCCACCCTGCCTCGTAGGCGGCACAGTTCATCCCAGCTCCGTGCTCGGAAGAGTAGCATGGAGTGGGGGAAAAGGGGGCATTCCTGGGAAGGGGAGGGGATGGCAGAAGCGGCATGACAATGCTTCCTATGTGCCATCTGGCCTCCCCTCCCCCTGGTCCGAGTCCCTCCAGCAAGACAGCTGAAATCGGTCATCTAGCTGCTGTCACATTTCCCTTGGTCCCCCTCTTTCCCGATGCACTCTCACACACAAATAGAGAGGCTTCAGTCTCAGGCCTTTAATTCGTTATCAGCAGGTTCATTACAGATGCAAATCCTCGAAGACTCTCAGGCTACAAAGGAATGCCTCCAGGGGATTCAAATGGGAACACCGGCGCTGCCTGCAGTTTGAAGTGAGGCTTGCTGGCTAGATAGACTAACTTAGGGAGGGATGTCCCGCCCTTCCAGTCATGCTTCCCTACGTCGCCTCTCACACATCACTAACCAAGTCGACCGTCTGAGCTCCGTCCCTGAGGTTTCCCTCTTAGCTCTGCATCGCAGTCTAGCATCTCTTAGGTCACAGCCCCTACTCTCCTCCTCCTCCTGGCTTCTCACAGAGGGGGACAAGGGGGGGCTTCAAGCCTGGCCATCTGGGGGTTATTAACCTGAGAAGCACACCTATCTATATTTGAACTGGCTTGGGAAAATGCATCCCCCGGTTCTGGCTGTTCCTCTTCTGAATCTGAGCTGCTAACTGTCTCCCTGCTCTCAGAATCAGTCCTGACAGCTGCAAATACAGGGTAGACGGAGCGTGGAGGAGAAGATCCCCTACACACTCCACCTGCCCTGCATCGGATAGTTGGTCACCACTGAGTTCGGAGGCGGCCAGCTATCCCCATAGCATTGTACCCTTATCATATTAATATTGATGTATTTGGTTGTGCAGGGAATGAACGTAAAGGCAGGAGAAGGTTAACTCTGGGCAGGATGGGGGTTTTGTGTGATTGGCTGTTTTAGTTCTACCTGGGTGGAGGAGGTGAGTGAGTGAGGACAGGAGGATTTTCGTGGAGATTTTTAGTCCATTGGTTTTGGAGAGGAATGGCGGGTCGGGAGTTAGGTTTAGGTAGGGAGATTTAGAGGGGTAGTGAGGTAGGCTTAGGCTAATTAATAACATCTTGTAATTGATAAATTATAACAACTTGTAACTGATACAAGATCATCCTGTAATTGAGAGCCAGTGTGGTGTAGTGGCGAGAGTGTTGGACTGGGAGCTGGGAGATCCGGGTTCTAGTCCCCACTCGGCCATGGAAGCTCACTGGGTGACTTTGGGCCAGCCACAGACTCTCAGCCCAACCCACCTAAAATGGAGATAAAATGGAGGGGAGGAGGATCATGTACTCTGCCTTGGGTTCCTTGCAAGAGGAAAAAAGGCAGGATATAAATGCAATAAATAAATAAGTAAATAAACGATCATTTTATTTGTTGGAGTTAAATCCATGTGCCAGCTTGGTCTTCGTTTACAGTACCTCGGACATGAGCACATATTAACCAGCACCCAGTTCCCAAATTTGAAGTAACAGTAGCAGTGATAAATTCATCACACTTAGCGTTAATTGTGGCTGGGCGAAAGGTGAGCTAAGTCAGTGGGTACAGATGATTTGGCGATGACGTCCCACTCCTTAGGCTTATTCTCCTAGGCATGAAGGGATAAAACAGGGAAGCTTGGGGAAAGGAGAGGCGGACATCAAAGGGAACCATGCACCGCCAAGACCTTATCTTCACGAATTGTCTAACCCCCTTTTAAAGATAATGACAGCTTGATACAACTGTTGTCAAAAGCTGCGATGATATAGCACAGCCTTTCCCAATCCAGCACCCTACAGATATGTTGGACCACAAATCCCATTACCCAACCAGTGGCCATGATGGCTGGGTTGATGGGAACTGTAGTCCAACTAGGGGTAGGGATGTATGGACTGTGTAAAATCTGCTCCATCTGGGTTTCACGGATTGTCAGGTGTCTCCCATTGTTTTGTCGTTCGCGCCCACAGACGGATGCGATTTTTTTTTCATCATGCAGAAAAATACACAAATAATTATGTAAATATTTACCTAAGTATTTACATAATTTACCACAGTACATAACATTTAGTGTATTGTCCCCCATTCCATTCAGCATTTCCTCATCAGAAACTCATGTATTTTTCTACAGATTTGTATGCGTAAATTTCGGTAAAGTAAAAAAAATAATAATCCCAAAGTCCATGGACTATTTGTGGCCTGAGGGGGGTGCGCTGCAGAAATTTCCACAGGTTGGATGCTTAGAAATCCAAGCTCATTTTAATCTGTCCTGAATTTCTCCAGCATCTCTAGGTAGGGGACTAGGCAGCTAAGCCATTTGTGGCCTCCATTAACCGTTTGCAAGGTGTAAACCTTGTTTATGTATTTATTTTAATAAGTACCTTGAGCTCCTTGGAGGAAGCATCAGCTCTACATGCAATTAATGAATTACATTCTTTTTCTGAGAAATGTTGGCCCTCAATAATGAGGCTGTGCATTGCCTCAGAAATTTGTTTTCCACTGGTTTACAATTAACATTTCCTCTAAGATTTCAGCAGCCAAGGCTCTTCTCTGCTTATATCTATTTTCTAGCTGTGATGATTTCTGATGTTTCAGTGGAAAAATAAATAAATACCACAGTGGCGGGGAGAGGGGGGGAGTCCCTGCCATATTGGCCTCTCTGGGAGAACAAAGACATACCCAATTAAAACCTCACCATCACACAATGCTTCTTATAAACGCACCCAGCTTGGTTTGAAGAGAATTCACCAGTGTGATTGTCCTTGCAACTCTGATGCCTTAAATCATCCCTCTCATTCTCCCCCCCCCCCAATCCCTCAAATTAAGAGTATTGCTGATAGACAGGGCAAATCAACAGTTGTCGCTGCTGTTTGCGCCAGACCGAGCTTAAAAGAAAAGCAGCAAATACATTTCGCAATGCTTTAAGGATAGCTTCTCTACTTTCTAATCGAACAAAAAATATCCAATTGGCTATTATGACAAAGAATGCATCATGCATGACTTTAAAAGGGAGCTTAAACGCCACAGACTAAATACATTGACTTCATGTCTGGCCTTCTAGGATAGACAAAAGAAGTTTCAAACTATAAAATCTGCAGAAAAGAATCCTGGCAAGAAGACCAGTGAGGATCTGTTTATCTGATCATAGGAGTAACAAAAATGGCTTAGAAAATATTGGGTCAGTTCCAGATTTAATCATACTTAGAGTTGACCCATTGAAAAATCGATGGAATTTCAACTAGGATTGACTCAAAGTATGATTAAGACTGGAACCAACCCACTGAGGGAGCATTTGGGACCTGAAGGCCATCTTATCCCCCCTCCTGGCCAAAGCAGGGTCATCTAGCTTTGAACCCATTGTCTTGAGGTTCAATCTTCCATATGAGGAAAAGCTTACGTGTTGGCTATTTTTTTAAATTTGGCGGGGGGAAGGATGACTTAGGGGGGACATGAAAGAGTTTTATAAGTAAAGGCATGCTGTGGAGCGAGTGGATTTTTCCCCCCTAGCTACCTCATAAACATTTAATTTGACATATTTATAAATTGTCCCTCTGCCCTATAATTGTCCCTATAGCAATAAAAATAAAATAAAATAAATACATCATAACAATAAAATAAAAACAGGAGCCAATAAAATCGGAGCGCGACATTAAAAAAAAACCATCAAAAGCTCGGCCAAACAATATCATCTTCACTGCCTGTTTGAACTCATAGGAGTCTTGAACCTTTCAAAGCTAGTGGGCACATTTGGAATTTTGAGGAAGCTTCATGGGTGCCTTTACAAAATGGCAGTCATGGGGGTGCCCATTCACAAAATGTCAGCTATGATGGGTGTGGCCAGTCACAAAACAACCATTTCACAGAAAGTCTAACTGGTGAGGTTAAAACTTACCCAAGAACATGAATACGTGACAGAACTGGGATTTGAGCCCCAAAACACAAACCCACCCCTTTAAACCCACAGTTCTCTCTCTCATTCAGTATCACCCCCACCAATCACACTCTCTCCCCTTCTTTCTTACCCTACTCTCCCAGCACACAAGATCCAATCACCCCACTCCCCCAATTTCAGTCTCTCTCCATTTCTCATTTCAAAGGAATACAATGTAGGTGCCAGGCGAACCTCACTAGGGAGCTCATTCCAGAGCCGAGGTGCCACAGCAGAAAAAGCCCTCCTCCTAGTAGCCACCCGCCTCACTTCCTTTGGCAGGGGCTCACGGAGAAGGGCCGCTGAGGATGATCGTAAGGTCTGGGCAGGCACATATAGGAGGAGGCGATCCTTCAGATAACCTGGCCCCAAGCCGTTAAGGGCTGTAAATGTTAATACCAGCACTTTGAATCGGGCCCGGAAATGGACTGGCAGCCAGTGCAGCTGGAAAAGTACTGGCGTAATATGAGCTCGCAGGCCAGTCCCTGTTAACAATCTTGCTACCCTACTTTGGACCAGCTGATGTTTCCGGTAGGGATGTCAGAGAATTCCACCATGGATCTTGGTGAGGCCGAATGCCAGTGCAGTCGGCCCCTCGAAATCCGTGGCGGAACAAAGCCCCCCTGCCCCCCACCCCGCAAAAGGCGCGTGAAATGAGAGACCTACCTGCTGCCGTTCGTGCTGACTTGCGAATGGTGGCTGCATCTGTGGCCGCCATTCGCTTCATCACTATAGCTGTGATAGGCTACGTAAATACTTACATATTTACTGTATTTACGTATTTACTAATGCAGGGACACCATTTGCGTCCCTGCGGAAGCTGTGGTAGGCTGCGTAAGTATTTACGTAGCCTATCATGACAAAAAAAAGGGAACGCAAATGGCAGCACCTATGACGGCCGCCATTTGTGTTCCCTTTTGGGGGGGGCATGATAGCCTACGTAGGGATGTACGAAAGGCACTTACCTGGTCCCACAGCTTGCTTCGCGGTGGGGGGGGGCGCTTTGGTTCTCCCCCCGAAGTTCAGGCTGGGGGGGGAGGCGCCCCACCTCGCCCGGCTGAAATTCAGGCCAGGGAGAAGCGCCCCGTCTCCCCGGCCGCGAAATAAAAAAGTGGGGAAAAAAAACAAAACACCCGTGATAGGTTACATAATGATCAACGTAGCCTATCATGGCTAGATTTCCAAAGTCAGCCATGATAGGCTATGTAAATCGTTACGTAGCCTATCACGGGTGACTTTGAAAAAAAAAAAGCGCGTACGCAAATGGTGGTGCCCATGGGCGCCGCCATTTGCATTCCTTATTTGGTCCCGGTAGTCTATGTAAAGATTTACATAGACTACGGCGAAAATAAGGGCAACGCTATTTGCATTGCCCTTATTTTCGCCGTAGTCTAAGTAAATCTTTATGTAAACTACCGGGACCAAATAAGGAACACAAATGGCGGTGCCCAGGGGTGCCGCCATTTGCGTACGCGGTTTTGTTTTTTTTTCAAAGTCACCTGTGATAGGCTACGTAACGATTTACGTAGCCTATCATGGCTGACTTTGGAAATCTAGCCATGATAGGCTACGTTGATCATTACGTAGCCTATCACGGGTGTTTGTTTTTTTACTTTATTTTGTAATGGCGGCAGCGGCAGCTGGTCGGAAGACCGGCCGCCGCCCCCGCCCCCACTGAAACGCCACCGAACTCCCGCCGGGGCCCGCCTCCGAGAGGGACATTCGAGGGAGGTAAGTCCCATCCCGGGGGGGGGGGCGGGGGGCAGTGAATTTCACCAACAATTTCGGGGGGCCGAATGCGTTGGCATTCAGCCTCCCTGAGATTCGTGGAGAAATTCTCTGCCATCCCTAACTACGTAAATATTTACGTAAGCTATTACGGCAAAAGAGAGGGGCGCAAATGGCATAGTGGCCACCTTTTCCATTCCTTTTGTGGGGGGCGTAATAGGCTACGTAAATATTTATGTAACCTATCACGGCAAAAAAAAAAGGGAACGCAAATGGTGGCCGCCGTAGCTGCCACCATTTGCGTTCGCTGTTTTTGTTTGTTTGTTTGTTTTGCCGTGATAGGCTATGTAAATATTTACGTAGCCTATCACAGCAAAATACAGGGACGCAAATGATGGTGGCTATGGCAGCTGCCATTTGCGTCCATGCAGGCTGCCCAGTGGCCGGATGTCCAGCTGCAGGCGGCCCCGGGTGGCAGCTCTGCGGAATCTCCTTGGAGCAGATCCGGCCGGAGAGAACTTCGGGTTCGAGTGCCTCCCCCCCACACCGTGAATGTCACCCTTTGAAAAGATAAGTGACTTTTGTACATCCCTAGTTTCCAGACTGTTTTCAAAGGCAGCCCCATGTATAACGCATTGCAGTAATCCAGACGAGAAGTTATCAGAGCATGGATAACTGTAGCTAGGCTATCTCTGTCTAGATAAGGGCATAGTTTGTATACCAGCCTAAGCATTTTTACAAGCAATTCTCCCAATCTAATGCATTTTTATGTTATTTTTTTTACTAATATATGCATTTGTGTTTGCACTTTCCCCTAATATACACATTTTGTATGCATTTTCTTTTGATCGGAGAACTCCATTGCAAAATTTGGCAAAGTGCAATAACTCTTGGTTTGAAAGTGTGAAATTAGGTAATGTGCATTGAACTGTGAACTGAACAAATTTCTCTCCCATCTCTGTTCCCAGCACACATGATCCATGAATAAAGAGGGGGCTAGTTTGAGTTCCCTAAGGCCTTCTTTGCACAATGCAAAACATCCTTATGGAATTCATTGGCACAAGATGTGGCAATAATCAGTAGCACAGACTGCTTTAAAATAAGATGATTTCAAAATCCATGAAAGATGATTAGGACATTTTCTCCCCAGCTCTCATAATACTAGAACCTGGGGTCTTCCCATGAAGTGGATTGATGGAGGAGATTCAGGGCAAATAAAAGGAAGGAGTTCTCACAGCATATAGTCAGCTATGGAATTCACTACAAGACATAGTGATGGCCACCAACATGGATGGCTTTAAAAGGAGGTCAGACAAACCCCTGGAGGAGAAGGCTATCAATGGCGACTAGTCCTGATGGCTCTCTGCTATCTCCAGTATCAGAGGCAGCATGCAGTTGCAGGGGAACATGGGCGGGAGGGTGCTGTTGCATTCATTTCCTGCTTGTGCATTTCCCATGGGCAGCTGGTTGGCCACTGTGTGAACAGAATGCTGGACTAGATGGACCCTTGGTCTGATCCAGCATGGCTCTTCTTATGTTCTTATGTCTTTCAGTGGCTATTGGTCTTTATAGCCAAATGGAACCTCCAGATTCAAGGCAAGCATATCTCTGAACACTAGTTGCTACTGACAGGTGGGGGTGGCGATATTGCCTTCATTCACTGCATATAGTTCTTCTTCAAAGCATCTGGCTGACCAGTTTTAACTAATTCAATCAATGGGACTTAAGTTAGCCATAACCAACTTAAGTCCCATTGGTTTCAGTGGGTCTACTCTAAGTCTGGCTAAGTCTGACTCCAAGCCAGTAGCTAAGAGGTGCAGGACTTCCCCTCCCGAGGCATTTGGCCTTCACGTAGTTCAAATGATGCAATTCACCAAACTTCTCAAGAGAAATTCTACAGGATACAACTCTTTGGCAGCCAATGACCTTTCTCAAGTTCTGGCACTCTGTTCTCCAGTACAGTAGATTTCAAGCTGTGTCTCTGAGAACGCTGGGGTCCCTTGGAAGCTTTTTGGGGCTTCTTTGTTGAGAACAGGGGAGGGGCCATGGTTTCGTGGCAGAGCGCATACATGGCATGCAGAAAATCCCAGGTTCACTCCCCATTTCGCCATGATTTAAAAGGATTGAGGACATACCCAGAGGAGGCTGGTGGCTCTGATTTTGGTGGGGCTGTGAATCCATTCTTGGTTTTAGTCAGAAACAGACAGAACCTATCCCCAAAATTGGTTCAGCCCCTTGGATAGCTCCTTTAGAGTTCTGGCTGGTTCTGACTAAAACCCGGAATGGATTAACAGCCCCACCAGAATCAGAGCCACCAGCCTCCGCTGGGTTTTCCCTGATCCTGGTGGGAATGGAGGAGGGGGCCTTCTCGGTGGCTGCCCCAAGGCTCTGGAACTCCCTTCCCAGGGAGGTGAGTGTAGCATCTTCCTTGGTATGTTTTTCGCAGGCAGGTAAAAACTATTTTTGTTCCAGCAGGCCTTTGGGGGATAGTTAGTCTGGACCAGTGAGAAAATGATGGATTGATACTATGGTTTATATTGTGTGTTGTCCTTCAAAATTTTGGATATTTTATACAATTTTTAATATTATTGATGACTGAATTATATTCTAAACTTTTGTATATTTATATGTTTTAACTGTATGAGTTTTTAATGTTGTAAAGCCGCCTTGAGTCCCAGTATTGGGGAAAAGGCGGGATGACGATGACGATAATATATAGCCCCACCAAAATTGGAGCCACCAGCATCAGCTGGAAATACCCTTCTCTGCCTGGAATCATGGGGCACTGCTGCCAGGTAGACAATACTGGAAGGGAGGGGCAAATAATCTGACCTAGTCTAGGGCAGCTTCCTAGGTTCACAATGGTGAACAAGTCATGTGATAGATCACCATTACCCTTCTCCTTCTCCGGTGTGCAATCTCCCGGTAGTGTTGTGTTTAAGGGGGGGGGGGGGCTCTCGGGCATCACCAAAAAAAGAGGATCTATGCATCAGCCCCACAAAAAGAGGACAAAAAAGGACACATATTTTCAGAAGAGTTACACATGCTAATTTATACATGTATAAATAATAATGCTAATGTAAATAGAAGTACAAGATATCTCACCGCAGTGGGGAAGACTTTGACCAGGTGAGCTATTTGCCCTGCTGTTCAGTCTGCTGTCCAGATGCTAACTGTTCCTGGCTCTTGGACTCTCCCTTTTGAGGGTTCTTCATCTTTAAACTGGATTTGGACTGGACCACAAGAGCTTCGTGTGGCGCAGAGTGGTAGGCAGCAGTAATGCAACCGAAATTCTCCCCATGACCTGAGTTCGATCCCAGCAGAAGCTGGGTCCCAGGTAGCCGGCTCAGGTCGACTCAGCCCTTCATCCTTCCGAGGTCGGTAAAATGAGTACCCAGCTTGCTGGGGGAAAGGTAGTTAGGACTGGGGAAGGCAATGGCAAACCACCCCACTATACAGTCTGCCAGGAAAACGCCGAGGAAAAATGACATCCCTCTAGGGGTCAGTAATGACTCGGTGCTTGCACAAGAGGAACCTTTCCTTTTTTCCTTGGACTGGACAGCCCTTCAAAGACAGGACAACTTCAAACAGATGATGGTCCTCTGACAGCCAGTCAAATAGACTACCTTGGGAGGTGGTGGGCTCTCCTTCATGGGAGGGATTTAAGCAGTGGGTGGATGGGCATCTGTCTGGAACGCTGTAGTTGCATCCTGAATTTCAGTGTCTGCATTGAGCAGGGGTTGGACTAGGTGATCTGCCAGAACCCTTCCAACTCTATGATTCTATTCTTCAAATAAAGGACTGTCCTCTGTAAAGTAGGGCATGTGGCCACACCACTCCCCTTCCCTCAAGAGTAAAGTCTCCCACTAGAGTTTTTCCTTTAAAAAAACATTGTGGAAAAGAATCACACAGCTACTCATAACATGTAGTTGTTTGACCCTTGGAGAGAAATGGAATGAATTAAGTGGAACAAGCTGCTAGGCCTGTTGCCCGGGACTTGCTGGCGTAATTCTTTATCTGCATATGAATGCACATGCTTTATTATCTGCCACCAAAGTGGCACCCAACCCAGCACATGAGCATTACAAAACCCATAATGTGAGCAGTAAAAACATTGAAACGTCTGGGAAATGGAACCAAGCTCTGCTAAACGCCAGTGCCCCCCAAATGAAACACAGCCAATAAAAAGCGGCAGAAAACCGAGAAGCGAAACGCACAGAAAACACCAGCTCCCCAACCGCTATCTGGTGCCAAAAAGCCTTCTGGAAAAAGTACGAGAACAGCGCTGGAGAGCTGACAGTGCAGCTGCGAAACGCGTCTCTAGCGCAGGGGTGGGCAGCTTGTGACCCTCCGAATGTTGCTGGGCTGCAACTCCCCTCAGCCTTAGCCAGGATAGACAATGGGAGTTGCAGGCTGATGGGAGTTGCAGTCCAACACATCTGGAGGGCCACAGCTCTCTTGTCAGAGCAGCCCACAGGATATAGAATGTGGAGGAGCCCTGGCAGAGTTCTCATCGCTCCAGAGGATGGGATGTAGAACAGCCCTTCAGTTGTGAGGTTGTGACAGAGTCACATATCAGAGGAGGAGGAGGCATTCTCTGGGGTATGCAAGGCCCAGAAGAGGGCTTCAGAGGTCATGATCTGTCTCATGTGCAGCACATCCTGGGTGCAAAAAGGACTGAACAACCTTCTTGCCTGGGAGGGCTGTGTGATGGAGGATCATTCCTGGGAACTTGCAGACCATGTCCATAGCCTGGCAAAAAAATCAATATTTCTACCTAAACCTCACATGCCTGGCCCTTAGGGATACAGAACAGGGGAATGGTGTCAGCAGCTGCCCAGAACTGGAACTGGGAATCGTTGACTCTGTGGCCCTCTGTCCCACCCCCTCAGAGCTGGCGTGGTTCTTTCTATGCCGCCGCTGTCTCCGCACTCATAAACGGAGCACGGAGAGGGTGAAAAGAAGGCGATCCAAGGGCGGGGAAGGGCAGAGACCGCAGAAGCTGCTTTAGACAGTTTGCTATCAGGTATCCAGGCCCCTTCTGTCCCCCCCCTGCCCCCCGAAGCCATGGTTAGATGTGCGAAAACTTGTGTCTAGTCACAAACGCAGGGTGGCTGGAACACAGAGAAGAGGGTCCGCTCCATGCTTCATCTGCCCTGCATTGGATAGGCATCAGCCTCCATGTTTGGAGGCTGGTCTCTATCTCGAGGGGATTCAGAGCATGTATTGGTCTGAAAGTGCAAAATTGGTTACATTCACATTTAAATGTGAACTGAATGGATTTTTCCCCTGTCCCCACTCCAAACTCCAGCCACTTTCCATCCAACATTAGGGATGGGTGAACCTGTCAGTTTTGCTTTCTCCCACATCTACTGTTTTAAAATCTGAAATTCTTTCTCTCTTGAATATGAAGAACTTCACAAATTTTAGGAAATTCTTATTGGAAGCAAGTGGAAACAAAAACCACATCCATCTGCACAAGCCGAATTTAATAGGTTCAGCTATTCCCAGCGCGGAGAGAGTCGTGTTGTACCTGCCTTTCATGTAGCTCTTAAAGATGAGAAGCCTGTCAGAAAAAAAAGAGGTGGCAACCCAAAATCAGCACTACGCAGGATGTCAGAGAAATCCGCAACGAAGCCAAATGAGTTTGGATTTTCATGGATCCGACCGACAATTCCACAGCAGACAGGCATTTCCCTTGTTGGGGGATTCTGTGAACTTGCAGGCAGTTTTTCTATCTTTCTCATAGAAAAAATATGCAAAAAAAAAAAAAAAATCAGCCCAAACTGCACTTTTCCTCCATAGGCCAAAGCATATAAATGCACATTTTGGGGGAATTTGCACATTCTCGTACATGCAAATTTGTGGACATGCACATTTGCAAATTCACATAAATTTGGGAAAAATCCTACTCTGTTGATGGGTGGATGGCCAGACTGAACGCACCTGACTATCAATGAAACACAGATGGAAGAGATTTTACACTAATCGCCACAAACATGGTTGAATACCCAAAGATTCAAACCCAGAATTTTAAGGGCTAAGCCCTCAAAGCCTTCTGCCTGGATGGACAAATCTGTCACTTTCTGTTTCTCCTACATTCATTAAAAAAAAACCCCAACAACCCTAAAGTTATTTCTCTCTCAAATATGAAGCATTTCCCAAATTTTGGCAAATTCTTATCAAAACCAAACAAATAAAATTCTCACCCATCCCCAAAGACTGACTTTTCCTGTAGGTTAATAGGCCTTCATAAAAGAAAGGTTCCCTACCTGCGACCTAACATAAACTTCTTTTTCTCTAGAAAAATCTGCCTCCCCTGCTCATCTGCCAATTTATGCAGATTTAATCAATTACTGGATGATGAATCAATTACAGTCATATGATGAATCAAGTACAATGTCTTCAATCAGTGGATGACCCTTACAACAGATGAAAACATGCAAGGTTGAGATGAGTAGAGGGGGAAAGTACATATTTGCCCTCTTTTATGCCTGAGAGCTTCTGTCTCTGGAAATATCAGCCAGGCAGCACTTTAATGAATCAGCTTATGAAATGGAAAGGAGGAGTCAAATGTGTCACTGCCAGGAAGTTCAGGGAGGAGATAGATGAACTATGATAGATACATGGACAGATGAACTGGGATGTCGCCTGTACAACTTGACAGCAACCAGTGTGATACATTATGGAACTGAACTTAGCCATGGAGGGCAGGTGTGTTGTGTGGACAGGGCAAGGCAGGAACCAGTGGAGCCTGGTGGCTCTGGGTGTCCGTCAGAACCAGTCAGAACTCTAAGGGAGCTACCCAAGGTGCTTCCACTGGCAGGAACAAAAAGGTGTACAAAGTTATGCGTGGTGTGGAGAATGTGGATAGTGAGGCATTTATCTCCCTCTCTCATAGGGATGTACGGATCCCCTTACTTCGCAGCCATGGGGGGGTCCGCTGGGGGGGGAGGCGATCCGTTCCTCCCCTTGGAATCCTCAATAGGGGGGGAGGTGATCCGTTCCTCCCCTTGGAATCCTCAATGGGGGGGGGAGGCGATCCGTTCCTCCCCCGCCCCCGGAATCCGAGCTCGCCGGCTCTGCTCTGTGGAGCCGCCAGCCAGCTCCGTCCCAGCTCCTACAGTGCTCTCCGGACACAAATGGTATCAGCAACACCATTTGCATCCCCGTTTCTTCTTGTGATAGGTTATGCATCTCTATTTACATAGATACTTATGTAGCCTATCGTGTGAAAAACCAGGGACGCAAATGGCATCCACTGCACCATTTGCGTCCCTGTTTTTTCACGCAATAATAGGCTACTTAAGTATCTATGTAAATAGAGACGTGTAGCCTATCGTGAGGAAGAACGGGGAAGCAAATGGCATAGTGGACGCCATTTGCGTATGACTTACATCTGGGTTCCGCATAGACAGCGGAATGGAACCGGACGGGGGTGGATATTCAGTCCGGAGAGGCATGGGTAAGTGCATTTGTTCTACCACGGACTTCGGGGGCCCGAATTCACTGGAATTGGGCTTCATTGGAGTCTGCGGTGGATTCCACGGACATCCCTACTCTCTCTCATAATACTTGAACCCAATGGGGTCATCCCATGAATCTGATGGGTGGGAGATTCAGGACAGATAAAAGGACATACTTCTTGACACAGTGCATAGTCAAACTATGGAATTTGCTACCACAAGATATAGGGATGGCCACCAATTTGGATGGCTTTAAAAGGGTGTTAGATAAATTCCTGGAGGAGAAGGCTATCAATGGCTACTAATCCTGATGGTTATGTGCTGCCTCCAGCATCAGAGGCAGTATGCCTACATACATCAATTGCTGGGGGAAATGGATGGGAGAGTGCTGTTGCACTCATGTCCTGCATCGACAGCTGGTTGGCCACTGTATGAACAGAATGCTGGACTAGATGTAGCCTGCATCCTGCAGGGCTCTTCCTATGTTCTTATGTAAGCTAGGAAGGCATCAGGAACTGGCAGAGGTTGGGCCCTAAACAGTATTTGAGAGACTGAGAGGGCACTGGCCACCATGATCCAAAGCAGGAAAGAGTCTAATTCGATGAGCAGTAAGCCAAGGTCAAAAGGCCCCCGGAAGCAGGCCAAGTGAGTAGTTGAGTTCCAAAGGGAGCAGGAGAAGGAATTTAGCCAGGCAACTTGTGTCTCTCTCCACAGAGGCAGGGGCTTAGAGTCAGAGTGAAGATAGCCTTCTAAGGCTGGGTTTTTATAAAGCTCAGTGAAGCTGGATTGGTTGTTAGAGGGGGTTAACTGACTGAGTGCTAGGTCAGTTTGCATTGCAGCCTAGGTGTTGTTCTTAAGCAACACAATTCAGTCTGCAGGGCTTGTGTTCGTGGCATGGGAGGCAAGGGGCTGGAGCGTGGATGCAGGGAGTCGGATTCTGAGATGCAGACACACGCACACACATCAATGTCATGCCCTCTCTCCACTGCCCTGGAGACTGTTGTTCTGAGCATTTCATTTGGTTCCCTTTTGATAATAACATATCCGAATATGCAAATGTCTTCATAAACAGCATGCAAAGAGCTTGAGGGGGTGGGGGGGTGATGAGACTAACCCATTCATCCACCCAGGTAGATCACTTGGAGTGTTTAGCTCTTAAAAGTCTGGGCTTGAATCCCTGTGCAGCCAGCCTTGTTTGTAGGGTCACCACATCTTTTCTTCTTCTTTTCCTGACAGGCTCCTCATCTTAAGCAGTTACATGGCACACAGGGAGAACACGGCCATCTCTGTTAGGAAATAGCTGTACCTTTTGAATGTGGCTTGGTGCAGATGGGTGAGAGTTCTGTGCAGTTTGTTTTTGATAAGAACTGACCAAAATGCACAAATGGGATGGAAAGAACTTGACACAACAATAATTATAATTATAATTATAATTATAATTGAATGGAGAAAGCGAAATGGACTGATTCATCGACATCTGCCCCGGGCATGTCAGTTCAGCTATTTTGACAGTCCTACACCCTGACATATTTCACAGATATAAATAGGGATGGACAATGAAATTTTCAGCCATCTCTAGCCAGGTGTCCCTCCACCACTTACAATGTGGAATACAACAGGATTGCCTTTTTAATGGAGTTGCCACTCTAGCTTCACCGTCTGTGAAATTTAAATGGAATTGAGAGGTTCTCTCTATGAGAGAGCTTGTACTTGTTATTTTACTGCCTGGATTTATTTTTTTTATTGTAACCCACCATCATAATTTGGTTGCAGGGCAGGCTCTACATCTAAATGAACAAACAGAGGGACAACAAATAGGTTTTCGATAAAGCTAGCAAGATTGACACTTTTCCTATAATCTGTAGTCTGCCCACAGGTGTGTGTGTGTGTGTGTGTGTGTGTGAGAGAGAGAGAGAGAGAGAGAGAAGATAAGCATTTTTAGATGCACTCAGTGCTTAACTATTAAGATTCTTCCTGACCTAATCTCAATCCCATTTTCCGTTAATCCCACAAGGAAGTGTGAGCTGTGACTACCCAGCTGGTGTAAGGAAAAATATGGGAACACATAAAATCCTCCTCCTCCTTATTTATTTTCCTTTTCTACATACATGTGCAAGACAGTGCTTATAATGCATAATTCTGGGAGCCAAAAAGCTCTCCCAGAGGTGATTAGCCACAGTGGCTAAATGGAACCTCCACATTCAGAGGCAGTATACCACTCAGCACCAGGGTGGTGATGGTGGGGACAACAGCAATGGACGGCTCTTGGATTTGCAGCCTGTTTTGGGCCATACCAGAAGCACCTGGTTAGCCAGTATTGGAGACAGAATGCTGGACATATTGGACTCTGGTCTCATTCCAGAAGGGCTTTTCTTTGATTGCCACCACCTAGTATATTTGTTTCAATACCCCAGTGTATCACTCCAATGCTGCCCTCTCCTTGGTATAAGAATAGGTGGATCTCCTTCATTCTGGTACATGTCAGTTTCTCAGGAGTTCATTCGTAACTCCATTCCATCCCATTTCTGCTCTTATCTGCAAAGTTTTAAAATTAAAGAAGTGTGAAAATGCACATTTCAATACTTAGTTCAATATGTGTTTCTGTACACACTTGACACCTCCTCCCCCACAAATATATATGCATTTCTGGTAATTTTGGGGGAGCTGAGAACTATATTGACAAGTTTGAAAAAGTGCATAATCCAAAGAACATCTGCATTCCTTCAGGTACAATCTCTGGATTAACCTGGGAAGTGTGATTCAAGTTTGTTCATTTAAAAATGCAGAGCGAAAAAAATCTTTGAGCATCCCTATCTGTGCTGTCTATTTTATACACATAGCATGAATGAAAATGGCTAATATGGGGTGAGGGACAATATTCTGTAGATTGCACCTGGCCTGACCGGAATCCTCTTTACTTCTATCTGCCACCTGCTCTGAGTTTTCCTGGTCTCAATCCTGCCAAAACTTAATTCCTTAATCCCGATACCATTTAGCTGCCCTGTTTCAGCCTCTGATGCTTTCTGCCTACTTTTTCACAAATGCATCCCTCCCTTTCCCCCTCCTCCAGAGTTCCAGTGCCAGAAAAGGCAGCAATGGCTTGATGGATCGATCAGTGAAAAGGAAGCAATGCCAGGACTGAATTAAATCCAAACATTCCACTCATACCACCTGAGCACTTCAGTGGAATGGAGATACCTCAAAATATAATCCAGGGAGAAAGACCATGAGCTCCTTCAATGCAGAATATATTCCCAAACGCACAACAAGGGAGGCAGTCAAACCAAATGGTTTAATGTGTACAGTGTCAAACCGTCATTTTATTGCCTGGAACACACGAAGAAATAACAGCGTGCCTTTGGGTATGTGCAAAGTCTTTGCCTTGAGAATGACAAACAGACTTGCATGTAAGGATGAGAAGATTTCCTCCTTTCTGGTCTTTGTTTGCTTGTTTCCCTGGTTTGCTCTGCCCTACACTCCACTTCTTCTGGTTTAACTAGGGGAATGTCTAAACTTCATTCTGGAATAGGAGCATGTGCAGTACGCTGCCGCAGATTTCGGTCCCTTCAGTTCATTTGCATCTTCTGCCCCCCTTGCAGTAGCGTAGTGGCAAATTCAGCAGTGCTGGGTCCCTTCGTGACAGACCCAGCCATGCCCCCTCCCAGCCATGCCCCCTTCTGAGATTATACAACTTGGAAGATATACCGCCTTCAACTGGGATCCAAACACAGTGCAGCTGAGAGTAAGGCAGGGGTATTTTATTGTGTGCTGTTTGGTTTTAATTTTTGTGAACCACCCAGAGAGCTTTGGCTATTGGGTAGTATAGAAATGAAATGAAAAAAACAAATAAATAAATATTTCAATTGGATGTCTGAGAAAAAAGCAACACAGGGGTGTTAAAATCTTTCTCACCCACTCCATCACTCCCTCAAACACAAACATTTTAGGTTTTCAAAATATGATGCTCTATGGAAGCTTCACCCTCTCAGCTCAGCCCTCATGGACAGATCCCTTCTCATTTAAACAGCCCCCTTGCACACTCCCTTAAAGCCCCAACATTAGCCTTCCCTAAGCTCCTTCATTATATCTCCACCCTCCCCCTCCAACAGAAACGTCCACACACCCAGCTGGATTGAACACACACACACACACACACACACACACACAGAGTGGTGTAGTGGTAAATTTGGAAATGTGGGAGCTCATTGTGACAGCCTCCAAGGGCAGTCCAAAAATTTCATGCAGCTGTGTCGATCCATATCAACAAACCAGTTCTAGAGTTTTCATCTCCACCAGGAGCATGTCTTTGGTGAAGCGAATAGGTCTTAATTGCCTGTTCCAGACCAAGTAATCCCAAATACTTTGCATTCCAGCATGGAACAATATACTGTTGCTTAGAAAATTCACTCCCCCCACAACTACAGTGAGGATCGCAACTAAGCTCAAAGGGAACAAGGAATTCTGAGCGGGGTGGCAGATGACATCAGAGTCCCTGCTAATGAGGAAGTGTTGGGGCTGCATCCCTGCGAGCCCTGCCTCCACTACACCACTGCCCCCATGTTACAAATGAGCATAGGTGCACTGATAAAACACTGCAAGGAAAGCATTCATTATGCAATTGTATGTGTGGTTTGCATCAAGATTCTTGAAGACTTTTACCAATGCACTCCAATTTTTTACTCTGGTAAAACACTACACAAAAAGAATCTTGATAAAATCACATTCATTTTAATTTCCCCCTCTGTTCTCATGGGATTGGATCCAGATTTATGCTGGATCAACTATGTTGGTGGAAAACACTACACAGACAGTCAGGAGACCCTGCTGAATGGGGTGAGCTATGGTGTAGGGGGATCCCCCAAAATCAGGCAGAGATACCTTCAGTGAGTGGACCTCTTCCTGTCATGGAAGACAGAATCTGGATCTAACCCATATTGTGCAAATATGGACTGATAAAACACTTCAAACAAGCAATCTTTATTTATCTCCATGCAGCTAGCATCAATATTTTTTTTGTGCAGTGTTTTACTCATGTATATATGTAGCTGTGCGTATTACTACAACACTGCAAAAAAGAATCTTGATACAGTTACATAAGGACTGGTGGAGGTTTGGCAGAGTTTTATTAATGTGCACGTGTGCACCGGTGACACAGAGTGGGGAAAAGATACAAATGAAATGCAAGCTATGACAAACTGCACTTGCCCATGATGTGTATGCATGAGCTGTATAAAATTCTGCAATTCATTTTTTTTAAAAATGGGGAGAATTCCCAATCAATCAATTCCACCTCAGAAAAGTAAAATGCCAGGTAAATAAGACCCCCAAAAGCTGGGGAGACATTTGGTTGAGGATAGGGGTGGACGAAAGTCACTTACCTGTCCTCGAAGCTTGTTCGCGGTGGGGGGGAGGCGCTTTGCTGCTCCCCCCGCGAAGTTCAGGCCGGGGGGGGAGGCTTCCCGCCTCGCCCGGCTGAAATTCAGGCCGGGGGGGAGGCTTCCCGCCTCGCCCGGCCGAAATTCAGGCCGGGGAGGAGGCGCCTCGCCTCGCCCGGCCGCGAACTCAAAAGTTTTTTTTTTTTTAAAAAAACACCCCCGTGATAGGCTACGTGACGATTCACGTAGCCTATCACGGCTAGATCTGCAAAGTCAGCCGTGATAGGCTACGTGAATCGTCACGTAGCCTATCACGGGTGACTTTAAAAAAAAAAAGCGCGTACGCTAAATCTTTACATAGACTATGGCGAAAATAAGGGCAACACAAATAGCGTTGCCCTTATTTTCGCCATAGTCTACGTAAATCTTTACGTAGACTACAGCGACCAAATAAGGAACGGGAATGGCGGCTCCCTATGGGGGCCGCCATTATCCGTACGCGCTTTTTTTTTTTTTTTTTAAGTCACCCGTGATAGGCTACGTGACGATTTACGTAGCCTATCACGGCTGACTTTGCAAATTTAGCTGTGATAGGCTACGTTAATCGTCACGTAGCCTATCACGGGGGCCTTTTTTTTTTCCTTTTATTGGAATGGCGGCGGCGGCAGCTGGTCGAAAGATCGGCTACCACCCCCGCCCCAGACGAACACCCGCCGAACCGCCGGCCGGACCTGCCGCTGGGAGGGACATTCGCCAAAGGTAAGTCCCGTCCCGGGAGGGTGCGGGGGGTGGGGGGGTGCAGAGAATTTCTCCCCAAAACTTGTTCGGGGGGCCGAGCACGTTGGCGCACGGCCCCCTGAAGTTTCGGGGAGAAATTCTCCGCCAACCCTAGTTGAGGAGAATTTTGAAAGCATCTCTACTCAGGATGAGGACTCACCTGTAATTAGGGATGTGTGACTGTGAACTCACCCTAGTCCGGGTTCTCCAGACACCTGTCCAGCCCCTGCCCCCACTTACCAGTCCCCAGACCATGGTCGAGCCCTCCCATGCTCAGCAAGCAGCCCGCACTCACCCCAGCAGCCTCGTCGAGCTCTGTGGTCACCATTTTTTGGAAAAGTAAATAGTGATTGCAAAAACGCACATTTTTTGTACGTGTGAAAATGCACATTTCTGCGAATGCGCATATTCTCATGTGCAAAAATGCACATTTTCCCACATGTGCAAATATACACATTTACAAAAATGCGCATTTTCACATCTGCAAATATGCGCATTCTCAGAAATGTGCATTTTCCCGTGTGCACAAATATGCACATTTTTGCCATCACCATTTTATTTCTCAAAAAATGCTGACCGCGAAGCTTGACGAGGCTGCCTGGGTAAGTGCAGGCCATTCTCCGAATGTGGGCAGGGGGCATGCAGGGGCAGGGGCTTGGTGAGCAGGGCATGGGGGTGAGGGCAGGGGCGGTTCTGCCAGATTCCTGGACTGAATCAGGCACCCATACCATCCCTACCTGTATTCAGGAAGCAATGTGCTTCTGTCAAGGTAGGACATTTTCATCTGTAAGGGTAGCACCTAGACCAATCCACGCATGCACCAGCACCTTGTTTTTTGCCTGGTAGTACAACTTCTGCAACACTATGCATTCCCAATATTCAGTTGGAAGCAAGCTGTGGCATTCCACACCACCTGTAGCTTCCCATTCATCTTCGGTGAGGGAGGCAAAAAGGCTCTGTGCAGCAATGATAATGAAATGGGCATCTAAATGGCAAATGCGGTTCAATGTAAGCAAGTGTAAAGTGATGCATGCTGGAGCCAAAAAACCCAACTTCAGGTATAGCCTGATGGGATCTGAGTGTCAAGGGCTACTTGGCGGCCTCTTTCAGTCTAACAGTAGCCAAGTCCAGACACAGACAAAGGGATTCTTTTCAAAGCTTTATTCCTCTTTTACAACTTAACAACTCTACTGTTAGCAACTAGACATGAGCAGCAGAGTACCTATGCCCTAAGTGGGAACAGTTGGTCCCCGTTTGAAGGAGAATCACTGGCAGACCCTTAACTTATGGGCTAGGGAGAGTCCCTCCCCTTTTCCCTTGGATCCTCTGGGCGCAACCGTTGTTTGTGCGCCAACCAGGCACTACGCCTCCTTTCCGCGCTCTCCATTTGGCCCCGCTCCCTGCATCGGCATCACGCGTCCAGCAAGTCTTCTTTCCATGCTCTCTCACTCCCGGGACTGCTATCTATGCCAGGAATGCCGGTGGGAGGAATCTCTGCCATCTGTTGGCCCTGGGAAGGATGAGCGCACTCCTCTCCCAGGAGCGGCTGCTCTTCCTCAGAATCAGAACTACTCTGGGATTCTATGGGCTCAGTGTCCACCCTGACACTGAGCAATTGGTGACTGACCAAGAAAGAAATCTTGGGGTTCTGGTGGACAGCTTGATGAAGATGTCAGCCCAATGTGCAGCCGCTGTAAAAAAAAAAAAAAAAAGGCAAACTCCATGTTAGGCATAATTAGGAAAGAGATTGAGGATGAAACTGCCAAGGTCAAACTGCCCCTATACAAATCTATGGTGCGACCACACTTAGAATACTGTGTACAGTTCTGGTCACCACATCTAAAAAAAGATAGAGCTGGAAAAAGTGCAGAAAAGGGCAACTAAAATGATGAAGGGGCTGAAGCATCTCCCCTATGAGAGAAGGATACAGAAGCTGGGATTGTTTAGCTTGGAAAAAAAGAGGGTAAGGGGAGTCATGATAGAGGTCTACAAAATTATGCATGGTATAGAGAATGTGGATAGGGAAACTTTTTTTCTCCCTCTCTGAAAAGACTAGATAGAACTCTCAGTCATCTATGAAGCTGATTGGTGGGAGATTCAGGACAGATCAAAGGAAGGGCTTCTTCACACAGCACAGAGTTAAATTATGGAATTTGCTACCACAGGAAGTAGTGGTGGCCACCAGTTTGGATGGCTTTAAAAGGGGGTTAGACAGATTCCTGGAGGAAAAGGCTATTAATGGCTACCAGTCTTGATGGCTCTGTGCTTCCTCCAGCACCAGAGGCAGCGAGCCTATGTACACCTTTGCTGGGGATCATGGGTGGAAGGGTGCTATTGCACTCATGTCCTGCTTGTGGGTTCCTGGCTGAAGCTGGTTGACCACTGTGTGAACAGAATGCTGGACTAGATGGACCCTAGGTCTGATCCAGTAGGGCTCTTCTTATGTTCTTAATATGTTCTTAAACATGCATCACATTTCCAGGGCTGGTATGATTGGGAATAATCCAAACCCTTGTCCTGGCCAGTGGGCCACCACTGAGAGCCCTCTGTCCCTCTTTGCTGTTGCAGCCCCTGTCTTTGCTCACCCACCTCTAGCCCAGAGGGGATGAGGAAATGGGCAGTAGTGGCATAAAGACTGAAGAACAGCAGCTGATGCTGTCTGCTTATTCCCCAGCCCTCTTCATGGCAAGTGAGCAGTTGGGAGCAATGGCAGTGAGGAGGATGAGGCCCACTGGGGGACAGGGACTAGGGATGTACGAAAGGCACTTACCTGGTCCCGCAGCTTGCTTCGCGGTGGGGGGGAGGCGCTTCGGTTCTCCCCCCGAAGTTCAGGCTGGGGGGGGGGAGGCGCCCCGCCTCGCCCGGCCGAAATTCAGGCCGGGGAGAAGGGCCCGTCTCCCCGGCCGCGAAATAAAAAGGGGGGGGAACACCCATGATAGGCTACGTAACGATTTACATAGCTTATCACGGCTATTTGCGTTGCCCTTATTTTCGCAGTAGTCTACATAAATCTTTATGTAAACTACCGGGACCAAATAAGGAATGCAAATGGCGGCGCCCATGGGCGCCGCCATTTGCGTACGTGGTTTTTTTTTTTCAAAGTCACCCGTGATAGGCTACGTAACGATTTACGTAGCCTATCACGGCTGACTTCGGAAATCTAGCCGTGATAGGCTACGTAAATCGTTACGTAGCCTATCATGGGTGGTTTTGTGTTTTTTTTTACTTTATTTTGTAATGGCGGTGGCGGCAGTCGGTCGGAAGACCGGCCGCCACCCCCGCCCCCAACGAACCGCTGCCGAACTCCCGCCGGGACCCGCCGCCGAGAGGGACATTCAAGGGAGGTAAGTCCCATCCCGGGGGGGTGGGGGGGGTGGCGGAGAATTTCACCAACAATTTTGGGGGGCCGAATGCGTTGGCATTCGGCCTCCCCGAGATTCGTGGAGAAATTCTCCGCCATCCCTAACAGGGACCCACATCGGGATCAGGGCAGCATCAGAACCTGGCATCCAGGGGCAGCTATCAGGGGACCAGCACTCTGGCAGGGCCCGTTATCTACATCTCAGTGCTCTGAGCAGCAGTGGGCAGAGGGATCTAGCTGCTATTTTAATTTCCCACAAAACCCTCAACATAGTGTCACTCTGAGGCCTTGTGGGAAATTACCATGGCAGCCCCCTGTGCTGCTCAGAGCTACCACTGCCAGGGAGATGCTTGCCTGCCCATTTGACCACCCTGCCTAGCAAAGTCAGGCTGTGAGATCGCCACTGGCTTGAAGGAAAGCTGTCGAGCTTCATAGAATTATAGAATAGTAGGGTTGGAAGGGGCCCATAAGACCATCAAGTTCAACCCACTGCTCGGTGCAGGTATCCAAGTCAAAGCATCCCTGGCAGAAGGCTGTCCAGCTTCATAGAATCATAGAAGCATAGAACAGTAGAGTTAGAAGGGGCCTATAAGTGAGGATTCGAACCTGCTTCTGTACCAATCTAACCATTACATCACACTACCTCTCCATGTGTATTAGGCATGCACCAGCAACCTGTATGTATCTACTGTGTCTATTTCTATAAATGCCACTGCTGGAAGAAAGCTTGAACATGGTTCTAAAGAGACCTTGGGTGTCTTGTACATCTCATCCAGCATTGCTAAATTCTCTTCAAAACACAAGCAAGATTAAAACACACTTTGGAGCCAAACTTTGAATTGTGCCCTATATTTTGGCTCAGCATTTCCTGACTCTACTGACGTAGGTTTTTTTATTATTATTATTAAAACTAATCTTTATAAGGGCACCAGGCTGAAAAATAAGGAAAAGGGCAGTGCACGGCCCTCCTCTGTTTGTATTGGGTCACACAGCAAAATTCTGTCTTTTGTTTTCCCCTTTTTATGTTTTGCTTTAAAAAAAAAATGAGAAGGTTGGCATTCAAGCAAAGCACACGGCTAAAATCACAAGGGTTGGGGACCCACCGTATGGCATAACGAGAGAGACACACCCGGTTATGCCACTGTCTCTTCAATTGTTCCCCTATGATGACTTTTCCTGTTCTGATATAATGGGTTACAGACTGCATTACAAAAACATTCCAGGGGCCTATTATTTAACTTTGGAAGGTTTCCCCTCCACCAGCTTCTTTTAAGAAAGGAAAAAGAAAGAAAGAGACAGACAGAGAGAGAAGTCGGTTTTCAATTAATTTAAAATGACTGGATGGTATTTTTAAGGCCGATGAGCAGATCTGATGTGCCCTGTCCCCACGCTGAAGAAAAGAAACTGCCTTCGAAATGGTCCTTTTGAAATCTGACCAAGTTCGGAGCCCAAATTGGATATCACAGCAACAACAAACAAACAAACGTTCTTAAGAAAGCTGTTCGACCATTTGGTGTGCTATGTCTGAATAAACAAACGGTGGTTTGTGTGATCAGCGGGGATGGGTGAGAAATTTCATTCCCATTTCTTTTTGATAAGAATTTACCAAAATTTGAAAATCTCTTCATATTTAGGACAGAAAGAACTTGAGATTGTTATTATTTTTTATTTAAAGAAATCAGAGTGGGAGAAACTGCAATGGACAGATTCGTCCATAGAGGCCCAGGACTTTGGATGCTTAGGTCTTCAAACTCTTGTCTTTGGATCCCTGTGTATTCAAGCATGTTTGTAGTACGATGTTAACATTGCCTCCTCTTTTCCCTGACGGACTCCTTATCTTTAGCAGCTATATGACAGGAAGGTTAAACATCTTCTCCATGCTGGAAATCGCTGCATCTATTGAACCTGCAGAATTTTGTTTTGCTTCTCTCTCTCTCTCTCTATATATATATATAGTTATCGTTATCATTATCGTTATGTATATATATATAACCAAAGTTCACAAATTCCTTCCTTAAATGGATGAAAAGAACTTGAGATTTAAAATTATGAATGCGGGAGAAAGCAAAGCAGACAGATTCATCCATCCCTAGTGATCAGCCAGCAGACCAGAATCAGAAACCTTGGTTTCAAGTGGGTCAGCGAACCATGGTTTGTGCTAAGCACAGCATGGCATGATGTCTGAATCAGTAATCCATGCTAACACCCACAACTCTGCATCCAAACAGTGAAGTGAGCTTAACAAGAACTCCACTGGCTACTGTTCTGTTTCCAACCACAATTCAAGGGATTCATAGGGATGGCAGACAATTCTGCCATGGATCTCGGTGAGGCCGAATGCCAGTGCATTTGGCCCCACGAAATCTGCGGCGGAATGGCCTGCTCCCCCCCGCCCCCCTGCGGATCCCCCCCAGGACGAGACTTACCTTGGGCGGATCTTCCGGGCGGCGGTGGCTCCGGCGGCAGCGGCTGCAGTGGCTGGTCTTCGGACCAGCTGCCGCCACCGCCTTTTGCAGTCTTGTGTTGTTGTTGTTTTTTTTACAAGACGTGATAGGCTATGTAAAGATTTACGTAGCCTATCATGGCTGGGGAAAAGAAACAAACCGTGTACGCAAATGGCGGCAGCTACGGCCACCGCCATTTGCATTCCTTATTTTTGGCCCTCTTAGTCTACGTAAATATTTACGTAGACTATGATGGCGAAAATAAAGGGGAATGCAAATAACGTAGCAGGCGCTATTTGCGTCCCTTTTTGATTTGCCATTTTAGCCTATGTAAATATTTACGTAGGCTAAAATGGTGAATCAAAAAGGGACGCAAATAGCGCCTGCTACGCTATTTGCGTTCCCCTTTATTTTCGCCATCATAGTCTACGTAAATATTTACGTAGATTAAGACGGCCAAAAATAAGGAACGCAAATGGCCACAGCTGTAGCCGCGGCCATTTGCGTACGCGTTCTTTTTTTTTTCTCCCCAGAGCCCTCCACGGCCGGAAATCCAGCTGTGGATGGCTCTGGCCTGGGCTGGGCCTGGCCGGCTGCTCCACAGAGCTGCCGCGGAGCACAGCCAACCATGGAGGATTCCGGGGGGGAGGAGCGGATCGCCTCCTCCCCGTCGAGGATTCTGGGGGGAGGGACGGAACGCCTCCCCCCCACCATCAACATAATCCGCGGAAAGGTAAGTGACTTTCGTACATCCCTAGATTCATTCAGTACTATACAACTCTACATTTGGATTTGGGTACATGAAGGAGCTCTTGCCAAGGTCCTCCTCAGATGTCCCCAGTGTCTGTTCAAGGTGAGGGGGACAGTAAGCATGAGAAAACATTTTCAGTTTAAGCATGCTGTAGAAATCCCTTCCCAGAATATCATTTTCGTGCCAGGTGAAGACCTTTTTATTTGCCTGGGCTTTTCACCACGTAAACTGTTAAGGTGAGTGGCTTTGATTATGTCTGTGTTTGGTTTTTAAACCTCTCTTCTGAATATTATGGCTTTGTTTTTACTGTTGCTCCTGCTGCTTTATTCTGGTAATGTTCTATACATTAAGGCCACATTTCTATGCATGTTTAGATGGAAAAAAAAGTCAGACAACTCCCAGCATTCCCCAGCATGCTGGGAACTGTGGGAGGATTTTTTTTTTCTGTCTAAACATATATAGGATTGCATCTTCAGGCTGCAATCGTATCGCTACATACCTGGGATTCAGTGGAACTTACTTCTGAGTAGATATGTATAGGATTGCACCGTTAATGTTTTTATTATTTTATGATGCATGCTGCCGTAGGAGTGTGTATTGAGAGGTGGCATAGAAATCTTCAAAATAAATGAATAAGTAAAATAATTAACTTATGTCATTCACTGCCAGAAGTTGTACTGATGGCCACTTCCTCAGGCATCTTTAAAGGGGGCGCAGGCTACCCTACCTTTGAAAGTACCCTCTCAGCTCATGTGAAATGCTGCCCAGACTAGAGATGTACAGATCATATGAAATTGCTCTGACTGTGTTTCATGGATTGTGAGGCACCTTTTGTTCCATCACAGGAACATCCGCTCGCAGATGGATTTGGTTTGTTTCCCGTTGTGCAGAAAAATTCCTAACATTTAGTGTATTGTCCCCCATTCCATTCAGCTTTTCCCCATATATATTTACCCAACTCAGCGGAAATGTGCATGTTTTCCTATGAATAAATGTGCATAAATTAGGGATGTATGGACTTGGAAAATGCACTCCATTTGTGTTTCGTGGATTGTCAGGGGCCTTCTCTTCCGTTGTCCGCTCACAGACGGATGCAACCTTCTTCTTTTCTTGGTCATGCGGAAAAATCTGCAAATAATTATGTAAGAGGTTTCGTAAGAATTTACATCATTTACCCCAGTGCGTTACATTGAGTGTATTGTCCCCACCATTCCATTCCACTTTTCCCCATGTATATTTACCCAACTCAACAGAAACTTGCATGTTTTCCTATGAATAAATATGCATAAATTAGGGATGTATGGACTTGGAAAATGCACTCCGTTTGTGTTTCATGGATTGTCAGGTGCCTTCTCTTCCATTGTCTGCTCTCGGATGGATGCAAACTTCTTCTTTTTTTGGTCATGCGGAAAAATCCGCAAATAATTACATAAGAGGTTTCATAAGAATTTACATCATTTACCCCAGTGCATAACATTGAGTGTATTGTCCCCACCATTCCATTCCACTTTCCCCCATGTATATTTACCCAACTCAACAGAAACTTGCATGTTTTCCTACGAATAAATATACATAAATTAGGGATGTATGGACTTGGAAAATACACTCTGTTTGTGTTTTGTGGATTGTCAGGTGCCATACTACGTAACATTGAGTGTATTGTCCCCCATTCCATTCCACTTTTCCTCAGCAGAAACGCGTGTATTTTCCTACAAATAAATACACGTAAATTTCAGGAAAGTAAAACAAAAACAAAACACACATCCGAAAGTCCACTGACTCTCTGCAGCCCGAGGGGGGCTCTCTGCAGTAGATCCCACAGGTTGGATTCTTAGAAATCCCAGCTCATTTTAGTCCATTCTGAATTTCTCCAGCATCCCTAGTCCAGACACATGATCAGGACAGGTTATTCTGGTCAACACTAAGCAAGCACATCTCGTAAGACAGGTGGCCTTGTTGTCCTATTTTACAAAGCACGGTCCCGTATTTGAAGGGCTGTCCAGTCCAACTCTGGCTTAAAGATAAAGGACACAAGGAAGGGAGAGCAGCTGGCACCTTGGAGATGCCCATCCATGGTTAGCACTTGGGGATCAGATGGAACAGCAGCCACACAGCAGCCCTGGCCACAACCTTCCCCATGATGGTGAGATGCTTTGTGTTTCTACTGAAATTGTAGTCATCATTTCTGAATGTCCAGCTATACCTATATAATTTAGCATGTGCACATTTTATGCAAATCTGGTTCTGGTTCTGTTCTCTCTTTTTGGGGGGATGAACTTTCTTTTTGGGGTGATTTGTAAATGGCCACCCTGTTTGTGGAGAAGTGGTCTACCAATAGCTATTTGCCTTTATAGAAAAATGGAGTTTCCATGTTCAGAGGTATTGTGCCACTGAATATCAGTGCCTGGCAAGCCTCTGTTGGAGAAAGGATGCTGAATTAGATGGACCCGACAGCCCCTCGGTATGACCCAACAGCACCGGCTAGGCAAAATGTATCGAGGCCCACTGCAAACTTGTAACATGGATACCCTACCCTCCTATATTATTTATTTATTGGCTACATAATTATATCTGCCTTCTCCTCCAAGGAGCCCAAGGTGGCTGTTCAAGGACTTGAAAGGTTGTCACAGAGAGGAAGGCCAGGATCTCTTCTTGATCATCCCAGAGTGCAGGACACGGAATAATGGGCTCAAGTGACAGGAAGCCAGATTCCGGCTGAACATCAGGAGAAACGTCCTGACTATTAGAGCAATACAACAATGGAACCAATTCCCTAGGGAGGTGCTGGGCTCTCCCACACTGGAGGTGTTCAAGACAAGGCTGGGATGCTCTGACTTGGATTCCTGCATTGAGCAGGGGGTTGGACTCGATGGTCTTGTAGGCCCCTTCCAACCATACAGTTCTATGGTTCTATGATTCTACATGATCCACTTCCTCTCAATTTCATCCTCACAACAACCCTGTGAGGGAGTTTAGTCTGATAGTCAATGACTGGCCCAAAGTCATCCAGTGAGCTTCATGGCTGAGTGGGGACTAGAACCCGGATCTCTCAAGTCTCAGTTCAACACTCTAACCACTACACCATGCTGGCTCTCTCCTATTCCATGATACTTAGTCTCTTCTCAGACATCGTGGATGTGGTGTGTGATTTATGACAGGACAATTTTCATCTGTGTAGGCCCCATCCTCCTTCATCTAGTTATCACTACGGCACAGCACAAGACAACTGAGAAGTTGTCAGCTACTCAGATTTCAGCCACTATTTGAGCTCTGGCTCAGAGTAAGTCTCATTGTCACTCCAACGTCAGGCCTGCCAAGAAAGGCCCACTGCAGGAAATGCTGTAAGACATTTGGTGGAGCCTCCTAGCAGTTCCATGGCCCCGACTACCTATTGGAGGCAGCTCCGTGGAACACGTCAGGAACCGTAACCAGGGGCAAAAGAGACTCTCTCTCTCTCTCTCTCTCTCTCTCTCTCTCTCTTGCATCAATCTTTCCCCCCAGGACCTCCCAAAGTTGCTCCCTCCCTCCTTTTTGTCCTTGCTAATCGCTTTCCCAATATTTCAAAGGCATTATGTAACGGAAAAGAGGGTGGAAGTTATTCCTACTGACACAGCCAATAAATCATTAACATTTCTTAACAGGAGCACCACCACCGTCTGTGTCAAGCTTGTCGTGTTCACTTTCAAATCAAAGCTTTCAAATTAAATATTCATCCCACATTAAAATATTAATGCTGCTCTGCTGTTTCTGTAACACATATTAATTTCTTATGGCATTTCCAGGCAATGCATAAGTTATAAACTTCGTCTCCCACAGGAAGTCCGCTCGTCTTTCCCTTCTGTGCGCGCGCGCCTGCTTTTTCAGCCTCAGGGAAGGAGTAGAGGAAAGTGGCAGGTCAGGGGGGGTGGATAGGGTAGGCAATTTATTTCAAGTGGACCCTTGTCTTCCCCCTCTTTTGAAGCCACATCCCCTTCGCTTTAAATCAGATTATTGATGTCTGCTGTTACATCTCCTTCCTACAGTATGAGTCATCCCTCCATTCAGTAATTCCTACTTGTAAAAGAAAAAAAAAGGAAGAAAAAAGGAAACAAAAAATGGCTCTGCCACCACAGCCCATTACATAAATTAAACTTTACAAATCAGCAGGGAGGGGCAAGAAAGATATGAAGGCACAGGCCTTGTACACTTCCACCTGATCGATTGGCTTCTACAGGGGTTCCATCTATCACCCTGGATAGGGACAGGGCTGGTTTGTCAATCCACGTCTGCATTTGGTGCTGCGGATTTGGGGCAGTATCCAACAATGTCATTCTGCAAACTCCAATAGCACTAGCTGAGCCCTGCTGAATCTTTCCATTGCATAAGCAGGCACCCATTCAGTGGCACCACAAGCAAAGTTACATGTACACAGTCGTTCCAATGGTTGCACCTTATGCTCATGCAACCCGCAGGGCACCATGTCGCAGATGATTCTTGTGCAGCCCATGGTGCAACCCGTTGCACAACAGATTGCACAGGAGTTCTGTGCAAAGGGGTGCACAGGAGGTATGCAAAACTGCTTGCACAACCGTGCTTGTAAAAAGGTAACTTTAGTTGGATTCTTCTCTTGCGCATAGTTCAGAACCTAGTTTCCTTATAGCACATCACTGGTGCTAAAAAGAATGGCACAGTTGGACACTGCCCTTTGGGGTTTTCATTCAAGCACCATTTCTGCCAGTTACATGTCATGAGAAATTAGGCTGCCATCCTAGTATCCTAATATACACAATTAATGGGGGATAAGTCCCACTGAACTTCTAAGCAGATGTGTAGGGGATTGCCCTAGTAGGCTTTTCTGTCTTCTGAACTGGAGGCTCGGAGATGCAGGGGGAGGGACCTGGGAGTTAAGGAGTGGTGCCTGCTAAACAGAAAAGAGCTTGGTGGGACAGGAGCAGAGGTGAGTAATCCCTGGTTAAGGAGGGGGCACAGAGTGCAGCATTTGCCTAGCCAAGGGAAAACTTGGCTGTGGTTGGAGCCTCAGGGGTGAAGTTTGCTAGACAGAGGCAAGGGGGAGTGAATAGTGAAAGTTCTCAAGCCAAGCAGAAAACCACTGACTCCCTTGACTCTGCTCTCTCATCCTGAGATTTTTACTCATCCATCTCCTGGAGACCTGGAGAAGGAGGCTAATACCTTGAAACGTCGGGTCAAGCTTGGGCCAAATTTGGTGGCCCACTCTAGCTTTGGTGTTTGCTTCTCCAAACGTAATTAACTCATGGAATTCAAGGCAGCTAACAATAACAAAAATGCAGGGTAAAAACAAAAATCTTAATTAAAACAGATCTATAAATATACAATTTAAACACAATGTTAGCCATGCTGGTTGGTGCTGATGGGAGTTGGAGTCCAAAACATCTGGAACACATCAGGTTGGAGAAGGCGATGTTAGTCAACTGTAAGTCAGAAACCTTTGCCAATCTTCTACAGATCACCCAGAGATCTACCAATAGTTTGCTATCTATGTTTGCCCAGCACTGCTATGCGCTCTTAAGGCAGTATACCTCTGAACACCCATTGTTGAGGTGCTCAGCGACAACAGCTCTTGCCTTCAACCTTTGTTTTGGGGTTCCTTAGAAGCATCTGGTTGGCCACTGTGGGAAACAGGATGCTGGACCTTTGGTGTATTCCAGTGGGGCTCTTCTTCTTACATTCTCAATGTTATCAGAAGATAGAGAGGATCTTCTACGCGGTTGGAGAGACACTTAATTTTCCAGGGTTGCCCACTGTAATTCAGAGTCTCTGTGCATACATGCGTAAATGCACAAGCTCTGTTCTGACCTTCCAATGAAGACTTGGAAGTCAGAATTGGTGCTAGAAGGTGCAATCCCACCATTCTCCCACATCCAGAGGACATAGGAAACTGCCTTAGAATGAGTTGGACACTTGGTCTATGTAGCTCAGCACTGTCTTCATTGACTGGTAGCAGCTCCCTAAGGTTTCAGACAGGAGCCTTTCTCAGCCTTACCTGGAGATACCTGGGATTGAACCAGCAACCTTTCGCATGCTGAGCATGTGCTTTACCACTGAGCTGCTGCTTGTAACCATGGCTGGGATGGCATAAACAAGGCTCTCATTGAACCTACTCTGATTGTGGGGGGGCGGAACACCCATGAAGGTGATTGGTGGGAGATTCAGGAGGACAGATCAAAGGAAGGACTTCTTCACACAGCACACAGCCAAACTATGGAATTTGCTACCACAGGATGTAGTGATGGCCACCCATTTGGATGGTTTTCAAAGGGGTTTGGACAAATTCCTGGAGGAGAAGGCTACTAATCCTTATGGCTTTGTGCTATCTCCAGTACAAGAGGAAGTGAGCCTATGTACACCAGTTGCTGGGGAACATGGGTGGAAGGGTGCTGTTGCACTCATGCCCTGCTTGTGGGTTCCTGGTCAACAGCTGGTTGGCCATTGTGTGAACAGAATGCTGGACTAGATGGACCCTTGGTCTGATCCTCTTATGTTCTTAACAACCAGGTAAGCACAAAGTATGATTACATTGCCAAACAATCATGAAGAATGATGAAACTTCACCCACAGCCATGACTTTGGGTACTTGTATTTATCGCTGAATGGGGAAATAAGGAATCTGAGTGGCATTTGGTAAACATTAGCTGAGAGAATAAGATTATTTTTTTTAAAGAATCAGAGAATTTCCTTCAAGGAAAAATGTTGTACAGCGCACAGATCGAATGCACCTGTGTAGACACAGCACATGCTGCTGCAGGGATTTCAGAGTCTCTGACTCCTGGTTGATATGGAAAGGTCACTATGGGGTCAACTTCAGCTTTCCTAGAAGTCTCTAAACCCATTTTCCCAGGATGTCCCTCAACAGCTCCAGAGGGATCGTGACAAGAAATTCACTGACTCCCTCACAGAGGTGTCGGTGGTTCTCTCACCAGGAATGAATTCAAGATCAAAAGATTCATAGGATAGAGCATTTCATGTGTCCATATACATCTCAGCCACACATAGGTCATGCTTTAACACACCGGGACAAACCTAAACAAATACAGGCAAGCATGCCCAGAGGGCAGTATCCAATGGTAGTCCTACTTTGATTAGGCCCATTCACTTCAGCAGGTCTACTCTGTGTAGGAGTACCACTGGATACTACCCAGAGTCCCCTTCACTTTGGCTTTCCCAAACCAGGTGTGACTCTCCAATACTTTGCAGTGTATACAGCATTCTGCTTGGCATACTTAATTTTGCACACTTTCCCCTTCACCGGGTTTTGGTGTATTTAAGGATTGCATGGCAGGCAGAGATCCAACAGTCTAAACTTTCTCTCACAGTGAGGTATAGTGATTGGGAAGCTTTGCTTGTTGAATTTCTGCCTGGAGGACACCTCTTGAAAACTATTATAGAATCATGGAATCATAGAATAGTAGGGTTGGAAGAGGCCTACAAGGCCATCGAGTCCAACCCCCTGCTCAGTGCAGGAATCCAAGTCACAGCATCCCTGACAGATGGCTGTCCAGCCTCGTCTTGAAGGCCTCCAGTGTGGGAGAGCCCACCACCTTCCTAGGTCATTGGTTCCATTGTTGTATTGCTCTAATAGTCAGGAAGTTTTTCCTGATGTTCAGCCGGAATCTGGCTTCCTGCCACTTGAGCCCATTATTCCGTGTCCTGCACTCTGGGATGATCAAGAAGAGATCCTGGCCTTCCTCTCTGTGACAACCTTTCAAGTCCTTGAAGAGTGCTATCATATCTCCCCTCAGTCTTCTCTTCTCAAGGCTAAACATGCCCAGTTCTTTCAGTCTCTCTTCACAGGGCTTTTTGTTTCCAGTCCCCTGATCATCTTTGTTGCCCTCCTCTGAACCCTCTCCAGTTTGTCTGCATCCTTCTTAAATTGTGGTGTCCAGAACTGGACACAGTACTCCAAATGAGGCCTAACCAGTGCTGAGTAGAGGGGAACCAGTACTTCCTGGGATTTGGAAGCTATGCTTCTATTAATGCAGCCCAAAATAGCATTTGCCTTTTTTGCAGCCACATCACATTGTTGGCTCATATTCAGCTTGTGATCAACACCAGTTCCAAGATCTTTCTCACTTGTAGTGTTGTTGAGCCACGTATCCCCCATCTTGTAACTGTGCATTTGGTTTCTTTTTCCTAGGTGCAGAACTTGGCATTTATCCCTGTTAAATGTCATTCTGTTGTTTTCTGCCCAGCGCTCCAGTCAATCCAGATCACTTTGAATTTTGTTTCTGTCTTCCAAAGTATTAGCTATCCCTCCCAATTTTGTGTCATCTGCAAATTTGATCAGCATTCCCTGCACCTCCTCCTCCGAGTCATTCATAAAAATGTTGAAGAGCACTGAGCCCAGGACTGAGCCCTGCGGTACCCCACTCGTTACCTCTCCCCAGTTTGAGAAGGTCCCATTGAGAAGCACTCTTTGAGTCCGATTCTGTAGCCAATTGTGGATCCACCAGATCGTTGTTTCATCTAGCCCACTTTGAGCTAGTTTGCTCATCAGGATATCATGGGGCACTTTGTTGAAATCTTTGCTGAAGTCAAGGTATATGATGTCTACAGCATTCCCACGGTCTACAAGGGAGGTTACTTGATCAAAAAATGAGATCAGATTTGTCTGGCAGGACTTGTTCTTGACAAATATTGAAGCCATCCCAGACAGTGCCCAGCCCTAACTGGGTAGATCAATGGGACATGTAGCCCTTGACATCCACCCAGTCATTCTTCCACTCCAGCTCTTACCAGTATTCTGTCATTATTAGCCTCTTAGTATAGCAACTGATTGGTAGAACAGAGCCCTAACCAAAAGCAAGTGGGTTCTTTAATGGTGGGCAAATCTCTTAAGCTCGATCTCATTGAGTTCCTTGGTTTTCCACTGCCAAGCTCATTCTGTCCCAGTTCTATACAATATTTTTTTCCCCCATGCAGAAATTTGTACATATTTTTGTGCACCTTTTTTTTCAAAATGTGTGCATTTTGTGTGTGCATTTTTTTTTCAAATGAACACATATTTGGACACATGCACCCACTTACTAAAGCCCCTTACTTTTGGAAATGTACACATTGTTTCTTTGGGCATCTTTTTCAGGTCTTGCTTTCTGGTCCATGTTCAGTTCCAGGAGTTGTGCGATGGGTAAATCTGTAAAAAACAAAACAAAAAAAAACCTACCTTGAGGAAGCATGTTTCTCACACATCTCTGCTTAATAGGTGGGGAAAACCCATGCCCACCCATTTCTCATACTGACCAATTGGCCACCAGATAAGGTAGCCAGCTGGTCAGAAAAACAAACAAACAAACAAACAAACAGGCAGACAAGCGAACAAATACACCCTGACCTGGCCTGCTTTCTCTGTCTCTTTAAAAGGTTGGATCTGCAGTTTTCATATCCTCCAGTGGTTACTGTTTACCAGGGAGAGTCGCTATTTTCTGGAGATTTATTTATTTATTTATTTATTGCCTCATAAAATAAATTTATCTAAGTGTTTTACAATAATGATCCAAATTAAAATAAATCCACACAATAAAATCAAAAATATAAAACCAACTCCACCCCTTATTTTATCACTGTCCCTGTTTTTTATTTATTTTTTATCTCCTTTGGGGTGGGGTGGGGGGCGGGATGCCTTGTTAAAAATAAATAAATAAATGTGTTGGCATGGGTGGCTAGAGATGCTGTTCCTCATTCTGCTCCATCTCCAGTGTCTCCAGAACATAAATCTCAAAATGGATAGAGTAGACGAAGCTCAATTCCAGTGCAGATTCATATAAACAACGTGAAGCGGCCGAAAGATGGAGAGAAAGCTGTACGTTTGTGAGTGAATCCCCCTGAACTGTTCACTCCCTTGGATGTGACAATTAGATCCTCCCAACTTTGTATGTGAGTGGGACCCGAGCCGAGACCTGACTTCTTATGTAACTGTGTAACTGTGACCATCCTGCTTGTGGGCAGTGGAGGCTGGTAGCTCCAATGTCTCTAAAGAACTCTATGTCCAATGTCAGAACTCTAAAGGAGCTATCCAAGGTGATGAAGCTAAAGGAGCTATCCAAGGTACCTGAAAGGTAAGGCTACATGTTACTACACAGATCTGGATAGTAACATGGGGGAGGGGGTTAGGGGGACCTTAGTGCTTGCACTGTGGTCCTAATCTAAACCAGCCCCCCAGCCATGTATGGTTATTCTACAGAGAAGGAATAGCATACTATTCAGGCCTTAGCTATTCATTTTCTCCTCGGCTTTCTCCTAGTCCTTCTATAACACCCCACACCAACCAACAGACTTTCTCTCTCACTTTCCACAGACTGACTCTCCTTCCTAACTGCCAACTGTCATTTCCCAACTGTTCTTTTCCACCTAGCTAGGCTCCCCAGCCATTCCAACACAACACGAGGCATCAAGTTGTAATGTCAATTTCAGGCATAGAGCAAAGGGTTACAGCCACCTACCCCCCACCCTAGCGTCCTGATCCATATGAGTTCCCATGTGCTTACTTGTGTGTGTGTGTGTGTGAGGAATGTGTGTGTGTGTGGGGGGGGAATAGAAACCACAGGAGAGGAAACAGAAGGATCAGGGCCTCATGCCACCTTTCTGAAACCAGAAATGCATCACAGTCTCAAGCTCCAATCCCTGAGAAACTAAACTGTCTGAAATAAGTCTCGCTTTTAATTATGAACATACTGAAATTTTGGTGCATCAGAGTCAGGGTCAACTGTTCTTATAGATATGGGAATTACAGACAGGCTAGATTTCTATTACAGGTTGACTTTAAATGTTTGGATAATGTCACTAGTCCTCATGAAGCAATCACAATGCCTTCTGCCCTCACTCTGGAGACTTGTAGGTTTTTTTAAAAAAAATGGCAGCCACCAGAAGCTGGGAGTGTGACTTCCTTTACTGTCAAGTTGCACCTTCACCAAAATGCTCTCACAGCTTCACAGCATACAAAACTGGGGAGGGATTTCAGCTCATGAATATACTGTGTTCTCTTAGCAGGAGATTTAAAATGTCTTTCTCGCCTCTGCACACACACAAATTCCTGGCTTTGGAATTTTGGAGTTTTGGACTCAGCAGTGCATTTGAAGAAACAAAAGATAGAATGTCCCATCCTCTCCAGTATCCCAACCTCTCAGGAGAGACAGAAATTCAGCCCAAAGTTGCCAACCTTGCAATTTCACCATCAAGTCTATGGCAGGAATGAAGAATGATGAAGTAGCTGAAACTCAGGATTGTTCCGGTTGCTTTCCCACAAGTCCTTAAATGTTATTTATCAGAGTGTCAAATGGGCATACGGCCCAGGTGGAAACACACAGGCTGTTGAGCTTGCTAAAATGCCAGACAGATCATCATCATATTAATTAAAGGTGACTGTATTTCAGAAAGATGCACATCCCAAGTTCATGCAGTGGCCTAGAAAGAGAACAGTGCCTCAACCTGCCACCCCCACCCCACAGCACTTATAAGTTTCCTTCAGCTCAGGTAGATAGATAGATAGATAGATAGATAGATAGATAGATAGATATTACTGTCTTGCTCAAAAGTTTAGATTTCAAAGTAGAGCCATGAGAGGCCACCATGAGTTTGATTCATAATGAACTTATGGAACTCCCTGACACAAGATACTATGACGGCTAATAGGATTAACAGCTTTAAAACACATAGATAATAGTGATGGTGATGAAGCTTATAATTACCTTCCTCAAAGCACAAACTTGTTCTACTTGTGCTACCTGGTGTCATCACAAAGCAATCACCATTTTCTTTAAAAGTTCTTCTCCAGTTTAGATTGTAAATCATTTCAGTGCTCTTCCCTCCCTGTTGCCTGTAATTCTGCTACAGGGAGCCTGGGAAACATAAGTCTTCCAGGATGCCTGAATACATATTATGGATTCCAGGTGCCCTGGAAACTATATATCCCAGGGCTCATTGTGGGAGAGGCATTCAGCCCCCATTGTGCTTCTAATTTTGAAACTGGACTCAGAAACAAGCTGAGCCCAGTTTCAAAATATCTCAGTTTGCTCAGATCAAGCTGCAGGAAGTTACCCACCACTAATAAATAGTGATGAGCCATACTTGCCAGAAGCATATCCTCCATGTTTGGAGCACCAGGGCTTCATTGTAAGAAGGGCGGGGGGAGTTGATTCATCTCCCCAGTTTAGCTTCACCACCTCTATCATATTTTAGAAGCCCACAACAATAGGGCAGCCATCTCCAAAACTTCAGAAGGCTTCTATACTTTTAAGAGTTGCATAGAAGAAGACATTAAAGGTAAAGGTAAAGGTGTCCCCAACCAGTCGTGTCCGACTCTAGGGTGCGGTGCTCATCCCCGTTTCTAAGCCGAAGAGCCAGCGCTGTCCGAAGACGCCTCCGTGGTCATGTGGCCGGCACCTGAACACCGAGGTGCACGGAACGCTGTTACCTTTCCCGCCGAGGCGGTACCTATTTATCTACTTGCAATTTCTTGCTTTCGAACTGCTAGGTTGGCAGGAGCTGGGACTGAAGACGGGAGCTCACTCCGTCACGTAGCACTCGGGTCTCGAACTGCTGTTCTGCCGACCTTCCGGTCTGCAGTTCAGCATCTTAACCACTAAGCCACCGCGGCCCATTACTGCGATGCAATGTAGCAATTGCAATTGAAGACAATTTAGAAAGTGCTGCTAGGACAAAGCATTGCAGCTAAATTCCAAACAGGGACAATGTCTATGGAGTACAGTTTAAAACAGCTGATCTGTTTCTAGGCCCAATTCAAGCTGCTGGGACCATTGGTGTATCTTGAGGACCATTTCGTTCCAAATGAACCTTACAGCCAGGCTGTAAGGTTCTGCCTCTCAGAAACCTTTCTATATCCCCTTCTGTCACCTAGGGCTAGGTAGCTGCTGACCTGTGACAGGGCCTTTTCGGATTTGGCTCCCTGACTTTAGAATGGCCTTCTCAGAGAGTCTGATATTATTTAGTGCCAGGCAAAGATCTCTTTCTTTCTCTCTTTCTCCAGCTCTCTCCCTCTCCCTCTCTCTTTGCCCAAGCCTTTTAGTGAGTTCAGTTTTTATTGATGGTTTTCTCTAGCTCTTTAATGTTCTACTGCTCTGTGGGGGTGGGTGAGGATTTTCATTTAGTTTATTTTTTAAAAAAATACCAAAAGTTGTAAATTTCTTCATATTTGGGATGGACAGAACTTGACATCTTAAAAAATGTGAATGTGAGAGAAACTGAAACTGGAAGACCCATCCATCCAGGCCCAGGGCTCTTAAAAGTCCCCATTTTTTTCCCCCTGACAGGTTCTTCTTGAGCAGCGATCTGGCAGGCAGCTACAACACATGATCCTCTACATGATAGAGACAGCTCTGCAGAGGGGTGAGAATTTTGCTTTAGATCATTTTTGATATGAATTTACCAAAATCTGCACATGTCTTCATATTTGGTTCAGAAAGAACTTGGGATTATTTTATTTATTTATTTATTTTTTAAAAATGTGAATGTGGGAGAAAGCAAAACAGACAGATTTGTCTATCCCTATGACTGTGTTTTGGCTTGTTGCTGTTTTATTGTATCCAACTGGGGCCAGCGTCAGCCTGTTGAGGAAGGGGCTCGGAGGGCTGGCCCCGCTTGATGGGCGGGTGTAAATTTTTACAGGCCTAGAGCTTAGCAGAGAAGTGCTAGGGCTGGGTGGTTGCAGCAGCTGTCAGCTTCTTTCCTCCCACTTCTTCTACATCCCAATGTAGTATCTCTCTGCAAACCTATTTCAGGGTCCAGAGACATTTGGGGGAAAGGAAATGGTGGCTTCTATAAGGAAACATTTCTCTGCCTCTCTCACAATACTAGAACCCAGGATCATCCCATGAAGCTGTTTGGTGGGAGATTTAGGAGAGATAAAAAAAGAAGTAGTTCTTCACACAGTGCATAGTTAAACTATGGAATTCACTACCACGGGTTGTAGTGATGGCCACCAGTTTGGTGGACTTCAAAAGGGGGTTGGACAAATGCCTGGAGGAGAAGGCTATCAATGGCTACTAGTTCTGATGGCTATGTGCTACCTCCAGTACCAGAGACAGTAAGCCTAAGTACACCAGTTGCTTGGGAACAAGGGTGGTAGGTTGCTGTTGCACTTGTGTCCTGCTTGTGGGTCTCCTGTCTGCAGCTGGTTGGCCACTGTGTGAACAGAATGCTGGACTAGATGGACCCTTGGTCTGATCCAACATGGCTCTTCTTGTGTTCTTATGTTCTTATGCTTGGCCCTGGGTGCAATACATCTTCTCTCACCACTAGACCCAACTGTTTTTTGTTTTTGTTTTTAAGGAAGTGGGGTCAGGTACATCAGTGCAGTTACTTAGGGCTGGCATCAAGGGTAGGCATGGTTGGGCATCTGCCAAGGGCCCACCTCCCAGCAGGGACCCAAAGACAAGAGCTCCCTGGGCTTGCTCCTCCTCTTCACCAGTGCAACTTGCTTGTTCATCTGCCTCTTGCCCAGACCATGGTGGTGGTGGGAAGAAAGAGCAGTAGATGCCACTGTCCACTTGTTTACTGGCTCTCTGCCTGTCAAACAAGCAAGTGGTAGCTATATTGAGAAAAAAGGTTGAGGAGCAATAGCAGCTGGTGACAATGGCAGTGAGAAAGTAGACTCAACTAAGAAGGGGTGCCACTGGGGGTGCCTTTCCCAAGGGCCCTCAGAAACCTGTATATGGCACTGTAGTGTTGTCTGGTAAACTTGCATGGGGAGCACAAAAGGCTGCTTTTAGGAGGGCCTATTGGGCATCTTGCCCATGGCTTCCTCAAGATTGGCACCAGGCCTGATAAATTACGTGAACCATGTTGGGAGGCTTAGCCTGAAAAGCACTACTAAAACAACTTAAATAAATATTAAGAGTATAAAGATTCATAATAGTACTAAAGATTCTTTCAGGCACAATGTTGCCTGTCACAGTGCTATACCCACTCATCCAGAGGAAAAATACCTGTACAGGCTAAAAGAGTTTTGATATTTTTCAGGGGTGGGCATTTTACTCATCTCTAATTCTGAGCTTTTGGGTGAGAACTTGCACTCTTGACATGCATGGGCCAGCCGGACTTGAAGTCCATTCTAGACTTAAGGCCTTTAGTACTTCTGAGAGTTTTTTTTTTTTTTTTTAAAAAAAATTAAATTGACCTTCATAGCTTCAATAACATTCAATATTTGAAGGGGAAAATGTGTTTGTGGTTTGCACACTGAAGTTCTTGTTCTAAAATTAAATTTGAGGGTGGGGAAGAGGAAGGTGGAATAGAAAGTAGTAATGGGTGAACCTCAGACTGTTCACACATGAGAGAGTGTGACTTTGGTTTGGATGTTCATCCAGACATCTTTACTCTGGAACAGCTTGCGCTGGAAAAAGTGTATGAATGTAACTAAATCCCTCAGTGAAAAAGCCACTTTGCTATGTTGTGTGAAGAAGAACCTGTTGCCATGGTCCTGTGTGTCTGTGTGAAGACATGCCTTGTATATAACTGTTGTTGTTCAGTAATGTTTAATCTGTGCGGCCTCTGAGAGGCTATAATGTATCTGAGTAGGCCCGAGGTCTTCCTTTGTTATGGTCAAAGGCCTGTGTCGTAGTTGTTTAGTGACGTTCTGAAGGGGGAGAGAGAGGTGATTGCTTTTAATATTGTCAGATGTGGCCTGGACCAGGTAAACTCATTTCTGATTGGCTGGGGAGCCTAGCTAGGTGGAAAAGAACAGTTGGGAAATGACAGTTGACAGTTAGGAAGGAGAGTCTGTCTGTGGAAAGTGAGAGAGAAAGTCTGTTGGTTGGTGTGGCATGTTATAGAAGGACTAGGAGAAAGCCGAGGAGAAAATGAATAGCTAAGGCCTGAATAGTATGCTATTCCTTCTCTGTAGGATAACCATACATGGCTGGTGAAGCTCAGGAGTAGGAAGCAGGTTGCTGAGTGATGCTAGGAGACTGCCAGAAGAAGGATACACAAGCAGGCATAAAAATCCAGATAAACTGTCCAAGCAGCCAGAAATACAACAGGAGGAGTTTTGGGAGTCAGAGGAAGAGTGAACCCAAGAGCTGGAATTGGTTGTGACTGTAGGGATGGACGCAAGTCCCTTACCTGGTCCTGCAGCTTGCTTCGTGGTGGCGGGGAGGTGCTCCATTCCTCCCCGCCAAAATTCTGGCCAGGGGGGAGGCACCCCATCCCTCCGGCCGAAATTCTGGCCAGGGGGGTGCCCCGTCCCTCTGACCGAAATTCTGGCCGGGGAGGAGGCCCCCCGTCCCTTCGGCCGCGAATCTCTTCTCCTGCCGGGACGCAAATGGCAGCGGCCGTAGCCGCCGCTGTTTGTGTCCCTGCAGTCAGCCGTGATAGGCTACGTAAATCCTTACGTAACCTATTACGGCTGACTTTGGGGGGGGGGGAAGTGCATACACAAATGGCAGCACCCATGGGTGCCGCCATTTGCGTTCCTTATTTGGGCAAATAGCGTTGCCCTTATTTTTGCCATAGTCTACGTAAATGTTTATGTAGACTACACGTGCCTAAATAAGGAACGCAAATGGTGGCGCCCATAGGCGCCGCCATTTGTGTACGCGCTTCCCCCCCCAAAAAAGTCAGCTGTGATAGGCTATGTAAGGATTTACGTAGCCTATCACGGTGTTTTTTGAAAATCTACCTGTGATAGGCTACGTAAATCTTTACGTAGCCTATCACATTTTTTTTTTTACACTTTGAAATGGCGGTGGTGGCAGCCGGTCGGAAGACTGGCCGCCGCTGCCGCCGAAGCGCTGCCAGGAACCGCCAGCACCAGGGACATTCGTCAAAGGTAAGTCCCATTCCGGAGGGGGGGGGTGTCGGAGAATTTCTCTACCAATTTCGGGGGGCCGAATGCATTGGCATTCGGCCTCCCGGAGAGTCGTGGAGAAATTCTCCGACATCCCTAGTTGTGAGTGTATTTGGCTGGGGTGAAGGTTTAGGGAATTTGGCCTGAGGTAAAAGAAGCAGCTTGTATTATCAACAGTGTCTCTTGAGTCCTTAAGAAGTGTCAGCAAGCAGTCTTTTGAAAACCCCAAAGTAAATATTAGTATTCCCTTATGTAGAAAATATCTCTTTGATAAATTAACTTGTTTCATATTTCATCTTGTCTCTAGTTGGTACCCATCTCATGCCTAAGCCTCTTATACCAGGCTACTAAGAGGTTTTAAAGTATTCTAAGAGAATTGGTGGCAGCAGAAAAGGGTCAGCTTGGGGAACCCTGAGTTATAGTGGCAAGGAGTTCTTTAGCCCCTGAAATAGAAGCATTTGCTGCAAATAAGAAACCCCATAGGTGGGATTGCCCAGTGAAGGAGCAGTTTCCCCATAGGTGGTAGCAGCACTGGGAGACAAAATCCTAGGGATGTACGAAATTGCCCTTACCTGGCTCCGCCGGGTTCCGCTGGGGGAGGAGGCGCTCTGTCCCTCCCCCCAGAATCCTGGCCAGCCGGCTCTGCCCCGCGGGGATTCTGCGGAGCCGCCAGCCGGCTCCGCCAGCAGCTGGACATCCGGCCGCTGGCTAGCAGGGATGCAAAAGGTGGCGGCCATAGCCGCCGCCGTTTGCATCCCTGTAGTCAGCCATGGCAGGCTACGTAAATCTTTACGTAGCCTATCACGTCTGACTTTAAAAAAAAAAAGAAAAAATGCGTGTACGCAAATTTGCGTTCCTTATAGACGGTGAAAATAAGGAGAACGCAAATAGTGTAGCAGATGCTATTTGCGTTTCCCCTTGTTTTCGCCGTCTTAGTCTACGTAAATATTTACGTAGACTAAGACGGCCCAAAATAAGGAATGCAAATGGCCGCCGCTACGGAAGGAACGCCATAAGGAACGCCATTTGCGTACACGTGTTTGTTTATTTAAAAAAAGTCAGACGTGATAGGCTACGTAAAGATTTACATAGCCTATCACGTGGTTTTTGTTTTTTTTTTAAACCTAGCCATGATAGGTTATGTAAATCTTTACGTAGCCTATCACGTCTCCCCCCCCCAATACTGGAAATGGCGGCGGCGGCAGCTGGTCGGAAGACCAGCCACTGCAGCTGCCGCTGCCGCAGCCGCTGCAGGAGCCCCTGCCGCCCGGAAGATCCGCCACAGGTAAGTCTCGTCCCGGGGGGATCCGCGGGGGTGGCGGGGGGGTGGCAGGCCATTCTGCCACGGAGTTTGGGGGATCTCACCGAGATCTGTGGCGGAATTCTCTGACATCCCTACAAAATCCCCCATAGTGTGTCTATGCTGTTGTCTGCCCAGGGTGATACCCTGCCTTCAAGACTGCCATCCAAATGGCTGTCTTTCAGATCACAGTGCTGTGGGTTTGGGGAAGAGTTGTCCAGAAATGTTAGTGCCTGAGGTAAAAATTACATGTAAATAGTACTTTTGCTTAATTAAGTTGTGCCATCATTCATGAGAAAGCCTTCCAATGCAAGCCACATGGAAACAGACTGGAGCAGCTCAAGAGTTCCATCTGTGTTTTGCAGGTTGTAAGGCGCCTCTTGTTCCGTTTTCCGCCCATCAATACCATTCGGCTTTTTCTCAGTTTCTGAATTTGTGCATATTCGCACATGCAAAAATGCACAAATCCCCCCCCCCCATGCCAATTCTCATGCTTTAGCCTATGGGGGATAAATGCATTTTCAGCTGGGTTTTTTCCCTATTTTTCTACGACAAAATTTGCACAAAATTCAGAAAGGTTAGAAAAACATCCAGCAAGTCTGTGGAATCTGCCTGGCAGGGAAAAGGCCTGTCCACTGTGGAATCTGTGGGTCAGATTCATCAAAATCCGAACTAATTTGTCTCCATTGCGGATTTCTCTGACATACCTACTCAAGAGAACATCGCAGTGGGTTGCACCCTGTCTGTCACCCACTTTGTTGTTGTTCTGTCGTTCAGTCATGTCCGACTCTTTGTGACCCCATGGACGATAGCACGCCAGGCCTTCGTGTCCTGCGCTCTCTCCCGGAGCATGCTCAAGTCCATATTCATTGCATCGGTGATGCTATCTAGCCATCTCATCCTCTGCCGTCGCCTTCTCCTTTTGCCTTCAGTCTTTCCCAGCATCAGGGTCTTTTCCAGAGAGTTTTCTCTTCACATTAGGTGGCCAAAATATTTGAGTTTCAGCTTCAGTTTCTGTCCTTCTAATGAGCACTCAGGGTTGATTTCCTTTAGGATGGACTGATTTGACCTCATTGCAGTCCAGGGAACTCGTAAGAGTCTTCTCCAGCACCACAGTTCGAAAGCAGCAATTCTTCAGCGCTCAGCCTTCCTTATAGTCCAGCTCTCACAGCCATACTGGGAAAACCATAGCTTTGATTAGACGGACCTTTGTCGGCAAGTTGATGTCTCTGCTTCTTACTATGCTGTCTAGGTTTGCCATAGCTTTCCTCCCAAGGAGCAAGCGTCTTTTAATGTTATGGCTATAGTCACCGTCTGCGGTGATCTTGGAGCCCAAGAAAGTAAAATGTGTCACTGCTTCCATTTCTTCCCCTTCTATACGCCAGGAAATGCTGGGGCCAGATGCCATGATCTTCTTTTTTTAATGTTGAGTTTCAAACCAGCTTTTGCACTCTCCACTTTCACCCTCAACAAGAGGCTCTTTAAATCCTCTTTGCTTTCTGCCTTTAGGGTGGTATCATCTGCGTATCTGAGGTTGTTGATAATTCTCACGGCAATCTTAATTCCGACCTGTGATTCATCCAACCTGGCGTTTCTCATGATGTACTCTGCATATAAATTAAATAAGCAGGGCGACAATATGCAACCTTGTCATACTCCTTTCCCAATTTTGAACCAATCGGTTGTTCCATGTCTGGTTCTTACTGTTGCTTCTTGACCCTCATACAGGTTTCTCAGGAGACAGGTAAGGTGGTCTGGTACCCCCATCTTTTTCAGAATTTGCCACAGTTTGTTGTGATCCACACAATCAAAGGCTTTAGCGTAGTCAATGAAGCAGAAATAGACATTTTTCTGGAATTCTCTTGCTTTCTCCATGATCCAGCAAATGTTGGCAATTTGATCTCTAGTTCCGCTGCCTCTTTGAAACCCAGCTTGGACTTCCGGTAGTTCTCGGTTCACATATGCCCTTAATGGCATAGAACTTTTTCTTCTTTGGTTAGAAAAGGCACAGGCAGTTGAATCTTCACCACTCGTGAAGATTCTCTCACTGCACCTGAGAGACCTAGATGTAAGATTCGCAGGGGAGCTTTATTCCGCCATGGATTTCGGGGGGCTGAATGCACTGGCATTCGGCCTCACTGAGATCCGTGGTGGAATTCTCTGCCATACCTAGTTAAAACAAAAGGGAGAATGTGCATCAAAATGGCATATGAGTTCAATGTAAGCACATGTAAAATGATTCATGTTGGGGCAAAAAAGCCCAGCAAGTGTAACCTGATGGGGTCTGAGCTAGCAGTGACTGACCAGGAAAGAGATCTTGGGGTTGTGGTGGTCAGCTAGATGAAAATGTCAACCCAGTGTGCAGTGACTGTGAAAAAGGCAAATTCCATATTAGGCATAATTAGGAAAGGGACTGAAACTAAAACTGCCAAGATCATACTGCCCTTGTACAAATATATGGTGTGACCACACTTGGAATACCATGTATAGTTCTGGTCACCACACCTAAAAAACAAAAAACAAAAGTATTGTAGTGTTGGACAAAGTGTAGAAAAGGGCAACTAAAATGCTCAAGGGGCTGGAACAACTCCCTTCTGGGGGAAAGTTACAACAGCTGGCGTTGTTTAGCCTGGAGAAAAGGCAAGTAAAGGAAGACATGACAGAGGTGTACAAAACTATGCATGGTCTGGGGAAAGTGGGTAGGGAAACATTTTTCTCTCTCTCTCGTAACACTAGAACCCAATGGGGTCATCCCATGAAGTTGATTGGTGGGGGATTCAGGACAGATCAAAGGAATGAATTCTTCATACAGTGCATAGACAAACTATGGCACTTGCTACCTCAAGATGTAGTGATGGCCACCCATTTGGATGGCTTGAAAGAGGGGTTAGACAAATTCCTGGAGGAGAAGGTGATCAATGGCTACTAGTCCTGATGGCTATGTGCTACCTCCAGTACTAGAAGTGGTATGCCTATGTACACCAGTTGCTGGGGGATATGGGTAGGAGGGTGTTGTTGCACTGATGGCCTGCTTGTGGGTTCCTGGTTGACAGCTAGTTGGCCAATGTGCGAACAGAATGCTGGACTAGATGGACCTTGGTCTGATCCAGCAGGGCTCTTATGTTCTTCTTGTATTGTGAAGCTGGGGAAACTCTTACCCATGCCATCCAATTTCTTCCTGACATGAAAGTGTTAAAAAGTATAGAAGCTCTTCTAGAAAGAAAGAAAGAAAGAAAGAAAGAAAGAAAGAAAGAAAGACTACTGTGTTTTCATGCTGTTTGTTGTTTCACACTTAGCCTTCTTTATGTTCAGTTGTTCTCTGTAGTTTCAGGATAGGGTGGGATAAAGATCTAAGGAAACATACTTTAGATTATTTAACATGGATTAGCTATGAGACCTGAATGAACATTATATTGTAGTGTGAAAAATGAAATTTCAGGAAGACCACCCCCCCACCCCCCAATGAAGACACCCCAAAGCATATATTTTTACATCAGTTCATTGCACATCTTGATCAGCTACCACTTAGGCAGCATTTTAGGTTTCCTTTCTAGTAACTGTGACATTTTTCATGCAGCCAATCAGATTTGGATGTCTATGAAAGGATATCACTGACGAAAATCGAGTTAATTCAGAGTGAGGGCACTGCTTCCTGCACAGATTCTGCCCTCCCTCTCAATTTGCTTTGTTGGTTGGCACAGTTTCTGCAATGACCCTTTGCAAAAAAACAAAACAAAATAAAACAAAAAACCTATTCTTGTGTAAGAATAGGTATCATAACTAGGCAAGTGGGCCCCTAGTTTGATCTGTGAAATGTTGGAGAGAATATGTATTTACTCTTCCATACGAACCTGTCAGACAGCTGAGGTAAGCTTTGAAGGCCCTTCCAAATCTTCCCTCACCTTGAGACGTTAGGTGGGTGGGTACCAGAAAGAGGGCCTTCTCAGTGGTGGCACCCAAATTTTTGATCTCTCTCTTTACTCCACAACAGCATTCATTTAGATGCCAGTAGAAATCCATCCTGTATTCACAACATTAAAAAAAAAAAAAAATGGCGATCAGCGGGATGTCCCCATAGACTTATATGCAAAATAGAGCTGTGAATATTGTGTATAAGCCTATGGACACATAGACTTATAAGCAACATTCACGGCTCTATTTTGCATATAGGTTTATAGGGGACATCCTGCCAATCGCCTTTTTTTAAAAAAAATGGTGATCGGCGGGGAGGCAGCCGTGCCGTCCTATGCAGAATCCTCCAGGAGAGGAGGTAAGTGGGCCAATCTACCATGGATTCCTGAGGCCAGATTCCAAAGAATCTGGCCTCATTTGAATCTGCGGTGGATTTCTCTATATCCCTAGGCATAGGGCAGGGAGCATGATACACAGAGTTGTCCTTCAACACCTCAAGGCCACTTCCCAGGACCTGCTTCCTCAGGTAGGGCCCACACATGGCCCATACTTCCTTCATTACGGATGGATGGGCTCACCTCTGTCTGGGGCCATTGGTCGCTCGCTCAGCTACCACCCACACCCACTTCCTGTGCTGCGTGAGCCCCTCAATGGCTTGGTGAGTGACCAACAAGAACCACGGACCCGTCCACTCCTTCCCTGAGATGCCATTTTGTGCAACAATGGTGGCTCAGGCAAGGATGGATGAAAGTCCCTTACCTGGTCCCGCAGCTTGCTTCGCAGTGGGGGGGAGGCACTTCGGTTCTCCCCCCGAAGTTCAGGCTGGGGGGTAGGTGCCCCACCTCGCCTGGCCAAAATTCAGGCCGGGGGGGAGGCGCCCCATCCCTTGCTGCCGAAATTCAGGCCGGGGAGAAGCGCCCCATCTCCCCGGCCGTGAAAGAAAAAAGTAAAAAAAACACAAAAAACACACACACGTGATAGGCTACGTAACGATTCACGTAGCCTATCACGGCTAGATTTCCAAAGACAGCCGTGATAGGCTACGTAAATCGTTACGTAGCCTATCACGGGTGACTTTGAAAAAAAAAAAAAGCGTGTACGCAAATGGTGGCACCCACGGGCGCCGCCATTTGCGTTCCTTATTTGGGCCCGGGTAGTCTACATAAAGATTTACGTACACTATGGTGTACATAAATACTTACATAGCCTATCACGGCAAAGAGCAGGACGCAAATGGCAGCCATGGCAGCCGGTCGAAAGACCAGCCACCGCCACCACCACCGGAGCCGCGGCCGGAGCTGCCGCTGGAGCCGCCGCCGCTGCTGCCAGAGCCCCAGGTCAGTTTCGTTCTGGGGCTATTCCGCGAGGTGGCGGGGGGTGGGAGGCCATTCCGCCATGGGTTTCGGGGGGTCAAATGCCAGTGCATTCGGCCTCACTGAAATCCGTGGCAGAATTCTCCGCCATCCCTAAATTGACTTCCCTATTCTAAATAAGAATAATATATGTATGTGTATGACTTTTTCAAGCAGGCCCCACATATCTCAGACTTAAGCCCTTTCCAGGTATTAGATCTTTTTAGGATCTTTTTTTTGTGTCAGATGAACCTGCATAGGGGGGAGGCATGGCAGCCACTTGCTGGTCCCACGACTGTGCTCCAGCCCCTCCCGTGCTTTGCGAGTGGCCTGTACTCACCCCAGCAGCCTCAGTGAGCTCTGTGGTTGTAATTCTTTTAAAAAAACAAGACAGCGATCGCGAAAATGTGCATATTTTGAAAATTGCAAAAGTGCGCATTGTTGTGAATGCACATGCTTGCGTATGCTTGAAAATGTGTGTTTTCACAAACTGCACATTTTTTGCATGTGCAAATGTGTGCATTGACAGAAATGCACATTTTCACATACGTGAATATGCACATTAGCAAAATGAGCATTTTCAAGCGTGTGCAAGTATGCACATTTTTGTGATCACCATTTCATGTTTCAAACAGTGCCAATCACAGAGCTCGATGGGGTTGCCTGTGTTAGTGTGGGCCACTCGCCGAGCATGGACAGGGGGTGAGTGGGGGCTCAGTGAGTGGGGCTCAGGGGTGCAGGTGGGGGAGTTCTGCCAGATTCCTGGATGGAATCAGGTGCCTCCGCCATCCCTAGCAGTGACATACACATCTCTATTCATGTGCCTCAGCAGAACCTCTGAACATAGAGCTGTATGCCCAGGGGCACTGATGAAGATGTGTATATCAGGGGCAGTGGCTGCTATCTCCTCCCCGCCCCATACACATTTATGTATTTATTACATTTCTATACCACCCTAAAGCTGAAGCTCTCTGGGTGGTTCACATCATGTATGGTCATTTTATGTAGGGATGTCAGAGAATTTCTCCACGAATCTTGGGGAGGCCGAATGCCAGTGCATTCGGCCCCCCAAAATTGGTGGCGAAACGGTCTGCCCCCCTGCCCCCCCTGGGACGGGACTCACCTTGGGCGAATCCTCCTGGCAGCGGTGGCTCCGGTGGCGGTCCGGCAGCGGTCCTGCAGTGGTTCGGTGGCGGTGGCAGTGGCGGCCGGTCTTCTGACCGGCTGCCGCCGCCACCATTTCCAGTAAAAAAAACAACAGCAACAAAAAAATGTGATAGGCTACGTAAAGATTTACGTAGCCTATCATGGCTAGATTTTTAAAAAATACCGTGATAGGCTACGTAAATGTTTACGTAGCCTATCATGCCTGAGTGAAAAAAACAACAATGCGCGTACGCAAATGGCGGTGCCCATGGGCGCCGCCATTTGCATTCCTTATTTTGGCACGTCTAGTCTGCGTAAACATTTACGTAGACTATGGCGAAAATAAGGGGAACGCATATAGCGTAGCGTCTACGCTATTTGCGTTCCCCTTATTTTTGCCATAGGCAAAATGGGCGCCGCCATTTCCCATGGGCGCCGCCATTTCCGTACACATGTTGTTGTTTTTTTCCCCACTCAGCCGTGATAGGCTACGTAAACATTTACGTAGCCTATCACGGCTGACTGCAGGGACGCAAATGGCGGCGGCTACAGCCGCCGCCATTTGCGGCCCAGCCGGCCAGGATTCGGGGGTGGAGGGACGGAGCACCTCCCCCCCGGCCAGAATTTCGGGGGGAGGGACGGAGCGCCTCCCCCCCACCGTGAATCAAATTTCAATACAGGTAAGATACTTTCGTACATCCCTAATTTTATGTCCATCATAATATCCTAAAAAGGTGTGAAGGGTTGAGGCCTACAGAGGCAAAAGGAAAAAGGTCAGGCTTAGAGGCCTGGAGTTTTCTGCTGGGAGTGGGTAACCCTGAGAGGAGTAGTTTCATTTCTCTGGTTAAGTGTCAGTTTCATTTCTCTACTTAAGTTTCATTTCTTCAGGTTTGAAGCAGTACTTTCAGATTTGGGGGAGGAGGGTATATAAAGAGAGCAAGAGAGACAGTAAGAGGGGAGAGACAGCCATAGCCTGAAGTGAGAGCAGAGTCTGAAGAATGAGCAGGAAGATGCAGCCTAGAAATGTCTTAGGACAGCTAGGGTAAAGGAACTTGCATTTTGCAACTTTTATTTTCTTCTAAGGCCTTCTGTATTGCTCAGCTCTATTGTGTAAATACCTTTAGTTGTGATTTGCTTGCTTTAATTTACAAGTAAACTGTTGTGGTTACACCCTGTGTCTAGAGTTTCAGTCAGCCCACATCTACAGCCTAAAACCCACATTATTAGGAAGGGGAAGGTAAAAGAAGGAAGGTGGGTCTCCTAAAGAGGCAAGAGATCCTTAAGGAGTTGCTCAGGGAGTCCAAGTCATAAGGGGCACCTTAACAAAAGGCTAAACTGAGATGATCACATGGGTGGGGAAGGGGAGGTGGGAGAAAGCATGTGATCCAGCTGCCCTCCCCCCCACACACAAACACAGATAATCAGGACAGTTGTTTCAACAGTAACCCAGTTTTTTTCCCATACCAGACATCCAAATGACGCTATTGACGGTCTGTTGCATGCCCCACCCCTGCCCCATTGTCAGCATTATTTATTATGTATTATTCATTTCAAGATCATGGCATCTGGCCCCATCACTTCCTGGCATATAGAAGGGGAAGAAATGGAAGCAGTGACAGATTTTATTTTCTTGGGCTCCAAGATCACCGCAGATGGTGACTGTAGCCATGAAATTAAAAAACGCTTGCTCCTTGGGAGGAAAGCTATGGCACACCTAGACAGCATAGTAAGAAGCAGAGACATCACCTTGCTGACAAAGGTCCGTCTAATCAAAGCTATGGTTTTCCCAGTAGCAACGTATGGCTGTGAGAGCTGGACTATGCATGGCTGTGAGAGCTGGAGTATAAGGAAGGCTGAGCGCCGAAGAATTGATGCTTTCGAACTATGGTGCTGGAGAAGACTCTTATGAGTTCCCTGGACTGCAAGGAGGTCAAATCAGTCCATCCTAAAGGAAATCAACCCTGAGTGCTCTTTGGAAGGACAGATACTGAAGCTGAAGCTCAAATATTTTGGCCACCTAATGCAAAGAGAAAACTCACTGGAAAAGACCCTGATGCTGGGAAAGATTGAAGGCAAAAGGAGAAGGGGATGGCAGAGGATGAGATGGCTAGATAGCATCACCGATGCAATGAATATGAACTTGAGCACACTCCGGGAGAGAGCGGAGGACAGGAAGACCTGGCGTGCTATGGTCCATGGGGTCACGAAGAGTCGGACACGACTTAACAACTGAACAACGTTCATTTCAAACGTTTGTCTCCCTCCTTTCTGCCACCAATAACACTCGCTGCAGCTGCTAGAGACAGAGAGATGGGGATGAAAATGTAAAGAAAGGTGTTACGTCACGACTCGCACTTGAAAATGTATCAACAGGGCAGCTTTTCCTCCCGCTGCTCTCTATTGACATTGAGTTATTTACATGGGATGAGAAAGTGGGGATTGCCCCCTTAGATGGGGAAAACCGGGATGAGTAGGGGTATCCAGACTGTAAACTATGCAAATCTTTCACAGAACCATTTCAGGAGAACTTGGCACAAAGCAGCCCCCTGCCTGCTCCTTACACATGCATTCATGAGTCCCTCCGTCTTGCCTGCAAAGACTTGGATTTCTAAGCAACAGATTTGAGGCCTGCCAAAGAGAACATTTGTTGGGGCTTCTACCTGTCCCCTGGAAAGAATCCCTCAGAAACAGCCTCACCTCCTCAATGTGATCCACAGCAGAGACACTGCTGGGATCCGTTGTCAGACTGGTCCAAGAGCCATCCAGGGGTTGTGTGGATGACTTGTGGAGATCCGCCCATCTGCATCCACTCTGAGCCCATCTCAGCACATCCCGTACTGTTCACAGTATGGCAAGAAATCCAGAGAACTTGGTGGCGCCTCTTGATACCCATCTGTTTTTCCAAGGCAGCTTTCCTGAACTCTCCTGCAAGTTATTAGAGAGCTTCGGACGTCCAGCAAATGTGCGCGTGTGCGTGCGCGTGTACGCGCACTCGAGGGCGTATGTTTTAATTCCAAAGTAAATGGTTTTGCCTCGAGAAACATGCAACATAGTAAACTAATTTGACTTGAGCTTATGCGAACCGTTGGGGCTTTGGGCTGTTTTGATCTGATCCCAGAAGTGGTAGTCTGGTTTCGGTATCTTGTTTTTGTTTTGGTTGTCTGTGCTCTCTTTCTGGGATTTGCTCACCATGGAGGCTTGGATTCCTGTGCCTGACAAGTTCTGCTTTATGCTACTTGCTTTGCCCTCTGCATAGCTGGACCTGGATTTGAAAAAGGCAGCTTCCCTCCCTCCCTTTTTGGTGAATAATTAAAGAAAACGAAACACAACAAGATTAGGCTTCCCAGTCGGAGAAGTCCTGGAGAGGATGGCCTGGCTCTCCCAGGGCCCCTCTTCTCTGTACGAAGCCAGCTTCCTGTTCACAACCTGTTTATCTAATATCTCCCTGCCCCAGGAGAGTCCTGTTTCATTTAATTAAACCCTTTCCCACTCCTGCTCTTCGCTCCTCCATCTGAATGGTGCAGCAGGAAGAGTGGAGGAGTGGTGGGGGCTGGTGGCTAAGATGTCAGTGGGGCAGTGAATCCCCTCTGGGTTTCAGTCAGAACCAGTCAGAACTCTAAAGAAGCACCTTTCAAAGCACTTTGGATAGCTCCTTTGGAGTTCTGAAGGGTTCTGAATGAATCCCCGAGTGGATTCACTACCCCCACTGACATCAGAGCCACCAGCCTCCAATGGCTCTTTCCCAGACAGCCTCTTTTTTTTTGGGGGGAGGGTTTCTTGTGGGGGGAGAAGAGTGATCCTAGGGTGCTAGCAGGCACCCACACTCCCACACCCACCCACACCAACATTGCCCCCAATTCACCATTTGCATAAGCATGCTTGAGACTCTGAGTTGTACAAGCAAATAACTCCAGACCACCAGAACCCCAGATGAGACAAACCCACAGATTAGAATGGGGCCCTTGGACTGTAAAAGCTTTCACATGCCTGCTCGAACTGATTTTGAGATGCCATGTAACTAATAGAATCATAGAATCATAGAATCGTAGGGTTGGAAGGGGCCTAAAAGGCCATCGAGTCCAACCCCCTGCTCAGTGCAGGAATCCATCCACAAACTCTATGGAGCTTGTGCAGAATGAGTGATGTTATTGATTCGTTGAGTCTCTTAAGGTCTTTCTTTGGTCAGCAGGGCTCTCCAGGAGGGAGGGATGAATCCATATTTCTCTTTTGCATGCATTTGGATTTTTGAAATCTGAAGTTCTTTTGATCCCGTATATGAAGAAATTTGCACATTTTAGTATATTCTTACTATAACCAAACTGAAACAAAATCCTTACCCATCTTTATAGGCCAAATTATTTATGGACAGCTATTAATGGAGAGGACCATGTAGTGCCTCCATGCCATATAGCTGTTAAAGACTGGGAGCCTCCCAAAAAAGAGGGGGGGCAACCTTAATTCAGCATCACAAATATGGTTGAATATACAAGGATTCACAACCTGAATTTAACAGATAAGCATTCAAAGCTCTGGGTCTGGATGGATCCATCTGTCAGTTTCACTTTCTCCTTCATTCAGATTTTTTTTAAAAAATCTCAAGTTCTTTCTATGCTGAATATGAAGAAATTTCTCCAAGGCTTCAGGGGGGTACCTTTCCCAGCTCCCCCTGATCCCTCTGGGGCCTCTGGCCTGCAAAGCACTTTTATATTATTATTCTTTATGTGTTTAAAATATGTATATCTGATCTTCCTTGTGCAGTCCAAGGCAGATAAGACCAACCGACAAAACAAGTAAGCCAACAAAAATAAAAATCCAGTTTGTTGTTGTTTATTCGGTCAGTCGCTTCCGACTCTTCGTGACTTCATGGACCAGCCCACGCCAGAGCTTCCTGTCAGCTGTTGCCACCCCCAGCTCCCCCAAGGTCAAGTCCATCACCTCCAGAATATCAGCCATCCATCTTGCCCTTGGTCGGCCCCTCTTCCTTTGGCCTTCCACTTTCCCTAGCATCAGCATCTTCTCCAGGGTCTCCTGTCTTCTCATTATGTGGCCAAAGTACTTCAGTTTTGCCTTTAATATCATTTCCTCAAGTGAGCAGTCTGGCTTTATTTCCTGGAGTATGGACTGGTTTGATCTTCTTGCAGTCCAAGGCACTCTCAGAATTTTTCTCCAGCACCACAGTTCAAAAGCATCTATCTTCCTTCACTCAGCCTTCCTTATGGTCCAGCTCTCGCAGCCATAGGTTACTACGGGGAATACCATTGCTTTAATTATATGGACCTTTGTTGTCAGTGTGATGTCGCTGCTCTTCACTATTTTATCCAGATTTGTCATTGCTCTTCTCCCAAGAAGTAAACGTCGTCTGATTTCCTGGCTGCAGTCAGCATCTGCAGTAATCTTTGCGGCTAGAAAGACAAAGTCTGTCACTGCCTCCACATTTTCTCCCTCTATTTGCCAGTTATCAATCAAGCTGGTTGCCATAATCTTGTTTTTTTTGAGGTTTAACTGCAACCCAGCTTTTGCACTTTCTTCTTTCACCTTCGTCATGAGGTTCCTCAGCTCCTCCTTGCTTTCAGCCATCAAAGTGGTATCATCTGCATATCGGAGATTGTTAATGTTTCTTCCAGTGATTTTAACTCCAGCCTTGGCTTCATCAAGCCCAGCACGTCGCATGATGTGTTCTGCGTACAGGTTGAATAGGTAGGGTGAGAGTAGGGATGGGGGAGAATTTCTACCCAAAACTTCGGGGGGCCGAGTGCCAACGCATTCGGCCCCCCGAAATCGGCGGTGAAATTCTCTGCCACCCCCCCGCCCTCCCCCCGGGATGGGACTTGCCTTTGACGAATGTCCCTCCCGGCGGCGGGTCCCGGCGGCGCCTCGGGGGGGTTTCGTCAGGGGCGGGGGCGGCAGCTGGTCTTTCGACCGGCTGCCGCCGCCGCCATTACAAGTGATGTAAACAAACAAACAAACCCGTGATAGGCTACGTAACGATTAATGTAGCCTATCACGGCTAGATCTCCAAAGTCAGCCGTGATAGGCCACGTTAATCGTTACGTAGCCTATCACGAGTGACTTTGGAAAAAAAAAATGGGTTGCCCATGGGGCGCCACCATTTGCGTTCCTTATTTGGTCCCTGTAGTCTACGTAAAGATTTACATAGACTATGGCGAAAATAAAGGCAACGCTATTTGCGTTGCCCTTATTTTCGCCGTAGTCTACGTAAATCTTTATGTAGACTACAGGGACCAAAGAAGGAACGCAAATGGTGGCGCCCCATGGGCAACCCATTTTTTTTTTCCAAAGTCACTCGTGATAGGCTACGTAACGATTAACGTGGCCTATCACGGCTGACTTTGGAAATCTAGCCGTGATAGGCTGCATAAATCGTTACGTAGCCTATCACGGGGTTTTTTGTTTTACTTTTTATTTCGCGGCTGGGGAGACGGGGCGCTTCTCCCCGGCCTGAATTTCGGCCAGGCGAGGAGAGGTGCCTCCCCCCCCGGCCTGAATTTCAGGGGGAGAAGCGAAGCGCTTCCCCCCCACTGTGAAGCAAGCTGCGGGACAAGGTAAGTCCCTTTCGTACATCCCTAGGTGAGAGTATACAACCCTGCCATACTCCTTTCCCAATCTTAAACCAGTCCATTGTTCCATGGTCTGTTCCTACCATTGCTACTTGGTCGTTATACAGATTCCTCAGGAGGCAGACAAGATGACTTGGTATCCCCATCCCACCAAGAACTTGCCACAGTTTATTATGATCCACACAGTCAAAGGCTTTAGAATAGTCAATAAAACAGAAATAGATGTTTTTCTGAAACTCCCTGGCTTTCTCCATTATCCAGTGGATATTGGCAATTTGGTCTCTAGTTCCTCTGCCTTTTCTAAACCCAGCTTGTATATCTGGCAATTCTCGTTCCATGAATTGCTGGAGTCTACCTTGCAAGATCTTGAGCATTACCTTACTGGCATGTGAAAGAAATGCCACTGTTCGATAGTTTGAACATTCTTTGGTGCTTCCCTTTTTTTGGTATGGGGATATAAGTTGATCTTTTCCAATCTGTTGGCCATTCTTGTGTTTTCCAAATTTGCTGGCATATGGCATACATCACCTTGACAACATCATCTTGCAAGATTTTAAACAGTTCAGCTGGGATACCGTCATCTCCTGCTGCCTTGGTATTAGCAATGCTTCTTAAGGCCCATTCAACCTCACTCTTCAGGATGTCTGGCTCTAGCTCACTGACCACTCCATCAAATCTATCCCCGATATGATTATCCTTCCTATACAGATCTTCAGTATATTCTTGCCACCTTTTCTTGATCTCTTCTGCTTCTGTTAGGTCCTTGCCATCTTTGTTTTTGATCATACCCATTTTTGCCTTGAATTTACCTCCAATGTTTCTAATTTTCTGGAAGAGGTCTCTTGTCCTTCCTGTTCTATTATCTTCTTCCGCTTCTGTGCATTGCTTGTTTAAAAATAATTCCTTATCTCTTCTGGCTAACCTCTGGAATTTTGCATTTAATTGGGCATATCTCCCAAGTAATTCCAAATTGTGCAATAAGAAGTTCGTGATCTGAACTACAGTCAGCTCCAGGTCTTGTTTTTACCAACTGCATAGATGTCCGCCACCTTTGGCTACAAAGGATGTAGTCAATCTGATTTCGGTGTCGACCGTCTGGTGAGGTCCATGTATAAAGCCGTCTCTTAGGCTGTTGGAAGAGAGTGTTTGTTATGCACAGTGAGTTGTCTTGGCAAAATTCTTTCAGCCTATGTCCTGCTTCATTTTGTTCTCCCAGACCATGCTTGCCTGTAATTCCAGGTGTCGTTTGACTACCCACCTTAGCATTCCAGTCTCCTGTAATGAAAATAACATCTTTGTTTGGCGTACTATCCAGTAGGTGCTGCAGATCCTCATAGAACTGATCTACTGCTGCTGCTTCAGCATCTGTGGTTGGGGCATATATTAGGATCACTGCGATGTTAAATGGCTTAACCTGAATTCGAATTGAGATCATTCTGTCATTTTTTGGATTGTATCCAAGCACTGCTTTAGCTACTTTACTATTAATTATGAAGGCTACTCCATTTCTCCTGTGGTCCTCTTGTCCACAGTAGTAGATCTGGTGGTCATCTGATGTGAAGTGGCCCATTCCAGTCCATTTCAGTTCACTGACACCCAAAATGTCTATATTTAATCTTGACATCTCCCCAGTAACCACTTCCAATTTGCCCTGGCTCATAGATCTTACATTCCAGGTTCCTATGGTGTGTTGATATTTAGAACATCGGATTTGTCATTCACCACCAGCACCATCAGCTGCTAGCCGTCCTTTCAGCTTTGAGCTAGCTGCGTCATCACATCTGGGGCTAGTTGAACTTATCCTCTGTTCCTCCCCAGTAGCATTTTGACCATCTTCCAACCTGGGAGTCCCATCTTCCAATGATATACCAACATATCTCTGGTTGTCCTGATCCATTTAGTTTTCATGGCAAGAATACTGGGGTGGGTTTCCATTTCCTTCCCCAGGGATCGTATTTAGTCTGACCTCTCTGCCATGACCTTCCTGTCTTGGGTTTCCCCTCACGGTTCAGCTCATGATGTCATTGAGGTGCTCAAGCTCCAGCACCACGACAAGGTATCGATCTTCTTTGCTACAAACAATTTAAACCAACAGCAATCATCATTCCCTTTATTAGCTATGTTCGGGGTTGAGAGCCAATACTTCTGTAGCCAAAATAGCACCCACCAACTCCCAACTCTGTTTACACAAGGGTGAAGTATAGGAAGGTTCATGGGACACCATGATTTGAGAAGTACAAAAAATATTTAGAAATAACAACCCAGAAATAAAGGGTCCCAGCCCCCACCACACACAAAAATACCCCAAGAGAACTAAGCATGCTCAGTGGCCACAGAATACTGTTTAGAGGGGTAGAAAATCAGGAGGATGGAACTGAAATGAAATAGAGTATCCATTCGATTTAACTCGAAAGCTTTTGGATCATACTTAATTGTGCCTCTCCCCGCCACCCCCCATGCTGTCCCTCCATGCTCTTATTGACATCTGAATTGGGTTGTGGGGGAGAGGAGAACAATTAATCCCTTTGTGGAGCTATGTAAGCAAATGGGGTGGGTGTTTTTGTGGGGGGTGGGTGGGGGTGGAGGAGGACAGGCCTCTGCATTAAGCAACAGTCAAATATCACCTTGTGGTTTTAGAACCCAGAAGACACTGTCAAATAAACCACATGGTGTTAATACTTGCCCACTTATTCCTCCACATTTTATCACTATTTAATGAGCAAAACCAACTTTTCTTTTTAAAGTAAAAGGTCATATCTTGTTAAAGGTTAAAGGGATCTTTTCATTCGCCCTCTTTCCACCGCACCTCTGAGTTGGATGAATCACCAAGGTGAATAACTCTGGCAGACTCCGAGACACAGAAATAGGTGAGTAAGGCTGAAGTGAGTAATAATCGGTCTGAACTGTCATTAGATGTGAACTTCTTCAAAAATTCAAAATAGGAAGGTCAGTGATTCACAACAGGGAAGCCACCCCAGAGCTGTGGCCAGAAATAAAAATAATGTTTTTTATCTCAATTATCTTTACCCTTCTCCTTTGTTTTTCTCTGTCCTGAAACCACTGTCCAACTGAATCGCTCTTGGCCAAATGAGACCATCTCTATGGATGCAATCCTATACACACTGATTTTGGTGTAGGGAGCTCTGAACTCAACAGCAATTATTTCTGAGTAGAGACATGGATAGGATTGCATTGTAAGGCTGGGGCAAAGCAGATGTTTCCTCCCATTGTATGATGCAATGGGTAAAGCAGGAGTGGGGAACCCCAGAACATGGGCCAAATATGGACACTCCCCTTCCCCCCCAGGCCTCTCAATCCAGATCTCTGGAATCCCCCCAGGCCATAACACATTTCCTTCTGGCTGGGCACCCTCAGAACACTCTGGGTTGTTGATATTATTTATTCCTCCTGTTTTGTCCCCCAATTACGAAGCTGATGGAGGGAACTTGGCACAAATTGGAGAAGGAGAATGACTGGATGCAACTATCTTATTTTTTCCATTGCATATTAGACAAAGGTAAGAGTCACATCTGTAACTCCATGCTCCCAGGATAGTGTATGAAATTTAAAAATTGGAGTTTAAAAATTGTTCTTAAAAATTGTTTCTAATTTGTTTTTATTAGCTATTTATTAACAATGTGCATCCTGGTTTTCCCTCTGGATGTTATGGAAAATTGTGCCTGTTTCTTTATGCGGATGGCCTGGTTGGCTAAAAAGCAATACACTATGTGTATGTGTGTGTATGAAATGTAGGTGAGGAAGACATGAGTTCAAATCTCTTGGATTTGGAAAGGCTTAAGGTTACTGCTATGCTCCATGGGAGGAGATGTTTCTCTCAAACCGTTTGCAAAGTTCTAAAAAAATGAAAAGCAGCCAAGATCTCCCCCTCTTTTTGATTACTGAAGTCCATTTCATTAAGCCATCCATCTCTTACTTACAGTTAAATGTAACATAATAATAACAATAATAATAATAATAATAATAATAAATATTTTAGGTAGAAATATGTGACGAAATTGGCTGCTCACCAAAGCCCATTTATCGCAGCGAGGTCCTGTTGACTTTAATAGGACTACTAATAAGTAAATGGCTTATGGATAGCAGCTTTAGATTGCTTGAATTCATTGATTTTATATGAAGGCAAAGATTACTGTGCTACCTTACAGACAAATCGTATTTATTTATTTATAACATTTCTTGGTCACCTTTCAGGGCATAAGCCCTCCCAAGCCAACTTAAACATTAAAATACATTTTAAAAATTAAAATATTAAAAGTGATAAAAAACATAAACACAATAAAATAGCAATAAAAGCAACAATAAATGCCAGCAATAAAACCACCTCCACCAGCAACAGCAACAAAAACTGCAAAAACAGCAGTTATATCAAGAGAAGACCATGGTAAAATAATATGTTTTCAAGGCCTTCTTAAAAGTCTGCAATGACAGAGCACGGCAGACCTCTGATGGCAACTTGTTCCGAAGGTGTGGGGCCACTGCAGAGAAGGCTCTCTCATCTGTGGTCACCCACCTGACTGCTCTCATGGATGGGCCAATGAGAAGGAACTCTCTTTCTGATCTTAAAGTACAGGCAGGCTGATGTGGGTGAAGGTGGTCCTTCAAGTAACTTGGTCCCAAACCATTTAAGGCTTTAAAGGTCAAAACCAGCACTTTGAATTGGGCTTGGAAATGCACCAGTAACCAGTGCAGCTGGTATAGTCAAGCCGGAGGTGCTGGTGAGATGCTTAGGCTTGGAGGGTGATCTGGGAGCAGATTCCCTCAAATCAGTTTTTAAAATGGTTGTTCCATGCTTTCAGAGTTGGTGGCACCACATGGCATCTTTGAGCATCCTTTGGGGCTTGAGCATCTTGGTGGGGCCATGTAGCACTGAAACCTGCCCTGAGTTGGACCAAACTATGTGCCCATGCCCCCGGGCTCAGGTTTACCAAGTGACAATGGTGGCTAGTTGAGAAGCTGCCATTTTGATATTCCCAGAATGGCCCGGAATATAGGGTGGCTTTCAGGCACTTGCTGAAGATTATGGTGCTGCTTAGGGATGTACGAAACCTCCTTACCTGGCATCTGCGGGGGTCCGCGCGGGGGGGGGGGATTTTAGGGTACTTTACCAGGGTTTTCATCTTACCTGGCACTTGCCTGGCATGGGTTTACTCTACCCTGTATTGTAATCCTCATGAATTAACTAGAATTACTCACGTTAATTCTGCACCTGGAGCATGCACAGTTTGCTGTGCATTGTCTCTGATGAACAAGTATGCATTGAAAAAACGCTGTAATGTTGATGTGATGGTATCTGCATCAAGATACTTTCTGATCCAGGTCTTGATTTATCCACTGCGCTGGTTTAAAAAAGCCAAGAAAGTTTTGTTCTTTGGGTTACGGATATGCTAGGAAAACAACATTATATTGCAGATTGCTCTAACCCAGCCAGCCCTTTCCAAGGGCTGAGAAAAAGCAACATTCAATTTCCCCAGTTAAGTTTCATTTCTTCAGGTTGGAAGCAGGACTTTCAGTTTTGGGAGAGGAAGGTATATAAAGAGAATGAGAGAGCCAGTAAGAGATGAGACAGCCAGAGCCTGAAGTGAGAGCAGAGTCTGAAGCATAAGCAGGAAGAAGCAGCATAGAAAAGTTGAAGGACAGCTAGGGTAAAGGAACTTGCATTTTGCAAATTTTCTTTTCTTTTAAGACCTTTTGTATCACTTGTGTCAATACCTTTAGTTGTGATTTGCCGGCTTTAAACTTACCAGTAAACTGTTGTGGTTAAACTCTGTGTCTAGAGTGTCAGTCACTCCACATCGACAGCCTAAACCCCATGTTACTGGAAAGGGGATGTTTAACAGAAGGAAGGTGGGACTCCTTAAGGGGTTGCTCAGGGAGTCCAGGTCATAAGGGCAAACCTGATACTGCCATTTTAGAATGTCCCACTATGTAAAAACACTCCCTGCAAGAAAACCTTGCACACAGGGAAACAGATGCCAACTCAGCCTGCTCCCTGCTATGCTAGTTTTCTACTAGCGGAGGGTTTTAATTGTTTTTAAATGTATGGAGACATTACATTTTATGATTCCACACCTTCATTGTGCAGTTGTATAGTCCATCCCTCATCCACCTCATTGTCCTGCATGCATAGCAAGCCAGGCCTAAGAGAACTAGAAATACTGATTCAATGAGTCATGTTCAGGCACAGCACATATAAATCCAGACTTAAGGTGCAATCCTATGCATATTTAGATAGAAAAAAGTCCTAGAACTCCCAGCATTCCCCAGCCAACTTGGCTGGCTGGGGAATGCTGAGAGTTGTAGGACTTTTTTCTGTCTAAATATCCCTTAGTTACATTTGGAGTAGGCAGGTTTGAGGATTTCATTGAGTCCGCATTTTTAAGCAAACCAACTTGATTCACACTTCCTGGACTAATGCGAAGACTGGAATGCAGTAATCTTTTGGATTTTGCACTTGTCAAAATTTCGCGATACAGTTTTCAGCTCAGAAAAGCATGTATACATTTATTACTACTAATGAAGTGAAAGTCTAATATGGATATAAAATGCATATGAATTAGGTTAAACTGAATACAAAATGCATGTTCTGTGAGAAAACACATAAAAGTAATACTGTAGGTTTAAATGATTCTTTTTATATTGTATTGTGGTTTCATTGTTGTGAACTGCCCAGAGAGCTTTGGCTATTGGGTGGTCTAGAAATGTAATAAATAAAACCAGATAAATAAATAAATACACATATGGCAAATTTTCATACACTTTTTCCTTTAAAAAAACAAATAGCAGTTTGGTGCAGAAACTGGACCAAACAGACTTTTGAATAAACACACGAGAAACTGATGTGTTTCTGGACCCGCAGTGGACTGATCTGTCCATCTCTATAATTAAGTTTCTGTCTCCTATCTACAAGAAAAGGGGCTGAACAGCTCCATTGTACACCTTGGGTTGATAATCCTGAAGGGAGTGAAGGTTGCCCCATGCCAGGAAAAAATTGACTGAAGCGAACATTTAGCCACTAGTTACTATGAGATGGGTGATAAGGAGTTATCTTGGAATCCCAAGAGAATGGCTCCCCGCTTCGAATCAAATTCCTAGTTGCATTAACTGGGCAACAACTCTCATGAAAGAAGAGATGAGACAGGAAGGAAAGGGAAGTGTAGGGAAGAGAAGAAAATGAATCTAGCTCTGTAGGAAAGCAAAACACAGATATGGTTGTCCAGTCATGTAAGGAATAAAGATAATGTTGTAATCCTGCTAGGGATGTTGGAGGAATCTTGTTGGAGGGTGGAGCTTGAACTTCCATCAGCTCGGCCCCCCAGACTTCATTCTGTCTTCTGCCAGCTGGCCTGACTCGGTGTGGAATGACATGGTGGAATGTTCATAAATCATACTTTTTATGTAAAAAAGAAATTTGTGCAAATAATGGCCAGTAACCACATTATTTGCGCAACTTACAATTTTAAATTTCATAATGTGCACACATTATGGCCATGAATTTAAGTTACTCTGTTCTGTCTTCTGCCAGCTGGCCCGAATCAGTGTGCTGGAATTTCCATAAATCTTTTCTTTGTGTGTGTGTCTAAAAAGATATTTGTGCAAATTATGGCTGTGAATTGCAGAGCTGCATAATTTGCACAAATTACAGCTGCAAATTGTGTGATTTGCACACACTACGGCTATGAATTGTGTAATTTGAGCAAATTGTGCAATTCACAGCTGCAATTTGTGCAAATTATGCAAATTTCCATAATTTGTGGGTATAATTTGCACAAATCCCTATTTTTGCAAATTATGGCCAAGACCAAAACAGAAGGTGTAAAGTGTTCCTGAAACAACTCCTTTAGAGTTCTGACTGGTTCTGACTGAAACCTGGAGTGGATTCACTGCCCCAGTGACAACGGAACCATCAGCCTCCACTGATGTATAGTTACTATTTCTCTCTCTCCCCCTTTGCTGCCTATTTTGGGGACTGTCTATAGCTCAGCTGTCTCTACCACCCTAACAGAACTGATAAAAAACAGATATTACAACAAAACATGGGATCCCTCTAAAACCAAAAATAGGCATTAATACCTAGTTGCTCAGCAGGATAGCATTCTTTTTACCAGCCTGTCTAAAGGCTAACAAGAAGAAAAGTTACCTAACCTCCCTTGGAAGGGAATTATACAACTGGGTTTCTGCTACTAGGGATGAGAGAGAAATTCATTTGGTTTGCATTTTAATGTGAGCTTACATCATTTCACACTTTTGAATCAATACTAGGGGTGGACGAAAGTCACTTACCTTTTCTCGCAGCTTGTTCGCGGTGGGGGGGAGCGCTTCGCTGCTCCCCCTGCGAAGTTCAGGCCGGGGGGGGGAGGCTTCCCGCCTCGCCCGGCCGAAATTCAGGCCGGGGGGGGGGAGGCTTCCCGCCTCGCCCGGCCGCGAACACGAAAGTAAAAAAAAAAAAAAACAACGTCCCCTGATAGGCTACGTGACGATTCACGTAGCCTATCACGGCTAGATCTGGAAAGTCCTTATTTTCTTTATTTTTCTTTATTTTTATTTTATTTTCCTTATTTTTATTTTGCCCTTATTTTCGCCGTAGTCTACGTAAAGATTTACGTAGACTACAGCGACCAAATAAGGAAGGGGAATGGCGGCTCCCTATGGGGGCCGCCATTATCCGTACACACTTTTTTTTTTTTTTTAAAGTCACCCGTGATAGGCTACGTGACGATTCACGTAGCCTATCACGGCTGACTTTGCAAATCTAGCTGTGATAGGCTACGTGAATCGTCACGTAGCCTATCAGGGGACGTTTTTTTTTTTTTCTTTCATTGCAATGGCGGCGGCGGCAGCCGGTCGAAAGACCGCCTGCCGCTCCCGCCCCGCTCGAACACCGGATGAACCGCCAGCCGGACCCGCCGCCGGGAGGGACATTCAGCGAAGGTAAGTCCCGTCCCGGGGGGGTGCGGGGTGCGGGGGGGGTGCGGAGGATTTCTCCCCAAAACTTGTTTGGGGGGCCGAACACGTTGGCGCTCGGCCCCCCGAAGTTTTGGGGAGAAATTCTCCGCCATCCCTAATCAATACACAAACCGAAACCCAGTTATCCTTTGAAATTCACACTGCTCCAAATTTTGCAATAGAGTTCTCCACTAAAAAGAAGTCCACAAAATGTGTCTGTTGGGGGAAAGTGCACACAGGAGTGTATGTATTTATTAAAATAATCTACAGAATGCATTATATTAGAAAAATGGCTTGCAAAAATGTGTATCTTTGGGAATCTGTACTATTTATTTTAATATTTTAATATTGGCTTTGACATTATATTTCTTATGTAAACCACTTAGAGATCTTATGTTACCAAGTGGTATATAAGTTGTTTAAATAAAAATAATAAAAATAAATAACAATTGCATACAAAATTTGCCAGTATTAGGAGAAAAGTGCGTGAAAATGCATATGGTTTTTCATGTGAGCTATACATTTTTTTCAAAGTAGATTTGAATAATACTCTCAACATTTTAGACAAACGAAACGTAAGAGTGGAAAAATAAGAACTGAGAAAAGCTGAAACTGAGATTAATCCAACTGTAGCCACACAGAAGGCACAGAAGGCTGTTTCAAATCCCTGCCAACCTCGCCTCTCTGTGACACGTAACAGGGCCTTGGAAGCTGAACACAAGCCCTGGGCAGGTTCATACAGGAGAGGCGGTCTTTCAGGTGCTCTGGCCCCAAGCTATAGGTGCTCAGGCTTTGCAGCCATAGATGTTTTCCCTCTTGACTACAGGTACTCCCCGTGCTGCCTGTCTCTGATAAATCCAACCAGCTGCAGCCTCTCCAGACACTGAGATCTGACACTTCCGGCACAAGGAGTCTGACATCATCTGATCGGATTACAAAGTGCCAGTTTTGGGGGGGAAATGCCACATTTCCCTCTCTCCTCTATTATGTCTTTTTATTTGTGTCAGGTAGACAGGGTTTAGTGGAAAAGTCCATCCTGCTTGTGTGGGGAAACACACCTATTACTATGAGAGAGAGAAATGAGAAAACTATGCAGCAATAATCTGATTTGTTATAAGGCTTCTTCCTATGTTCCTATTTAGGGATGTTGAATTTGAATTTTATTTGTTGTTTCAACCGTCATGGTCATATCAACCACAAATGCATATACCCCAAATATATACATACTGATATTCATACACAAAATCTACAGTACAATTAGTTCAAAATAATAAAAAGACACTAATAAAACTTTATATTAAGAGATACCCATAAGTATACAATAGGGGTGGACGAAAGTCCCTTACCTTTCGCCGAAGCTTTTTCGCGGTGGGGGGGAGCGCTTCGCTGCTCCCCCTGCGAAGTTCAGGCCGGGGGGGGGAGGCTTCCCGCCTCGCCCGGCCGAAATTCAGGCCGGGGGGGGGAGGCTTCCCGCCTCGCCCGGCCGAAATTCAGGGCGGGGAGGAGGCTTCCCGCCTCGCCCGGCCGCGAACTCGAAAGTAAAAAAAAAAAAAAACACGCTATTTGCGTTGCCCTTATTTTCGCCGTAGTCTACGTAAACATTGACGTAGACTACAGCAACTAAATAAGGAACGCGAATGGCGGCTCCCTATGGGGGCCGCCATTCACGTACGCGCTTTTTTTTTTTTTTTTAAAGTCACCCGTGATAGGCTACGTGACGATTCACGTAGCCTATCATGGCTGACTTTGCAAATCTTGCCATGATAGGCTACGTGAATCGTCACGTAGCCTATCAGGGGACGTGTTTTTTTTTTTTCTTTCATTGCAATGGCGGGGGCGGCAGCCGGTCGAAAGACCGGCTGCCACTCCCGCCCCGCTCGAACACCGGACGAACCGCCAGCCGGACCCGCCGCCGGGAGGGACATTCAGGGAAGGTAAGTCCCGTCCCGGGGGGGGGGCGGGGGGCGGGGGGGCGGAGGATTTCTCCCTGAAACTTGTTCGGGGGGCCGAACACGTTGGCGCTCGGCCCCCCGAAGTTTCGGGGAGAAATTCTCCGCCATCCCTAGTATACAAGAGTTAAAACTACTGTTGGATTAAAACCTCCAAGTTAAATTACATCATATATCACCATATTGACCGCCACAAATTTTCTTCTTGACTTCTGGGCAGCCACTGTGTGCGAATCAGCAAAACGTAAGTTTGCCAAAGTTCTCTGAATTCCTTCTCAAAGCTCATTCTGACTCAGGACAGTATCAGATTGTGAGCTTTGTTTTTTTCCCTTTCTGCATAAAAATCCATGCGTATTTCCATGCACATTTTTCCAAATGCATGCAGCAGGAAGGGATGTACGAAAGTGACTTACCTTTCCGCGGATTATGTTGATGGTGGGGGGGAGGCATTCCGTCCCGCCCCCCCGGAATCTTGGCCAGCCGGCTGTGCTCCGCAGCAATTCTGCGGAGCCACCGGCCGGCTCCGCCAGCAGCTGGACATCCAGCCGCTGGCTAGCAGGGACGCAAATGGCGGCGGCTGTAGCTGCTGCCGTTTGCGTCCCTGCAGTCAGCCGTGATAGGCTACGTAAATGTTTACATAGCCTATCATGGCTGATTTAAACAACAACAACAACAACAACGCATGTACGCAAATGGCGGCGCCCATGGGCGCCGCCATTTGCATTCCTTATTTTGGCACGTCTTAGTATACATAAACATTTACGTAGACTAAGACGGCGAAAATAAGGGGAACGCAAATAGCATAGCGTCTACACTATTTGCGTTCCCCTTATTTCCACCATCTTTGTCTATGTAAATGTTTACATAGATTAAGACGTGCCAAAATAAGGAATGCAAATGGCGGCGCCCATGGGCACCGCCATTTGCGTACGTGCGTTGTTTTTTTTTTTAAGTCAGCCGTGATAGGCTACGTAAAGATTTATGTAGCGTATCACGGTGTTTTTTAAAAATCTAGCCGTGATAGGCTACGTAAATCTTTACGTAGCCTATCACTTTTTTTGTTTTTGTTTTTTTTTAACCTAGAAATGGCGGCGGTGGCAGCCGGTCGGAAGACCGGCCACCGCAGCTGCCACCGCTGAACCGCCGCCGCCGCCACCGCCAGGAAGATCCGCCCAAGGTAAGTCTCATCCCAGGGGTGGCGGGGTGGTGGTGGGCTATTCCACCACCCATGTCGGGGGGCCGAATGCGCTGGCATTTGGCCTCCCCGAGATCCCTGGCGGAACTTTCGTATATCCCTATGCAGCAGTTGTGCACATCTTTGAAATGCACACATTCTTCTCTCATTGATCAAAGCATGTTTACACATACTTTTCTGGTGTATGCATGCTGTAAAATGGATTTTTTGATGCGCAAATCACACTGTGAGCTTGATTGCAATCTGCATGCTGCAGATGGTAATCGAGTCTGTGTTCAGTCCGGGAGATGCAAACAGAGTAAATCCTGATAAAAAATGAACTGAAACAATGTTCTCATACATCTCTACTTCGGAGGTAGGTGAGTTTTCCTTTGGAGGAGGTATCTGAGAAGGAACTGGTCAGTCACCTGCCTGGGATGCTGTACTTGTATCTTCTATTGAGCAGAAGGCCTAAATCTCTTAGTTCTCCTAAATCCCTTCTAATTGTAAAACTCTATGCTTCTGGGAAGCCTACCAGCAGGGCTTGGAGACATCAGCCCTCCCTCACAGGTGCCCACAGCCATTAACAGGTATACTGCTTCTGAGGCTGGAGGTTCCACTTCACCCTCATGACTAATAACTGTTGGCAGATCAATGGAATCGTTCATAGACCAATGGAATTATGTAACAGATTAGTAGGGCTGTGCACAGGCCCCCAGACCCACTTTGGAGACTGAGTCAGTGGTCCTGAATCTACCCCGACCTGCCTTAGGTTGACCGGGAGCCAGGCCCACCTGCTTGGGGCTCTGGATCTGAAGCAAGATCTGGTGATCCAACGAGCCCCCCCTCTCCATGCCACGCGAGCTCCCCCGCTCCTTACCTGGACCTATAGGGTACAGCCTCAGCTGTCAGCTTCTGCAAGGGAGTTACTGTTTCCCTCCCCCTTAAAAAATGACAACTCCTCTTACCAGAAGATTTGCCATTTTGAAAGAAAATGGTGACTCCCTCCAAGACAGTGCCGGCTGAGGGCGCTCCCCAGGGATCCAGGTAAGGCTTGTATGGCTGGGTGGGGCAGCTGTCTGGATCAGGCCAAAGCGCCCCAAAGTGCTTCGTAGTGATCTAACCCACTTTGGAGCATTTTGGCCCAACCCTGACCCACTGTGGAACCACACCTCTTCAGTCTGAAGCACCCCGATCTTCTTTGGGATTCGGGGTTCAGAATGAAGCGGTGCACAGCCCTACCGATTAGGTACCACTGCCACTACTTAGTGAAGGTTGTCTATTATGAGAAACTGGGGTAGGTAGGGGTAGGGATGTATGAACTGTGTAAAATCTGCTCCATCTGCATTTTGTGGATTGTCAGGCGCCTTTTGTTCCGACGTCCACTCACAGACAGATAAGAATATTTTTTTCCATCATGCAGAAAAATATGCAAATAATTATGTAAGTATTTACATAAGTATTTACATAATTTACCTTCGTACGCAACATTTAGCATATTGTCCCCCATTCCATTCAACATTTCCTTAGCAGAAACTTATGTATTTATGTAAGTATTTACGTATTTTTTACATAATTTCCCTCAGCACGTTACATTTAGCATATTGTCCCCCATTCCATTCAATGCTTCCTCAGCAGAAACGTACGTATTTATGTAAGTATTTATGCAAGTATTTATGCAAGTATTTACATAATTTACCTCCGTGCGCAACATTTAGCATATTGTCCCCCATTCCATTCAATGTTTCCTTAGCAGAAACTTATGTATTTATGTAAGTATTTACGTATTTTTTACATAATTTCCCTCAGCACGTTACATTTAGCATATTGTCCCCCATTCCATTCAATGCTTCCTCAGCAGAAACGTACGTATTTATGTAAGTATTTATGCAAGTATTTATGCAAGTATTTACATAATTTACCTCCGTGCGCAACATTTAGCATATTGTCCCCCATTCCATTCAACGTTTCCTCAGCAGAAACGTACGTATTTATGTAAGTATTTATGCAAGTATTTATGCAAGTATTTACATAATTTACCTCCATACACAACATTTAGCATATTGTCCCCCATTCCATTCAATGTTTCCTTAGCAGAAACTTATGTATTTATGTAAGTATTTACGTATTTTTTACATAATTTACCTCAGCACGTAACATTTAGCATATTGTCCCCCATTCCATTCAACGTTTCCTTAGCAGAAACGTACGTATTTATGTAAGTATTTATGCAAGTATTTATGCAAGTATTTACATAATTTACCTCCGTGCGCAACATTTAGCATATTGTCCCCCATTCCATTCAACGTTTCCTCAGCAGAAACGTACATGTTTTCCTACGAATTTATATGCGTAAATTTCGGGAAAGTAAAAAAATCATCTGAAAGTCCACAGACTCGACGCGGCCTGAGGGGTCACTCTGCAGTGGATTCTGCAGGTTGGATTCTTAGAAATCCAAGCTCATTTTAGTTCATCTCAAATTTCTCCAGCATCCTTAGGGAGTGGTTCTGTTCTTTCACTTCCCTTTGTTTAATTGCTGCTAGGTTTTATTCTGGTTGTATTCTGGTTGTATTGTTATACTGTGGTTTTAATGTTTTATATATTTTATATTGTTTTATTGTGTGTTCTTTGGTTTTAATTTTTGTGAACCGCCCAGACAGCTTCAGCTATTGGGCGGTAGAGAAATGAAATAAATAAATAAACCAGAATAAAACGTAGCAGCAGTGCAGAGATTTAAAATACAGATTTACAGCAAAGCTAAAAGTCTAGAAAGCTAAAATGCTAAAATGCCTGGGAGAATAAAAAGGTCTTCACCTGGCGCCAGAAGGAATACAATGTAGGTGCCAGGCGAACCTCACTAGGGATCTCATTCCAGAGCCGGGGTGCCACAGCAGAAAAGGCCCTCCTCCTAGTAGCCACCCACCTCACTTCCTTTGGCAGGGGCTCACGGAGAAGGACTGCTGGGGATGGGGGGAGTTCCAGAAAAACATGTCAATCAGTTTCCTCACTGCCAATGTGAGATTTGCGAAAATCTGGTTGACATTTACAACTGAGTGGGGCAAGCCAAGTAACCTTCTTGCTCTCTTTACAATCTTGCTGTTGTTTTGTGAGGTCACCAAAATCGCTCTCATCTTGAATCCTCCTCCCTGGATGGTTCTTGCAGAGATCTGCAATTGCTGCGCTCAGGTCGTCGGTCCCCAGTGGGACCTCTAATCAGTGGGGGGCTCCCTCCTTTCCTCTGGATATTTCTAGCATTGGATCACTGTCATAGCACTGAAGTTATGAGATCATTGTAATATCATGAGGTCCATGGGGAGGCGTGATCTCAGTCATCTTTTTTGCCTTAATACTCAACCCTAAACATTGCTTAATTTTCTTCTCGTTCTGCTATGACCCATTTCGAGGCTTTCCTTTTGCTCTCTCGCATCACTGTCCTTCTAGATGGTTATCAAATCCCGACACCTCCATATAGTTCTTTTAATTCCATTTGCATAAATCGCCGCCACCACCTGCAATGGCTTCTCGTATGACTGAAAACCCAGGATATGAAATATGCATGTATTAAAGAACAACAGGCATCTGATTTCAGAGGGGGAAAAAAAAAACCGAGATCATAAAGTGATGATTCATCAGGTGAAATTCCCTGGAGTTCCTAGACCCATGCTTTGCATACCCCACTGCAAAATTCCTTGCAAAAGACCCATCTGGAGCGAAGCGAAAGAGGGTATCAGAATAGAAAATAAGGTACCTAACATTTCATGTTGTTTCTGACCTTTGCCACACTGGATCAAGGCATTTCAAGAGCTTCGGCTATTGGGCGGTATAGAAATGAAATAAATAAATAAATAAATAAATTTCCGTCTTTACACTTTGTTCAATGTGGCTTTAATCTGCTTAGAGGAGTGTGTGCATGTGTGTGCATGTGTTTTTAATGACTTCGAGAGCGTGCAGCCTTAACAAAGTACAAAGCCACCAAGATCTCACCTGCTCGGTGTTGCCAGATCAGTCTCCAGGCAAGGGGCGGTGGTTGGCAGAGTGCTTTGCTGCCCTTCCCTGGCTTGTATGCAGGGCTGGTGTTGCCAGGCACCTGCCAGGGTCCACACCTGTATAGGGGGTCAACTGCCAATCCCTGAAGCCAGTGGAGGCTGGTGGCTCTCAGGTCCGCTCCAGGTTTTAGTCAGAACCAGTCAGAACTCTAAAGGAGCTATCCAAGGTGTGGAACAGATTCACCACCACACTGACTTTGGAGCCACCAGCCTCAACTGCCTGAAGTCTCCTGGCCATCCTGCTAGGGATGGATGGACTCCCCCAGCCTGCCTCATGCACTGCTTGTCAGGCCCCTGCGCCAGCCGCCCAACCCTGCTCACCATGTGCAGCGACCCGCCCGGCAGTCCATGGGCACCCAGAGAGCGGTGCGTGGCCTCCTGGTCCCTCGCCAAGCCACCATTTTATGCAAAATGGCAGCTCAGCCTTTGTCACAAAGGGCCATTTTACACAAATGGCAGCCATAAAGCCTCCTGTTATGCAAGATTGCAGGCATAAAGGGTCTATTTAGACCCTTTACGCCTGTAACTTTGCATCAATGGGCCACTCTGTGGCTTGGTGAGGAAGCGGGGATCCCTGTGTAAATGCCGGCTGCAAAGCAACCCATTTATGTATGGTTACAGTGTGTAAATGGGCCATTTTGCAGCTTGGCATGGGAGTGGGGATCGCCACACTTGCTTGACTCGGCACTCACCAAGTCTGGCAAGCATGTGGATCCGCAGACTGGTGTCCAGCGGTCCGAGCCGATGAGAAATCACCAGGCCACGAGCTCCAACCAGACACCCATGACTTTCTTACTTCCTCCTCCTCCTCTTTCCCCTCCCTGTAGCTTCCTGCTCATCTATCCTCTCTAAACTAGCAAGCAGTAAGAGGGGCAAAGAGAAGGAGGTCCTACTGAGAGCATGTTGCTTAAGGGTTCTCCAAAATCTGGAAATAACACTGTTTGTGTGTCTTGCTTATACAAACCGTATATAACTTAGGGTTTCCAATAGGTGTAAAAAGTGGGAAAAAAACAAACCTAGTCTGACCTTCCCCTGTGCCTTTAACAGGGGTTTGACATAGGGATGGGGGAGAAATCAGTTCAGTTTGCATTTTAATGCAAACTTACCTAATTCACACTTCCAGAAACAATCTACAAACTGAAATGCAGCTTTGCTTTGACATTCACACTCTCCCAATTTTTGCAATGCAGCTCTCCAGTTAAAAAAAAAAAAAGCAAGCAAGATGTACATATTTGGAAAAAGCACACACAGACCTAAATATATATTTGTGAAAATAATGTACATAAATGCATTGATGCTAGGGAAAATCATTGGCAAAAATGGGCATATTAGGAAAACAATTGCATATCTTAGGAGAAATGCCTATGAGAGTACATACCAATGGTTGTCCTGGCTTTAGAAAATCACAAACTCATATGGAAATAAGACAAACCAAACTGACGGCTGGAAAAATGAGAATCTATCTGAGCAAAACCCAAATGGAAAGATTCATCCAACTCTAGTTTGATATACAGAAGCCTTGATCTATTCTGGGTTTATGAAGAAGCTTCATGTGTGTGTGTGTGTGTACCACAAATTGTGGCAGTGTAATATCTATAGAAATCTAGGAAGATGATACTTGCCATAGATTGAAGAAACCTTAAAATTCCCATTAAAACTTCTCCCGTAGGACAGAAGGGTTCAGGGGAACGGGAGGTTTTGCATTTGTAATGACAACCTTTATATAGACTGCAGTAGACTTAAACCAGCCTTTCCCAACCTTGTGCCCTCCAGATGTTTAGGACTACAACTCCCAGCATTCCTGACCATTTGCATGTTGCCTGGGACTGATGGGGGCTGAGGTTGAAAACAACTTGAAGGTATTATGCTGGGGACAGCTGACACGCTAAGGGCCGATTCATGCAGGGATCAAGTGGTAAAGCTTTTCCTGGACTGTCCCACTTCAATGTACAGGTTGGGTGATAGCATGTTTCAGTGCTGTCAGAGGAAAACCAAAAGAACTCCTTGTGCATAGAAAAAATAATGTTTGGCTAGGCTGAAGCCTTCTCCCTGACATGCTAGCTTTCTCTGTGCAGGTGGTGGAGCTTTGATTCACATGCACGCACCCAACCTGAAGTGGTAGTGTCTGGAAAAAGCTTTACCATTTGATTCTGCTGCATAGATCAATTAGCCCTAAATGCAAAAGTTTCCCCATTAGAAGCTTTCAGATCAATGATAGTATCAATAGGGGGTAACAGGAAGCAGTAAGATTGGAAGACACCAGGAACCCTCTGAGGCCAACCCTGACATCTGTTAGGATTTGCTTTGGAATGTTTCCCAATAGGTTGTGCGCAGTTCCACTGGTGAGAACTGACCACCCAACTGATCTTTTATTTTGGGGTAGTAAATCTCAGACCTCCAGCAAAGGAGATTGTTACCTTGTTGTGGTGCTGGAGCTTGAGCCCCTCAATGACGCAATAAGCTAAACCGTGAAGGGATACCCAAGACGGGAAGGTCATGGCAGAGAGGTCAGACTAAATATGATCCCTGGGGAAGGTAATGGCAAGCCACCCCAGTATTCCTGCCATGAAAACTAAATGGATCAGTACAACCAGAGATATGTCAGTATACCATCGGAAGATGGGACTCCCAAGTCAGAAGATGGTCAAAATGCTACTGGGGAGGAACAGAGGATAAGTTCAACTAGCCCCAGATGTGATGACACAGCTAGCTCAAAGCTGAAAGGATGGCTAGCGACTGATGGTGCTGGTAGTGAATGACAAATCCGATGTTCTAAAGATCAACACACCATAGGAACCTGGAATGTAAGATCTATGAGCCAGGGCAAATTGGAAGTGGTTACTGGGGAGATGTCAAGATTAAATATAGACATTTTGGGTGTCAGTGAACTGAAATGGACTGGAATGGGCCACTTCACATCAGATGACCACCAGATCTACTACTGTGGACAAGAGGACCACAGAAAAAAATGGAGTAGCCTTCATAATTAATAATAAAATAAAGTGGCTAAAGCAGTGCTTGGATACAATCCAAAAAATGATAGAATGATCTCAATTTGAATTCAGGGTAAGCCATTCAACATCACAGTGATCCAAATATACGCCCCAACCACAGATGCTGAAGCAGCAGCAGTAGATCAGTTCTATGAGGATCTGCAGCACCTACTGGATAATACACCAAAAAGAGATGTTATTTTCATTGCAGGAGACTGGAATGCTAAGGTGGGTAGTCAAACGACACTTGGAATTACAGGCAAGCATGGTCTGGGACAGCAAAATGAAGCAGGACATAGGCTGATAGAATTTTGCCAAGACAACTCACTGTGCATAACAAACACTCTCTTCCAACAATCTAAGAGACAACTTTATACATGGACTTCACCAGATGGTCAACACTGAAATCAGATTGACCACATCCTTTGTAGCCAAAGGTGGCGGACATCTATACAGTCGATAAAAACAAGACCTGGAGCTGACTGTAGTTCAGATCACGAACTTATTGCACAATTTAGAATCAGACTAAAGAGAATAGGGAAGACCCACAGATCAGTTAGATATGAGCTCACTAATATTCCTAATGAATATGCAGTGGAGGTGAGGAATAGATTTAACGGACTAGATGTAGTAGAGAGGGTCCTGGAAGATCAATGGGCAGAAGTTCGCAACATTGTTCAGGAGGCGGCAACAAAAAACGTCCCAAAGAAAAAGAAAACCAAGAAGACAAGATGGCTGTCTGCTGAGACACTGGAAGTAGCCCGAGAAAGAAGGAAAGCAAAAGGCAACAGTGATAGAGGGAGATATGTCCAATTAAATGCAAAATTCCAGAGGTTAGCCAGAAGAGATAAGGAATTATTTTTAAACAAGCAATGCGTGGAAGTGGAAGAAGATAATAGAATAGGAAGGACAAGAGACCTCTTCCAGAAAATTAGACTCATTGTAGGTAAATTCCAGGCAAAAGTGGGTAGGGATGGCGGAGAATTCCGCCACAGATTTCAGTGAGGCCGAATGCACTGGCATTCAGCCCCCTGAAATCCGTGGCAGAACGGCCTGCCCCCCGCCCCCCCGCGGATTCCCCCCAGGACGAAGCTTACCTGGGGCAGATGTTCCGGATGGCGGCAGATCTGGCGGTGGCTCCGGCAGTGGCGACGGTGGCTGGTCTTTCGACCGGCTGCCATGGCCACCATTTGCATCCTGATCTTTGCTGTGATAGGCTACATAAGTATTTACGTAGCCTATCATGGCAAGTCAAGCAACCCCCCCAAAAAATGGCGTACGCAAATGCGTTCCCTATTTTTCGCCCTTTTAGCCTATGTAAATATTTACGTAGGCTAAAATGGCAAAAAATAGGGAACGCAAATGGCGGCCGCTGTAGCCGCTGCCATTTGTGTACACTATTTTTTTTTTTTTTTGCCCAGCCATGATAAGCTACGTAAATACTTACGTAGCCTATCATGGGAGCCTGGCTGGACGCAAATGGTGGCCGCTATGGCGGCCGCCATTTGCGTCTGCAGCAGCCCATCCGCAGCCGGAAGTCCGGCTGCGGATGGCCCTGGCCAGCTGCTCTGCAGAGCCACCGTGGAGTGGAGCTGGCCGGGAAGGATTCCGGGGGGGAGGACCAGATCGCCTCCCACTGTCAAGGATTCCGGGGGGAGGGATGTAGTGCTTCCCCCCCCCCACGAATCAATTCCGTGAAAATGTAAGTGACTTTCGTACATCCCTAAAAATGGGTATGATCAAAAACAAAGATGGCAAGGACCTAACAGAAGCAGAAGAGATCAAGAAAAGGTGGCGAGAATATACAGAAGATCTGTATAGGAAGGATAATCATATCGGGGATAGATTTGATGGTGTGGTCAGTGAGCTAGAGCCAGACATCCTGAAGAGTGAGGTTGAATGGGCCTTAAGAAGCATTGCTAATAACAAGGCAGCAGGAGATGATGGTATCCCAGTGGAACTGTTTAAAATCTTGCAAGACAATGTTGTCAAGGTGATGCATGCCATATGCCAGCAGATTTGGAAAACACAAGAATGGCCACCAGATTGGAAAAAATCAACTTGTATCCCCATACCAAAAAAGGGAAACACTAAAGAATATTCAAACTATCAAACAGTGGCACTTATTTCACATGCCAGTAAGGTAATGCTCAAGATCTTGCAAGGTAGACTCCAGCAACTCATGGAACGAGAATTGCCAGATGTACAAGCTGGGTTTAGAAAAGGCAGAGGAACTAGAGACCAAATTGCCACTATCCGCTGGATAATGGAGAAAGCCAGGGAGTTTCAGAAAAACATCTATTTCTGTTTTATTGACTATTCTAAAGCCTTGGACTGTGTAGATCATAACAAACTGTGGTAAGTTCTTGGTGGTATGGGGATACCAAGTCATCTTGTCTGCCTTCTGAGAAATCTGTATAACAACCAAGTAGCAATGGTAAGAACAGACCATGGAACAATGGACTGGTTTAAGATTGGGAAAGGAGTACGGCAGGGTTGTATACTCTCACCCTACCTATTCAAACTGTATGCAGAACGCATCATGAAATGTGCTGGGCTTGATGAAGCCAAGGCTGGAGTTAAAATCGCTGGAAGAAACATTAACAATCTCAGATATGCAGATGATACCACTTCCATGGCTGAAAGCGAGGAGGAGCTGAGGAACCTTCTGACGAAGGTGAAAGAAGAAAGTGCAAAAGCTGGGTTGCAGTTAAACCTCAGAAAAACCAAGATTATGGCAACCAGCTTGATTGATAACTGGCAAATAGAGGGAGAAAATGTGGAGGCAGTGACAGACTTTGTCTTTCTAGGCGCAAAGATTACTGCAGTTGCTGACTGCAGCCAGGAAATCAGAAGATGTTTACTTCTTGGGAGGAGAGCAATGACAAATCTGGATAAAATAGTTAAGAGCAGAGACATCACACTGACAACAAAGGCCTGCATAGTTAAAGCAATGGTATTCCCCATAGTAACCTATGGCTGTGAGAGCTAGGGGTGTCAGAGAATTTCTTGCCGAAACTTCGGGGGGCCGAGTGCCAACGTATTTGGACCCGCAAAGTAGTTTCGGGGAGAAATTCTCTGCCCCCCTGCCCCCCCCGGGATGGGACTTACCTTTCCCGAATGTCGCTCCTGGTGGTGGGTCGCAGTGGCGGTTCAGCAGGGCTTCGACAGGGGTGGGGGCGGCAGCTGGTCTTTCTACCGGCTGCCGCCACCGCCATTCCAAGAAAAGTAAAAAAAAAAAAAAACGCCCCCGTGATAGGCTACATGATGATTAACGTAGCCTATCACGGCTAGATTTGCAAAGTCAGCCGTGATAGGCTACGTAAATCATCACGTAGCCTATCACGGGGCGTTTTTTTTTTTTTCTGTTGAAGTTCGCGGCCGGGGAGACGGGGCACTTCTCCCCGGCCTGAATTTCGGCCGGGGGCAAGGCGGGAAGACTCCCCCCCGGCCTGAATTTCAGCCGGGCGAGGCGGGAAGACACCCCCCGCTCACATGAAGTTCTGGGGGAGAATCGAAGCGCCTCCCCCCCACCGCGAAAAAAGCTGCGGGACAAGGTAAGTCCCTTTCGTACATCCCTAGTGAGAGCTGGATCATAAGGAAAGCTGAGCAAAGGAAGATAGATGCTTTTGAACTGTGGTTTTGGAGGAAAATTCTGAGAGTGGCTTGGACTGCAAGAAGATCAAACCAGTCCATACTCCAGGAAATAAAGCCAGACTGCTCACTTGAGGGAATGATATTAAAGGCAAAACTGAAGTACTTTGGCCGTATCATGAAAAGACAGGATACCCTGGAGAAGATAATGATGCTAGGGAAAGTGGAAAGCCAAAGGAAGAGGGGCCGACCAAGGGCAAGGTGGATGGACGATATTCTGGAGGTGACGGACTCGACCTTGGGGGAGCTGGGGGTGGCGATGGCCGACAGGAAGCTCTGGTGTGGGCTGCTCCATGAAGTCACAAAGAGTCGGAAGTAGGGATGTAGTACGAAAGTCACTTACCTGATCCCGAAGCTTGATTCGCGGTGGGGGGGAGGCGCTCCGTCGCTCCCCCTGAAATTCTGGCCGGGGGGAGGTGCCCTGTCCCTCCGGCCACGAAACCTCATCTCCTGCTGGGACGCAAATGGTGGTGGCCGTAGCTGCCGCCGTTTGCATCCCTGCAGTCAGCCGTGACAGGCTACGTAAATGTTTATGTAGCCTATCACGGCTGACTTTCCTTTTTTTAAAAAAATCGCGTACACAAATGGCGGCTCCCATGGGCACCACCATTTGCGTTCCTTATTTGGTCCCGGTAGTCTACGTAAAGATCTATCTGCGTTGCCCTTATTTTCACCATAGTCTACGTAAATCTTTACTTAGACTACCGGGACCAAATAAGGAATGCAAATGGTGGTGCCCATAGGGTGCCACCATTTGCATACGCGCTTTTTTTTTTTCAAAGTCACCCGTGATAGGCTACGTAACGATTTACGTAGCCTATCACGGCTGACTTTGGAAATCTAGCCGTGATAGGCTACGTTAATCGTTACGTAGCCTATCACGGTATTTTTCCCCCCCACTTTTTCTTTTGCGGCCGGGCGAGGCGGGGCGCCTCCCCCCCCAGCCTGAATTTCAGGGGGAGAAGTGAAGCGCCTTTCCCCCACCGTGAAGCAAGCTGCAGGACAAGGTAAGTCCCTTTCGTACATCCCTAGCGGCAGCTGGTCGGAAGACCGGCCACCGCTGCCGCCGAACCGCCGCCGAACCACCGCCGAACCGCCGCCGGAGCTGCCGCCGCCAGGGACATTCGAACAAGGTAAGTTCCGTCCCGGGGTGGGGTGGGGGGGCAGACCGTTTCTCCACCAATTTCGGGGGGCCAATGTGCTGGCATTCGGCCTCCCCGAGATTAGTGGAGAAATTCTCTGACATCCCTAGGAAGTGACTGAACGAATAAACAACAACAAATCTCAGACAGACAGAGTGTGTGATGCAATAGTTCAGTCTTTGTTTTTTTGTAACCACACAGGCCAGCTTGGTAAGAAATTTATAATGGAATGGCCTGTGGCATTATTCCTAGGGATGGGTGATTCTGACAAGTTCGTTTTTGCTCAGCATTTTGGATTTCCACAGATACGTTTATTCTCTCCCATTTCTGCAGCATTTTACAAATGTTGTCTTTAAAAGTCCACAAGAAAATGCATATATGGTTGTGCTCACATTTCTCTGAATATGGACAATTTTGTATACACTTTTTGTAATATCTGCATTTCCTCTTTATATTATATGGTGGTTTTATGTGCATCCCCCCCTAATATGCACGTTTTAGGCACACCTTTTCCTAATATACACATTTTTGTGCCCATTTTTTTAATCCATGAGCTGCAGTTTTCATAAAAGTATGCATTTTGGAGTGCAACAGGTATTAGGGTTCAGGCAGAAGTTCAAAGAGTGCAGATTTGGTAAATTCTTATCCAAGTGTGAATCAGACAAAATTCTTTCTCACCTGTCCCTAGATATTCTTCTTATTTTATCCTTCTGCATTTTGTATTTCACTCCATTCTTCACTGCCTCTTTTGTTTTATAACAGTATTTTATTGTTTTTATTATATATTTATTGTTTGCCACCTTGATATCATTTGATGAAGGGCGGTTTACAAATATCCTAAATAAATAAGTTAGTTAAATGTGTTTTACCTACAAACATGCACTCAGGATTGTCAAGTGAAACCTTGAATGTGTGACTCATGTGTGTCCCAAATGCTGCAAAAACACAACAAAAGAATAAAAAAAGTTTTTCTGTTTAGATTGGGGATGCTGGAGAAATTTGAGGTCAACTAAAATGAGCTTGGATTTCTAAGAATCCAACCTACAAAATCTTCTGCAGACAGACTTCCTCAGGCCGTGCGGAGTCCATGGACTTTCAGACTCCCCCCCTTTTTTTTCTTTCTCAAAATTAATGCATATTTATTCTTAGGAAAATATGCAAGTTTTTGCTGAGACTGGTAAATATACACAGGTAAATGCTGAACAGAATGGGGGTCAAGATGCTAAATGTGACATACTAGGGTGATTTGTGTAACTGGTTGCAAATCCTTTTAGGGAATTCTTTGCATATTTTTCCACTGAATGAAAAAAATCATATCTGTCTGTGAATGGACAATGGAGCAAAACAATGTGAGCCATTGTTATGAGCCAACAATGTGACGTGGCTGCAAAAAAGGCCAATGCTATTTCTGGCTGCATTAATAGAAGCATAGCTTCCAAATCCTGGGAAGTACTAGTTCCCCTCTACTCAGCACTGGTTAGGCCTCATCTGGAGTACTGTGTCCAGTTCTGGGCACTGCACCTTAAGAAAAATGCAGACAAGCTGGAGAGGGTTCAGAGGAGGGCAACAGAGATGATCAGGGGACTGGAAACAAAGCCCTATGAAGAGAGACTGAAAGAACTGGGCATGTTTAGCCTCAAAAAGAGAAGACTGAGAGGAGATAGGATAGCGCTCTTCAAGGACTTGAAAGTTTGTCACAGAGAGGAAGGCCAGGATCTCTTCTTGGTCATCCCAGAGTGCAGGACACAGAATCATGGGCTCAAGTGACAGGAAGCCAGATTCCGGCTGAACGTCAGGAAAAACGTCCTGACTGTTAGAGCAATACGACAATGGAACCAATGACTTAGGGAGGTTGTGGACTCTCCCACACAGGAGGCATTCAAGATGAGGCTGGACAGCCATCTGTCAGGGATGCTTTGACTTGGACTCCTGCACTGAGCAGGGGGTTGGACTCGATGGTCTTGTAGGCCCCTTCCAACCCCACTATTCTATGATTCTATGAAAAGATGCCTGACAGTCCACAGAGTGCAGATAGAGTGGATTTTATACAATCCATACATCCCTAGTTTAGATATCCAGGGGACTGAAGGGTGTCTGTGAGCTCATGTGTAGAAAGCCACCTAGGAGTGTGAAAATTTTAAGAGTGCTTGAAGACTAGCAAACTAAGGATGTAATCCTATGCATGTTTAGACAAAAAAAAAAAGGCCAACAACTCCCAGCACACTCCAGCCATGCTGGGAGTTGTAGGCCTTTTTTTTCTGTCGAAGCATGCATAGGATTGCATCTTAATTCGATTAAACACACCAGAGACTGAAGCTTGGAGAAAGGAAACCTGACCAAATGAACTAAGAGGCATTCAAATGATTGCTTGTTGTTTTTGCTGCTGCTGCTGCTGAACAAACCTGCTTTTAATTTCAGCTAATATTTCAGTTATAATCCTGTCAGATTATTTTTTCTATGATCCATATTCTCCTGCATACAAGTGACTTGGTTGTTTCTCTTTCTTGGAAATATTTAGCAATGACCAAATAACTTGCTTGTTAAAAATATATTTCCTCTTTCTGTCCTGAAGGTTGGAAGGAACTCATTTTGCTCTGTCTGTAAAAAGCCTGAGGGTTTTAATTGCTCTCTCTCTCTCTCTCTCTCTCTTTAAACTACTGGTAGAAAAATGAGACCAAGGAAAATATTTACTGCACGGTGATAAAAATGGTTACATCATGACGGGGTTGCCCATCTGACATCATGTGAGGGAAGCCCCTTGTTTATTTTATAGCCAATATGTAGGGAAAAAATGAGTCTTAAAAGGATAATTGCTTCTAAAATAAGCAAAGCTGTAGGCTTTTTGTACACCAGGACAGAAGTAAAGTCGAGAGAATTTGCCCTGTTCTGTTCCTGTATTATTTCTCTGTTTTGCACTAAAGCTGTGTGCAACAGGCCTATTGAAATTCTCAGCACTATTTGTGGGCAGAGAAAGGGCTGGTGGGATTTCACTGAATCTGTCCAGGGGGAGGATAAATTATCCAACAGTTTCTTGGGGGTGGGGTTCTCCCTTAGCAGTGGAAGTAACACCGCTTAAGGGCACAATCCTATGCACATTTAGACAGAAACAAGTCCTACAACTCCCACTATACTCCAGCCAGCATGACATAAACTTGCATAGGATTGCACCCTATGTCTGTTTTTGTTTTTTTCCTGCCAACAGCAGCGATTGTGTTGACCACCTGGCCATTATCCTGCATCCTCTACAATGTCACAGACCAAGTATTGTTCCAGGGCACTCTGTGTGTGTGTGTGTGTCTGTGTCTGTGTGCACGTGCATGTGTGTGTGTGGTGGTGGTGGTGGTGGTGAGGGGAATATGGTGGCTGTCAGAAAAAAAATGGTGGTGATTATTTGGAGAAAATTCTGCCAAGTGGGATTCTGAAAAGTGTTTTTTCTAGCAGGGTGAGAAAAAGCAAAATCACAGACAGTTTCTCAGGGGGAAAAAAAAGTCTTCTGTCCAAGCCTGGCATCTTGATGTGATTGCGTGCTTTTTGGTGTAGTGTTTTACTGATGCATATGCATAGTTGTGCATATTGATAAAACACCACAAAAAAGCATTGCCTGTATGCATGACTGCATCATGGGTTCTACTGACGTACACATGGGTTTCTGACCGCATAAAAGCACCACACTAAAATAATCTTGGTACAATTATGATTTTGTTGTTGTTGTTTTGCAGTTCTATCAAGGCATTCATAGATAACAGTATCATATAGTGAGGGAAAAAGACACAAATGATTGGGATGAACTTAAAGTTTGGGCAAACTCTGTATGAACAGTGCAATGTTTGTACAAATAAAATAAAACACAGAACAGTAGAACATTTCTAATGTTTCATTTCCACTTCAAAACCAAGGTAATTACTTTAGAACTCCAAATTTGGGGGATAAAATTGGAAGGATGGAATTTCAGAAGCAACCTTGGATAAAAGTATCTTTGTTTTTCCCTTGGGAAAATGTGCAATGTTTCCAGTATCCAAGACTGAAACTATTGTATGAGGCCCAGCCCCCTCACTGAGATTTTAGGCCTCTTTCTGTTGGGAATCTTGCAACCACATCTGCAAGTTACAGGAAGCGGGCAGTGTTGCAGTTAGCTAGTTAATGCATGGAAATTTGGGGCATAGCTAGCCTTCAGATCTCTATCGTCCACAGTGTAGTTTCCTGCTCCTCCCCTTCCTGCTTCCCTCTCTTTCTTTCTGCCTGCCTCCATTGCTGGGAGTGCATGGCTTGCTCTCTTGCTCCTTCCACAAAATGGACTGAACAAATTCTCTTGAAACCCTATGCGGTGCCTGCATTTCTATGTGCAAGACAAAAATCGCACTTGTGATTAAAGCTGTTTTCTTTCCTTCACTAAAGGAAGAATGTGGCCTCTTTTTTAGCCTTCTTGTGTTCCAGTGGGATTGGTAAACACTCATTCTGTTCTGCCTTTCGTTTTTTTCTCTACTAATGGCCTTTTTTATCGATAGGCAGCAATACCAAATAATCCCATCACTTCCATGAATTTTCCATTTTCATTTTTTTTAAAATGCAAGCCTATTAAAGTTTACTCAGAAGTAAATCCCACTGAATTCAATGGGGGCTACTCCCAAGTATGTTGATATGAGATTATAGCCCAAGTCTCTAATACTTTTCTTTGTGACAATACAAGGGAAATGTGCATAAGTTGTGTTCTGTCTTTAAAAAGTCAACCTACTGTATGGAGAAAGGACCAGAGACAGAGGGACAGAGAGTCAGACAGATAATCAATAAGATTTTTTTTTAAAAAATTACCAAAACATAGGTTTCTCCCCTGATATTCCGGAACAGATAGTTAACAGAAGGGGTGGGGTACCCAACCTTCTGCACAGGGAAGGGACTAACTTCAGATACTTGAGGATTTTGTTCAGTCTGATTTTTCAGCGAACTGACTTGATTTGCCCCTCTGGGGCTAACGTATAAGGATGTCAGAGAAATCTGCAGAGGAATGAAATGAGTTTGGATTTTCATGAATCTGACCCACGGATTCTGCAGCAGGTCAGCTATTCCGCCGTCGGGCAGATTCTACAGACTTGCTGATCGGTTTTCTAAGTTTCCCAAATTTTGCACATATTTTGTTGTAGAAAAATATGCATTTTTTTAAAGGTCCAAAACATGCATTTCCCACATAGAATAAAGAGGGGAAAACGTGTCGAGGGGGATTTGCACATTTGTGCATGTGCAAATTGAGCAGATTTGCACAAATCTGAAAACAAAAACGTCCAGTTTCATCGATGGGCAGATGACAGAACGAAAGGTGCCTGATAACCCATGAAACACAGATGGAACTGTTTTTATACAATCCCTACATCCCTACTAATGCATGGACTAGAATCAATGCAGTTATCGTTCGGATTTTGCATTTCTCCAAATTTTGTGATGCCCCTCTCAGCTCAAAAAAGTACCAGTATGTGTATTTAAAAAGGGAGATTTTAGGGTAAGTTATATTTAGAATGCAATTTCAAAAGAAACGTTTGGGGAAAATGTATACTTGGTGAGGAAACATGTTCAAAACAAGTGTATTTAAACACGTATCTAAATATGTTTGTGTGTGTGTGCATATTTTTTCTCTTCCCCCAAAATAGCACATTAATGCAGAAACAGGTTCTGGACTTCTGAATGGACACATGCAAAACTGAAATGGACAGGAAATGGACTGATCTCTCCATCTCTAGTGGTAACATCTCCTGACAAACAAAATATTCATATGTGGAGAAATATGAGGAAGTTCTGACTTCCACTGACAATGATCAGAGTCTTACTTAAAGATATGATTACTCCTTTGCACCAATTGTAAGGTGTCTGTTCTAACTGTAAGGCATATGTGGTGTCCCAGTATGAGTATTTCCATTAAAATAAGATAGATGCATGTTCTAGAATCTCCAAAAGGATGTCAGTCTCAAAAATAGAGATGTACAAGGTGCAGAAAACTGTGACTAAAATTATACATCGACTGGAGCAGCTTCCTGATGAGAAAAGACTACAGCATTGGGGTTTGGTTTAGTTATTTTTTTTTAAATAATTATTTTTCAATGTAATTAAGGAGTATATAAAAATATTACAACTTTTTCAAGTCACAAAACACATACATTACGTAGTAAATCCAACTACAGTTAACAGGAATTACAAGAGTTTAAATATATTAATAACCTTATATTCATCCACAGAAGTTCATCAAGAGTTCAAGATTTAGTTGTGATGATCTATGAGAGCAAGCCTATGGCCACTAGACACTGTCTAGATGGCCATAGGATTTTTCGGTTTCTGGAAACGAAGTTCGTCTGACCACGGTTTCCAGAAACTGTGCTCCCCGTCCCCTCCTAGCTGGCACGATTCTTTCCACACCACCACTGCCTCTGTGTTAGTAAATGGAACATGGAGAAGGTGAAAAGGGGGCAGTCCCAGGGGCAGAGAGGGGAGGAGACAGTGGAAGCCAGTTTAGATGTCTTCCTATTGGGTCCTGAGGCCCCTTCTATCCCCCTCCTCGAAGCCTCAGGTAGACGTATGAAAATGCATGTCCAGCCACAAATTCAGGGTGGCTGGAACACAACGGAGAGGATCCCCTCTGTGCTTTGTCTGCCCTGCATTGGATAGGCATCAGCCTCTGAGTTCAGTAGGGATGGTGGAGAATTCCACTGCGGACCCAAATGAGGCTGAATTCTTTTGAATCCGGCCTCCAGAATCCGTGGTGGAATGGATCACTTACCTCTGCCTCCCGAGGATTCCCATTAAGTCATCACGGGTGACTTAAAAAAAAAAAGCGCGTACGCAAATGGCGGCCCCCATAGGGAGCCGCCATTCCCGTTCCTTATTTGGTCGCTGTAGTCTACGTAAAGATTACGTAGACTACGGCGAAAATAAGGGCAACGCTATTTGCGTTGCCCTTATTTTCGCCGTAGTCTACGTAATCTTTATGTAGACTACAGCGACCAAATAAGGAACGGGAATGGCGGCTCCCTATGGGGGCCGCCATTAGCCATACGCGCTTTTTTTTTTTTTAAAGTCACCCGTGATAGGCTACGTGATGATTTACGTAGCCTATCACGGCTGACTATGCAAATCTAGCCGTGATAGGCTACGTTAATTGTCACGTAGCCTATCACGGGGGCGTTTTTTTTTTTATTTACCTTTATTGGAATGGCGGCGGTGGCAGCCGGTCGAAAGATCGGCTGCCGCCCCCGCCCCTGACGAAGACCTGACGAACCACCGCTGGGACCCGCCGCCAGGAGGGACATTCGGGAAAGGTAAGTCTCGTCCCGGGGGGGGGGTGCGGGGTGCGGGGGGGGGTTCGGAGGATTTCTCCCCGAAACTTGTTCGGGGGGCCAAATACGTTGGCGCTCGGCCCCCCGAAGTTTCGGGGAGAAATTCTCCGCCAACCCTACGGCTGCCGTAGCCGCCACCATTTGCGTACGTGCGTTTGTTTGTTTTTTAAGTCAGACTTGATAGGCTACATAAAGATTTATGTAGCCTATCATGTCTTTTTTTTTTAACACTGGAAATGGAGGCGGTGGCAGCCAGTCAGAAGACCGGCCGCCGCAGCCGCTGCTGCCGCCAGAGCCTCCGCCGCCTGGAAGATCCGCCCCAGGTAAGTCTCGTCCCGGGGGGGATCCGGGGGGGGGGTGGAGGTTGGCAGGCCATTCTGCCACGGAGTTTGGGGGGCCAAATGCACTGGCATTCGGCCTCACCGAGATCCGTGGCAGAATTTTTTGCCATCCCTAAGCCTATCACGGGAAAAATTGTGAAGCGATTTGCAAGGCAGCAAGAACAGCACCAGGTAGGTGCTCCGTTTTGTGTGCCTTTTGCAGGGTGGTGGGGCAGGGGAGCTTTATTCCACCATGGATTTCGGGGGGCTGAATGCACTGGCATTCGGCCTCACTGAGATCCGTGGTGGAATTCTCTGCCATACCTAGTTAAAACAAAAGGGAGAATGTGCATCAAAATGGCATATGAGTTCAATGTAAGCACATGTAAAATGATTCATGTTGGGGCAAAAAAGCCCAGCAAGTGTAACCTGATGGGGTCTGAGCTAGCAGTGACTGACCAGGAAAGAGATCTTGGGGTTGTGGTGGTCAGCTAGATGAAAATGTCAACCCAGTGTGCAGTGACTGTGAAAAAGGCAAATTCCATATTAGGCATAATTAGGAAAGGGACTGAAACTAAAACTGCCAAGATCATACTGCCCTTGTACAAATATATGGTGTGACCACACTTGGAATACCATGTACAGTTCTGGTCACCACACCTAAAAAACAAAAAAACAAAAGTATTGTAGTGTTGGACAAAGTGTAGAAAAGGGCAACTAAAATGCTCAAGGGGCTGGAACAACTCCCTTCTGGGGGAAAGTTACAACAGCTGGCGTTGTTTAGCCTGGAGAAAAGGCAAGTAAAGGAAGACATGACAGAGGTGTACAAAACTATGCATGGTCTGGGGAAAGTGGGTAGGGAAACATTTTTCTCTCTCTCTCGTAACACTAGAACCCAATGGGGTCATCCCATGAAGTTGATTGGTGGGGGATTCAGGACAGATCAAAGGAATGAATTCTTCATACAGTGCATAGACAAACTATGGCACTTGCTACCTCAAGATGTAGTGATGGCCACCCATTTGGATGGCTTGTAGAGGGGTTAGACAAATTCCTGGAGGAGAAGGCGATCAATGGCTACTAGTCCTGATGGCTATGTGCTACCTCCAGTACTAGAAGTGGTATGCCTATGTACACCAGTTGCTGGGGGATATGGGTAGGAGGGTGTTGTTGCACTGATGGCCTGCTTGTGGGTTCCTGGTTGACAGCTAGTTGGCCAATGTGCGAACAGAATGCTGGACTAGATGGACCTTGGTCTGATCCAGCAGGGCTCTTATGTTCTTCTTGTATTGTGAAGCTGGGGAAACTCTTACCCATGCCATCCAATTTCTTCCTGACATGAAAGTGTTAAAAAGTATAGAAGCTCTTCTAGAAAGAAAGAAAGAAAGAAAGAAAGAAAGAAAGAAAGACAGACTACTGTGTTTTCATGCTGTTTGTTGTTTCACACTTAGCCTTCTTTATGTTCAATTGTTCTCTGTAGTTTCAGGATAGGGTGGGATAAAGATCTAAGGAAACATACTTTAGATTATTTAACATGGATTAGCTATGAGACCTGAATGAACATTATATTGTAGTGTGAAAAATGAAATTTCAGGAAGACCACCCCCCCACCCCCCAATGAAGACACCCCAAAGCATATATTTTTACATCAGTTCATTGCACATCTTGATCAGCTACCACTTAGGCAGCATTTTAGGTTTCCTTTCTAGTAACTGTGACATTTTTCATGCAGCCAATCAGATTTGGCTGTCTATGAAAGGATATCACTGACGAAAATCGAGTTAATTCAGAGTGAGGGCACTGCTTCCTGCACAGATTCTGCCCTCCCTCTCAATTTGCTTTGTTGGTTGGCACAGTTTCTGCAATGACCCTTTGCAAAAAACCAAAACAAAATAAAACAAAAAACCTATTCTTGTGTAAGAATAGGTATCATAACTAGGCAAGTGGGCCCCTAGTTTGATCTGTGAAATGTTGGAGAGAATATGTATTTACTCTTCCATACGAACCTGTCAGACAGCTGAGGTAAGCTTTGAAGGCCCTTCCAAATCTTCCCTCACCTTGAGACGTTAGGTGGGTGGGTACCAGAAAGAGGGCCTTCTCAGTGGTGGCACCCAAATTTTTGATCTCTCTCTTTACTCCACAACAGCATTCATTTAGATGCCAGTAGAAATCCATCCTGTATTCTCATGCTTTGAATAGTGTTTAGTGTTGTTTTATTTGGTGTATCTGCTGCTTTTAGTCTGCGGTTTATCATCTATTTTCACTTTGTATGTTTTTTAATGCTTTATTTTGAGAAGGTGTATTATGTTAATTTTATTTGTAAGCCCCCTTGGTGGTCTTGAGTCATGGTAGAAATGTCTTCAATAGAATCACAGAGCTGGGGGGGGGGTGTCATTGTATGATCTAGTCCTTCTCAATAGAGGAAATCCGGAGATAGAGGAAATCCAGTCCCCAACAGAGGCACTGCTTGAGATTCACCATCAAGGGGGAGTCCACCATCACTCAAACTAATTGGTTCCATTGTTGAACTGCTCTTACCATCAAGGAGTTTCTCATGATTTTCAGCTGTAATTGACCCTCATGTAACTTCAGCCCATTTGATCTAGGCCTGCCCTCCGGGGCAGCAGAGAAGGTCACTGCCTTCTTCAATGTGATCGTCCTTCAGATATTTGCAGAGGGCTATCATGCCTGCCCTTTTAGATCAGAAAGAGAGGCCTTTCTCATTTGCCCACCCATGAGAGCAGTTAGGTTGACCACACATGAGTGTTGGGCATCCATTTGGGATGGAGGAAGACACATAACACCTCAGCCCCAGAATGCTTGGGGAGGGGCCCAGCACATGGGTAGGTGGAAGACATCTGCATCTCGACCCAGCTGGCCCCACTTAACCATCAGCCTCTTCATAAAAGACTAGTCTCAAACCCAATTTAGGTGCTGAAAGCAATTGTTGATGCTCATCCATAGCAGAAAATGTTCCTGCCAGCTCCTGGACCTGGTTGTGATTATTCTCAAACCCAGAACAACTCCGACTGTTCTTCAGCCCATCCCTATATCTGGTTTTATTTTCCTTGGCTTCAGACTGGTACTCTTGGCTTCTTGACCTCAGACTATCTCATGACTAATGCTAGCTGCTGCTTATCACTCAGCTCGAATAATTTATGACAGCGAGAGGGCCTTCTCTGCAGTAGCCCCACACGCTTGGAACAAGTTGCCATCATAGGTCCCCCATGCTCCATCAATGCAGGCTTTTAAGAAGGCCTTGAAAATATATTATTTTACCTTGACCTTCTGTTGATATTGCGGTTGTTGCTGTTAATGCTGTTGTTGCTGCTGGTTATATTGTTGGCTTTTATTCTTGGCTTTTGTTGCTATTTTATCATGTTTATGTTTTTATCGCTTTTAAGGTTTAGTTGTTTTTATGTATTTCATTGCTGAAAGCCACCTTGGGAGGGCTTCTGCCCTGAAAGGTGGCCAATAAATATTTTAAATAATAATAAAAAAAATGTCCCCACCTTCAGTCTTCCTGTCTCCAGGCTAAACATACCAAGTTCTTTCACCTTTTCCTCATACGACTGGTTTTCCATATTCCTGACCATCTTTGTTGCCCTCCTCTGAACCCGTTCCAATTTGCCTTTTATCTCCCTTTTTAGGTCTGTTAGGTGCAGTGCCCAGAACAGGACACAGGACTCCAAATAAGGTGAGACCTCAGTAAATAAAATAATAATAGAAATATATAACCCCCCCTCCCCACATCTGTAGTAAGTTTGGGATTGGGCAAAGAGATTGGCTGCTTCCTTTAGGCCCCTTTCTTTGAACCTCCAGTCCAAGTCAAAGTATTTTGGAAACATGTGACGTGACAAGGAAATGAGGGAGAAAGCAAGAATGTATTTCATGAGGAATTCCTCTGACATAAATGAGGACCCAGAGGAGAGGGCATGCTGACAGATTTGCTAGCTGGGTATGGCACAGATTTTAAAAGGGGCTGTGTAACAAACAACCCTAAAGTAAGACGCTTTCAAAACACACACATAGACGCAAAACCCACCTTTCTTCCTTTGATATTTTATTCTCCCTCCCTCCCTCTCTCTCTCTCTCTCTCTCTCCCTCTCTCTCTCTCTCTCTCTCTCACACACACACACATACACACACTTCCCCCCCAACCTTCCTAGGGCCCGCCATTTGAAAACATTACATCTAATAATATTCCTCAACTGGCAATCCCTACAAATATTCCTTTCAGCTTGTATTAAGACTTTCTCAGACAAGCTACTCTGTTACCACCCGTTCCTTAAGGGTTCCTGTCAAGCAACCAGGTTTAATGTTGCTCCAATGTGCAAACCAAACCCCTACAGGAAGGGCTGTGTAGGAATAACCCTTAATTTTAAATAAATAACATTAACCATGCTTTGATAGATCTGTAGTAGGTAATCTTTCTCTTGAGACTCCGACATGAACATATTTTCATTTTGCACACCAGGTTGACGGGTTTTCTCCCCTCACCCTGCACCACCATTCCGAGTTCTATCAGCTCTATAAAACGATGCCTAAATCTGTCTGAAGGTGGTCTGTATGGGTGATGGCAGAAAGCCTCATTTTCAGTCTCCTGGAAAACAGGTGATCAATGCTGTGTTTAAAGAAAGGTTAGAACAATAAATGGGCGCCTCTTTTTCCAGTGTCTCTCACCTTTGGAAACAGTCAGGGCTGAGTAACACCTCCCTCCTTCCCCCACACCACACTTCCCCCAAAAGGCTCGGTGTTCCTGCTTGTTTACTGAATGTCTGAAATGATGTCAGAAGAAACCCACACAGCCATATGTTTAAACAGAGGCCGTTCCACTTGTCACGAAGTTTTAATAAGGGAGAGGGGCCCGGCCTGAGCGGAGCCTCCCAGAATGATCAGCAAGGCTTGGATTGCGGTCAAACGCTTCTTCGTTGCGGGCCCCAATGTGGCTGGTGTCCCAGTGGACTCAAGCCATCTTTGTGTTTGGCTGTGTGTGGCGAGAAACAGGGCGAGAGCATGCATGCCTCGGAGCTTACAGCCGGTAAAAGGGGGAAAACTCCCCAAGGCGCAAGGAGAATTTATGGGCAAGTTGTCAAAGCACCCAGCCTTATGGTCTGCTGGGCTGAGGTTTGGTGCTGAGCTCCTACCTCCAACACAGAGGGAACTCTGCACCATTGCTAGGAGGGGCTATAGCACATGCTTTGCATGCAGCACGGGACACCATTTGCGTCCCTGTTTTTTCACACGTTAGGCCATGCAAATATCTACGTAAATATAATTTGCGTAGCCTATCGTGTGAAAACAGGGATGCAAATGGCGTAGTGGATGCCATTTGTGTCCGGACTGAGCACAGTGATACGGCACGGCATTGGCGGCCGGATCCCCACGGAGCGGAGCCGGCCTGGATGGAATCCGGGGGGAGAGACAGATCGCCTCCTGGGAAATTGCTGGGACCTCAACATCCCGGAGCGGCCCAATGCTCATGCCTGTCCTGGGCCCTCTTTTATTTTTATTTTTTTTCCTGTGGCTTGCAACTGACCAGTGCTGGGCTTTAACTAGGGATGGGTGTGAATTTTGTTCATTCTTGGTAAGAATATAGCAAAATTAACCATTGCCTTCATATTCAACATGGAGAGAACTCTGAGATTTAAAAAGGGGGAGAAACTGAAAATGACAAATATTTCCATCCAGGCCCGGGGCTTTAAGTGCTTAGTGCTTAAGAGGTCTGAGTTTGAATCTCTGTGCCATGTTTGTGGTGCTGAATTAGGCCTGCCACCTCGTTTTTTCCAGTCAGGATCCTCATCTTTAACAGCTACATGGGAGACAGGTAAATCATGGACAAAACAAAAACCACAACATTATAAACATAATGCAACATTATAATAAAACATGGTCTTTTTTTTTCTTAAGATGCAATATTTACAACGATATTGGGAATTGTTGCCACCATTTCCCAGTAAAAAAACCAAACAAACAACAAATGTGATAGGCTACGTAAAGATTTACGTCGCCTATCACGGCTAGATTTTAAAAAAAACACCGTGATAGGCTACGTAAATCCTTACGTAGCCTATCACGGCTGACTTTGGGGGGGGGGGAAAGTGCGTACGCAAATGGCGGCGCCCATGGATGCCGCCATTTGCATACGCGCTTTTTTTTTTTTTCCAAAGTCAGCCGTGATAGGCTACGTAAGGATTTACGTAAGGCTATGGCCGCCGCCATTTGCGTCCCGGCAGGAGATGAGATTCGCGGCTGGAGGGACAGGGCGCCTCCCCCCCGGCCAAAATTTCAGCCGGAGGGATGGGGCGCCTCCCCCCTGGCCAGAACTTTGGCAGGGAGGGATGGGGCGCCTGCCTCCCTCCCAGAATTTCGGGGGGAGGGACGGGGCGCCTCTCCCCCACCACGAAGCAAGCTGCGGGATAAGGTAAGGGACTTTCGTCCATCCCTACGTAAGGCTTTATAGGATAAATATAAAGACAGCACCTTGAATCAGGTTCGGAAGCATACAGGAATAGAATAATTGTAAAGAATAATTTTAATATCATGTTTCATTCTTCTTATCTTTTGTACATTTTATCTCTTCTTGTTCACTGCTCCAGAATCTGTTTAGATGAGGAGTGGTATACAAATGTTTGAAATACATACATACATAAATAGCTGGGAATATTGAATTTGGCTGGTGCAGATGGGTAAGAACTTTGTTTCAGTTGATTTCTGATAAGAATTTACCAAAATCCTTCCCCCCCACCACCATATTTGGGATGGAAAGGACTTGAGATTTCTTTTTTCAAGATGTGACTGCAGGAGAAAGTGAAGCAGACAGGTTCATCTATCCATTGGTTTAAGGATTTCTTTCCCACAATTACCCTAATATAACATTGCTCTGGGGGATTGTGGGAAATCAAAATGGTGGTTAGGCCCAGCTGCTACTTGGAGCTGTTTCCTGCTGCCATCACCAGGTAAAGCCTCCAGGGATGGAGGAGGTTACAAGATGAAGGGCATGTAGCTCAGGGCCTCCTGGTATCACCCGTACAGAAGGATGTCAGAAAGCAGGAAGGGGGAAGATCTCTGTGTGAGGCTCTGGAGAGCTTCTGTCACTCAGGGGGAAAAAAAAAAGTTGTGGACTAGATCAGAGGTATTGAATTTCAGGTCCTAAGGTGGCCATGGCCACTGGGATATCCAGCCCTTTTTGGGTTCGCTGGAGTTCCACAGGGTGCCCAACATGGCTTGTATTCACGAGCCGTGGGTTTTCCTCAAACTCCAGGACTTTTTGTGTATATATATTTTTTGTGTTGGCTATAACGTGCACCAATCGAGTTTTGTGCAACTTACAGCTGTGATTTCCACACATTTGCTTAATTTGCACAAACTACAGGCACAATTTGCATAATGTGCACAAATTGCAGCTGAAATTTGCACGATCTGTGCAAATTACAGCCAAAATTGGCAAAATTGGCATCATTTGCGACTGTCATTTGCACACATTAAAAAGAAAAGAAAGAAAAAGCACTGGGAATCTGCTAGCTGGCCCAGTTTGCTGCAGACCAAGTAGGCTAGCTTGTGGGAAATGAACTGATATCTGGAGGGCTGAGCTGATGAAAGCTCCTCAAGCTCAAACCCCAACCAGATTCCTTGAACATCAGTAGTGTGTGTGGGGGTGAAGAATCACAGTGGAGAATATTCTGAAATTTGTTTTGCAAACTGCCCTTCTTTTTCTAAGGTATATGTGGGGAAAAGTTCAAATAAAATCTAATTTCCATTTCTCCTTTTTCATAGGGATGGTCGGATCTCTGTTGCTCCGATCAGCTCAGCTGTATATTCCACTGTCACTGCTGCTTTGGCATCGAGATAGGAAGAGCTGTGTTGTTCTGATCCATGTACGTTTCACCTTATTTCATTTTAAATTCTATTCCCATTTCATTTGGCAGGGTTTGTTGAACCCAATACACTTTTAGTTCACTAACATACAAGTAATATTTTTTAGGTTGTATGCATGGTGTTCATATGAGCCTAGTAACCTCAGTGTTGCAATTTACACACTGTTGCATGGACTTTTTGTTGAACATAAACATGTATGTTTGCCAGTTAACCCTAAGCTAAAGAACCATAGTAAGGATTTTGTTCTCTTAAAAATATATGCTTGATGAGACAAGATTGTCCAGTGGCCATTGAGAGGGAGGGTACTAGGTATTAAATGGCAAAATGGCAGCATAACATATATGCATTTTAAGTCGTTGTGTGCTGACTAGTGGCAGGCAAGTGAAAGAATGAATCCTTAGTCACCTGTGATGTGTAGAGCTCCAACAGCTCCCCCCGCCCTCGAGGCTGTTGTGTATGGTGTGCAAGGCAAGATGGGTCACCAAGCAAGTTTCGATCAGAGGAGATGAAATCAAATCCATTCAGTTTCCAAACATCTTGGAAGTTTTCAAACTGCCATTGAGGTGAACCCACTTTCCTGAGAAAGATGTGCTATGTCATGTGCAGCTTGGCTCAGTGCAAAGCTACTAAGCTGCGTAATGTTGCCATTTGCGTATCATGAATCAAATACAAAAATCTGTGGATGTGTACAGCTGTTCTGTTTACGTCACAAGCTGAATATGAGCCAGCAGTGTGATGCAGCTGCTAAAAAAGCTAAAACATTATTAGACTGCATTAACAGAAGCATAGCAGCCAGGTCACAGGTAGTAATAGTTCTGCAATATTTTGCATTAGGCCATATTTGGAGTAGTGTGTCCAGTTCTGGGTGCTATATTATAAGAAGTGACAAACTAGAGAACATCCAGGAGGGTAAAACAGGGTGGTGAGGGGTCCAGAAACCAAGACCTATGAGGAATGGTTGAAAGAGCTGGGTATCTTTATCCAGGACAAGGGAAGATGAAGGGGAGACATGATAGCAGTCTTCAAATATCTGAAGGGCAATCATGCAGATGATGGAGCAAAGGTGTTCTCTGCCGCTCCAGAGGACAGAATTAGAACCAATGGAAGGATGTTGCAGGGAAGCAGATTTTGGCTAAACATTAGAAGGAACATCCTAAGAGTGGGAGCTGTCTGGCCATGGAACAGCTTACCTCAGGAAAAGGTGGGGTCTCCTTTGCTGAAGGTATTTAAGCAGAGGCTGGATGGCCATTTGTCTCTTCCAGCCACATCCTGCAAGACAGATCCTGCATTGGGAGCGGGTTGGACTGGAGGATCCCCAAGGTCCCTTCCTCCTCTGTGATTTTTATGTGCATTAATTTTGACTGCAGAGTTTGAAAAACTGCATGCATCTCAAGATTCTAAGTGATGTGCAAAATTGGGGGAAAGTCAGTCCAATCAGCAAAATGTCCCCTGCATTCTGGATTTAAAAAGTTCAACTAGAATTCCCCAATCAGATTTGGCATTTCTGCAAGTGGAGTGAGCTCTGCTTCTCACCCACCCCACTTCAGTTTGGCCTCTCTTTTCTAGCCTTCTGCTCAGCTGCCAGAAAGAGTGTTTGTGAGGCAGGATTTTTTTAAAAGGCCATTCTTACACCTCACCCCCATTTATAGCTGTATGTATGTATGTATGTATGTATGTATTTCCTGTGTGATACTTATACACCACTAAATATAATAAAATCCCTAAGTGGTTCGCATATAAATATTAAAATCATATTTAAAATATAATGTTAGAAACACAACATTAAAAACAATTCCAATTACAAAATTTTATAGCCTTTTAACTTTCCTATTCTAAATCTGTTACTGTTGTTTGTTTTTGTTTTTAAATCATCTCTGCATTGCTCCTAGGTTTTATTCTGGTTGTATTTTTATACTGTACTTTTAAGCTTTTAGATTTTACAGTGTTTTTATTCTGTGCTTTGCGGTTTTATTTTTTGTGAACAGCCCTGAGAGCTTCGGCTATTAGGCAGCACAGAAACCTAATACACACATCAATTAATTCAAATAAAATGGACCAGTGTAATTAAGGGTGCAATCCTATGCATGTTTACACAGAAGAAAGTCCTACAACTCCCAGCATTCCCCAGTCAGCCATGCTGGCCAGGGAATGCTGGGAGTTGTAGGACCTTTTTCTGTCTAAACATGCATAGGCTTGCACCCTAATTTAATTACAGTCCAGGAAAAGTCTGGGTGAGCAAATGTGTTTTCAGGAGGTGTTTGGAAGACATTTTCTGCCTCCCGAACTACACGAGGGGGTGTTTTGCAAAAGGGTGGGCATCACTACTGAAAAGGCCCACTCTCAGGATATTGTATGGTGACGTTCCGTGAACCTTGGAGTGACCGGCGAGGCCTCCTCTGATGTTCTTAAAAGTCACCTGAGTATGTAAAGAGCTACCACGCTCATGTAGGGATGGCGGGGGATTCTGCCACAGACTCCAATGAGTCTGGAATTCCCTGGAATTCAGCCCCCAGAGTCCGTGGCGGAATGATCCCACTCACCTCCCTCCTGCTGGATCATCGCGGAGCCGAATCCTCCTCACCGGCAGCTCCATTCCGCAAGCGATACAGCCGCCATTGCCGTCCGTATCACTGCTGATGAGAAACAGGAAGTGATCCGGACATAAATGGCGTCCGCTACGCCATTTCCATCCCTGTTTCTTCTTGCGATAGGCTACGCATCTATATTTACATAGCTATTGACGTAGTCTATCTTGTGAAAAAACAGGGATGCAAACGACATAGTGGATGCCATCGCTTGTGGAATGGAGCCAGCCGGCGGCTCCGCGGACTCACCATGGAGCAGAGCCAGCCAGTGAGGATTCCGAGGGGGAGGAACGGATCTCCTCCCCCCCCGCGGACCCCAGGTAAGGGAATTTGCACATCCCTAAGCTCATGTGCACTAAGTCACTTGAGTTGGCAGGGTTTCTACTCCTTGGCTAGGTTATCATGTATGCCCAGCTTCTTGTGTTTTGTTGACCCACTGGCATGTGGTGCTCACTCTTCTTAAGGCTGCAGGGTCCATTTTATGTCATGTGAGCCTCGTAAAGGTTGCCAGCCACACCTATGGATTTTTTTCCTGCACACTTTTAGGATTAATGATGACGGGGGGTGGAGAGTGTGAACTGGACCCAGCAGCCCTGGAGAACTGTCTTTCCCAGAGTTCTTTATGCCTGGGATAGTGCTGTTGTGTCATTTAGAACTGGGCCTAAATTTCTCAAAGCCAAGGAGAACTTGGGACCAAAGTTCTTCTTTCTTTCTTTTTTCTGGGGAAGTGTGTAAATCTCCTTTCAAAGCATGGAGATGGAGTCAAAGTTGAAAGCGGGGAGGGAGGAATCTCACTGGCCTGATGTGGTGTGTCTCCTTTTGGCTGGCAGCCACTATCCCCCCCCCCCACACACACACCTATTGCTACAGGTGAGCCAAAAAAGAGTTGGCCTGTTGGTGTTTTACAATTCTGATGTCATTCGTCTTCAGAGGTGTCCCAGTGAACTAACCCGGACTAAAGGGATAGCTGCTTCAGGACGGTCACCCAGACTGGAATGATTAGAAGCTGTGCATTCTGTAGCCCAGCTTAACACTCCATATCTACTGCATCAGACTAGCCCCCAAAGATGACGGACGGAGAGCCACCATTCAGAGAGACCAGGTGTTTGCCGGCCAGCAGGCCAGAGATGGTTGCCAACAGTCAGAGGGTTGGAATGGTCCACGCTCATCTCCTCTGCCTTTTGTCAATGTGCAGAAGGTTGATTTCCAAATGGACATTGCTCATGATCCAAGCCTGACTGAGTGCATTTTTCCATATGCATGGATTCCTATACACTTCAGAATAAACAAAATATTTTCACATCCAGAACACCCGCCAAGAACACGGAGACCCTTGTTAGGGTTTTCCAGGTCTTACAGGGCCTTGCATGGATCTCCGCATAAGCCCAGTGATCCTGTTTGTCAGATCGCTGGCGTTGACTTGCTCTCATGCAGTGCCCTTCTGTCCTTCCAGTGACAAACCTGTTCTCCTTCCATTCAAGGAATCACACACACACACACACACACACACACATGGTTTGATTTGACAAGTCGAAACTGCCTGCTTACCATTCTGCACACAGCTGCAGCAGCTGGGAGCATCTGGCACGAGACATATGGAATTTAATTTCCTGATATTTACATAGATTGAAACAATCCTGATTCCAGACCTACAGCACCAGACCTCCAGGCAAAAGCTTTGTGTTCGATTCATTTTCTTTTCTTTCTCTTCTTTCCGCCAGTGGACTAGGGATAAGAGTTGAAAGTCGGCGCAGGCTTTAGGATGTTGAAAGGCTCTGAAGACCTTGATCTACAAGGCTTACTGTGTAAATGCTACTTTTTCGCTTCTGGGGAATCCAGAAAAAAGCATTCATAAGAGTTTCAGCCATTTAAAATATATCCATAGATCACTCTTTGCTGACCTTGACTATGCTCGAAACAGGTTGGCGGTGGATAAAATATGTATGGTGGGGGTGTGGTGGGGGAGAGAAAAGAATAGAATTTCAGTCACACAGAGGAGAATGAGGAAAGGATATGCTCAGCATGAGCTCCTGGTTTTAGGGGCCCCTTCGGCAAGATGTTCTCCATAGGCTCACCTCCTCCTCTCCAATGTAACTCTCCCTCTGATTCCAACCCATGCAACCATCCCAAGGGAGAGCACAAGAGTGACAAGACAAATGGAGAATGCTGCCCTACGTCTTCCTGTTCTCACTGACTGCATCCTCAGAGATGGCAAGTGAACAGGTAGTGACAGCAAGGAGGAAGAGGAGTAGGACCAGGAAGCTCTGGTGATGGTGGTGGTGGTGGTGGTGAGCAGTGACCTTTCTGCAGGGGTATGGGCCCTAGCAGGTGCCCAGTGATGCTAACTCCTGATGCCACACCTTGGCATGATGACTGATGCAAGATTAGCCATGGTTTCAGACTGATGTACTAAGAAGAGATAAATGATGATCGGCAATCATGAGTAGATAAGCCACAATAATAGGGAGGGATGTTGTCCATGTTTTCATTTGATGGCCTTCCCTTTCCCGCTGGGGATGAGTGGATTTTCCCCATTCAGTTCTTTTCTTGTTCCATGGGTCCAGTGTGCCCTTCATGCCACTCCTCATCACAAATTCAGGTTCACTAGGAATATTTCGAAAATTCATTCTGCCATTGGTGCATGCACATTTTGCGGCAGTTCCTTCAGTTCCTTTGCTCACCCACCCCTTCATGTTATCAGTGATAACGCTCTTCAAGGACTTGAAAGGCTGTCACAGGGAGGAAGGCCAGGATCTCTTCTCGATCATCCCAGAGCAGGACACAGAATCATGGGCCCACAGCAGAAAAGGCCCTTTTCCTGGTAGCCACCTGCCTCACTTCCTTTGGCAGGGGCTCCTGCCAAGGGACCACTGAGGATGATCTTAAAGCCATCACTTCTTACCATGGCAGCCTATAGTCTACAGGAGCCCCTTCTCCTCTGCTGCTCTCCAGATGGGTTGTACTAAAACTCCCATCTTCCCCATTCAATATGGCAATTGGTCATGCTGGCAGGGGCTGATGGGAGTTGTTGTCCAAATGTCTTGGAGGCAGTAAGTTGGGGATATCTAAAATACATATTTACATTTGAATTTGCATGCAGGTATTTACCCTTAAATTATGCAGAAATGGACTTATGAATGAACACACACAAAATTGGCACAGACAGGAGATAAACAGATCCATCCATCTTCACTGGAGACCAGACCAATCCAGCAGTTAACACAAGATGGGGAGGAATGATTGAAATGGAAGGTTTCGATAACGTTCCATCTTCCACCTGAGATTAGGCTTCTATAAAAGTTACAAGTGTGAACTATAGAAGCTGAGAAACAAAACAACCATTTTTGAAATTGCACTAGAAATCAAGACCAGACTATTCTCCCCTCTTGCATATCTCCTTAAGTGAAAACAACAACCAGAAACAACTATGGACATCCATTTAAAAGAAAAAGAAGAAACAGAGGTTTCAAGAAATCAGACTCTGAAGCTGAGATCTTGTCTGGAGCAGCTGCAATGCATTTTAATTGCATGATCAATACAGGGTTCAAACAATACTTTGAAGTTGCCATGACTTTGAGGTCACAAACATTATTTGAGGGATAAAAATAAATCCCACTGAAGGAGCATTGGGTGTGGTGGGGGGGTGGACCGAGGACCACCCTTTGGGGAGACTGGTCAATAGTAGCTCCATTTTGTCTGGGTAAGGTTTAAGAACATCTGTGGCTGAAGGGTGTATAGAAAATTATGAGAAGCAAATTTCAACTGTTTCCATCAGGACTTCCACCCTGATCAGCAGCCTGGATCCTTACTCTGACCCACTGAGGATGGGCCAGTTGGATCTGTGGCCCTGGAGGCCTAACATCACACCTGAACCTGAGCCAGGAGACCCTCAAGCCAAGAACTGCTGACCTGGAATCTCCAGAGACAGTAAATTCCAAGCACACAGACCCCAAAGAACTGCAACCCTCCACACCACAGATGCCATGTATTCCCATGCCTGCCTGTCTGTGCCAGCAGCGTGCCAGGAGGAAACCATCAGAAAGGAGGTGGAATCCAGGCCAGGCCAGATAGGGTTGCCCCTACTGTAAGGCAAAGTGAGACAGCCACTTCAAGCATCAGGGGTTTGGATGGGCAGCTACCCCAGCCATTTTTTGTGACCCCCCAAAGCATGGATAGTATCAGGCTGCACAAATAATTCCTTCTGTGTGTTTTCCCCCTGGCTGTTTCTGGTGGGATGACTTTTCTCATATGCCTCGAGTGGCAGTGGCAGTGGTGGTGATCTGGGGGTGGGGCCCAGGGTAAGGATCTCTACTGCTAGGAAATCCAGGGTGGGTTTTTTTTTTTGGCTCAGTGGAGTTCTGCAGCATGTACAACTCACTTCACATCTGCGAGCAGAGCTGTGGGCTTTCCAGCAAACTCTGGGAACTTATTTATGCATTTGTTTTTTGGAAGGTTCTGCAATTTGTGCAAATTACTGAGCCTTTTGTGCAGATTAGGGCTGGATTTGCACAAATTGCACACATTTTGCCTTAAGTTGCACAATTTGCTCTGAAATTTGCACAAATTGCAGACCCTTTCCCCCTGGCAAATGTGAACAATTCCTGGAAAATCTGCCAACTGGCCTGACTCACTGCAGAGTCAGGTGCTGCGGTGGAAACTGAAACAAAGTCTAGGGGAGTGAATCTAGGAAAACCCATCAGTTAAGGATTGAGGCCTGCAGAGACAAGGGAAGGATAAAAGGTCAGGCCTAGAGGTTTGGAGGGGTTTTTTTTTTGGGGGGGGGGAATCTCTGAGAGGACTAGTTTCATTTCCTTAGTTAAGTTTCAGTTTCATTTCCCCAGTTAAGTTTCATTTCTTCAGGTTTGAAACAGTACTTTTTGGTTTTGAGGGAGGAGAGTATAAAAAAAAGAGCAAGAGAACCAGTAAGGGCAGAATTGGGGACACCAGAGCCTGAAGAGGGAGCAGGAAGAAGCAGTCTGGAGATGTCTAAGTACAGCTAGGGTAAAGGAACTTGCATTTTGAAATTTTTATTTTATCTTCATGCCTTTTGTATCATTCAGCTCTATTGTGTAAATGCCTTTAGTTGTGATTTGCTAATTTGCCAGGAAACTGTTGTGGTTAAACCCTGTGTCTAAAGTGTCAGTCACCCCATGCCTACACCCCACATTATTGGAAAGTGGAAGGTAAAAGAAGGAAGGTGGGACTCTTAAGGAGGCAAGAGATCCTTAAGGAGTTGTTCAGAGGGTCCAGATCAATGGTGGAACACTGATGCCATCGAACTCCACCCCTGAAATGGATTTCTTCAACATCTCTACCCCAGAGCACCTGCAGCGAGTCATACAGGCAGCCTTCAAGGGCCACATGTGGTCCACAGACAATGGGTTACTCATCCCTGCTATAAGCAGAATATATGGGGGAGGTTCTCTAACAAAATGTGTGTGGGGGGTACCTCATCAACCTCGGCAGTTGGGGACAAAATTGGGTGGGGATGAAACTCACTGTGGTACTCTTCTTGTCAGTCGGCACTCAATGGCTGCCATTTTTCCAAGCCCCCTCTCGCCCTAGGAACAATGCTATGTGATAATGTAGCACTGCTCTAACAGGGGCTTCTGGGTAAAATAATGGTATTCCCCTAGCCCACACTGGTCAAGCCAACAGGAGGAGCGTCACACCAGATCCGCTTCTGCAAATCCCTGAAACAACTCTCTCCCGCCACGCTTGCTGCTTGGAAATGTAACCATGGGGGGTGGGGGGCATTTTTAGGCCAACCCTAACAAAATAATAATTCTATGGGCATAAGAGGAGTATTGACTTTTTAAAAATTCACATCAACATACAAACGTATCACTTCTTCTTCTGTTCCGTGGGTTACAGGAGGGGTGGACAACTGGTGGCCTTCAAGGTGTTCATGGACTGCAACTCCCAGGAGCCTTAGGCAGTATAGCCAATGATGAGGGATGATGAGAATTGTAGTCCATCATCATTGTAGTCCATCAGCAACATCTGGAGTGCCACAAGTTGCTCACCTAATATTGCAGCAACTGAGGAAGCATTAGGTAAAATAGCATACACTACATGCTGGTTGTATTACCCTAAAATGAATGCCAAATGCCAGCAACACCGATAAAACGCAATATGCCTATTTGAATTAATGCCATCCCAGTAGTTGACAAAGTAACCCAAACCTCATAAAATGAAGTTATAGTACTGCAATCTCCCTGTACTATCTTATAAAAAGTGACCTTATTCATTATCAGAATGTACTGTACATGATTCAGCCAAGATCTAACTAATGGGGAACTTTCCCTCACCCTGGTCTTTCATCCAATTCCCAGCTACATTAATCCTACTTGGCGATTTTAAAAGACAGCAGCAGTTATGGAACTAGCAGAGATCATTCAGTCTGCAAGCCGGGGGTTTGTGCTATGAATCCAAAGAAGTACTGACAAATCCATTCATTATAGTTCCATCCACCCAGATGCAAGAAACAGATTGCTGCCAGAAGATCCAAGATCTTGTGAATATATTACTGATTACATTTAAGATGTTGGCTTTGACCCATCATGCGCTAACTTACGTTGGGCCCTGGATACTTCAGGGGCCCGCCGGTGTGGCCCTAGCCTGGCCCACCATCACTGACACCTGTTGATCCCATGCGGCTGGGTCTGTGTCAAGATTCCCTTAGCCTCCACTTCACTTCAGTGCCCAAACATACACAGACGAGAAGCCTCAGTCTACAGCTTTTCATCCATTACTTCACAGGGTCATACTACAGATGCAAATTCTCAGAGAAACTCTCAGTCTACCAGGAATGCCTTCAGGGGATCCAAATGGAATTTATGAGAGTTGCCCGCCATGTGAAGAGGAAGGAGGTCTCCCTAGCCTAACTTAAGGTGGGGAGGTCCCTCTCTTCTCGTGAGGCCTCTAAGTGCAGCTTCTCACGTGAGGCTAATCGGGTAGACCGTCTAAGTTACACCCCTGCCTTCTCTCTTTTTGCTCTGCGCCTGCGCCTGGCATCTACTAGGTCAATCTCCTGTTCACTGCCTCTCACAGGGGAGGGGGGCGAGGAGGGACCCTCAAGCTCAGCCATCTGTATGTTTGTGACCTGAGAAGCAGGCCTACTCATATCTAGACTAGCCTGGGAAAACACCTCCCCCATGTCTGATGGTTCTCCTTCAGAATCTGAACTGCTATCCCACTCCCTGCACTCAGAAACACCATTGACAGTCTGTTAGCTGCCATTGTAATTTCTAGGGATGGCAGAGAATTCTGTCACAGACCCCAATGAGGCCGGATTCTTTAGACACCCCCAGAGTCCGTGGCAGAACCTGATGTGACAAGCTGATGTGACAAGCTCACAGAAGTTGGGGCACATACACATACTTATTCATTCAAAGATGCACTGAAGCATGGGCTTGGTAGTATTTCATATTAAGCAGGGCCAAGAGACTTTCTTTCTGTTGAGGGACACACTCCCTTTGGGTAATTGCTCGGGGCTGCATGCCGGAGGTATGTGGCACTAGAGCCAAAGTGGGTAGGTGACTCCTTTTTTCTCTCTCTTTCTGTCACCCCCTTCTCTCCCTCCCTACTCAGAAGGCTTCTGGGGAAGGGGGAGAGGAGAGATCCCTCTTGCCAGAGGTCTGAACTGATCACTTGCAGAAGGCTTTCAAAACTGGACCAATGGTGGCATAAAGGGTGGCATGGATTTAAGCTGAAGGGCACATGAAGCCATAGAATCACAGATTACCTCCCTGACATCCATCTCCATCTTTGTCCATCCATCCGTCCGTCTGTCTGTCTGTCCGTCCCTCTATCCATCTGTTTCTGTCTCTCTACATATCCTGTATGTTTGAACGAGATGTGATGGTGACAGAATGAGGTAACACACCATACCATCCTATGGGTGAGCAAAAAGTAGATCTCCAGATGTTTTGAACTTCAACTCCTACATTCCTGACCATTAGCCATGCTTGCAGGAGCTTCTGGGAGCTGAAGTCCATAACATCTGTAGATCTCCCTTCTGCCCATCCCTTCAAGACTATCCAATATGGTAGCAGTTCACACATTCAGCTGCGAGGTATTGAGCGATAATTGACCAACCAATGTACATTGTACACACATGTATGTGCGAATTGGCTCTTCTCTTCTGAGATTATTTTCGGGTGAGTGCAACAGCAGCTCACCTTCTGCTGTCATTGCAGCCTGGGACAACACTTCCAGTGAAGCCTCAAAGCAATTAATAACAACAGATGCATCTGCTTCCGGCAGATCTGCCAAGGGAGCGTCTGAGAAGCATCCCATGTGTGTGTCGGTAGAGCTCGTCTCAATGCACCACTGAACTTGAGGGAGCGAGCCATTCTTCTCCTAACTGCTTCAGTAAGATTATCTGGCCTCCTCCAGGGATAAATCTGTTTGCTCCTCTCCAGCCGTGAGTGCCGCAAACATCCCTGAAAAATGAATGTTTTTAAGGCACTTCCTACAAGAACCGCTGACCATACATCAACATTAGGCACTTCCAAGGGCTCCGGGGCTGTGGCAATCTGTCTCTGGGATGCAACAAAATGCTCTGGTGCCCAGAGCCAGCATGAGCTGGGAGTGTTGCCCAAGCAGTGTTATTAGCCCCTCAGGAGTCTTTGGAGGGGGGTGGAAGGGAAAGACTGACCGATTCTGGCTGACTTGAGAAAAGCACTGATGTGACACGCTGGGCCCGGCCAAGTCTCCCACAGTCAGAAGGTCAGTCCATCAATCTCAAGGACTTGTGTGATTCCTCCCTCCCATCTTTTCCCTTGTAAAATGAGGGCCTCACAGTCTCTACTGGTGTCCTCATAATACCCCTGTGAGTTATAGAGTGCTTTCTTCCCCCCCCTGCCTCCCACTCTCCAGATGGAAAACATTGGAAGGCAAGTGAGCTTGGCCTGGTTCTCAATGAGACAGTAAACCAGTGTCTGGGCTGTACCACTTTAGATTGCAGCTGGGGGGGGGAGTGCATGATGGAATGCTCATCCATGCACTCATGAAATCTATGCATATAGAAGACTAGCCTGCCAGTGAGAGAGGAGTTGTTGTGTGTTTATTCCCCCTCCCCACCATTTCTGGTGGCCGTGCAAACAATGTAAGCCAGTCTTTCGTAACCTGGTGCCTTCCGGCCATTTTGAATTACAACACTGAGCATTCCTGAACATTGGACTGGGGCTAATGGGAACAGGAAGTCCAAAACATCTTGAGGGCACCAGTTGGGGAAGGATGGTCTAAGAGAGATTCTGAAAGCAATTGCTGACAGAAATCCACAATATCCTTAAAGCAGAGCTGAGCTGAAATTTTTTAGAAGATACTTAGATTTATAATTAGTGAATTCCTTTGTTCCTTTAGTAATTGTGATCTATTATTTTGGATGTCCTTCTTTTTTTGGTGGACTTTATTTTGTTAACCTTGTCTCAAAATAAAATGAAATTTCATGATAACAGAAGATACTTGTGTTTCTCAGAAAATATCTGAGATTTCTGTTTTTTCTCAACCCCTCTCCTCAAAAGAAGACCACTTTGCAGACCCCCCCAATATTATCCTCCATTATTTGGTGGCCCCCTCCATGATACTCAGTCTGGGGCACTGTAGGGGATACAAAATGGTGGCCAGGTTGCCAATACAGTTGCTGCCATTGTTCTCACTTGCAGTGGCTGCTAAACAAACAAACAACCTTAGGAAAAAAAGAAAGAAGCTGTGCTATTTCCACTGCTATTGGTGAGCCCCACCCCTGAGAAAGAGTTGCAGAATTTCTTGTTCACCTAGATTTTGCTGCACAGAGAATTTTGAGAGGCCATTTCTGCACAGCTGTAAAGTGAAATTATCTCTTCATCCTTTTTTCTTCTTTTTTTTTTACAAACTTACCTTGAGGGACAGGTAACAAAAGATAATGAAACACATATTTTTTCTATAGTACAGTATAGTATAGTATAGTATAGTATAGTATAGTATTTCTATAGCAACTAGAATAGTGTACATGAAGCACTGGAAAATAAATAAAATACCGAGCCTTAGTGAGCAGTACATTACATTATAGGATATGACAACTTTAAATAATTTTTTCACTGAACCTGTGGTTGAAGCAATTCTGGAATAAGAAATGAATTACAATGACTGGCAATCCTTTTCTTTTGATATAAGACAATTATTTAAATAACATAAAACAAAGCAGATGTCTTCAATTAATATTCAATAACTGAGAGTCAATAAATAAATGGAAGGGTTAAGTAAAAATATTGTGTGTGTGTGTGTGTGTGTGGTCAATTGTTCTGTCTTCCTGTTTTTAAAAATAATTATTTGAATATAACTATTTGGCAAAGTTGTGATCACACACACATATACACACACACACACACACACATTCTCCCTCTTATTTTAAATGTTATAATAATGGAAAACAAGCATGTCAAAGAGCAGATGAAGCTGGAACACTTTGCTCTGACCTGCTAGTTTTCCATGTGCAAGGAATGTGTGGGTGTGTTTTTTGAAGGAGCATCTGTAGTCTGAAGTGGTACAGCCCACATGTAGGCTGTGTCAGGGGTTTTTCTGAGCACAGGGAATGGGATAGCAGTTCAGATTCTGAAGGAGACCCGCCAGACATGGGGGAGGTGTTTTCTCAGTCTAGTCCAGATAGTAAACTAGCTTCTTAGGTTACAAACATCCAGCTGGCTGAGGATGAGGGTCCCTCTTCACCCCCCCCCCCCATGAGAGGCAGTGAACAGGAGGAGATAGGGTTTAGGGAGTATAACCGAATAGACACCGGATGCAGGTGCAGAGCAAAGAGAGAGAAGGCAGGGGCAGAACTTAGATAGTCTACCCAATTGGCCTTGCATGAAAAGCTGCGCTTAGAGGCCTCACGAGAGAGAGGGACCTCCCCCACTTAAGTTAGGCTAGTGAGACCACCTCCCTCTTCAAATGATGGGCAACTCTCATAACTTCCTTTTGAATCCCCTGAAGGCATTCCTTTATAGACTGAGAGTCATTGAGAATTTGCATCTGTATGACCCTGTGAAGTAATGGATTAAAAGCTGTAGACCAGAGCGTCTTGTCTGTGCATGTTTGGGCGTTTGAAGTAAAGTGGGGGCTAAAGGAATCCTGACAGGCTGACAACCCTAAAGAGAAGTAGGCTTAAGTATACAATGAAGCAAAACATGACCCAAGCATTTTCTAGGTTTGATTTGTAATTTTGGATTGGCAAAACTATCTATTCCCCTCCCACCGTTTGGCCAATCAGGAAATAGCTTGGTTCGTTCGAAGCCCAATTACTAGTCATATCAGACCTCATCATGTCTCTAATGAGTTCATCAGGAGTGCAACATGGTTTGATGGGTCCCCCAATCCCCTCTTCATACCCATTTTTGAGGTCCCAAAATCCCTCCCATCCATCCATCTCCAAACCCCTTCCCCACCCAAACCTCTTCACCTCCTTCCACCCACCCCACTACTACCAGAATAGCAGTTAGGCAAGAGGGAGGATGAGGAGTCTGGAAGCTCACAGATGGTTGAGAGGATAGGGGAAGGAATTTACTTCTCCATCTCAGATTAAAATCTGAGTCAGAGAAGAACCCTGGGATCAAAAAAATGCTCAGCTTCTGGAGTATATTCCAAGCAGAGGCAGCACAGACCTGGGTAACACCTTCCAAGGGAGGCTTGGAAGGTGGCAACAAGGGATCAGGCCTTCTGCATGATGGCCCCCTGACTGTGGAATGAGCTCCCCACTGAGGCCTGCCTGGCACCAATACTGTCATCTTTTAATGACCGCCCTCTACTTCCAGGCATTTAATGGCATACGATGGGGCATCTATGCCTGCTGTTTTGAACAGTTCTATTAGGGAAAACATTTTTTAGTTAAATTGTTTTTAGCTGTTGATATTGTTTTAATTTCTTGTGTTAAAACTTTTTAGACTGTTTGTATCATGTTTTATTTTTTTGTAATGCTGGTGTATTGTTTTATGAACTGTTGCAAACTGCCCAGAGAGCTTCTGCTATGGGGTGGTATAGAAATAAAATAAATAATAATAATTTTATGACCCCCCCCCCTCCAATTCACTGCCTACAAATAGGGTGGATAATTTGAGATGCCATTGGTACTAGGGATGGACGGACCATGTAAACTCCGCTCCGTCTATGTTGCATGGATTGTCAGGCACCTTTTGTTCCATTGTCCGCTCAGACGGATGCAAATTATTATTTTTTTCGTCATGAGGAAAAATACACAAGTAATTACGCAAAGAAAATGCAAGTAAGAAGTTTTGTAACAATTTACATAATTTCCTTTAGTACATAACATTTAGCGTATTGTCCCCCATTCCATTCAACTTCTCTTTAGCAGGAACTTGCATCTTTTCGTACAAATAAATATGCATCAAATATGGGAAAGTTAAAAAACAAACATCTGAAATTCTACGGACTCTGCGCCGCCTGAGGGGGTCACTGTGCAGTGAATTCCACAGGTCGGATTCTTAGAAATCCAAGCTCATTTTAGTCCATCTTGCATTTCTCCAGCATCCCTAATTGGCACACAGCTTCACCTCCACTTATAGTCCAACCTAGTGCAACTAGGAGGAGAGGGGCCAGATGGGACTGTTGATTCTTGGTTTGATTCAGAGGCCTTATTTATTTATTTATTTATTTATTTAGCATATGGCACACATTGCCAGGGAGTCTACAATGTTTTTTTACATGGTAGATGTTCTGGCCCCCTTCATGGATCACTGCCTTGTTGTGGCGAAGGGGCTTGCGTAACTCAGTGAAGCCATAAGCTATGCCGTGCAGGGCTACCCAAGACAGACAGGTCATGGCAGAGAGTTCTGACAAAATGTGGTCCACTGGAGAAGGAAATGGCAACCCACTCCAGTATTCTTGCCAAGAAAACCCCATGGAACGTATCACAAGGCTAAAAGAGATGACGCCGGAAGATGAGCCCCTCAGGTCGGAAGGTGTCCAGTATACTACTGGGGAAGAGCAGAGGGAATTTCCAAGTAGCGCCAGAAAGAGTGAAGCGGCTGGGCCAAAGCCGAAAGGACACTCAGCTGTGGATGTGTCTGGTGGTGAAAAGAAAATCCGATGCTGTAAAGAACAATATTGTTTAGGAACCTGGAATGTCAGATCAATGACTCAAGGTAAGCTGGAGGTGGTCAAACATGAGATGGCAAGATTGAACATCGACATCTTGGGAATCAGTGAACTAAAATGGACAGGCATGGGCGAATTTAATTCAGGTGACCATCATATCTACTATTGTGGGCAAGAATCCCTGAGAAGAAATGGAGTAGCACTCATAGTCAAGAAAAGGGTGGGAAAAGCAGTACTGGGGTACAATCTTAAAAACGATAGAATGATCTCAGTACGAATCCAAGGCAAACCATTCAACATCACAGTAATTCAAGTCTATGCTCCAACCACTGATGCTGAAGAAGCTGAGGTTGATCGGTTCTATGAAGACCTACAACACCTTCTAGTACTAACACCAAAAAAAGATGTCCTCTTCATCATAGGGGATTGGAATGCTAAAGTAGGAAGTCCAGAAATCACCGGGATAACAGGCAAGCATGGCCTTGGTGTACAAAATGAAGCAGGACAAAGGCTAATAGAGTTTTGCCAAGAGAACACCCTGATCATAGCAAACACTCTTTTCCAACAGCACAAGAGACGACTCCACACATGGACATCACCAGATGGTCAATATCAAAATCAGATTGATTATGTCCTTTGCAGCCAAAGATGGAGAAGCTCTATACAGTCAGTCAAAACAAGACCTGGAGCTGACTGTGGCTCAGATCATGAGCTGCTTCTTGCAAAATTTCAGCTTAAATTGAAGAACGTAGGGAAAACCACTAAACCATTCAGGTATGACCTAAATCATATCCCTTATGAATACACAGTGGAGGTGAGGAATAGATTTCAGGGATTAGAGCTGATAGACAGAGTGCCTGAGGAACTATGGACGGAGGTCCATAACATTGTTCAGGAGGCAGCTACGAAATCCATCCCAAAGAAAAAGAAATGCAAGAAAGCCAAGTGGCTGTCTGATGAGGCTTTTCAAGTAGCTGAGGAAAGAAGGGAAGCAAAAAGCAAGGGAGAAAGGGGAAGATATACCCAACTGAATGCAGAGTTCCAGAGAATAGCAAGGAGAGACAAAAAAGGCCTTCTTAAATGAACAATGCAAAGAAATCGAGGAAAACAACAGAATGGGAAAGACTAGAGATCTCTTCAAGAAAATTGGAGATCTCAAGGGAACGTTTTGTGCAAAGACTGGCATGATAAAGGACAAAGAAGGCAGGGACCTAACAGAAGCAGATGAGATTAAGAAGAGGTGGAAAGAATACACAGAAGAACTATACAGGAAAGATCTGAATGTCCCTGATAGCCATGATAGTGCGGTCACTGAACTTGAGCCGGACATCCTCACGAGTGAAGTCAAGTGGGCCTTAGGAAGCATTAGTAACAACAAAGCTAGCGGAGATGACAGTATTCCAGCTGAGTTATTTAAAATCCTAAAAGATGATGCTGTTAAAGTGCTGCATTCAATATGCCAACAAATTTGGAACACTCAACAATGGCCGCAAGACTGGAAAAGGTCAGTTTACATTCCAATTCCAAAGAAGGGCAACGCCAAAGAGTGTTCAAACTACCGCACAATTGCGCTCCTTTCACATGCCAGCAAGGTGATGCTCAAAATCCTACAAGCTAGGCTTCAGCAGTATGCGAACTGAGAACTACCGGAAGTACAAGCTGGGTTTCGAAGAGGCAGAGAAACTAGAGATCAAATTGCCAACATTCGCTGCATCATGGAGAAAGCAAGAGAATTCCAGAAAAACGTCTATTTCTGCTTCATTGACTACGCTAAAGCCTTTGATTGTGTGGATCACAACAAACTGTGGCAAATTCTTAAAGTGATGGGAGTACCAGACCACCTTACCTGTCTCCTGAGAAACCTGTACGAGGGTCAAGATGCAACAGTAAGAACCAGACATGGAACAACCGATTGGTTCAAAATTGGGAAAGGAGTACGACAAGGCTGCATATTGTCACCCTGCTTATTTAACTTATATGCAGAGTACATCATGAGAAATGCTGGGTTGGATGAATCACAGGTTGGAATTAAGATTGCTGGGAGAATTATCAACAACCTCCGATATGCAGACGATACCACCCTAATGGCAGAAAGCGAAGAGGATCTGAAGAGCCTCTTATTGAGGGTGAAAGAGGAGAGTGCAAAAGCTGGTTTGAAACTCAACATTAAAAAAACTCAGATCATGGCATCTGGCCCCATCACTTCCTGGCATATAGAAGGGGAAGAAATGGAAGCAGTGACAGATTTTACTTTCTTGGGCTCCAAGATCACCGCAGACGGTGACTGTAGCCATGAAATTAAAAGAGGCTTGCTCCTTGGGAGGAAAGCTATGGCCAACCTAGACAGCATAGTAAGAAGCAGAGAGACATCACCTTGCTGACAAAGGTCCGTCTAATCAAAGCTATGGTTTTCCCAGTAGTAATGTATGGCTGTGAGAGCTGGACTATAAGGAAGGCTGAGCGCCGAAGAATTGCTGCTTTCGAACTGTGGTGCTGGAGAAGACTCTTACAAGTCCCCTGGACTGCAAGGAGGTCAAATCAGTCCATCCTAAAGGAGATCAACCCTGAGTGCTCATTGGAAGGACAGATACTGAAGCTGAAGCTCAAATATTTTGGCCACCTAATGCGAAGAGAAAACTCTCTGGAAAAGACCCTGATGCTGGGAAAGACTGAAGGCAAAAGGAGAAGGGGACGGCAGAGGATGAGATGGCTAGATAGCATCACCGATGCAATAAATATGAACTTGAGCACACTCCGGGAGAGAGTGCAGGACAGGAAGGCCTGGCGTGCTATGGTCCATGGGGTCACAAAGAGTTGGACACGACTGAACGACTGAACAACAACAAAGATGTTCTGGCGCTGGTAGTTCCTAGTCTTTGTTGCACTGTTGCACCACAAGAGGGTGAGCAAGCTTTGCATCAGCTGGCCAGCAGTGTTCTTAGGGAAGTCGGCTCATCCGGGCCTTTTCTCCACCGCTCCTCCGCCAATCGCGTCCAGGCAGATCCAGCACCGGTTCCTGCTCTCCGCCCAGAGTGCTGCCCGCGTTTCCCCCCACTGCAATGGGGTTACCTATTTATCTACTCACAGATGGTATGCTTTTGTCCTGCTAGGTGGGCAGGAGCTAGGGATGAAATGACGGGAGTTCACTTCCATCACACGGGGCTGGACTTGAACCGCTGGAGTGTCGACCATTTCTGGCCGGCAGACTCCAGCATCATTAAGCTGCTGTGCCACTGCGTCCCCTTTCAGAGGCCATAAATCTTTTTGCATGTATTGGGGCAGTGGTGGCACTATTTAGTATCATCTTTTGCAACACAGAGCTTGGGAAAAATCAGAAGTATTTTCCTAAGTAATGTGTTGCGCTGGAACTGCATCTACTCACTCACTTTCTCGGGCTCTTTTTGCCACTTCGTTCAACAAGTGATATTACTTTGACAAACGATGACATCACCCAGAGAAGGTCTAGAGCTGTGGTCACTGAGGCTTTTTTTCTTGCATTACTGAGGCAGCGTCTCCTAGACTCTCTCCCACCCAGTCTAGATCGTTATTTGTTAATGGGTCATTGCTTTAAATATATACAGCACAATGTTTTCAGTTGGTGAGTCAGAGGAACTGTCCTTTAACCAAGCTCACACCACTATGACACATTTGCTATCTGCATAGGTTCAGCCCTCTCCCTACCAGTTTCCCAGGTTTTGTGGGTTTGGAGCATTCCCAGACCCATCTTGGTGCCTGGAGCTTCAGGTTGTAGGAAGTGGGCCAGGGGCCCCTCTTGCCATCTCCTCATCCCAAACCCAAACCCCAACCAGAACACAGTTAGTTGTCAAAATCCATACTTTTCCAATGCAGTTGACAAATTTTAGAAGTGCACACACAAAAAAAGCGTATATTTGAAGAAGTGCATACAAGAATAAGACACGTATATTGTTAAAATTGGGCACAAACACACTTTCTTTTGTGGAAATATTGCTTGGAAAAATATATACTTTTGGAAAAAGAATGGCATTCAGTTTTTGAATGCAAATATTTTGAAAAATACGCACCAAAATAAGTTTGTATTTTCATGCAGACCAACTCTCTCTCGCTCTCTCTCTCTCTCTCTCTCTCTCTCATCTATCACAATGTGATTTGGAAGTGGGACAGAATGAACTGAAAGAAGTGGAAAAATGAGAACTGGAGTGAAATCAAGGTTGACAAATTCACCCATCCCGCCTGGCAGTAGCTCCTGGCAATGCCATCTCCTCTTGGTGGAAATATCTCTTGCCATCCCCTCTTTGAATCAGTGCCAACCTACTTGACCATCTTTTTAAGAACATAAGACTGATAAGAGCATAAGAAGAGCCCTGCTGGATCAGACCAAGGGTCCATCTAGTCCAGCATTCTGTTCACACAGCGGCCAACCAGCTGTCAACCGGGTACCCACAAGCAGGACACATGGTCTTTTCCCATCCCTCTCCTCTTAATAGGAGATTCCAAGGACAGAACCAGTGGACTTCTGCATGCAAAACACACATTATATCACTGGGCCACAGTCTTTCCCCCAACAGCACTAGAATCTGAGCACCCCCAGAACTGTGGATTACCATGATGGCCTGTGAGTGCTGTATCCACTCTAGAAATGGACATTGGTTTTATACCATTTTAACTGTCATGGCTTCCCTGCCCTAGAATCTGGTTTGGCAGGGTGCTGAGAATTCTCTGGTACCCCAACTGAGCTACATTCTCTGAGGTTGTCTGGCAAGATGGAATGACTATTTGAGACTGGGGCATAAATAGGTCTTGGAGTTTGGTGGCTGCTTGGATTCTAGATATGCAAAGGCTACAATGGGGAAGGGGAATGGAGAAAACACATAAAGTACTACTTAAGGAAGAGGAAATCACTAGGCATAACTGGATCTCCCGGAATATCCTTTTCGAAGTTTAAGAGTAGGCACAAGATCGGAACACAGCTCTGGAGAAGAGGAATATATATATATATATATATATGTGTGTGTGTGTGTGTGTGTGTGTCTATTCAATATTTCAAAGTGATGGTTGTGACTATAAAGCACTTGGGACCGGGCTGTTTGAAAGACTGCACTATCCCATATATGAGCAGGCCTGGTTTTTAAGACCTTTGGGGGAGGCCCTTTTCACAGTTCCACCCACATCAGAGCCATGTTTGCTGGGTATGCAGAAGAAGGACTTTTCAGTGGCTGCTCCCAAGCTCTGAAACTCCCTGCCAAGGAAGGCCAGGTTGGCTCTCTCTTCCTTGCCCTTCCGCTGGCAAGCAAAGATGTCTTTATTCAGGCAGGCCTTTGTCATGTAAGGTGGTCTGCTGCTGAAGGATTTTTAACTCATTGCATGATATTTAGTTCTTCTTATTGATGTGATTTTAACTGTGATTTCATTGATGCAATTTTTAAACTGGACTTCATATTGTTAGCCACCTTGAGAGCCATTTTTGGCAGAAAAGCAGGATATACACTGAAAGACAGACAGACAGACAGAAAATTACCTTGTATGAAATTGCACCTCTGAATCTGCTATGCTCGTTATACTTGGGTTTGTTTGTTTTTTTTTTGTTTTTTTGAGACTGTTATCAGCTCTTGGTGGGTGAGGGGAGGATTTCATTTGGGGAAAACTCCCTCTTCCTCTGCCCTAGCACCACAGCCCCAACTGGGGATGGGTGAACTTACTATGGTCTGGGTTGCGTGCCACTCGTCGGACCTGCGCTGGCCATCTGCCCCTGCTTGCCATGTGTTGTGCGTCACTGGGTAGTCCATAAGCACTGGGAGGGTGCTCTTGCACTCGTGTCCTGCTTGTGGGTTCCTGGTCGACAGCTGGTTGGCCACCGTGTGAACAGAATGCTGGATTAGATGGACCCTTGGTCTGATCCAGCAGGGCTCTTCATATGTTCTTATGTTCTTAAGAAAGATGGTCAAGTAGGTTATGTTCCTATGAGTGCCTAGTGAGCAGTGCGCAGCCGCCTGATCTCTGGTCAATGGTGGCTTGGCCTTTTTTTTATAAAGGCCAATTTTATGCAAATGGAAGCCATAAAGCAGCTATTTATGTAAGATTACAGGTGCAAGTGGCCATTTACACCTGTCATCTTTGTAAGTGGTTGTTTTATGGCCTCCATTTGTGTAAAATTGGCCTTTACAAAAAAGACCAAGCTGCCATTTTGTGGCTTGGGAATGGATCAGGGATCCCCGCACTGGCCTGACTCAGCTCATGATGAGTCAGGCAAGCACGGGGATTCCCAGACTGGCATCTGCCGGTGATTTGTCGCCAGGACTTGAGCCCCAGCCAGATGCCCATGACATCCCTAGCCTCAACCTATTCAGCTTCCTAGCCCACTGTTGCTTTTATGCTTTGAAAATGATGTTGAGGGACAGGGCCGGCCCTACCATGAGGCAGAATGATGCAGTCACCTCAGGCAGTGGATGCTGGGAGGTGGCAGGAATGTGTTGGAGGAGAGAGCTGTGTGTGCCATGCTGCCTGCCCTGCACCCGCTAAGCTACTCTGCTGCCTCTGGTGCAGTTGATGCTGCCCTGTCGCTAGGGTCAAAGTAACATCCAGCTGCCAGTCGAGTTGGCATTTGTGCATGGAATGGCAGGGGTCACCACTTTGCCTTTTGCCTCAGGCAGCAAAATGTCTTGGGTTGGCCCTGCTGAGGGATCCGCAACTGGATCTCCTGCCTCTTGTCTAGTTTAGCCAAGAGAAAAGCTTGATTTGCATGGATATGAATTCATTTCCTCAATAACTGAACTTGGTTTTTGGGTGGCAGGAGGCTTTGTCAGCCTAAAACCATTTTTCCAGTGATAAATTTGAAGATACATCTCCAGTAATAGTATAGCTGAGCTCATTTTACTAGATCTCTATCTCCTTCTCAGAATAGCTTTATGGGTGGGAAAGCACCTCCTTCGCAAGCAGTAGACTTGCAGTGAGTAGATCAAATTTATAGGGCTTTATCTCATCCAGAGACTGGCCCTTAAATTCCATATTGACATTGTCAGCCAAATGGAGAAAGAAGGAAATACTGGAATCTAAAAGCTGTGTCACCACGAGCCTCTATGGATCTTGAGAAGAAGAGCTCAGGAACCTGCATCCTTTCAAACTCCAACTTGGTTATGATCTGCTGGAATATCAAAAGTAGGTACCTACTGTCTACCTTGTTTGCAAATGATGGGTGTGTGGGACTATTAATGACGTTCTCTGTCTCCTTGTTTCTTTTCCCCCTCCACGCATTCTTTAAGAGAAGAGGCATATTTCAAAGTTCATTCATCTCTGTGTCTCGGCTAGCTGCACATGGAGGTTTCTTCGCAACAACCAATCCAACTGGTCCGGATGACCGTAAGTTTATTAGAAGAAAAGGGGGTGGGGAGAGAACAATGAAATACAATATGCTATCAAAACACAAGGCAGAATTGGAAGGGGGTTATGGGGAACTGGCCATAATTGCTCCCGGTAATAACTATTTTCTTTTCCTCTAAAAGCAGTACGATGGAACCGTGACTGCATATTTGACTGCCAATAGGACCACGGGATGGAGGGATTGCCTGTGAACTTAGAGGCAGATGGAGGTGTGGCGGGAGGAAATGCAACAACTCCTACAGGTTATGATTCACAAGCAACCCAAAATATCACTAGGGCATGACCATTTTCCTTTTCATAGGGCAAGGATAATTTCGCCCTCCAGGCTGAGAGGGATCTTCCTTTAAATGGAGCAATGACATAGGTGTTGATGTGAAAATAGAACAAACCTGAAAGGTTAATGCTCAGTTGAGAGGGTTTTGTGGTGCCTCGATCTTTAGGGATTCTGAGAAAAGTCCTTGAGGTCTCCTGGGGATGTATCATATGGAGACCTTCTGATTCAGCAGACAAAGGAAGACTCATGCATGGTGGATAATTATCACTCCAGAATTAAACCGGACAGAGACAAAACATGAATAAGCATTGGGCAGACTTCATTAGTAAAACTATTGTGTTTTATGCAGGAGCTGCTGATGAGGACACTGTGTGTAGAACAAATCTTTTATGCCAAGAGAGGCATCACATTAAATTAGCCCCAAATTAAGGAACATGATGCAAACTCCAGATACTAATTGATTTGAGTGAATCATCCTTCCCATTAACATATACCAATGGCTTCACCACCCCTAAACCCCCTCTTTTTATTGTTATTTATTTAGGTAAATAAGGGCATGATCCTACGGTCCCTTAGCGGGTGTTCCCATTGTGATAGAGCAGCCTACTCCAACTTTGTGCTTTCCAGATGGTTTGGAGTTCAGATCCCATCAGCCACAGCTGGCATGGCCAATGGTCAGGAATGCTGGGAGTTGCCACTAAAAACATCTGGAGCACACCAGAGTGGGAAAGGCTGCCACAGGATATTGTGGGTGGAAGAGGAGGTCCACCCTCACAAGCACCCTTGCTTGGTCAAGCAGTGGAAAGCTCCATGGCCATTGCTCCTCTGAGGTTGATGGTGCTGAAAAGGGGCTCCCTCTTTCAAGGAGGCATTCATCACCTCACGGGCCCAGCCACTGCTTCCCTCCATGCCAGATTTAATATGCCACGTAGGACAAGGATCCAATACAGAAGCAGTCAAATGAAGCTGTCCAAGCAACGTCCAAACAACGTCCAAGCTTGTCCAAGCAACATCCTCGAGCTCTACCAACTGAAACTCCTGGACTGTAATGGCTTCTTGTCCAATCTGGCACAGGTGACTCTGGGTTTGTAAGCCTTGCCTCCCAATTCTTGGCTTATGTTCCCTAGCTTTTGCTTAGTCACTGAATACTGCAAAGCTCTGGTTACTGATATCTCCCACCCAGGAAGCAGCATGAGTTGTGAAGGCACTTCCTTATAATGGTACTGTAACTTTTTTTTAACAGCCACATAAATATGAAGGTTTCATGGCCATATAAACTGTAGGGTCCATTCTATGGTTAAGGTGTAAAAAAACAAGCACCACCCTAACAATCCTTTTCAGTTGTTAAGAGAGCAAAGGGGCTGGTTCTTCCCTAATGTGTTCAGTGAAGAGGCTTCTGCAAGTGTAGCACACAGTGGAGGCTGATTGCTCCAATATCAGTGGGGATGGTGGATCCACTCTGGGTTTCAGTCAGAACCAGTCAGAAGTCTAAAGGAGCTATCCAAGGTGCTTTGCAGATTCACCGACCCACTGACATCGGAGCCCCCAGCCCCCACTGATTTATACCCTGCCTTTTTACCTCTTGCAAGGAACAGGTGAAGGACCTTGGATAGCTCCTTTAGAGTTCTGACTGAAACCTGGAACAGATTCACCACCCAATTGACAATGGAGCCACCAGTCTCCACTGACAGCACATGGTCCCAATCCAACGACACACAGTTGGGGTTAGGGTATGTGTATATCACTGCCTGCTGCGAATGAGGAGTTATGATACAGAAATTGCAAAGCACTTTGTTGTACACTGAGAAATCTGTTGTTTAGTACTAAGGTGTGATATTGCAACCAAGGTGAGATCTATACAGATATTGCCAGATCAGGCCATTTCCAGTCCATGTCAGTTTTTCAAATGTATTCACCCATAAATCTAATCCATCCCATTTCCACATTAACTGGAGATTAAAAAAAAAGAAGAAAAAGAAAAAAAGAAAATCTGCATGAAAATTCACATCTAAATACGCATTTAAATTGGCATTTGAAATACGCATTTAGATACATCTTCTTAAATCTATTTTCTCTCAAAATGCATTTAAATGCAGGTTTATACTTTTTTTCAGCCAAGACCTGCACAGCAACACTAAACTGCTGGTTCACCAGGTTCTGATCTGCACGTGAATCTAGGAGCTATGGTCAGTTCATATCAGAATTTGCAAAGATCAAATTCCCCAAGCAGCTCTAAGTCTGTGCAGGGCTTTTCAACTGGTGGTGAATCATTACATCAGAATTAATGTCCTGAAGAGTAGGGCATGCTGGGTGGGGAATGCTGGGAGTTGTAGGACTTCATACTGTCTTACCATATATAGGATTGTGCCCATGGGTACTACCTTTGAAGGTGGTTGACTTCAGGGAGCCACTGAAAGTGAGGAGGTGAAAAGAAGGCAACTCACAGCTTCAGAACTCTAGGGGAAGGCACAAAAGATCTGATGCTTCCCATATCCCAGAATAAGATTGTTTGGAGGAAGAGAAGTGGGGAACTTCAGATTAGGGATGTTGGAGAAATCCATTTTGGAGGTGGATCTCATTGAGTTTTCCTAGGTTTGCCCCCCCTCGTTTCGGGGCCTGCTGCAGCACCCAACTTGATCTGCAGCGAGTTGGACCAATTCATGGGTTTTCCAGGCACTTCGTACATTTTCTTTCCAGGTTCTGCAATTTGCACACATTTCTCAGAAATTTGCACAAATTCAGCAGTAATTTGAACAAATGTGGCCTTCATTTGTGCACACTGCTCTGAAATTTGTGCAAAATGAAGAACCTGTGGAAAAATGTGTTTAAAAAGTTCCTGGAATTTGGGGAAAAGCCCACAGCTTGGCTCGCAAAGACAAATCAAGCCACACACACTGCAGAATGCCACCAAATCAAAGAACCAGATTGCCCAGTGACAGACATCCCATTTTCTGATGGGTCTGGAAAGAACACTAGGGTTTGCTCCCTATGATTATTCCTTTTTGTGCAGTGCTTCAAACTTTTTTTTTAAACAGAGCATACATTTTTTTCTGGTATTATGTATGTATTTATTTATTAACTAAGTATGTGGTTCATAAACTACCTTTCAGAGTTCACTACCCCCTCTAGGTGATGTACAAAATTCCATAAAAGAATAGAAATATACAAAATGAAGTGAGCAGAAATTTTTCAGAAGGCGTTTTTCTGAGAACATTTGTGAGATTTCTCCTTATATCCCACTCCTAGAAAAAGAAGGCAGCAATTTTAGAAAATATTCTCCCATACACAGGCGCAATGCCCTGGAATCATGTTAAGTCCAGAGTATTATGGAGGATGCAAACTTTTGCCACCACTTTTGCCAGCAAAATAAAAAGGGGGGGGGGGAGAAAAAAAGAAAAAAAAAGAGGCTGTGCTACTGCCTCTGCTAATGTTAAGCCTCACCTCTGAGAAAGTGTTAGAGAATTTTTCACCTTCTGCTGGAGAGATTTGGTGAAGTCCCCCACCCCTCCACATGCACACACGCACACACACACACACCAATTTGTCTGCCTACAAATAAGGCGCACAAATAAGGTGCAGAATCGGGAAGGCCAGGATCTCTGCTCCATCATTCCAGAGTGCGGGACACGGAATAATGGGCTCAAGTTACAGGAAGTCAGATTCCAGCTGAACATCAGGAAAAACTTCCTGACTGTTAGAGCAATATGACAATGGAACCAATTCCCTAGGGAGGTGGTAGGTTCCCCCACACTGGAGGCATTCAAGATGAAGCTGGACAGCCATCTGTCAGGGATGCTCTGACTTGGATTCCTTCATTAAGCAGGGGGTTGGACTCGATGGTTTTATAGACCCCTTCCGACCCTACTATTCTAAGATTCTATGAATTTTAAGAGGCCATCTGAGCACAGCACAGCTGTACACCAAAGTGACAGATTAAAATTGCATTGCACCCTCTTAAAACTGAGCAGTAGCAGCAATGGATTCATCATAGCAATGAAGATAATGTGGGCAGCTTTAAAAAAAAATGTCTTCAGATTTTTCTTAAACATTGGCAAAAGATGGAGCCACATGTAGATCTTGGGGAAGGAAATTCAAAAGGTGCGCAGCCCATCAGTAACCTGGGAGAAGTGTGAGACAAAACACTGTGGCAAGCTGCAGATGTACTAATTCCAAAATAAAATGTTAGCATTTTGTTAAACCTGTAGGCAGGCATGGCAGAGTCAACCAACGGACCAAACAGGATCAGATCACATCCCTAACTTAAGAGGATTCCATTGGAGTTAATTCACATTGCCATCCATTGAAGAAAGGATAATGGTGAGGAGACTCAAACCTTTGCAGACATTCTCCTGGTGGTGACCTAGGGGCAGATGTCCAGGATCCCACTTGGCAGAATGAGCAGGGGGGACCCCAGATTACCACATTTTAAAGTAAGTGAAGTAATACACGTCATTATCTAAAAAGCTTCCCCACCCAATAAGTACAGAGTCTAAAATGATAAGCTTACCTAACTAAATTCTTCAGTTCTCTACTCCCTCCCAAGACCCTTTGGATGTCCTGGGACTAGAACCAGGAACTTATGTGTCTGCGTAGTTTCCCCGTCGTCTGGTGAGCCACAAGACCTACTACAGAGAATCTCCTCAAGCTGGAAGGTTCCTGGGTAGTGAAGTGAGTCTACCCAACCAGGCTGGTGATTGGCTCTCCTCAACAGGAAGGGTTATGAAAGCTTCCTTCTCAGGCTCAGGGATTGTTGTTGTTGTTGTTGTTGTTGGCAATGAGAGCTTTCACTGTCTCCAGCTCCAACAACTGGCTCAGTTTCCTGACTTTGACCTCTGACTTGGCTCTTTTACTTGATAGACGCCTATAGTCCTCAGCTCTGACAGTCCTTGGGTCAACCCCTTTTAAATTCTCACAAAATTTTTGGCTTGTTCTGTTCACCATTATAATGCAGAGAAAACTGACAAAGAGAAGGACAGAAAAATAGACCCTTCACACACACACACACACACACACACACACACCTCTCCCTGTATGAAGCTTGCCGGGGAGGGGGGATTAATAATAATGATGCTGATGATAATTTTAGCTCTTCGCTGGAATCACAGCTGAACTTCCTATTGGCCCTTGGGGAGTGGACAGCAATAATTTTAAATAGTTTGGTAGACACAGCAGTGGAACAAAGCCAAGACTAATTTCCAACCTTGCAGTGCTGAAGAAAAGGGAAAGAGAAAGAGTGGAAACCACAAACCCAGAATTATCCCTCTATGTTAGTGGGAATTAAGGGGTGGGGAAGCTTGTTTTTGGCCCCTTTGGGGTGGGGGTCAGGAATACGTTTCTATTTGTGTTTATTTTGTGGGGTTGTTTACAGAAAATGAATAAAATTTGGAATATCAGTTTGAAAAGAGAGTAAATATTTATCTTCCACATTGAATATTCTTGTGACATTCAGACATCTGTGATGATATGAGCAAAGCACAATGGCCCTAGATCAAATAAAGTAGGTGTTTGTTTTTATGTTACGCACTAGGTACAACAAAGAAAAACGACATTAAAAACCTACTTCATTACGACGGACGCACCACACACTATGTCAGCAGTGGGGAATGTGTGGCCCTCCAGATGTTGTTGGACTGCAATTCCTATCAACCCTAGCCAGCATAAACAATGGTGAGGGATGATGGGAGTTGTAGTCCAACAACATTGGGAGGGCCACAGGTTCTCCATCCCTGCACGATATATCCTTGGAATTTACTATCAAGGAGACGACTTTAGTTTGCCACCACCAACTTGGATGGCTTTAAAAGGGCAAATGGATGGCTTCTAAATATGGTGCTGACTTATTACCTCCAATATCAGAGGCAGTGTGCCTCTGAAAACCAGTTGCTCAGGATCACAAGCAACAAAATGCTAAATTGTGTTCATGACCTGCTCATGGGCTTCCTGAAGGCATCTGATTGTCCATTGAGAATGCTGGGATGGATAGGCTTTTGGTCTGATCCAGTGTGGCTGTTCTCATCTCTTCTTCGAGAATGTCAGCCCTCCATTCTTAATATATAAAGTCTCCAGTGAAATAGTTAACGAAGGAGCGTGATGGTCCTTTTTGCTGCCCAGAAAAATACTAGGGGAATTGTTTCAAACCCCTCTCCCACACCACCTGCAGCGTGATGTTTGAACTGTGTGTAGTATAGGACGCCAGAATAGGACTTATGTAGATGGTTGTCACACCACATTCCATAAATTGTTCTCTACATGGCATCTCAATATCCCTGGGTTGGAGGTTCCAGTGCTGTGTTTCTACTGATCAAAGCAGTTCTGTAAGCAGAACTGGGAGGGGATGATTCCTCCTCCTCCCTGCAGACCCCTAGGCACCCTCAAAGTCTGTTCCGGTAGGCTGGAAAACCCTCTGGAGCAGATTCAAGGGTAGTATGGAAGGCTACATTAGGGAGGACAGAGGGAGAAAGTACCATGAGATTATTGCACTTCCACAAGTGAGATGTTGGACAGAATCCTGTGCAGATGCATTTATATAGCTATGGGTGAGAACTCTGTTCAGTTTGCATTTTAACGCCAAGTTGCCGAATTCACATAAGAACATCAGAAGAGCCCTGCTGGATCAGACCAAGGGTCTTTCTAGTCCAGCATTTTGTTCACACAGTGGCCAACCAGCTGTCAACCGGGAACCCACATTTCCCAAAGCTATAGCTGGACTACAGTTATGTAGCACTACTCACACATTTCAGAAGTTTGCATTGCGGTTAAAAGAAAAAAAAAAAAGCATGCAGTAAGACATATGTTATGGAAAAGTGCTCTAAACATGTGATTATGGAAAAGTGAGCACAAAACTGCTTTATTTTAGGGGGGATTTGCTTGCAAAGAAATACATGGGTTGGATCCAGATTAATTTATCCCAACTCAGCTGTGATGGGGTGGTCTTCTCTAATCATGACAAAATATAGATCCAACCCCATTTATCTGAAAGGTACATAAATTTAGAGATGTTCATACAAAACTATATAGTTTGAAAAATGCACATGAAAATGCGTATTCATTTTTGTGTGCACTTATTTTTTTAAAAATCACACATTGATGTGAAAACGGGATGGAACAAACTTATCACTGGGAAAAGAGGGAGAGAGAGACATGGAGCAAAATCAAGTTTGACAGATTTGTCCATCACTGTATTTGTGTGGATGTGTGCTAGAGACAAGATGGATTTCACCCTCCAACTCAGAGTTTTCACTTCTATAGACCTAGAGCAGGCTTTTGAAAACTGATGAATGGGGAATTCTAGCAACTCACTCTTTTAATACGGCACTCTCAAAAGAAACGATGGGACAAATTTAGATGGTGATTTAATAAGGGCCAGGAGCAGGAAACTGGTATGCCAGAATAGGGATGTTGGAGAAATCTGCATCAGAACCAAAAAGTGTTTGGATTTTTATGAATCCAACCCATGGATTCTGCAGTGAACTGGCTCTCCCCTGTTGGGCAGGTTCTGCAGACTTTGGGGGACCACTTTTCCAACTTTTCCAAATTTTGTGCACATTTAATCGATAGAAAAATATGCAAAATTTAAAAACCGACCAAAAATGCACATTTCCCCCATAAGCTGAACCGTGAAAATGCACATTTGGGGGGAATGTGTGCATTCTTTTGCATGTGAAAATTTGCGCAAATTCAGAAACTAACAAAATCTGTTTCCCTCAATAGGTGGGCGACAGGACAAAAGGAACTTGACATTCTGTGAAACACAGATGGAATGGATCTTATGCAATCCATACATCCCTGTGCCTGAAACATATCACTTCTCTTAGGGATGTACGAAACACCTACCTGGCTCTGCGCCGGGCAGTCCGCAGTGGGGGGGTGCTCCGTCACTCTCCCTGGAATCCTCAACGGGGGGGAGGCGATCCAGTCCTCCCCCCCGGAATCCTGCCTGGCCAGCTCCGCTCCGCGGCCAAGCTGCGGAGCCACTGGCCAGCTCCGGCCGCCCACAGCCGGACATCCGCCCACTGGGCAGCTCTGCAGGGACGCAAATGGCGGCTATTGTAGCCACCATTTGCGTCCCTGTATTGAGCTGTGATAGGCTACGTAAATATTTACTTAGCCTATCACGGCAGGGGGAAAAAACCCAGTGTACGCAAATGGTGGTAGCTGCCACCATTTGCATATGTTGGTTTCCCCCCCCCCCCGCCATGATAGGCTACGTAAATACTTACATAGCCTATCACGGCAGGGGGAAAAAACCCAGCGTACGCAAATGGCGGTAGCCACCGCCATTTGCGTATGCTGGGTCCCCCCCCCGCTGTGATAGGCTATGTAAATACTTACGTACCCTATCACGGCCTCTGCAGGGATGCAAATGGCGTCCCTGCGTTAGCCATGATAGGCTACATAAGTATTTACATAGCCTATCATGGCTATGAAGAGGAGGAAGCGAATGGTGGCCGCAGGACGGCCGCCATTCACAAAACAGCGTGGACAGGAGCAGGTAAGTGCTCCATTTTGCACACCTTTCGTGGGTTGGGGGGAGTGGGGGCTTCGTTCCACGATGGATTTCGGGGGGCTGAATGCACTGGCATTCGGCCTCACCAAGATCCATCACGGAATTCTCTGACATCCCTACTTCTCATATATGAACTGATTGGGACTAGGGATGGATGGATCTGTCAGGTTTGCTTTCTCCCACATTCAATTTTGTTGTTGTTGTAATCTCAGGTTCCTTCCATCCTTACGACATTTGGGACATTTTGATAAGTCCTTATCAAAAATTGAACCAAAAAAACCTCACCCCATTCCTAGTTGGGGCAGAGGTGCAGATTCCCAGCAGCTCTTCATATCATCTCAGTGTGGTATAGTGGGTAGAGCAGACTTCCCCAAGTGGCGCCCACCAAATCTGTTGGGCTGCAACTTGGTCATTCCAGGCAGCATGGCCATTGCAGTCTGACATGTCCCAGGGTTGGGGAAGGCTAGGTCAGAATGTCAGGTGAGGGCTGTGTGTGTTTGTGGCAGGAATAAATCTGAACTTGTGGAGATGTCTAGCAGCTCAGATTCAAAATCAGAATGGGAACATCCAGTGTGGAGAGCCAGTGTGTTGTAGTGGTGAGAATGTTGGACTGGGAGCTGGGAGATCCGGGTTCTAGTCCCCACTCAGCCATGGAAGCTCACTGGGTGACTTTGGGCGAGTCACAGACTCTCAGCCCAACCTACCTCACAGGGTTGTTACTGTGAGGATATAATGGAGAGGAAGAGGAGAATGTAAGCTGCCTTGGGTTCCTTGCAAGAGGAAAAAAGGCAGGATATAAATGCAATAAATAAATAAATACAGAAAAAACAGAGGGAGGCATCCTCCCTAGTGAGCCCAGATACAGCAAGACTTCCTTCCCAAGACCTTAACACAGAGATGGTCCAGCCTGAATGGTTCCCCCATTCCTCCACCATGAGAATTCAAGTTTTGGATGAGGAGGGTGAAAAGTGTGACTTGAGGGATGCTAATGTCCATTGCAGAGTAAAGGGAGAAAAGTTAAGACCAAGGCTCAGACACTCTGCTAGGGGTGTACGAAACACTTACCTGGTTCTGCTGGGGCCAACCAGGGGAAGGCACTCTGTCCCCCCCCCCAGAATCCTCCCCAGCTGGCTCCGCTCCACAGCGACTCCGTGGAGCCGCCGGCTGGGGCCCCCCGCAGCCGGACCTCCGTCCGCTGCTGGGCTGCAGCCGCAAATGGCAGCTGCCGTAGCAGCCACCATTTGCGTCCCTGCCATAACCGTGATAGGCTATGTATATATTTATGTAGCCTACCACGGCAAAAGACAGGGACACAAATGGCCTATCATGGCTTGGCAGGGACGCAAATGGCAGCAGCAGCTCCAGGTGGTCTTCTGGCCGCAGCCCAGCAGTGGCCAGAATACCACCCAGAGCCACCGCTGGAGCCACCACTGGAGCCGCCACTGGAGCCAGGTAGGCTCCATCCCAGGGGGATTCCACGGGGTGGTGGTGGGGATTTCCCTGTTCCACCATGGCCTCACTGGAGTCTGTGGTGGAATTCTCCAACATCCCTATGCTCTGCTAGGTTGGCCACTCGTGGAAGCCAACGTAGGAGGGAGCCACCCTAAGGGAGAGACATCCCTACGAAGCAAGTCTGGCCATGAAGTTCATGCCCAGACTGCCTGCAACTTCTCTAACTTCTACTTCATCTCCTCTATAGATATTTGTAGATGTGTGGATTAGCTGTTTCATTGCAGTCTGAGAGTTTCCGATAATCTGCATTTGTAAAGTAGCTAGTTGTCAACCAATAAAGCAGAGTTAGCCTGAAACCTTGTTTCCTAGAGTATGCTGATTGTGAAGGGAGAGGACATAAGAACGTGGCAGAGGCCCAAGTTCAAATCGTCCTGAGCTGCGAATAGGGAGGCTGGAGAAATTCGGGATGGACCCAAATGAGCTTGGATTTCTAAGAATCCGACCTGCGGCATCTGCTGTAAGGTTACCCCACAGGCCATGCAGAATCCATTGACTTTTGGATGATTTTTTTTTTTTTTACTTTCCCAAAATTTACGCATATATATTTGTAGGAAAGTACTGACGTTTCTGCTGAGGAAACATTGAATGGAATGGGGGACAATATGCTAAATGTTACGTACTGAGGTACGTTATGTAAATACTTAGAGAAATACTTGGGTAATTGTTCACGGATTTTTCCGCATAATGAAAAAAAAACCCATCAGCATCCATCTGTGGGCAGACGACAGAACAAAAAGCACCTGGCAATCCACGAAACACAGACGGAGCGGATTTTACACAGTCCGTACATCCCTAGCTGTGAAGTTCACTGGGTGACCTTAGACTAGTCATTTCCCAGCCTAACCTACCTCACAGGGTTGATGTGAAGCTAAAAAGGGACAGGGAGAATGATGTACCCCACCTTGAGCTCCTCAGCAGAAAGGCAGGGAGTATATCAATAAAGTAAAATAAATATGGCAGCCAGCATCTAGGACCAGACTTCTCACTTCTGTAGCTCTTGCTAAGTTGGGCAACATAGAGTTTTCATGGGGTTGTCTCACTGCAGATGGTCTACTTAAGACTGTTAAGTGTATGCCACATCATAAGTGGCCCTTGACTGGCAGTTATCAACAAAACAAAACAAAACAGTGGGGCACCCATGACACCCTGCAGAAAGCCGTGCAAACCTTTCTATTTTTATGGGTAGTAATTGGAAACAGGATTTGGCACTGCAGGTTTAAATAACCAAAGGGTTTAAGCAATCATTATTTTTTGGGTTCTTTCAAAAAATAAAATAATAATAATATCAGCTGTGAGACCCTGCAGACATTGAGACATGTTAGGCAGTAAACAGATGTTAATGTCCTGGACTGAATCTGCGTTGGAAGGAAATAATGAACTTTGTGTACTAGCTGCAGCGAAAGAAATGGGAATGGGAACCATCAAGAGGGCCTTCAAAGGCAGGCCAAAGGAAGGGCGGTTTGTGATCTGTAGCCGAGAGGAGGGGTATCAGCAGGGGCTGAATCTGTTTGCAGCTCATGGCCTGCCATATTTTCCTCTCAGATAAGGGCTGAACTACCAGACATGACTCAGGACAGAAACAAAGTGCCTGGGAATAGGATGGCTGGGGACCAGGTGTATGGGAGAACAGAGAGCAGACTGTGTCACTCCCAAAGGCGAGTGGCCCAGGGCAAGGTCAGTCAGAGCACTTGTAAGTATCTCCATCTTTCAGTAAAACCTGATTGGCCTTCTAGCATCACCTGACATCCAAGACCCAGAGGATCCTGGGGTGCCACAAAGCATCTGTGCAACAGCAGCAGAGACCAGGTCCGTGATCCTTTCCTTCTGGGTAGGCAGGTAGGCGGTTTGCAGGGAGGGATGCTACAAGCCAGAAATCTGGAGTTACAGCAGGAGGACCGCATGGTAGGGATGGCAGAGAATTCCGCCACAGATCTCGGTGAGGCCGAATGCCAGTGCATTCAGCCCCCCGAAATCTGTGGCAGAATGGCCTGCCCCCCACCCCCCCACGGATCCCCCCCCGGGACGAGACTTACCTGGGGCGGATCTTCCGGGTGGCGGCGGCTGCGGCGGCTGGTCTTCCGACCGGCTGCTGCTAGAGATGTACAAAAATCACTTACCTTTTGGGGATTATGCTAATGGTTGGGGGAGAGGCGCTCCGTTCCTCCCCCCTGGAATCCTGGCTGGCCGGCTCTGCTCTGCAGGGATTTTGCAGAGCCAGCTCCGCCAGCTTCAGCCAGCTCCGCCAGAGGCCGGACATCCGGCCGCTGGCTAGCAGGGACGCAAATGGCAGTGGCCATAGCCGCCGTCATTTGTGTCCCTGCCGTCAGCCGTGATAGGTTACATAAATATTTATGCAGCCTATCACGGCTGATTTAAAAGAAAAAAAAACGTGCGTACGCAAATGGCGGCGCCCATGGGCGCCGCCTTTTGCGTTCCTTATTTTGGCACATCTTAGTCTAAATCTTTACGTAGCCTATCACGTTTTTTTTTTTTTTTAACTGGAAATGGTGGCGGCAGCCAGTCGGAAGACCGGCTGCTACCTCTGCCGCCGCCGCACCGCTGTGGGAGCCACCGCCGCAGCCGCCACCGCCAGGAAGATCCGCCCAAGGTAAGTCCTGTCCCGGGGGGTGGCGGGGGGGTGGCAGACCGTTCCGCCACCGATTTCGGGGGGCCGAATGCGCTGGCATTCGGCCTCCCCGAGATCCATGGCAGAATTCTCGGACATCCCTAGCTGCTGCCGCCGCCACCATTTCCAGTCTTGGTAAAAAAAAAATAAAAAAAATGATAGGCTACGTAAATCTTTACGTAGCCTATCATGGCTGGGTGGGTTAAAACAAAAACAGAAACACCCGTGTACGCAAATGGCGGTGGCTACGGTGCCATTTGCACCATTTTCAATCAAAAAGTGAATCCCTTTTGGATTCACCGTCTTAGCCTACGTAAATCCTTACGTAGGCTAAAGCGGCAAATCAAAAGGGGACGCAAATAGTGCCCGCTACACTATTTGTGTTCCCCTTTATTTTCGCCGTCATAGTCTACGTAAATATTTATGTAGACTAAGACGGCCAAAAAGAAGGAATGCACTTGGTGGCGGCCGTAGCTGCCGCCATTTGCGTATGCAGTTGTTTATTTACTTTTTTTTACCCAGAGCCCTCTGCGGCCGGAAATCCGGCTGCAGATGGCTCTGGCCTGGCTGGGCCTGGCTGGCTGCTCCGCGGAGCTGCTGTGTAGCACAGCCGGCCATTCGAGGATTCCGGGGGGGAGGAACGGAGCACTTCCCCCCCGTCGAGGATTCCAGGAGGAGGGACAGAACGCCTCCCCCCCACCATAAACATAATCCATGAACAGGTAAGTCACTTTCGTATACGCCTACCGCATGGCCTGCTTCAGCAATGGGAGTTCCAGACTGAAGTAAATCACCAGCTCTGTTAGTCTTTATGTCCCTCATAAAGGGTTGCCACTCAACCATGCCATTATCTTTCACCTCTAAGAACCTTCATCTTCCCAGCCTCGCAGAAATCTCAAGCTACAAAATCAGGTGACAGTCCAGTCAGCAACTAAGAATGTAAGAACATAAGAAGAGCCCTGCTCAGACCAAGGGTCCATCTAGTCCAGCATTCTGTTCACACAGTGGCCAACCAGCTGTCGACCAGGAACCCACAAGCAGGACACGAGTGCAACAGCACCCTCCCACCCATGTTCCCCAGAAACTGGTGTACCTAGGCTCACTGTCTCTTGTCCTGGTGGTAGCACATAGCTATTAAGACTAGTAGCCATTGATAGCCTTTTCCTCCAGGAATTTGTCTAACCCCCTTTTAAAGCCATCCAAACTGGTGGCCATCACTCCTTCCTGAGGTAGCGAATTCCATAGTTTAACTATGTGCTGTTTTAGTTGCCCTTTTCTGCACTTTTTCCAGCTCTACAATATCCCTCTTTAGGTGTGGTGACCAGAACTGTGCACAGTATTCCAAGTGTGGTTGCAGCATAGATTTGTATAAAGGCAGTATTAGGGATGGCGTGGGTGTCCGTTTTGGTCCGCAAATCCTTCGGGCCGCTGGCACCTGTGCCCCCTGAGCTGCACCCACCAAGCTCCCCCCCACTCGCTGGCCCTCCAGGCTGCAGTCAATCCCCCCCTCTGTGCTTGGTAAGCAGCCCGCGACATACCCGGGCCTGTTGGTCTCTGTCCCAGTCGCTATGTTTTTAAAAAAACATGGCAATCAGCAGCTCTTGCCTATAGACTTATATGCAAAAAGCTCTGTCCATCACCCATATACCCTAGTTTCACAGCGCTATTTTGCATATAAGTCTATGAGCAAGCATGCCAATCGCCATGTTTTTTAAAAAGATGGTGATTGGGACAGAAACGAACAGGCCCAGGTACGTTGCGGGCTGCTTACCAAGCACAGGGGGGCATGCTCGACTGCTGCCTGGAGGGCCAGTGAGAGGGGGGAGAGCTCAGGGGTGCCCGGAGAACCTGAGTTGGGATGTGTTCTCATATCCCTAGACAGTATGATATTGGCCGTTTTATTCTCAGTTCCTTTTCTAATTATGCCTAACATGAAGTTTACCTTTTTTACAGCAGCTGCACAATGGGCAGACATTTTCATCTAGGGGTGCACGAAAGTCACTTACCTGGTCTCGCAGCTTATCGCAGGGGGAGGAGGCGCTTTGCTGCTCTCCCCGCGAAGTTCAGGCCGGGGGGGGGGAGGCTTCCCGCCTCGCCTGGCCGAAATTCAGGCCGGGGAGGAGGCGCCTCGCCTCGCCCGGCCGCGAAATTAGAAGTAAAAAAAAAAAAATGCCCCCGTGATAGGCTACGTGACGATTAATGTAGCCTATCACGGCTGACTTTGCAAATCTAGCCGTGATAGGCTACGTAAATCGTCACGTAGCCTATCACGGGTGACTTTAAAAAAAAAAGGAAAAAAAGCGCATACGCAAATGGCGGCCCCCATAAGGAGCCGCCATTCGCGTTCTTTATTTGGTCGCTGTAGTCTACGTAAATCTTTACGTAGACTACAGCGACCAAATAAGGAACGGGAATGGCGGCTCTCTATGGGGGCCGCCATTATCCGTACACGCATTTTTTTTTTAAGTCACCCGTGATAGGCTACGTGACGATTTACGTAGCCTATCACGGCTGACTTTGCAAATCTAGCCGTCATAGGCTACGTTAATTGTCACGTAGCCTATCACGGGGGCGTTTTTTTTTCCTTTTATTGGAATGGCGGCGGCGGCAGCCGGTCGAAAGACCGGCTGCCGCTCCTGCCCCAGACGAAGACCCACCGCCGGGAGGGACATTCAGGAAAGGTAAGTCCCGTCCCGGGGGGGGTGCGGGGGGTGGGGGGATGCAGAGAATTTCTCCCCGAAACTTGTTCGGGGGGCCGAACACGTTGGCACTCGGCCCCCCGAAGTTTCGGGGAGAAATTCTCCGCCATCCCTATTTTCATCTAGCTGTCCATCACAACTCCAAGATCTCTTTCCTGGTCAGTCACTGCTAGCTCAGATCCTATCAGGTTATATTTGAAGTTGGGATTTTTTGCCCCAATGTGATGGGCTGCTATGGCAAACTCCCACCTAGAATGGCCTACAGTTCTTTCTTCTGACCAGCAGTCCTAGTAGCACAGCAAACCTATGACTTGCTGCTGCTCTCAACTTTGCCCAGGATAATTCAGGCCTGTCTCGCCTGAGAAGGTGCTCTGGACCCTGTGACATGCCAGAACTTGAAAGAATCAGACCTTGGCCTGTTGTTTTCATTGGTGGTAGCCCCTGTGTCTCCTAGAATGAGCTTTTCTACATGAGGCATTTATTGTGTGTGCATCATTCCTTACTCATGGTTGTTTATGGGTTCTTTAGATCATGACCCTCCAGTTTCACTTGTTTTGGGAGAGTACTTCCCCAGGTTTTTTTAGAGCAGGGAAAATATTTGTAGGGATGGACGAAAGTCACTTACCTGGTCCCGCAGCTTGCTTCGCGGTGGGGGGAAGGCGCCCCGTCCCTCTGGCCAAAATTCTAGCCGGGGGGGAGGCGCCCCGTCCCTCCGGCCGAAATTCTGGCCAGGGGGGAGGCGCCCCATCTCTCTGGCCGCGAATCCTCCTGGCAGGCTGGGATGCAAATGGCAGCGGCCATAGCCACCGCCGTTTGCGTCCCTGCAGCCAGCCGTGATAGGCTACGTAAATCCTTACGTAGCCTATCACGGCTGACTTTGGGGGAAAAAAAAAGCGCGTATGCAAATGGCGGCGCCCATGGGCGCTATTTGCGTTGCCCTTATTTTCGCCGTAGTCTACGTAAATGTTTACGTAGACTACACGTGCCCAAATAAGGAACGCAAATGGCGGCGCCCATGGGCACCGCCATTTGCGTACACGCTTCCCTCCCCCCCATAGTCAGCTGTGATAGGCTATGTAAGGATTTACATAGCCTATCACGGTGTTTTTTGAAAATCTAGCCGTGATAGGCTGCGTATATCTTTACGTAGCCTATCACATTTGTTGTTGTTGTTGTTGTTTTACTGGGAAATGGCGGCGGTGGCAGCCGGTCGGAAGACCGGCCGCCACCGCCGCACCGCCGCCGCACCGCCGCACCGCCGCACCGCCGCCGCACCGCAGCCTGGAGCCGCCAGCGCCAGGGAATTCGAAAGAGGTAAGTCCCATTCCGGGGGGGGGGCGGGGGGTGGACCGTTTCTCCACCAATTTCGGGGGGCTGAATGCATTGGCATTCAGCCTCCCGGAGATTCGTGGAGAAATTCTCCGACATCCCTAAATTTGTAAAAGCAAAAGACAATGTATTTTCCTACATGGGTAATTGTGATCTTTCACTGCAACACAGCAACACCTAGAGTTTATGTATCAGAAAACCAGGAAAGCTCTTGGTGTAGAGTCAGAGCTAAATTCTGTGACAAAACGAAATGTAGATACAGATGACTAACAGTCTCATGTAGAAAAGCTCAATGTCCAGTTGTAGCTAAGTTCACCACTACATCATTAAAAAAACTCCAAAAACCCACAGACCAATTAATCTGAACCAGTTCTGTGCTGGCTTGGATGCAACAGAGATTTTCAGTTAGTGGTTCTGATTATATTCTGGTTCAGGAAAAGACACAGATTGTTCACCCCAGTTTTTGGTTCAGACTTGGTTTGAATTCCCCTGGCCTGAACCCACAATGATCTGTTTACAAAATTAAATGTTAAATGAATTCAGCTTAACTCCATCCCAGAAATATATTGGAAGGCAATATATACCCAAAATGAAGAAAAGGGATAACATGCAGACAAATCTTTTATTATTCTATTGGTCATATACAGCACAGCAGATATTACTGGAGTGGTGGTGGTGAGGAGAAGATGGATGTAAATGCTGGAATTATAATGGACTGCATGCAGATGAACTGAGGAGGGTTCAGAGGAGGGCGACAAAGAGGATCAGGGGACTGGAAACAAAGCCCTATGAGGAGAGACTGAAAGAACTGGGCATGTTTAGCCTGGAGAAGAGAAGACTGAGGGGAGATAGGATAGCGCTCTTCAAGGACTTGAAAGGTTGTCCCAGAGAGGAAGGCCAGGATCTCTTCTCCATCATCCCAGAGTGCAGGACACAGAATCATGGGCTCAAGTGACAGGAAGCCAGATTCCGGCTGAACATCAGGGAAAATTTCCTGACTGAGTAATACGACAATGGAACCAATGACCTAGGGAGGTGGTGGGCTCTCCCACACTGGAGGCATTCAAGACGAGGCTGGACAGCCATCTGTCAGGGATGCTTTGAACTGGATTCCTGCATTGAGCAGGGTATTGATGGTCTTATAGGCCCCTACCAACCCTACTATTACATGATTCTATGATTCTATAATGAATGATTTATATGGTATCCTTAGTGTACATGGCACTTCAAAGAGTTTCAGAAGCAAAGGACTGGCAGACAGGTCTCTGCCTGCAATGAACTTACAATCTAAAAAAAAAAATGACAGTGAGTTAATACAAAGAGGGAGACAAGGAAGGGAAATGGATGCGTCACTGTTTAAGCTTGTTTACAGTCAGTAATGGCAATTTAAGGTGTGATTTTGTACACCTGGGGTTGGCAACGTTTTTGGGCCATAGGGATGGTTGGCAATTTGAGAAACTATCCTGGGCTGGGCACCACCACAAAAAGGTTGCCATGGGAGGCAGAGCAAAGGACAAGTAAATTGCCCAGAAATAGTGACTATAAGGCAGAGGTGGGGGCTGAGCCCCAGCACACTAAACAACTCCTTTGAACCCTCAATTTTCAGCACCAACAGAAACCTGTTTCACAGCAATTCCAGCCACTAAATGTGTTAATTAAAAAGGAAGAAAATAAAAATGAAACACTGAGAGGGGCATGTTGGTAGGCACTTAGAAAGGTGTCCAGGGGTGCTTTGGTGCCTGCAGACACCATGCTGTTCATCCCCGTTTTAGACATTGTTTGACTAAAATGCCCATCATCCCCAGCCATTGCCCATGCTGGCTGGGGCTGATAGGAGCTGATAGGAGTTGTAGTCCAACAACAGTTGGGGGGCCACATCCTTCTCTATTCTTGGGCTAAGCCAAAGGCTGTGTGGAAAAGTTGGGTTTTGAGGAAGGTTTTGAATTTATGTGTATTTATTTATTTACCAGGGTTGGCTGAGTGAGGCAGGCATCTGATCTGGGTTTTCGTTAAAGAGCAGCAAATGGTTAGTTATTTAATTTGTTTTTCATGTATTTTTACTCCCAGGGAGAGGTGTGCGTGTGTGTGATTTTCTGCCCTAGGTGCCAAAATAAATTGGCCAGTCTTTGGTATCATGCACCTTGACTTTGGAGGGTGTGGGTATGTTGCTGTTTGCTTTTCCATCTCAGGTGGCAAAATGCCTTGAGCCAGGCCTATGCCGCTCAGAAACAGTGTTCTCTGTTTCTGGCTCTCAGCAATAAAGCACGGAAACACAACGACGAATCCTCCCTGCAAACTTCAGCAGCAGCAGCAGCAGCAAATGAAACAGTACAGTAAGATGCATTGCATCACTAAAAGTGTACAGCTGATATAAAATCCCATGGATTAAAAGTACACAAATCTAAAAAGCCCTAGGAAGCAAGAGTGGTTTTTAGCTGGTGCTGAAAAGTCTGTAAGGGGAAGCGGTTTCCTTCCATCCTTGCCACGCAAGGGCCAGAAAAAGGGCTGGAAAAAGATCTCAGGGTCTGAGTAAGGACATGTGGGAGGAAGCAATCCTTCAGGTAACTTTCTCCCAAGGTGTTACGGTGGCGGTGGGCAACTCACAGCCCTAGATCCATATGCCATCCTTGGTCTAACTTAGAACACCTTCTGCTGATCAGTTTAGACATTTGGCCGGTGGAGGCTGGTGGCTTCAATCTCAGTGGGGTAGTGAATCCACTCCGGGTTTCAGTCTGAACCAGTCAGGGCTCTAAAGGAGCCACCCAAGGTGGTTTGTGCCTTGGATAGCTCCTTTAGAGCTCTGACTGAAACTGGGAAAGGATGCACCGCCCCACTGACATCAGAGCCACCAGTCTCCACTGAGTTTGGCCCCAGCCAGCCTGGTAAATGGTCAGGGATTATGGGAGTTGTAGTACAGAACATTCATTGCATCTGGAAGAGTGATCTCTTCTTCTGCTGGCGGTATACAGGCCAGAGAGAAAGTGGTGTCACTGCCCGCGTTTGGCATTGGTCTCATCCACCGCCATGCAGCACCCAACAGTTTATGCCTGAGGAACTGCAGTCCTTGGCAGGAAGACATTTCTCCAGTTCTATCAAGAACTTTCAAAGTCAAAAACCAGCACTTAAAATCAGGCCTTGAAAAGTCTGGGAACCAGTGAAGAGAGAGAGAGGTGGCCGTTTGCTCTTGTTTGGGAAGGGAATTTGAGGCCTGAAGGGTAGCCAGGGAGAATGGATGCTGTTGTTGAAGGGAGCAGATCTTTGGTTGGTTGAGGATGTCTTGGAAGATGGCACACATGGACCTCTCCCAGCACTGCCCTTAAGCTCACACAACCCTTTCTTGCTACTGGCTCTTCCATTAGCAGCCAGCACCTTGCAGAGAATGCCTGCAAACAGCTCTGCAGGTATAGAAGGGGGACCGTTCACTGACCACGTGCTGCGGGGTAACTCGTCTGAAGTCGGTGGCAATGCACCAGTTTAAGTTTCCTGTGACTTGGCATTCCTCAAATGTGGAGCACTGAATCAGCACCACCGCCTATCAGCACTGCTTAATAAGGATTTCAGAGAGCGTCTCGCACATTATTGCAGCAATGCGCCATACAACGACTCTGTGAATTTGGTAGGGATGTATGAATCCCTTACCTGCCAGTCTGGGGGGGAGGGGTCCTCGGGGGGGAGGCAATCCATTCCTCCCCCTGGAATCCTCTTTGGCTGGCTCCACTCCACGGCGATTCTGTGGAGCCGCTGGCCAGCTCCGAAGTGCCAGCGATATGGCCGCCATGCTGTATCGCTGGCTGAAGGGAACTACTGACTGCAGCTGCAAATGGTGTCCGGGGACAGCATTTGTGGCTGTAGAGGCCTTAGTTTAAGGTAAATGCAGTCATGAATGGATTTATGGATGCATTTACTTTAAACTAAGGGCTTTACGGCCGCAAATGATATCCCGGAAGCCATTTGCGGCCGCAGTCAGTCCCTTCAGCCAGCGATACAGTATAGCGGCCATATCGCTGGCAATCTGGAACCAGAGGATCCAGCCGAAGAAGATTCCACAGGGAGGTGGAGGTAAGTCTTCCATTCTGCCACAGACTCGGGGGGGGGGGGATTCTTTAGAATCCGGCCTCATCGGAGTCCGTGGCAGAATTCTCTGCCATCCCAAGAATTCGGTCAATTTTATCCCCATATTCCTGGGTGGGACAGAGGAAACAAGCACAGATTTCATGGGAGACATACATGGGTCAATAAGAGCAGTTGGGCCAAGATGTGAAGAAGAGCTCAGCTTGAAAGCTGAGAGCAAGGATTTTATGTTTGAGGTGGTGGTGGTGGTGGAGTTGACACACATACATCTCTGCTGAGTGATAATTAGGGATGGCGAAGAAATCCTCCACGGACCCCAATGAGGCTGGATTCTATTGAATCCGGCCCCCCAAAGTCCGTGGAGGATCGGATCTCTTACCTCCACCTCCCCGCGATGTCTTCACTGGCCGGATTCTGTCTGCCGCCGGCTCTGAAGCCCCAGCTGGCTAGACTGACGGACTGCGGACGCAAATGGCATCCACTACGCCATTTGCGTCCCTGCTCTTTGACGTGATAGGCTACGTAAATCTTTACACAGCCTATTGCATGAAAAAACAGGGACGCAAATGGCGTATTTATGTAAAGATTTACGTAGCCTATCACATCAAAGAGCAGGGATGCAAATGGCATCCGCTATGCTGGACGCCATTTGCATTGGCAGTACATCAGTCCAGCCAGCAATATGGCAATGGCAGCCGTATTGCTGGGGCTTCGGAGCTGGCTGCTGGCTCCACGGAATTGCTGCAGAGGGGAGCCGGTAGTCGAGGATTCCAGGGGGAGGGATGGATCACCTCCCTCCCCACGGACCCCCCTCACTGCCGGAACGGCAGGTAAGTAATTTGTACATCCCTAGTAATAATGATTCAAAACTTAGAGGACTCTGCTCTGATGTCAAAATTAATGACTTGCAGCCACAGCAGATGGACACACAGACACACTGATTTCACTGTTCAATGGGTGTCAGTGATACGGCTCTGGAAAGTCTCCACCAGTATGTTAACAGACACCGATGATTGTTTTCATTCGTGAAAATGGAAGGTGATTGCTGTGAAATTACATTTCGTCACAGAGCCTGGAGTAATAATATAATTATATGACAGTTTAAACACGTGGATTGTGTACACTTCTCCCCAGCGTTGTACATGAGGATGTGGGTGCTGTCGTTCAGAAAATGAATTTTGAAAAATTCCATCAACGAATAGACCGGCAGCTGTTCCAGCAGACTCAGTGGAAGGAGAGCAAGGTTGTTCCACCAGCCCTGCTGGAAGAATTATCCCCCCACCCTTCCTTCCCCCATTCCTTTTTCCTTGTGTGACATGTCTTTTGAGATTGTAAGCCTACGGGCAGGGACTATGTTGTTTAATTGGGGGAAAAAGGAGGGTAAGGGGAGATATGAGAGAGGTATACAGACTTATGACTGGTGTGGAGAATGTGGATAGGGAGACTTTCTTCTCCCTCTCTCATAATACTAGAACCTGGGGTCATCCCATGAAGCTGACTGGTGGGAGATTGAGGACAGATAAAAGGAAGGACTTTTTCACACAGCACAAGGTTAAACTATGGCACTTGCTACCACAAGGCCTAGTGATGACCACCAATTTGGATGCTTTAAAAAAGGGTTAGACAAATTTCTGGAGGGAAAGGCTATCAATGGCTACTAGGCTTGGTGGTTGTGCTATCTAGGGATGTCAGAGCATTCCGCCATGGATCTCGGTGAGGCCGAATGCCAGTGCATTCGGCCCCCCGAACTCCCTGGCGGAATGGCCTGCCCCCCCGTGCCCCCGCGGATCCCCCCCGGGATGAGACTTACCTGGGGCAGATGTTCCGGATGGTGGCGGCTCCAGCGGAGGCTTCGGCGGCGGCGGCAGCTGTTCTTCTGACTGGCTGCCGCCGCCGCCATTTGCAGTCTATTTCCCCCCCCCATTTGTGATAGGCTACGTAAAGACTTACGTAGCCTATCACGTCTGGGTTAAAAAACAAAACAAAACGCGTATGCAAATGGTGGCGGCTACGGCCACCGCCATTTGTGTTCCTTATTTTTGGCCGTCTTAGTCTACATAAATATTTACATAGACTAAGACAGCGAAAATAAGGGGGAACGCAAATAGCGTAGCGGACGCTATTTGCATTCCCCCTTATTTTTGCCATCTTAGTCTACGTAAATATTTACGTAGACTAAGACGGCCAAAAATAAGGAACACAAATGGCGGCGGCTGTAGCCGCCGCCATTTGCGTACGCGTTTTTTTTCCCCCAGACATGATAGGCTACGTAAGTCTTTACATAGCCTATCACAGCTGAATTCAGGGACACAAAAGGCAGCAGCTACGGCCACAGCCATTTGCATCCCTGCTAGCCAGCAGCCTCCCCCCACACTGCGAAGCAGATCTGCGAAACGGTAAGTGACTTTCGTGCATCCCTATATCTCCAGTACCAAAGGCAGTGAGTCTATGTACACCAGTTTCTGGGGGACATGGGTGGGAGGGTGCTGTTGCACTCATATCCTGACTGTGGGTTCCTGGTTGACAGCTGGTTGGCCACTGTGTGAACAGAATGCTGGATTAGATGGACCCTTGGTCTGATCCAGCAGGGCTCTTCTTCTGTTCTTCTGTTTGTAATTGATTGTATGGAAGTCACTCTGGGAGGCTTTTTGGCTAAGGAGTGGCATAAAAATACTTTAAATATACAAATAAAATAATGGGATTCATTCTGTCCCCTTTTTGGATCCTTGGCCAACATCCGCTTGGCCAGAAAATGATCTGTAATGGGAATGATTGGATATACTTTCCCAGTTACCCCCAACTCCTTCCTGAGAGCTGGTGCGATGCGGTTATAGTGTTGAACTTGGGCTGGGGGAACCTGAGTACAAATCCCTACTCAGTCATCACTGGAAGAGCACCTGCTTTGCATGCAGAAGGTCCCAGTTTCAGTCCCTGGAATCTCCAGGTTGGGCTGGAAGAGGAGGAGGAGGAGGAGGAGGAGGAGGAGGAGGAGATGAAGAAGAAGAAGAAGGAGGAGGAGGAGGAGGAGGAGGAGGAGGAGGAGACAAAGAAGAAGAAGGAGGAGGAGAAGGAGGAGGAGGAGGAGGAGGAGATGAAGAAGAAGGAGGAGGAGGAGGAGGAGGAGGAGGAGGAGACAAAGAAGAAGAAGGAGGAGGAGAAGGAGGAGGAGGAGGAGGAGGAGATGAAGAAGAAGAAGGAGGAGGAGGAGGAGGAGGTGACAAAGAAGAAGAAGAAGAAGGAGGAGGAGGAGGAGATGAAGAAGAAGAAGAAGAAGAAGAAGGAGGAGGAGGAGGAGGAGGAGATGAAGAAGAAGGTGGAGATGAAGAAGAAGGAGGAGGAGGAGGAGGAGATGATGAAGAAGAAGATGTTAGCCATCCATATTGGTGGTTATCACTACATCCTGCAGGAGTTAATTTCATAGCTGAACCAGTGGAGGGTGGTGGCTTCAATTTCAGTCGGGGGCTGAAATCACTCTGGGTTTCAGTCAGAACCAGTCAGAACGCTAAAGGAGCTATCCGAGGTGCTTCCCAACTTGGATAGCTCCTTCAGAGTTCTGACTGGTTCTGATTGAAAACCCAGAGCAGATTCACCACCCCACTGACATCAGAGCCACCAGCCTCCACTGACACCAGGAGTACACCGACCAAACCTGCAGCCCACCAGTTGTTGTTGGACTCCAACTCCCATCATCCCTGGCCATTGGCCATGCTGGCTGGGGCTGATAGGAGCTGGAGTACACCAGGAGTACACCGACCAAACCTGCAGCCCACCAGTTGTTGTTGGACTCCAGCTCCCATCATCCCTGGCCATTGGCCATGCTGGCTGGGGCTGATAGGAGCTGGAGTCCACCAATGCCCGGAGAGCCAAAGGTTTCCTGCCCTTGTTGTACACCGAGCTAGATGAACTAGTGTTCTGACTCAGTATAAGGCGGCTTCCTACACTCACAGGTTTACCAGGCATCTGTGTGCTTTTCCGTAGCCTGTTCTACCTCACAGCGTTGTTGTGTGGATAATTGGAGGTGGGGGTGTAAGAGGCAAGGTGTACGTCCCTCCTTAGAGGAAGAGTGGGGTGACAATGGAAGTGTTTTTTTTTACATCGTCACATTCCCTATGTGAAATATTAGATCTAAAGTATTAGTTTGGACAGTCCTTGCAACAAGAACCTGCCTGCCCTATCCTCATCATCTTGGCATTGGAGTTCTATTGAATTTAAATTTGGACATCTGTATTTGTTCCACTCTGGATGCACATTGTTTCAGTATTTTCTATCCCCCCCCCCCGCTCCCTGAGACCAACAGAGATAGGCAAGCTGGTGTCCTCCAGATGTTTTGGGCTACAAATCCCATCGGCCTCAGCCAGCATGACCAAGGGTCAGGGATTACGAGAGTTGTAGTCCAGAACATCTGGAGGGCACCAGCTTGCTTGGACTTTTTTTTAAAGACTTGGGGAGCCGTGGTGTTTCTCTGCTGTTCTTCCTTTTCTAACAAACACAGCCACTTCAAGGTTTCATTTTAGGGCATGCTTTTGCTCTTCCTCTCTACAGAAATGTTCATTGGATGTTCTCTCTCTTCCCCCCCCCAACCCCCAAGATCTTTTGTTTTTTTATTATTATTATTTTGTGCCGTAGCCTGAAATATGCTCTGAATTAAGAGAAAAGCTTGGCGTCTCCTGGGTTCTGTTTGCTGCTGAAGTGTTCTGGTGTGTGTGTGTGTGTGACTTTATGGCCAAGAGAGCCTCAGGGGTTCTCCCTAACCATTGAGGTCCAGAAAAGGGTCCATTCTGCTGGGTTGGCTACCCTCCACACTGATGGAAGGGGAACTCTTTTGACCCCACCCTCTTTCCTCAGCACATCTGTCCAAGCTTGTGCATTGCTGGCTCTCTTTTCGCCCCATATGCTGCAAACATTTCTTTGGCCTTTTTGCAGAGTCCTCAATGCTTCACGCCGGAGGCCCACGTTTCTAAAATTTCTCTTTCTGCCTGCCCACCTCATCTACTCTGAACATGTCATCCAGAAAAAGGAAGAAGTTCACAGATCAGCAAAGTAGAGAGTCAAATAGTCCCACCGCTCTCCTCCTCAATTTCTCCTTATCTCCAAAGGGAAAAATTAAATCTGAGGGGCGTGGAAAAGCAGGGAGGGAGAAGGGGGGAGACCAATGCTCCACACGGGCAGTGTTTCCTTTTAACCGCTTCTGTTCCTGAAGCAAGACCAACAGCAATGGGGTGGGGTGGGGTGGGAGAGGGAATAATCTCTGGGATGTACATCTCCCCTTCGGTCTGAGTTGTTTCTGTCTCTGGTCAGGGTAGCGTTTTGTAGCCTGAAGGCAGCTGCATAGAAGACAAACAGTACAACAAACAAAAGAACTTCTGTGTATCACTCGATCTGGCCCAAGGTTTGAGGCTGGAATTTGGGATATGGTCAGTGCAGCTGCCTGGGAATCTTGCTCACTTGGATCACAACAGTTTAGCCCTAGTTAGGCTTGACGGGTCAGGGGAGCCAGCTATCAAGCTGTACAGTATTGTGTAAAAATATGAATAAATTGCATCTCATCCACTTCCAGTCTTAACAGAGGCTACTTTCTGCAGGTTCTGGATCTGGCCTGGGTGTCAAAAGGACAGGGAGGTGCTAACCGGAGAGAGATGGAGTCCATGAGCCATTTTGCAAGAAGACAAGATGACATTGTCAAGTCATCCGGTGCAACTGATGGGAGGTAGATTCAGGACAGAAAAAAGAACAGAACAGAACAGAAAAGAAAAGGAAGGCCTTCAGGCAACCCACCATTTAATTCACAGAACGCACTGCAGCAGGATCAGGATGTGATGATGGGCACAAGCTTAAATGGCTTTAAAATGGAGATTAGACAAAGGTATGGGGAAGAGAACATCAGTTATAGGGATGGACGGATTCACCTCTGTCCAGTTTCACTGGGTGCTCGCTGAGCCCCCAGTGCTGCCACCTGCCCCTGCTCATTGTGAGAGCACCCCACCCCATAAGTGCCCAGCAAGCACTGCAGGGCCACCCGTCCTCTTAGCAAGCCCACATTTTGTGTAACAATGGTAGCTCAGGCTTTTCCAGATATGTAATGTTATGTAAATGGTGGCTGTAAGGGGGCTATTTATGCAACATTACAGGCATAAATGGACCATTTATGCCTGTAATGTTCCATAAATGACCCCTTTACAGCCACCATTTATGTAATAGTACATATCCAGAAAACCCCAAGCCACCATTTTTACACAAAATGGCAGCTCGCTAAGAGAATGGGCGGCCTCCGGGCACTCACAGACCGTGTGGGTACTTAGTGAGTGGGTCCAGTGAGTGGCAGTGGCTCGGTGAACAGGGTCCAGGAGGCCAAGCGGGGGGTGGGGGCTTAGGGGAATCCATCAGACTCCACCCCTTTCTCAGACTCCCGCAACATCCCTAATGAATTACTGGGCAGATTAGAAATGTAATAAATAAATAAGGAGAAGTCTATCTGAGGCTATATGGAACTTCCATGTTCAGAGTTAGTATAACTGTGAATACTGTTGCCAGGAAGCAACAGCATCATGCCTTGCTTGCAGGTTTCCCATCATGCCTTGCCTGCAGGTTTCCTGGAGGCATCTGGTTGGCCACTGAGATAATTGGGATACTGGACTAGATGGAATATTGGTCTAGTCCAGCAGGGGTCAAATATCTGATAGTCCAGATCAAACAACATGGCACAGGTTGGCCTCTATATGACTATCCAGATCAATCTGGTTCTTTAGTCTAAAAGCAAATTAGATGTGGTGAGGCCTCTATTCAATGTGCCCTGACTATCCCTGTTTAACAGAGACAGTTACTAGTTTACCGGAGCCAGTCACAACTGGTCCTTGTCCCTATTTTTGCCTCATGGAGAGAGAGGGCTTCCTTTTTTCTGTTTTGTGATGTGTGACAGTTCTGATTCATCTGGGTTTTGTTGTTTCCCGGGGATCTCTAGAACTTAAGTCTCCAAGTGGCCGACCGATGCATCTGACCTCTAGCACACATCCATAGACACGTGTGTGCATGAACACTAAGGTACCATGCAGTGCACGACCTGCCATTTTACACCCACTGCAGGTGCAGTGCTGAGGTATATTTTGAACTGTCTGATAACAGATTGTAGGGCAAAGATGCTCCCACCCCCCAATATGTCCTTAACAACAAACACCATTGTGTTTGGCATTTAAATCAGTGTAGGATAGACTACCGGAAATGAATACAGCATACAGTAGGTGGAGTTGAGTAATCTTGGGTATGAAAAGAAATGGGTTAATAAATAATGCTGAGAAATCACTCCTTTCCTGCCCCATTCACAACTGGTAAACACGGAAGGGGTCCTTTCACCAATTTTGGGCTGTGCAGGGCAGAAACAGACCAATCATACCAAGGTTGGTGTTGACTGTCATGCTCCTCCCAGCCCTGCTGGTCACCATTTTCCTCCTCCCTTGAACTTGCATTGTGTCAGGGTTGTGCTGTGGGCAGCAGCAGTCTGAAGTGAGCTAGGAACTGGGAAACAGGAGCCAGGAATCAGAGACAAGGGGGCAACGTCAGTAGCGAGCGAATACCGAAAAGTCAGTCAGGATTGAGGGGCAATCGAGGAGGTGGGACTGAGGAGCAACTGACGGATACAGGCACACAGCAGAGCTCAGGAAGGCCTTGTTGCTCAAGCAAGGCTTAATTGGAACAGGAAGTCATCGAGTAGGACTTCTTGTCCAGGATGATCTAATGGCCAGCCTCGGTGGGTGGGGTCTGTCCAGGGCCTGAGGATACTATATTGCCTAGGCAAATGCTACATGGAGCAGGCCACAGGACACCCCCCCCTCCCGCCAGCTCCCAATTCAAGCCCTAGCAGTTCCTGGAATTGTGTTATGTCATTATGCAGCATCTTTCTGAGGTAATGCTGTGTGGGGCAGGGAGGGAGGTGAGGGAATAGCAGCCGCTAGATTCTGAAAGGAGTGCTACTGTAAAAGCAAAAAAGGAAAAGAGTTTGTGGAGGCACTTTTTGCCATTCCCAACACCCCCAGTTTTGAGCCAATGGTTCTCTGTGGAAAACCTTAACTGTGAATATCTCCCTTTTCTCCGTCTGTGAAATTTTGGAAGCAATGTCAATCATGTCTCTGCTCAATAAAGGCAGGGTAGGGGGAGTTCAACAGTGTTACTTTAACAGTAAAATCATCATGTCGGCCTCCCATGTTTTATTTTTGTTCATGCAGTTATTCTGACCATTTTTGTCCATTCCAGACTCTGATCTCAGCTGAGGACAGACAAAAGTGGCTGAGGTGATGGACTGAGGGGAGCCAAGGTGCTGGAGGGGGACTTTCCAGCACACCTCTCCCTTGCGCCCTTTTGAGGGTAGTTCAGGTGCTGGAGCAGGGGTTTCCAGCACCACTACCATCATTGCACCTTTTTTTTGGCTCAAGACAATTGACAAGCCCGGCTTGCTGCTGTCTCTTGCCAGTTGCCACAAACTTTTCATTCCTCCTCTCGCTCAGTTTTGGCTCTCCTCGCCCCTCGGTCCTCACATAAAGCTTTTCAGCTGACAAGATACTGTTCTGACAGCTGTCCCATCAGCACCCAGTTGCCCAGCAAGCCGTAAATATGTGATCTGAATGATATTGATCTGGTGCGGTTCCAGTCCTTGTGTTGCCACCACTAGTTCAGACCACTGGAGGAACTACAAGAAAACTCACCCAGGCCAACACATGCATTTCTTAAACACCAGTTGGCCAATGAGGGACACACATGACTCACAACAGAGAGCATGTTTGAAGCATTCTTCCTGGCTCCTTGTGGGGAGGGGTGGGGGACTCATAAGAACATAAGAAGAGCCATGCTGGATCAGACCAAGGGTCCATCTAGTCTAGCATTCTGTTCACACAGTGGCCGACCAGCTGTTGACCAGGAACCCACAAGCAGGGCATGAGTGCAACAGCACTCTCCCACCCAAGTTCCCCAGCAACTGGTATACATAGGCATACTGCCTCTGATTACTGGAGGTAGCACCGAGGCATCAGGAGTAGTAGCTATTGATAGCCTCCTCCTCCAGGAATTTGTCCAGCCCCCTTTTAAAGCCATTCAAAGTGGTGACCATTACTACATTCTGTGGTAGTGAGTTCCATAGTTTAATTATGTGCTATGTGTAGGGATGTACGAAAGTCACTTGCCTTTTCGATGGGGTGATTCATGGTGGGGGGGAGGCGCTCTGCACTTCCCCCTGAAATCCTAACCTGGCCAGCTCCGCTCCGCAGAGATTCCACGGAGCCACTGGCCGGGGCCGCCCACAGCCGGACATCTGGCTGCTGGGCAGCCTGCAGGCAAACAAACAAACAAACAACGTACGCAAATGGCGGCAGCTACGGCGGCCGCCATTTGCGTTCCCTTTTTTCCGCTGTTTTAGCCTACGTAAATATTTACGTAAGCTATTACGGCGAAAAAAAAGGGGAATGCAAATAGCGCCCACTACGCTATTTGCGTTCCACTTTTTTTTCACCGTAATAGCTTCTGTAAATATTTACGTAGGCTAAAATAGTGAAAAAAGGGAACGCAAATGGCAGCCGCTGTAGCCGCCGCCATTTGCATACGCTGTTGTTGTTTCTTTAGCTTGCCGTGATAGGCTACGTAAATACTTAAGTAGCCTATCACTGCCTCCTATCACAGCTATGATGAGGAAGCAAATGGCGGCTGCAGCGTGGCCGCCATTCGCAAGTCAGTGCTGACGGCAGCAGGTAAGTGCTCCATTTCGTGTGCCTTTCGTGTGGGGGGGCGGGGGCTTCGTTCTGCCATGGATTTCGGAGGGCCGAATTCACTGGCATCCGGCCTCACTGAGATCCATGGCGGAATTCTCTGACATCCCTAGCTGTGTGAAGAAGTCCTTCCTTTGATCTGTCCTGAATCTCCCACCAATTAGCATCATAGGATGACCCTTTTGGGTTCTAGTATTTTGAGAGAGGGAGAAAAATGTCTCACTATCCACATTCTCCACACCAGGCATCATTTTGTACACGTCTATCATGTCTCCCTTTACCCTCCTTTATTCCAAGCTAAACAATCCCAGCTGTTGTAACCTTCTCTCATAGGGGAGATGCTCCAGCCCCTTGATCATTTTAGTTGCCCTTTTCTGCCCTTTGTCCAGCTGTACAACATCTTTTTTTAGGTGTGGTAACCAGAACTGTACACAGTATTCCAAGTCTGGTTGCACTGTGGATTTGTATAGGGGCAGCATGATATTGGCAGTTTCATTCTCAATTCCTTTCCTAATTATGCCTAACATGGAGTTTGCCTTTTTTTGCAGCAGCTGCACACTGGATTGACATCTTCATCAAGCTGTCCACCAGAACCCCAAGATTTCTTTCCTGGTCAGTCACCCAGTCGGCTGCACACTGGGTTGACAGCTTGTTGCTGTTCTTTGCCTCTCCCTTTGCCTTGCCTGGAAGCCAGGTCTAACTTGTCCCTGTACAAATTTTGGAATACCTGAGATCTTCCAACAGGACATGTTTGATGGGATTATTTAGTAATGATGCCTCCTGATAGAATGGCAGAGAAACAAACAAAAGGCAGAACAGAATGAGCATTTACCAGCCTCACGTGACTGGTATGACAATAAAAGGGGAGACCACACCTTTCTTCAATGAAGAAAAGGTAACATAGTTTACTCACGCTACTCTTGCATGTACAATGCAGGTACAATGTAGAGTTTCAAAGAGAGTTTGTTCAGTCCATTTTGTGTCCCATTACACTGGCAGGAGTGAGAGAGCAAAGCAAACATATATGCTTCCAGCAATGGTGGAACTTGCGGGGGGAGGGGAGAAGGGGAGGAACAAAAGGAAGAAACCACAGGAAACCACATTGTAGGCTATAGAGATCCTAACAGTAGCTGACATCAACATTTCCATGAACTAAGTAACTGCAACACGGCCCCCTTCCAGTAATTTGCAGACTAGCCTGCAATATTCCCAACAATGTTGAAGACTGAACCTGGGGCTTTCTGCATACAAATGTTTCTCTCTACCCCTGAACTGTGACCTGTCTATGTCAAGATTGTCTCATCTGAGTGACAGTGGCTCTCCTAAGAGAGGCCTTTACCAAGAACTCAGGTAGCAGGACTGGAAGAACCCCTGGAGAACCCCTGGCAGCCAGAGTAAACAATCCTTGGCTTGATGTATGAACGGTCCGCTTCTGTACAAGGTGGCTTCGTATGGCCTTGTACGTTCCTAAGCCCAGATGGCATCTGCGAAGCCTGTTGAAAGAGTTTTGAGAGTTCGACATCAGGGAGTTCAGATACTGGAAGAAGGATTTTCTTTTGCTGGGTTTCCAACACCAAAAGTGCAGTTGCCACGGGAGGATGAATTATTGCATCACTTTGCCTCCAGAAATAGCTGCAGGCCATTACAAAGAAGAAAAAAGAGAAACCCAAGAAAACTGAACGTACACTTAGGAATTAGCTGAAATGTAAGCTGGACAAAACCAAAAGGTTAACGCTTCCCTAGACACCTACCCCAAAGCAGCAGTGATAGGGTGGCTTCATCTATTACAAAATTTCAACATGGAAGGCATTTATACGGGCTGCCTTTGACGATTTGACGATTGCACATCTGGGTTTTCCAGAGTGTAAAAGCAAAATAAAATAAAATTGCATAAAATCCAATAAATCCAAATAAGCAAACATAAAAAAGGGAAAATGAAATATTGGGAGGGGGGGCAGAGAGAAAAAGAACAAGAGAGAGAGAGAGAGAGAGAACGAGAGAGAGAGAGAGAGAGAGAAGTGTGTGCGATCACAAATTCCTGAATGTAGGTGTATTTCTTTACTTGGCCCTTTCTACTGGGTCTGCTTTTCAATAAAGGCATTCCAGGCACGTGAGCAGGGATCACATTTTTTAATGACTCCCCCACCCAGAATTTCTCAATCAAATTAATACTGCATGGATTGGGTGGAGATAGAACTTTCCCCTTTGCTCTGCAGGAAACTCGCTACAAGACAGAACAATAAAAAATGGCATCCCCACCTGTAGCCTGAAGTGGTACAGCCCTTTTTTTATCTACTCAATACTAATTTTAGAATGGGGTCAAAATTGCTCGGAAGGCGGTTTTTCCCCTGAGAAAATTTATTTTTCTCACGATAGAAAAAGAGGGCCACTGTGCAGAATTTTCTTCACATATTCTCCGTGTGTGTGTGTGTGTGTGTTGGCTGTAATTCCTCCCCACCCCAATGCCTCATTATGTAGCCTATCACGTGTGTGTGTGTTTTTTTAACATTCACTTTTGTATTTCGCGGCTGGGGAGACGGGGCGCTTCTCCCCGGCCTGAATTTCGGCCAGGCGAGGTGGGTCACCTCCCCCCCGGCCTGAACTTCGGGGGGAGAACCGAAGCGCCTCCCCCCCCCCACCGCGAAGCAAGCTGCGGGACCAGGTAAGTGACTTCCGTAGATCCCTAGCTGGGGGTGGTGACGGCCAACAGGAAGCTCTAGAGTGGGCTGGTCCATGAAGTCACGAAGAGTCGGAAGCAACTGAGCGAATAAACAACAACAAAAAATCCAAGAAACTGTTGGAGAATTTCTCCTTCCCTGGACAAATTAAGTGGAATTGCCATCCCCTCCCCTGCAATTTCTCTGCCCACAAATGGTGTAGACCAGTGGGGCATGGTGGCTCCAATATCAATGGGGTGGTAAATCCACTCTGGGTTCTAGGCAGAACCAGGCAGAACCAGGCAGAACTCTAAAGGAGCTCTCCATGGTGGGGCACACTCTGGATAGCCGCATGTTCAGTCCACAGCAATGGAGGGTGATGGTTCTGACATTAGCAAGGTAGTAAATCCACTCTGGGTTTTTCAGGCAGAACCAGGCAGAACTCTAAAGGAGCTCTCCAAGGTGCTTCATACCTCAGATAGCTCCTTTAGAGTCCTGACTGGTTCTGACTGAAACCTAGAGAACATTCCCCACCCCACTGACATTGGGGGTGTATGAAACCCCGCTTACCTGGCTCTGCCGGGTTCCGCTGTGGGGGGAGGCGCTCTGTCCCTCCCCCCAGAATCCTTGCCGGGGGAGAAGGCAATCCGGTCCTCCCCCCTGGAATCCTCGAAAGCTGGCTGTGCTCCGCGGTGGCTCTGTGGAGCAGCCGGCCAGGCCCAGGCCAGGGCCGTCCACAGCCAGATTTCTGGCCGCCGAGGGCTCTGGGTAAGGGGAAAAAAATTACGCATACACAAATGGCAGCGGCTACTGCTGCTGCCATTTGCGTTCCTTATTTTTCTTCATCTTAGTCTACATAAATATTTATGTAGAAAACCTTAATATTTATGTAGACTAAGACGAAGAAAAATAAGGAACGCAAATGGAGGCGGCCGTAGCCACTGACATTTGCGTACGCCCTTTTTTTTTCTTTACCCAGACATTTTAGGCTACGTAAAAACTTACGTAGCCTATCACGTCTCTGTAAAAAAAAGACAAAAAAAAAAAGACAAGACTGCAAATGGCGGCGGCGGCAGCCGGTTGGAAGACCAGCCACCGCCGCCGCCGGAGCCACTGCCACCCGGAACATCCGCCCCAGGTAAGTCTTGTCCTGGGGGGGATCCGCAGGGGGGGGCGGGGGGGCAGGCCGTTCCACCACAGAGTTTGGGGGGCTGAATGCACTGGCATTCGGCCTCACTGAGATCCGTGGCGGAATTCTCTGACATCCCTAACTGACATTGGACCCACCAGTCTCCTCTAGTGTGGAGAATTTTTTTTTGAAAGGCCATGGAAAGTTGTATCTGAGGAACATAGTTGTCAGTCTGCAATACCCTCCCAATAGGATGGAACATACCACAGGAGCCACAGTAGGTGAAATGTCAGGAAGTGCTCTGTGCAGTGTCTTGCATAGCAATCCAGAACTGCTCAGAAGTAAGCCCCAGTAAAGAATTTGAGGACTGCTGCCTTAGTGTTCTTGCACACTTAAATGTAAGGCCCTGAAAAGTGTTGATTCCCCACTCTAAGATTTAACTTCAAGGGACCTGGGCTTGGGAGCTGGAATCTAAAGACTGACATCAATTAAAGCTACTCAGAGTGCTATAATGTTTACAAGCGATCCACACGAGCAGTGGTAGGGAATGTGTGACCCTCCAGATGTTGGTGGTCTGCAACTCCCATCAGCCCTAGCCAGTATAGCCAATCATGGGGAATGATTGGAGCTGAAGTTCTACTACATCAGAGGACCACATGCTCCCCTCCCTCCCAAAAGGCAAATGAATGGGGATCAAAGTCCCCGAATTTGGGTCTTCCCCTCATAATGACCATTGCAGTGTGGGCTGGTATTTGAGAAGGTTTTCTAATCCCTGCTTCCAAAGACCTTCTAACTTGAGATGCTAGGAATGGAATATTGTGCGTGGAAACCACGTGCTCTAACACTGAGCTGTGGCTTATGGGTCCTCTTCTCATAGCTGTTAAGTAGGAATGTACGGATTATGTGAAATCCATTCTGTCTGTGTTCCGCTGATTGCTAGGTGCCTTTTGTTCTGTCATCTGCACATCCATGGAATCATTTTTTGTTTGTTTCCAAATTTGTGCAAATTCGCACAAATGCGAAAATGTGAAAATTCCCCCCAAATGAGCATTTTCATGCTTTAGTCTATGGGGGAAATGCACATTTTTGGCTGGTTTTTTTTTTTATTGCATATTTTTCTACAATGGGATTTGTGCAAAATTTGAGAAAGTTAAAAAAACAGTTTGCAAGTCCACAGAGTCCACATGATGGGGGAAAGCCAGTCTGCTGAAGAATCCATGGGTTATATTCATGAAAGTCCAAACTGATTTGGTTCCATTGCAGATTTCTCCAACATCCCTACAATTACAGGTGTAACTCTAGATTGAGCAGGACATTGGACTAGATGACCTACAAAGTCCTTTTTCACAAGGTCCTCATAGGTCCTTTTCTACAAGGTCCTCATAGGTCCTTTTCTACAAGGTCATTTTCCACAAGGTCCTTGTAGAACATTTTCTACAAGGTCCTTTCTATAAGGTCATTTTCTACTTTAGGGCTTTATGATTGTCAGCTGCTCTTTAGAATAAAGGAGCAGGAAAGTTTGAGAAAATATAACTGAGTTACAAGGAGCCTGGCCTTGCTCAGAAGACACAGATTATGTAAACCTCCAGAGATGAAGCCCTACAAACAGATTCAACATCTGTGCATGAGAGAGAGAGAGAGAGAGAGAGAGAGAGCGAACATGCAGATCCAGCACCACTACAGGCAATTTTCATAGCCTCATTTGCTCAGTGTATGAGTTCTACGTGCAAAATATCTCACATGAAAAGTACAGTTTCCCACAATGGGGCCCAAGGTATAGCATGTGTTGCCAGATGTTGCCTCTTCGCAAGGGGGGTGGCCAGCGCTACTGCGTCAGCAACTGCTGCAGTTGATGGATGCGATGCAACAGCACCACACAGCCGCACATGTAACCATGGCTAGAGTGGTGCACAAATGGCCTCTCAACATTCTCCAGCCTATTTGTGGGCAGACAACTTGGAGGGACAATTTCACCAAATTTCTCATAGGGGAGGAGAAATTCTCCCACAGTTTCTCACAGGTAGGGATGGGCGGAAGGGTTACCTCTGGGTCCGGGGGGGGGGTGGCGATCTGTCCCTTCCCCCCGGAATCCTAACTGGCCAGCTCCACTCCACGGCGATTCTGCGGAGCCACCAGCTGGCTCTGGAGCACCAGCGATACGGCCGCCATTGATTGCCGTATCACTGGCTGGGAGGATTGACTGTGGATGCAGATGGCATCCACTATGCCATTTGCGGCCATAAAGGTCTTAGTTTAAGCTAAATGCAGCCATAAATGGCTGCATTTAGCTTAAACTAAGACCTTATGGCTGCAAATGGCGTAGTGGACACAATTTGTGTCCATGCTTTTTCACGTGATAGGCTATGCAAATATTTGCGTAGCCTATCATGTGAAAAAACAGGGACGAAAATGGCGTAGTGTCCTCAGTCAATCCACCCAGCCAGCGATACGGCAATGGCGACTGTATCGCTGGTGCTCTGGAGCCGGCCAGAGGGGAGGATCCGGCCAGTGAGGATTCCTCCTAGAGGTGGAGGCAAGTCTTCCGATCCTCCACAGACTCCGGAGGACCAGATTCTTTTGAAAAAGTGGAGGCCTCAACACAGTTGATGCCGTTATCACCTACAGAAGCAGGGTAGTAAACCAAAAACCCTGAGGGAAAACAAAGCTTTGCTCCAACCTCTGCTAATGGTGAGTCCTACCTAGGGATGGCAGAGAATTCCGGAATGGATTTCAGTGGGACCGAATGCACTGGCATTCGGCCCCCCGAAATCCATAGCGGAATGGCCTGCCCCCCTGCCCCCCCCCCGTGGATTCCCCCCGGGATGAAGCTTACCTGGGCCGGATGTTCCAGATGGCGGCGGCTCCGGTGGCGGCTGGACTTTCGACCGGCTGCTGCGGCCGCCATTTGCATCCTGGTCTTTGCCGTGATAGGCTATGTAAGTATTTACATAGCCTATCACGGCAAGCCAAGCCAAAAAAAGAAAAATGGCATAAGCAAATGGTGGCGGCTATGGAGGCCACCATTTGCGTTCCCTATTTGTCACCGTTTTAGCCTACGTAAATATTTATGTAGGCTATTATGGTGAAAAAAAGGGGGAACGCAAATAGCGTAGTAGGCGCTATTTGCGTTCCTTCCCCCCCCCCCCCCGCCGTTTTAGCCTACGTAAATATTTACATAAGCTATTATGGTGAAAAAAAGGGGAACACAAATAGCGCCCACTATGCTATTTGCGTTCCCCTTTTTTTCGCCGTAATAGCCTACGTAAATATTTACATAGGCTAAAACGGCGAAAAATAGGGAACGCAAATGGCGGCCACCGTAGCTGCTGACATTTGCGTACGCTGTTTTTTTCCCCCAGCTGTGATAGGCTACATAAATACTTATGGAGCCTATCATGGCAACCTGGTGGATGCAAATGGCGGCTGCTACGGCAGCCGCCATTTGCGTCTGCAGCAGCCTGTCCGCGGCCGGATGTCTGGCTGCAGACGGCCCTGGCCGGCTGCTCTGTGGAGCCACCGTGGAGTGGAGCCGCCCAGGCAGGATTCTGGGGGGGAGGACTGGATCGCCTCCCCCCCATCGAGGATTCCAGGGGGAGGGACGGAGCGCCTCCCCCCCACCGCAAATGAATTCAGCGAAAAAGTAAGTGACTTTCGTACATCCCTAGCCCTACCTGTGAAAAACGGTGGGAGAATTTCTCCTCCTGTAAGAGAAATGTGGTGAAATTGTCCCCCCAGTTTGTCTGCCCACAAATAGGCTGGAGAATGTTGGGAGGCCTTTTGTGCACAGCTCTCGTTGTTGTTGTTATATTGTAGTATTTTTAACTGTGGTTTTGATATATTAGTTTTATGATTGTCTTCATATTTTATCTTAGCCGTTGGCAGAGGGGGGAGAGAAGGAGTGGGAGGAGCAGAAACCTGTAGGCTATAGAGATCCTAAGGCTAGCTATGCCCATGCATTAACTAACTGCAACACTGCCCCCTTCCTGTAACGTGCAGACAAGGTTGCAAGATTCCCAACAAAACTTTATTCATCTCAACAGCATAGTTTAGAGCAGGTAGGCCTGCGGAGTCATTTTGTTGTTACTCCTAATTAATTGCTGTTGATCTGAATTGAATGATTAGGAGTTAGATATCCTCATCAATCTACTGCAAATCATTCAGATAGCTACCAGTAGACCTTGATCTACCTTCTCCCCACAATTGGGCTAGATGGGCCTAACCGTTTAAGTGACTTTCCTTAAACATCGCTTGAGATCGCCCTTCCATCTTCGTTGGCTTCTAACTCAGAACGTGACATACGTTCTAGAAATAATAATCCTAAAGGTGCCAGAGCAACACGTGTGTGCAACATCTGGTGACCTGGCACTCTTTTGGAGTGCTGTCCTTTTTTTGTTCACATGTGATCGTTGCACGTAAAATTTCATATGCTGCACAAATGAGGATCCACATTGGGTTTTCACAGTGCCTTTCCGCTGTCTGCATATACACAGGCATCCTCTTATGTCTTTACTAGCTGCATTAAAAGCAGAACTCCAAAGCAGTGTAGCTTTTCTTGGCCACTGATACTTTATTTTGATGTAAACCATCATATCAAGACCTGAAGGTGGCTTATGAAGCCAGAATGAAGCCATTAACAGTGAAATGGAAATAAAAGCAAATCAAAATCTGTCCAACAACACATTCCTGTAAATGACTCTGTGTGATCAACTGTTCATGACAATATTATTTGTATCAGGGATGGATATGTCTGTCAGTATCAGTTTCTCATGTTTCCCAAACTGAGGTTTTTTTGTTTTTTTAAAAAGAAGGTGACATGAAAATTCATAGGCATTAGTGTCCACATAGCTCATAATACATGGGTTTTTGCCTAACACACACAGAATTTTTGCAAACTATTTTCCTAATATGATGTGTGTGTGTATTTCTGAATGCTATTTCCCCTAATATATGCATTTTTTTGCACACTGTTGGTTAGAGTACTCCATTGCAAAATTTGGAGAAATGCAAGTTTTGAAGGATAACTGGTGTTTGGGTCGCATAGCGGTTTGATGCAAACTGAATGAATTTCACCCCTCCCTTAGGTTTAATTTATATCCCACTTTTCTATATATCAGGCATGGGGAACATCTGGCCATCAAACCAGTTATGTCCCATGAGAATTCCCCAGCTCTGTCATATATTATGTTCACAGTGGCTTAACAACTGGGGATGGACAAATGTGACTTGTCCGAATCCCCTCAATTTCTCATTTTTTTTCTACATCAAGTTCAATCCATCCATTTCCACATTAGCTGATGAACTTTTCCTTAAGTCCACACACACACACACACACACACACACACAAAATCACACATATTTTTCCCCTGCACATTTATTTAAATGTACACATTTTTGTATGCAGTTTTCCAAATGTATGCATTTTTTTTTTCTTTTTGCAAGTGATTTCTCCTGATACAATGGAGTTTTGGGAGTGCTTCCCCCTAATATACATATTGCTGTGGATGGTTTTTGATTTGTGAACTGCATTTCAAAATTTGGCAAAGTGTGACTATCCTGGTTTGGGCATAGGCTCAGGCCATGCAAATTCATCAACTTTGCATTAAAATGCCAACTCAACATATTTTTCATCCATCTTTGTTAAGAACGAGTTTCAAACAAATCCATAGCAAGACAGCAACAACTAAAAAACCAGAAGTCATGATAAACCACCATGATAACACAACACTGTATCAATATTGCATCACTTACACTTTCATCAAAGATGATAAAAGCCTGCTAAGCAAACAAATCTTAACCACCCATCTAAATGCAAGCAAAAAAGGACCTGGTAGTTCTCCCCAGGCTGTACATTTCACAGCTCAAGTGGCAGCACTAAGGATGCCCTGTCTCTTCTGCTCATTTGCAACACCTCTGATGAGGACACAGAGCAGGCTCTCCTAGGATTATCTTTAAAAACCTGAGAGGGTCATACACCTTCTGTCCGTGACCTACACTAGGTGTAGAGAAAAGGCTCTCAGAGGAATCTGTTAACCTAGCAAAGGTCCAGAGGAGACTGAAGCTGGACTGACTCAAGACATTTTGCTGCCTGAGGAAGGGGACAAGTTGACGCCCCCTCCCATTCCACGTACAATAGCGAAATGGATTGACAGTTGAATCTATCTTCAATGATGGGACAACATTCTCCACTGAACTTGAAGGCAGCAGGCTAATGTAGGGGGCACAGAGTAGGCTGTATGATAGTTCTCTCCTTGATCACCTTGCTGCCTCCTAGCATCTGGAACCTGAGGCAACTGTCTTACCCTGTCTAATGATAGGACCGGCCTGGGACTGAAGCCCTTATGTAAACACTGCCAGCTCCTCCTCCTCCTGGTCCTCTGCTCAGTCATTGCTCGGTCATTTTCCTCCTCCCAAGTGGCTGGTTCCCCCCCCCCCTTTCTCTATCTGCCAGAAGGTGATAGAGCCTTCTAGCAGCCAAATACGCACGCCTAGGATGATTCTGAATTTCCCACTGGGTCCATTGCTGTCTTTGCTCTGAAGACCAGGGATGATGTGTGGAATAGGGGATCAAGCCAAGGGCATGGGATAGCGTTGAAACAGTTATGAGCTTTAGTCTGCTGCAGGTTCTGTTGGGAATATTGCAACCTCATCTGCAAGTTACAGGAAGGGGGCAGTGTTGCAGTTAGTTAATGCATGGGCATAGCTAGCCTTAGGATCTCTATAGCCTACTGTGGTTTGCTGTTCCTCCCCTTCCTCCCCCACCCTCCTCCAACCTTCCACCATTGCTGGGAGCACATGGCTTGCTCTCTCGCGCCTGCCTGGGTAAAGGAGCCCAAAATGGACTGAACAACTTCGCTTAAAACTCTGTGCTCTGTCTGCATTTGAATGTGCAAGAATACTTGTGAGTAAAGCTGTTTCCTTCTCTAAAGGAAGAGTGTGGTCTCTTTTTTATACTTCGATAGTCTTATGTGTGCATGTGGGGCTGGTAAACACACTTTCTCTTCTGCCTTTAGTTTTTCTCTCTCTCTGCAAATAATCCTCATCAGGTTCCTCCAGCCTTTCTGTGGGAGTGGGGTTTTCTGCAGTCCTCAGTCTGTGGTCTGTCTGGGGTCTGGGTTGGACAGGATGCTAATGCATATGAACCTGCCCAGAGGCTCTGTTATGTGGCCCAGCCTGTACGCAAAAGAAGTGGTGGAGACACAAGACAGGGTCTTCTGAGTAGCAGCACCCCGGTTGTGGGACTTCCTTCCCAGGATGGTGAGGTTGGCTCCCTCATTACTGGCTTTCAGGTGGCTGGTAAATACTACAGTGTTTTGCAGAACTTCTAATAAATGGTGTTCTTTGCTTTTAGAGGTTTCATGTGTTTTATTGAATGGTATGTATTTCATCAGTTGTGTTTAATTATTCATTTTGAATGTGTTGTATTTTTTTGGTTTTTTATGATTTTCTGGTAAATCACCTTGAGCATTCATTGAGTGGAGGGGTGTTTAAAAAAAGCATTACATAAATAAATAGAGGAGGAAATGGTAGTTAAGGTTAGTGAGGTCAGAGATAGGGATGGTTGGGGCACCCATTTCAGTCTGCAAATCCCTTGAACCACCTGCACCCACCAAGCTGTGTCCGCTGAGACCTCCCCCCAGCTTGAGCCTCTCCCACACTCGGCGAGCAACCCAACCACCTCCGTGGCGATCACCATGTTTTAAAAAACATGGTGATCAGAAGTCTGTGTCCATAGGCTTATGTATAAAAAGTGCCATGAATTGCCCATATACACAAGCTTCATGACACTTTTTGCATATAAGTCTATGGGCACAGGCTTCAGATTACCAATATTTTTTTTAAATGGCAACCATGGTGGAGGCAAACAAGTCTAGATAAGTTGCGGGCCGCTTGATGAGCATGGGAGGGGCTCGATCGCAGTCTGGAGACCAGCAAGCAGGGGCTGGATGGGCACCTGGTGATCCGGGACGGGAGGGGGGTACCCATCCATCCCTAGCCAGAGAAATCCACAATGGAACCAAATGAGTTTGGATTATTATGAATCTGACCCATGGATTCTGCGGCGGACCAGCTTTTCCCCTGTCGGACAGATGCCATGGAGTTGCAGATCATTTTTCCAACTTTCCTGAATTTTGTGCAAATTTCATCATAGAAAAATACACCACCATTAAAAAAAAGAGAGAGAGAGCCAAAAATATACATGTCTTCCATAGGGTTAAGTGTGAAAATGCACATTTGGGGGAAAATTGCGCACTCTGGGGAAAATTGCACATTTTCGCACCTGCAAATTTTGTGCAAAGTCATAAACTCCCCTGCCCTCCAGTTCCCTCGAATGGAAGGAAAGGTGCCTGACAATTCGCGAAACATAGACAGAATGGATTTTACATGATCCATACATCCCTCGTTAAGGTATCCCAGCTTCTGCTGCTGATAGGTACACAATGTAAAGGAAGCACTTCAAGGGTAGCCATGTCAACAGTAGGGATGTGGGAAAGTAACTTACCTTTTTGAAGGGGTGATTCATGGGGGGGGAGGTGCTCTGCACCTCCCCCCAAAATCCTAACCCAGTTGGCTCCACTCCGCAGCAACTCCGCAGAGCTGCCGGCAGGGTGAATTCACAGGCGTGCGGAGCCTGTGGATGCAAATGACGGTGGCTACGGCGGCCGCCATTTGTGTTCCTGGTTTTTTGCTATCACGGCTATCCTGCCATCATGGCTATCCTGCCATCCTGCTATCATGGCAAAAAAACAGGGGCGCAAATGGCATAGCAGCTGCCATTTGCGCCCCTGTCTTTCGCCAAGATAGGCTACATAAATATTTACGTAGCCTATCATGGCAAAAAAACAAAGGCGCAAATGGCGGTGGCTATGGCGCAAATGGCGTCCCTGTGCAAATGGCGTCCCTGCATTAGCCATGATAGGCTACGTAAGTATTTATGCAGCCTATCACGGCAAAAATGGGGAAGCGAATGGCAGCCGCAAATGTGGCTGCCATTTGCAAAGCAGAGCAACTGGCACCAGGTAAGTGCTCCGTTTCACGTGCCTTTCGTGGGGTGGTGGGGTGGGGTGGGGCTTCGTTCCACCATGGATTTCGGGGGGCCAAATGCACTGGCATTCGACCTCACTGAGATCCGTGGCAGAATCCTCTGACATCCCTAGTCAACAGGCTCTCTGGGGAAGGCAGCTGCATGTGGACACTATGTGTTGACACTGGGCCTGAATTAATGGCCTGCTATCATCCCTGATCATAGTCTGAGCACTGAGAAAGCCTTGGACTGGATTTCAGGCCCTGTAAAGGGTGACCTCAGATCCTCCATTGGTGATGTCTGGGGGACTCAGTCTCCCTCTGATCTAGGAAGTGAGACAGTGAAGAAAAGAAGTTGGATCAGAAACTGAATGACTGAGCACATCAAAAGCATCCTGGGCTGAGGGGGTTAGGCTGTTATTCACACACGGGGAGCAGCTGAGCCTCTTTAGAAATGCCTTGTCTCTATCTTGCTGTTTGCTTGCCTGATGCCCAAGAAACCCCCGGATGAGGTCCTTGATGAAATAGTGCTGTGTTAACACCCTAACTGGGGTGTGGGAAAGCCTCAACATCAACAATTTATTTACAGTAAATGTGGGGGGAATGACTTGATAAAAAATATAACCTCCCCCTGCCCCAAACCAGACAAACCCTAGCCTCTGTAACAACATCTTTATTTGTTCATTTCCCCCTGATTTTGAATGTCTTCCTTCAGAAGATAAGTACCACCAGCTGTAGCCTTGTGGAGTAAAATCATAATCAAAGTCTCTTGTATATAAACTGATTTTTGAAAAAATGGATTGATGTCAAACTTTCTCAGGCACAAGAGATGTGGGGGCCGGGATTAGGAAGGGGGAGATAGTGTAACTCCCTTCCTCCCTGTTGTTATTGGTTTTGGGGTGGGAGATGGGGAAGCCAAGCTACTAAAAATATTCACAGACATGTCTGAACATGCCTGAACATGCCCAGAATGATCATAAGCCACAGAAACAGCAGCTTCTTCTTATGCAAGGCAGGAATGAGCTCTGCTGTGTAAGCTGGAGCAATGATATTGGAGGAAGTGAAGGATTAAATAGGGAGCAGAGTGCTGTTAAATCAGTAAAGAAACTTACATTTGCCACCTTCAGAGAGATCCAGTCCAGGTACCATCCTTAGATCAAACAACACTTCTTTTTTGTGAACACATGAATTCATTCTCTACTAAACATGAATGGGACACCAAATCCCACTCTCTCCCCTTCCCAGTGCTCATATAATGTGGCATATGTGAGTAAACATGCTTCTGTAACACTGAAGAGAAAGGAAAGAGGGAATCAGAAGAGTGGAGGAAATATTCTTGTCCGTGATGAAGTGAGCTTCAGGGTCCTAGCGGGGTGGAAATTCTGGATTCCCTCAATCAAGTGCCCTCCAGTGCCCAGCATTTCCTCAATCTAGTGCCCTCCAGATGTTTTGGACTCCAGCTCCCCACATTCCTGACTGCTGGCTGGGGCTGATGGAAGTTCAAGCACAAAACATCTGGAAGGCACCAGGTTGGGGAAGGCTGTGCTGGACAATGAGGCGGGTTCTATAAGGGTCCTTGGCCTCTTGAATACTCCCAGACTGCACCCTCCATATGTTTGAAGGGCAGAAGATTATCTACAGGAAAGGACCTCTTGTCCACTATCAATAGGTGAGAGCTCTGGTGGAGCTGAGGTATGGTGTGTCATCCCAACCAATGTGTTTCCCAGAGTGAGAATAACACCAGAATTCCCATCAGATTTGAAGCAGTCATCTATGTGGTCTACTTTAGACTAAGGGTGCCTGTTCATCAACCAACCTGCTCTAACCCGTGCTCTAATATTTATGTAGCCTATCGTGGCAAACAGCAGGGACGCAAATGGCATAGCAGATGTCTACACCTCAGATGCCGGCCACAGTCTGGGGAAGTGGATGGATGGCAGCAGTGGATGGACCTGGACAAGCTGGCAGCAGGTAGGGTCCATCCAGGGAGGATTTGCGGGGGGGGGGAGTAGTCTGTTCCGCCATGGACTCTGGGGGGCTGGATTCTAAAGAATCCATCCTCATTGGAGTCCGTGGCAGATTTCTCTGCCATCCCTACATTTTTAGTCCAAGCTTACCAGTATCCCAGTCCAGTGCATGGATTTGTCTGTCCTACAGGTTTGCTGGAATGCTCAAGGGTTTACCACGCCTCCTTCAGAATTGGGAAAGTGCTCAATCCACCATGTTGAGTTAATGGGAAGAGCTTCAGGCAAACATCACTGGGGCCATTTCTTAATCAAGTATTTTTGAAAAATATGTGGACTTGAAAGCCGAGATGGATGAGCAGGAGGGGCTTGCCATTGTGTTGTGGTTTTCAAGTGAGCTGTGAGCAAGGTTCTGAAGGGAAACATGGGTGAGTTGGATAGGAAGGGGGGGGGAGACAGGAGCTGCCCTAACCTTGAGCTTCCAAATCCCTTAATTCCATTACTATCCTTCTCTTAGAAGTACTGTTGACTTCTGTACTGCAGAGATGAGTTAATGCTGGTGTGGATGAGGGGCCAAGCTCATCGCTCTCAAACCACTTACTCTCGAGTTGTCCTGTTGACTCCACAATTAAGTCATCTGCCGTAAGTGGCTTTTGGATTACTGCCAACTTTAGACAATAGCTCCCTGCTGAAAATGAAACAAATGGATGAGATCAAATACGTACATCTTTCCGACTTTGATGAACTGGCCATGACTTTGTCCAAAGGCCTTATTTATTTGTTTATATGGCTAGCTTTTGCTTATATAGTTAGATAAATTGCCACTATAAACCAAATATTTGAATGCTAATTACACCAATAGTGCACAAGGGTTTTGCCTAGAGAACTTTTCAAATAATCTCATTTGACTTGATTCCCACCACTGTAAACTGCAAAACGCCATTGCTGGTGGTGACCTGGGAACTGGTATGTGTGATGGGATATCTTTATGATGCTATTATTGCAATATGTTTGCATATTGTATTTGTACAATTGTGTTTCATCTTGCTTCATGATTTAGATTTCTTACTCTGAAAGTCAGCTGCAGTGTACTTACCATAGAGAAGGCAGGATGTAAATGATAAAATAAATATAATTGAGAAGGTGGGCTGGGCAGATCCATGTGGAGTTCTGGTTTTGTCCAGCTGCTCAGCAGAAAGTAGGGATGGCATGGGTGTCTGGTTGGGGCTCAGAGCTTGGCCATTTCTTGCTGGCTTCCCACCCCCCTGACCAGGATGGCAGTCCGTGGATCTCCATGCTTGCCCAACTCGGTGCACACTGAGCCACCATTTTTATGCAAAAAAATAAATTTTTGTAAAAGGCCATTTATGCAAATGATGGCTGTAAAGTGGCCATTAATGGAACATTTACACAGTAGGGTCAGGCAGCCGGTGGAGGTCTGGTGACAGGCATGTGGGGCAACCTACAGTGAGTTTGCCCATCCCTATCAGAAAGATCTAAATATATTTCTTGTTCTACCCTTCCTCTGAAGAGCTGAGGGCAAAATACAAGATGTATCTTTTTAACTTCCCTAGCATTTCATCTTCTCTGCAGTCTTGAGAGTTGGGTTAAGCTGAGGGACAGTGACAAACTAAGGTCATCCAGTAAGCCTTCTTGAACCAGAGGTTTCCTGGTCTATTATATAGGACTAGTGTTCACCAACTAACATTATAGGGAGTGTTATAGGACTTTCTCCTCCCAGTAAGTGCTACATGACAAATTTGATGAAGTATCTCTTCCCATAAAAGTACTTAGATTTGCCTGGTAGTTTTAAGGTAAAGGAATAGTGCCTAAATCCATTGAATCAACTCAGGTTCCATTTTGCTCCAGTCTAGTGAATGGGTTGTAGCCAGTCCAGTAAATGGGTGTATCTGTCCTACAATTTAGCTGGATTTCTTAAGGCATTGCTGTGTCTCAACTGTGAAGGCTTGAAAGATGTAGGAAAAGTGCAGAAGATTTATTGATATATTTTGGTTATGCCTTTGGGATTTTCCTTTTAGTTTTCTGTGGCTGGCACCTGTTAGACAGAATTCTGGTATTTGGGTGGGGTTTGGGGGTGTCACCCAGAGGTGTCAAAGAGTGGTGCTCAGGAGGCTTAGAAGCAGAGGCTTGCATGGTAAAGGGACATAACCCAAGCTGCAGGAGATGGGACCTTTTGTGGTGTGCGGTCCCTTTCATTCTCTTGTGAGTACATCCTCATAAGGAAAGGGTGAGACATTCATTTGGTTCAGAATGTTAATGCAAATGTAACTAATTTGCACTTCTCAAACCAATACGCAGACTGAAAAGCATTTATACTTCAATGCTGTACATGTTTTTGTGCATAGTTCTTCAAATATACACATTTTTGCATGCAGTTTCCCGAATGAAAACATTTTATGCACATTTAAAAAATGTACACATCCCCCCCTAAGCCAAAGTGATTTTGTGTGCACTTCTGCCTAGTATGCATATTTTGTGCATTTATTTCTCAATAAATGCATGCTTTAGTGTATTTTAAGTTGCCAGAATAGAGTTCAATGTTTGGAATAGTGAGGATTTGGGGCACAACTGTGCTCTGGTTCGCGCCTTGATCCAGGGACTGCAAATGAAGTATGTTTGCATCTAAATGTGAACCAGATGAAATTCTCATCCTACTGGGAAGTTTTACCTGCAAAGGCTCCATCACGCATACAGACCAATGGATGGGTGAGTCTGTCAAGCTTAATTTATTTCTCTCAGCTTTTTATTTTTCCACTTCCTATTAATTCCATCCTGTTTCCAGATCTGATTGTGAATTACTTTGTTTAATCTGCATGGAAATCCATACATATTTTCATGCACATTTTTAAGGTATATGCATTTTAACTCTTTTTCAAACATGCATTTTTGCGAGCAATGTTTCCTGTGAAATTAACACTTTTGTGCACATGTTTTGAAATATACACATTTTCTGTGTGCACTTTTTTATTTGTGAACTGCATTGGAAACTTTGGAAAACTACTATTTTTGACATCTAACTGCACTCTGGTTCACGCTTAGGTTTGAGATGTGCAAATTTGGTAAGTTTGCATTGGAATGTGAACCAAATGAATTTCTCACCCACCCCTATTCAGACCACCCCTTGATGTAAATGCATGTGTGAAACAGGAAAACTGCATGTGTCACTGGAAAACTGCAAAAATATCTGCATACATTCTGACGTTTTGATTTGTGACTTCCAAGTAAAGATGAAACACACATACATTTTCTTCGACAACAACAAAAAAGCTACACAAAGGAAGCAACCACTTCCACCACTTTGCCTGCCCTGTTCAAACAGGCTGACCATTTTTATTTTGGATGAGGCAGGCAAAATTGATACATGTGTTTAAAGTCTGTTCCAAGTGACATCCTGACTTCATTGGGTCTCAAATGCAACACTTTTGCATTTTCTCCTTCTCCGCAACCTCATATCTAGATTTCAGCAATTATGTCATCTGTATTATCAGCAGTATTGTTTCTAGAATTTAGGCAGGGGCACCATTTAGTTAGGTCCATTCTCTCCCCCCCCCCCACACACACACACAGACAGAGAGAGAGACAGAGATTGTTTTAGACTATTTGTGAGTATTCCTCAGGACTAAGCATGCATATATATATATATATATATATATATATATATATAAAAAAAAAAATAAACCCTGCAAGAATGTTTAGCACTGTGGTGAAGTTTTGTGATGGTCAGCTTGTGATGCAAAAATTGCCATTTCTTGAAAGGATGTATGAAAAAACTCTGTAGCTTTTGCTCTTTCACTCATTTTTGGGTGCTGGTTCCCTGTCATTGTACTCCCAATCTCCTGCTGCATCAGTGTCGGTGTTTTGTTTAGACTTGAAAGGATTGCTTCACTATGTGATCCCAGGCAATCACAAAGTGAATATGATGACATCACAGACCCACATACAGCTAATCAGATTTGGCGATGTGATTATTATGTCACTTCGCGCAAACAAAGCCATCACATTGCCCTTAGAAGTGTGCGTGAGTGCATGAGCGAGAAGACTACGACGACGACATCTGGGCAAATGCTCGTAGTCTTGCTACACTGCACGGTTGATTTCATTGCCCGTCAATGTTGAGT